>NC_092333.1:574240000-574865000 GCF_046630445.1 Rutidosis leptorrhynchoides | reverse complement strand
GGTCCACTAGTTCATTCACAATAAACAAATTCAATGCATTACACAAGTGTCGGCCATTATGCTTTAACTTGTCCCACATATATTTGTTTGTGTGAAAATTGAATAATGTAGTAAGTTAAGACTCCATTATAACCTCCACATGGCATCGTCATCAGCATAGTTGTTTCAGAAATGAAAACCAGAAACAATACGTACGAGTAGTAGAAGCATAAACGTATAGCAGGTTGGTTTGAGGTGGGGTTTGTTCGATTAAACAGTGAAAGGAAAACAGTCGCTGGTTTGCAGTTTACAAGGTAACAAATAGCAATAGTGATTCACAAAAGAAGCTGGGCAGTAGCGATCAAGAAGGTGATGATAGTTCTATGGTGGTCTCGGTTGGGTGGTGATATGGTGTTGGGTGACTGCAAAAATGTAACAACTTGTTGATGATGATTTGTGGTTTTGATCGATCGAAACGAGAAGAAGAAGAATTAGTGGTGACCGATGGTTGTGGTTTCGGTTCAACTAAACAACAAGGAGGTAGTAGCTCATGATACAATAGTTGTTTTTGGCGTTCAACGGTGGTCTTCTCGTCAAAATAGGAGCAAGAAAGGAAGGTGGTGTTGCTACGGTTTAAGATAGTGAGGTGGTTGGGTTTGGTCCCGACAGAAAGAAACCCGGCCAAATGAGTTTAGATCTACCCTTCATTTATAATTATAATTAACAAGTTGTTAATGGTTTATGTTATATTTGAAAAAAAAAATATACGTACAGTGATATTAAATGTGAAGGGTGGTTTTGGTATTGAGGTTGATCATGGTTGTGGAGCTTGATAAGGAGAGAAAGAAACAGGAAGATTGAAGGCAGGGATGGTGGTTTTAAGGTGGCGATTTGGATGAGGGTAGCAAGGTGGTTTAGGTCGAACACACAAGACTGAGAATAACCGAATTGCAACCGTGATGGGTTTAGGGAAGGTGATGGTTCTTGATGGTTTCTTGTGACGGGATGATGATGTTGGAAATGGTAATCAAAGGTGAGTTGTAATGGTGTTGGGTTTATCGTGTAGCTGTGTCCCAAACCAGAAACATAATCAAAACAATAGTCTTCAATGGGATCTTATATAAATCATGCAGGAAGTAATAGTAGTAGTAAATTGGGTGTGGTTTTTAGTTGGTGTAAGTCTTTCAATAACATGCTGATGTATATGTATATAAATAATTACACTGTAAG
Organism: Rutidosis leptorrhynchoides; assembly: GCF_046630445.1. Classification (NCBI taxonomy): domain Eukaryota; kingdom Viridiplantae; phylum Streptophyta; class Magnoliopsida; order Asterales; family Asteraceae; genus Rutidosis; species Rutidosis leptorrhynchoides. The sequence continues at coordinate 574,863,791 of NC_092333.1, read as the reverse complement.
GTTCATGAATCATCAAATGTTAAAGGTGTTTACAGCTCACATATGAAATAATATAATATGAAGTCTCAATAATTAAACGTACACAAATCATAAGCCAATTATATATGCCGACAATCTATCCTGGACTACTAAATCGTACTCCATTGTAAAATCAGTGGTGGATACAAGTCTTCAGGAAAATCTCAAATTCTTGAATTAAATTCCTTTATTTATTTCAGTCATTATTGTATAAAATTCGATCATTAATTATTACCTAAAAATTAACTCACTGTCCACGCTCGATCTCATGTAAAATATAAAAAGTGTTCAAATTTAATAACTAGATCCTAAATACATTTTTTAGTAAGCCTAAAATTTATAGAACTCATTTTCGGATCAGTGTTTATTTTAAAATTATATAAGTTCGAATTAAACTTCTCTAAATAATAATCGAAACGTCCATCGAGTATTACAATCATTAAATAATTATATTTATTATACTCTAAACATGTATTTATATTTATTTTTATATGTATACACATTTATTTACAAATAATGGTTCGTGAATCGTCGAGACTGATTGAAGGTCAATTGAATATATGAAACAGTTCAAAATTTTGGAGATTCAATCTAACAGACTTTGCTTATCGTGTCAAAATATTAAATCGTATCAAGAGTTCGATTTAAAATTAGTCGAAATTTTTCGGGTCACTACAGTGAGTATATGATAGGGTTTCAATAGATAAATATAGTGATTTATCGGAGAGGTTTAAGCCAAGGGAGCAATGAGGTTGCTGGTAAGTTTACTGCTAATGTGGTGAAATATAAACGGTTCCCCGGTAACGATGATGAAAGGTAAACTTATATATCAAAGTTATAATAAGACTTATTCGAATGAAAGGTCGATGTACTAGGTGGAGCTGTGACAAAATTTGCTACTTTGAAAAGGGATTGTGAAGTTATTTTGGGTAATAATAATGCTAAAGGATCTAACACAGATACATGTTAAACGTTTTCTCAGGTTCCGAGTATTTTCAGGTGCATAGCTATATGCATCACTCTTTCCTTCCGTAAATGATGTGCGATTGGTTCATCCTCTCGATTGAAATGTTTTCAAGAATCGTGAAAGGTTTGAACGCAGATTGTAATTGTCAAGATACAAATGGGGTTTAAGATGAAATCAAGTGGCAGACTTGAAGAATTGTTTAGTTTCATATGTTATAATCAATATTTTAATTCATTTTAATTGTCCAATATTGGTCCTCAGTCGATAGTCCACAGTTAGCAATTCAATAATTCATATATAGTTTAATATATAATATTTGAATTAAATAATACATATCGTGACCCGTGTACATGTCTCAGACTCGATCACAACTCAAAGTATATATATTATTGTAGAATTAACCTCAACTCTGTATAGAGAACTCGATCATTACTGCATATAGAGTGTCTATGGTGATTCCAAATAATATATATAGATGCGTCGATATGATATGTCAAAACTTTGTATACGTGTCCCGATATTTAAAGTGCGTAAAATAAATAACAGAAATTAAATGACGATAAATTAAATGCGTAAAGTAAATAACAGAAATTAAATGACGATAAATAAATTGCGATAATTAAATTGCGATAAATAAACTGCGATAAATAAAATGTAATCAGTTAGCTAGGAACAGTTAGCTGGAAACAGTTAGCGTGGATTCTTAACAAAATTTCTCATAGTTAATTAGTCTGTTTCTAACAAATTTTATTTTGTCAAATGTTTTCTTCATTATGACACTTGTTGGATTCTGATAGGTCAAAATCCAAATATGAAATTGAACTTGGATGAAAATAGTTGTTCTTTGGTGAACGGATACGTATATATGTGAATTTGAGCAGTGTTGTTAATGACTGCTGAATCTGAATTGAAGAATATACAGTGTAACTTATTAACATGAGATCTAAATATTTCTCGGGTATTACCTACCCGTTAAAATATTTTCACCATTAACAGTTTGTACAAGAGAATTTTTAATCACAATCTTTATGAAAACATATATACATATATATTTTCTTCATACGTAATCATGGATTTAATGAGTCAATGTGATATTAAACTCATCAGATTTAGGGCTAAAACTAGAGTACATAATCTCTAAAACATTAGAGATTACATAATCGCCATGAAGAACGAAGATAGTTTATGTAGAACGATGATTATACTCGAGGTACAGAATGAGGTGTCGAAGCTGGTGATGCGGATGTTGTTGTTGGTGGTACTAGTGCTGTTGGTGCTAAGGTTGGTGATGTGACTGGTGTTGGTGATACTGATGGTGCTTGCAAACTGTGTACCGTGCTCTCTAAAGTTAACACTCGAGCTCGGAGTTCTTTAACTTCTTCTACTAATCTTGGTTGGTTATCAGTGTGAGGTAGAGATTGGATATCTTCTCTAGTTTCGTTAATGGTAGTCTCAAGACGAAAAATTCTGGCAAAAAGGGTATAAACGGTGTTGCGAACAGGTTCGCCGGTGAGTGGGTCGAGTACTCCAAGGTTAGGTGGTAGATTTGGTTCACGATATGGAGTACCTTCTTCCCTTCTCCATAGGGTGAGTATGTCGCGAACCCACCCCCATTTTCTCCAGTAATCACGATAGTTGATTGATTGATGTGCTCCTGTCACGCTGTCTTCCAAGTCAGAGGAACTTGGTCGATTCGTAGAGGCCATCTTACGCGATCTCAGGAAAGTTTTTTTTTTTTTTTTTTTTTTTTTTTTTGATATGAAGAGTTTAGTGACAGTAATTGATAGTTGGATAGTATTCTTAATGCATAATTTACATAGATATATATAGTACCAGGATCCCTTAAATTAGGGAGAAATTTACGAGAGATATCAGGCAAGGTCTACAGTAACAGATACGCTAAGATATGAATTGTCAGATACGCTAAGATATGAATTTTGTCTATACACTTATTCATGCAGTCAATGCAGTAAAACGTGTCTAGACTAAGAATAATGAACATGTAATTTCCTAAGAATGATAAGCATATGATTTACGACAAAAATGATAAGCAAAACTTTTGACATGCAGACACGGTCGAAGTCCAGACTCGCTAATGCATCCTAACGACTATCAGTTAGACACACTAATGCAAGACCCGGTTCACTAAGACCACCGCTCTGATACCAACTGAAAGTACCCGTTCTAATCCATCCGGACGAAGTCCATATTGATTACAAACGATTCATAATAGTTGATTACATCGCGAGGTACTTGACCTCTATATGATACATTTTACAAACATTGCATTCGTTTTTAAAAGACAAACTTTCATTACATAGAAAGTTGACAGCATGCATACCATTTCATAATACATCTAACTATAATTGACTTAATAATTATCTTGATGAACTCAACGACTCGAATGCAACGTCTTTTAAAATATGCTCTGAATGACTCCAAGTAATGTCTCTAATATGAGCTAATGCACAGCAGAAGATTTCTTTCATACCTGAGAATAAACATGCTTTAAAGTGTCAACCAAAAGGTTGGTGAGTTCATTAGTTTAACATAAATAATCATTTCATAATTTTAATAGACCACAAGATTTCATATTTCCATTTCTCACAAACATACGTCCCATGCATAGAGAGAAAAATATCATTCATATGGGTTGAACACCTGGTAACCGACATTCACAATATGCATATAAGAATATCCCCATCATTCTGGGATCCTTCTTCGGACATGATATAAATTTCGAAGTACTAAAGCATCCGGTACTTTTGATGGAGCTTGTTGGGCCCGATAGATCTATCTTTAGGATTCGCGTCAATTAGGGTGTCTGTTCCCTAATTCTTAGATTACCAGACTATAAAGGGGCATATTCGGTTTAATAATCCAGCCATAGAATGAAGTTTTACTCACTTGTGTCTATTTCGTAAAATATTTATAAAAGCAGCGCATGTATTCTCAGTCCCAAAAATATATATTGCAAAAGCATTTAAAAAGGGAGCAAATGAAACTCACCTAATGTATTTTGTAGTAAAAATACATAGAACGATATTGAACAAGTATAGGGTTAGCCTCGGATTCACGAACCTATATCATTTGTATAATTATTAATATTCATGGTTGTAATTGAACACACATATATATAAATATATTAGTTATATCATTTTTATGTTAATAATATATATATGTTTTATATGTTCATTTTGTATATAATAAAATATTAGATTTTTTTATGTTATATGTGTTAAATATATATGTTTATGTATGTATTTCATTTGTTTATCAAAACAATAATTCTGTTATATTAAGTTAATACTAGTAAAAATAATGATAATAACATTAATAATATACATATGTTAATAATAATCCTATTAATGATAATAATCATGATATTAATAATAATACTTGTAAAAATATTAATTTTACTGTCTATGATAGTTATTAATGATTTACTAATAATAAAACTAATAATTTTATTAAGAATAATAATATTAATAAAAATAATGATATTGCTATTAATGATACATTTGTTTAGTAATAATAATAATAATGATATTTATAATAATACTTATGTTAACAATAATGATACTAATATTAGTATTACTTATATTATCATAAACTCATTCATAACATTATAATTTCACTTAATCAATTCCTAATATAATTATTATTGTTTTATAATATCAAGTTTGTATCATAAAAAAAAATTTATTATTATCTTCATCCCTAATTCTATTTACATATTTATATTTATATTCATTTTCATATCATACTTATATTTTTGTCATCAAAACATTTCAATCATTATCATTTTTCATAATAACACTAATATGTATAATACCTAATAATAATAATAATAATAATAATAATAATAATAATAATAATAATAACAATAATAATAAATATAATTACAATAATAATAATAATGATAATTATAATAATTATAATAAATAATTAGGAAACTACCTCATAAAAATGGGGTTTAAAAAGAAATGCCACCAGCGGGTCTCGAACCCGAGACCTCTCGATACCCTGTCACCTCCCCCAACCATCCAACTGTGATTGTTTATCTGATTTAATACTGTTTGCTTTTATATAAAACCCGAAATAAAAAGTTTCCATTATCTCCTTCAATCTCTAACCCAAACGACCAGGGATTGAAGTTTGTAACAAAAGAGTTTTTGTTTTTAAGTTTAGGAATTACAGATAATTATATTAACACACATATTTGTGACTTCAATTGAATCAGATGCCAAAATATATATATATATATATATATATATATATATATATATATATATATATATATATATATATATATATATATATATATATATATATATATATATATATATATATATATATATATATATACACACACAGCAGTCGCTGTTTATAAACACAAAAAAAAAATGCATTTCGGATTTTAGATGGTTTTGGACCGAGGTTTCTACATAAATACTTTTCAATTCTATCCTAGAAACTATTGGAAACGTCAATTTAACTTGAATCGTAACATACAACATGAATTTGATTGAATGAAAATGTTTGACTTTTGGAAATCAAAACTTTGACTTCGAAATTCTTACTCGTAACTAAAAATTGGTGATTGAAAGATTCCCGATAGTTTGAATGAATGTTTTCTAACAGAATGACATTAATACAATTTGAAGTTTCATTCAAATTCGAGAATTGGGTAAAAAGTTGAAGAAACAGAGATGTTTGAGTTTTTCTTTGATATTTTTCTGTTTTAAATCCTCAAATGCAATAATACACTAGCTATATATAAGGTAGTGATCGATTAAATGAAGTTAGTGAATTAATAGGATCACTTTTGTTTTATGCAATTGGAGTCGACATCAGTGTTAATTAAAAACAGAATATATAAAATAAAAATAAAAGATGAGTGTGACCTTCAATTGATTTTTGGATACATCTGTGTGTTGGTATGCTTGATTGGTACTAATTGTATCAATTAACTACAGATGGAAAGTGATAGGAATAGATTTTCGTTTGCAAACAATATTCATATATGCATATATAGTAGTTATTTATCTATGTATCCATATGTATTTATCTATATATCCATAATAGAAATTTATAAGTATATACATATTTAAGTATATCTGTATCTTTTTTTATATGAATATTTATATATATATCTACTTATTTTTGTATTTTGCATATTAAGGAAATATAACATTATACAAACATTAATAATAAATTTTAATAACAAAATTAGGATTATTAATAATAATGATATATTAATATCATAATAATATTAGTAAGGATAATGAAAATAACAATTTTTAAATAAAATGATATTTTTGTAATCAAGTTAATAATAATACTTTTAATAATCTTAATAATAATTAGATTTACAATTTTACTAATAAAAAGATACTAATAATGTTAATATTAGTATTTATTTTTGAAAATAATAATAACAATATTACTAACTATATTTTAACTTTTAATTACTTTTACAATTTATTAATTGTATCAAATTTCATATTTATGTATTTTACATCATAAAAAAATGATAATACTCATATCAATATTAAACATTTATTTTAATAATAGTAATAAAGGTAATAATATTTATAAAGGTAACAATTTAAATGCATTAAATTTCATATCTATATATTGTCTATAATAGTATAACTAATACTGATATTAATTATTAATATTAATATTAGTATTAATAATTATGAAAGTCATAATAACCTTATTATAATAACTATATTTTAATTTGTTAATAATAATATATTATTAATTATGTAATATTTAATAATCTTATAATATTTTATATGGTAACTCTTTTGATTCTTTATTATTTCATTTTATAAATTATTATACATAGATCTCATATGTCTATATATATATATATATATATATATATATATATATATATATATATATATATATATATATATATATATATATATATATAATTCATTTTAAATTAGGCTTACTTATTTTGTATCCTATTTTACCTATTTAATTTCAATGCTTAAATTATATTTTAAAATTTTAAATTAATATACATATACTTACATTTACATATATATTTATTTACAAAAAATTATTCGTGAATCGTCGGGAACAGTCGAAGGTCAATTTAATATATGAAACCGTTCAAACTTTTTGAGACTTAACATTACAGACTTTGCTTATCATGTCGAAATCATATAAAAATTAAGTTTAAATTTGGTCGGAAATTCCCGGGTCATCACAATCCATTGACGTTGTTTGAAGTGTAGTGTGGACTATCCAAAGAGACGGTCATATTTTTGATCGTAGGTTTCTCTCCGTTCATCAGTTTCTTCAAGAATGGTATATCGTTTACTCATCTTGTGATTTATATTCATGACAATTATTATGGTGTAACTGGATCTCATTGGGATAAATTAATCGTGTGCATGTTTCATTAAATATATGAATATTCAATCTTGTAAATGTTTTTTTAATGAAATAATAAAAGATTATTATTTTAACTATTCGCTGCGTTAATTTGAATTGTTAAAAGTACACACGGTTTTTCATCAATGGTATCTGAGCCTCTTTTACACCATCTTAATTGTCACATGATTTTCTTTAGATTTAGCTTTGTGGTGAATTGGTAAGAGTCAAAACCTTTATGGTTTTTAAAGTCAACTTTGTTGATTACCTCATGACGCACGAATAAGATCTAAAAAAAATCACTGTTATAAATTTTGAATTTATTTATTATCGCTTGAATAATTGTTGTTTATTTCATTCCATGGTTGTACACATGCATTGTAACCATGGATAAGCCATATGTAGGTTTTAATAATGTAGTTATTAAAATTATGATTGCACACATAGCCCATAATGCCCCGACCTATGTATGATTGTTGTGATTGTTGATTACGACAATATTAAGTCATATTGATTATTTATGCTTTATAAGAAAGGCCATTTTGAAGCCAAAGTTGTATTATATTTATTTTTTATTTTCATAGTATTGTATTTAAGTTTATTCTAAATTGTAAAAGTATTAGATTAGTTGTATTTTTCAATTATAAATAAATGTAATAATATGAAGAGTAAAGATAAAGATGCAACGTGGAGTTTGACTTAGAAGATGGCGAACAGGTCAATTTGACAATGATGACGTTTGTCAATTTTCACTTGATTCTTGAATTAAGTGGGAGCTACGATATTACCCTTAGTTTGACCTCTTGATCCCATGTCGGCTCATGGGATTAAGCATAGGATTTTTTGTACACCCCGTCAGAATCGACTAACGGTGATGTTAACTCTGTTCTCAGTGCTTGGCTTGACTTCTAAGTAACGGCCAAGTTACATAGCGGAAGCAATTAATACCTGAGATAAAACATGCGAGAGGTCAACAAAATGTTGAGTGAATCTACATGTTTAAGTAAATAGTTCATCATATGTTTCATAAAATAGTTTCCATAAATCGTTTATCGAAAATCAGTTATTGAAATCGTTTATCAGTACTCAGTATCCGAAAATCAGTGTTTAGAAATCAGTAATCATTTTTCAGTATGAAACCACCAAGGTTTTAGTAACATAAAGTAAAGTCTGAAAACAGTATTCAGTGTAAATATTCTTTGTAAACATTTCTCGTAAGTTTGGCCAGTAAAACATTTCTCTTAAGCTAGGTCATGAGATTTATAAGTTGTTACACATCTGTTATGAGCACTTGAATATAAAGCTTTAACCTTGCGGATAGCTTACGCTACAATTCTTCCTTTCACCCTATACTAGGCATACACCGACTAAGTGTACGTGTTACAACAGAATAGATATCCCGCAAGTTGGGACGAGGTTTGTCAAACCTAATGGATCCATCCCTATAAGTCGAGCTTACTAAAAGTAATTGATATATTCAAGCTAAGGGATTTTCAGTCTGAACTCATATGTATAATCGTAAGTAAGTACTCGTGCCTAATGCGTAAATCAGTTTGTAAAAGTATGTTATGTACATTTGTTTAAGTACTCTTGCGTAATTCGTAAAATGGTTTGAAATAGCATGTTATTTCATCCCAAAAATGTATATAAAAAGGGACTGTAAACTCACCTTGAGTGCACAATAAAGCTTAGTGAAATAGTACGGAAAAACTGACGATCGCAACGTAAAACGCAACCTAATCATTTAGGTTATCTTAAGTAAGTACATAAGTTGCACTATGTCATCCCATAGTGTACGCATAGTCCTAGTTCTCAGACTGACTCAACGAACAAGTAAAAGTCAACTAATTCAAGCAAGTCAACAAAAGTCAACCAAAGTCAAACCAAAGGTCAACTCGGTCAAAGTGGTCAACTAAAGTCAAACATCTCAGTAGGTCATGCAAACATAGTCAACATGTCAAACCTAGGTCAAGTATCACGTTACAGTTCATAGTTCAGCAAATTACACATTCGCAGTTTATCGTATGTCTTTGAAATATGCACGTCATAGAAAGACACAAGTATAACGCTTAGCACACAACTCCTAAAATTATGGCCAAGTGCAGTTCACAACTAGACTCAAAATATATTCCAGAAAGTTTAACCCAGCCCTCATACGGTTCCTGTAAGTCGGGTTTCAGAAAGGGTCTAGTTAAGGTTTACTAAATCAGTTTCAACATGCGCATCAGTTTTAGAACATTTCTCAAAAAATATAGAAAATAGATTTTAATGAAAGGCCAATTGGAGAATACTCCAGACATCCCGAAACTTCTGTGATAACATAATCAAGGACATCCCTTTAGCCAATTTGTACAGACTAACCGATCTTTACTGATCTAATAGTTTTGGACAGCAACTAGACATGTCAAATTGTAAAGCTTATAACTCATGGCAATTAACATTTTCAGATGCTAACATGCAAATAAAATATGTCAAGGAACATATGAAATAACATAATCCAGAAGATCAAAGCCTCAATCAATTTCGAGTTCACTCTAGGTAATTATTTCTAGCATTAAAACAGTTTCGGTACACTTTAACGTATGAATCTTCGTTTAAACATATCGGGAGCATTACAAAATATTTTGATGCAATTCTTAAGTCTAACATGCATGATTTTTCACAAGGATTACAGTAGTACACTTTTCATTAGCTAATTCAATAAACACATATCTCGGAGAATTCGGATTTCAATTATAAACTAGTCAAAACTTCGATTTAGCATATCTTAAGCATACGGTAACGAAATCAAGTGAAATCAAAGCCTAAAGTTAATAGTTTTTTGAAATCTAATCATCTAAACATGTTATAAGATCAGATCCAAAGTCAACTCTTATCAGATCCTAGAGAATACAATTCGTTTTTCATGTAAACAACATCAATTGATCAAATTAACGACTAACATCGAGTAATAACACAATCAATTGAGCACTAGACTTGATTACACTACGTGATTGAACAAAATTAGATTTAATAGAATTGGAGTTAGTGTAATTATACCTCAAAACACAAATTGTTTATACTAGCGCGTAGAGAACGACGATCGGAACAAGAATGATCAAACGAGCAAGAGCAATTGAGCAATTTTTGATGGTGATTTGGTGGTGGTGATATATGACGTGAAAGAGAGGGAGGATGAGCTGCATTTTTTCATAGGTAGGATGGAATGAATGATTAAAGATTGTATAGAGAAGTATCTAACTAGTTATTTAGTGCCTAAAAACCTAAAGTCAACAAACATGGGCCTAAAAACCAATAGTCAACAACCATGGACTAATCATGGGACCAAGGATGATGAGGTATGAGATCACAGCCATGTGGTCTCAGGCTCAGGTCTCAGGTTCGTTTTGTGTAAAATCTCGTTCGCGCGTGGTTCGTTTCGAGTGCCGTTAACCGTACCGAATCTCCGGAACGTTAACTAGTCGTTGGAACAAAATCACCGTGTTTAATTCATTAAGTAAATAATAAATTAAATTTCTTTCGTAAGTTCAATAATTATTAACAATAATTATTCTATCATTTTTCCGAGTTCCGTTAACTGAAAAGTTTTCTAGGCGATTAACTTTAATCGTGTCGTTTCTAGTTTAATTTGTCAACCGAATTAAGTTCACTAATTAATATAACATATTAATTCAAGTAATCCACTAAGGATCAAGTACGCATTTAATTGATTTAAATACGAAAAAGTTTCACGTAGCCACTGTTAACTATTCTGAAAAAAATCGGCGTATGAAAATCGTATGATTTAACTAACGATCATCAAGTATTTAACGGAAGTTTTAATGGAAAAGCTCGGGTTGTTACATTACCCACCCGTTATTGAAAATTTCATCCCGAAATTTGGATGATGGCAGTTATTGATGAAAATAAAATATTTTCGTATTATTAGATATCTACGTTTCAACGTGAGCTTGAATTCTATAACGAAGTTTACAAATAAAGTTTATACTTGGCTTGAATAGTTTGTCTTTCTAGACGTAAGCCTTCACAGATTCTTTTAATAAAAGAATTTGGTCATATACGAGTGTTTCGTCAAATAAAATGATAAGATTAAATAATCTTTCGAGATCTCTATACGGATGAACTTCTAAGGTCCGTTCGGTTTCGTAATGAATACGAGTTAAGTGTATAGAATTTTTTTATCATCAACAATATGAATGAAATGATTCGGTTACGTGTAAAAATACGTCTGAATATGTCACTAATGGATGTATTGAAGTAATAGTTGTCCACCTTGACTTTTCGATGTAATCACTATTGATTCTCCTAAATTTAAGGGATTTGAATGTAATCGATTGAAATCTGTGAGATTTGGATCCGGTAATTAAGGAAATTAGAATCCTTTTTTTTTATTTAATACGATTATCTTAATCGGATGACACGTTGCTATGGTACAAAGTTTTGATATAAATTAATCATCTCTGCGTCCTTATTTTCTCAACCTCAATCTTCTTACTTTCAAAATTCTATTTTCAAAAATTCTGTGAAGATGCTTCGTCCGCTCTTGATTTTTGTTACTATTTTGATTGTGTATGCAGGCATTCTTCTTTTTAGTCTACCACCAGAAGAATCTCCGTTCTTCTATAACGCTCTAGGGGTGACAGTATTTTTAATTCTACCACTCCTCTGTTTTTCAATACTTATTGATATAAATGGTTTATGATCTTCCATGTTTGTTGTCTTTTATATTCTGACCTATTTTTTCGAAGATTCATGCTTTTTATCCAAGAAGATCTTCAACTTGTTCTTCTATACATGGTCAAATAATACGGATCGATAGCTGGTGATGATGTAGAAACATTCGCTGTTCATCGTCATAGTATCCGTTTTTACCTTGTTTTCTCTTCTCGACTTTAAATCAAGCAATTAATGGTCCAGAATTCGTAGATATGAAGTTTCGAATGAACCTAATGTTCTATGTGACGCCCCGTACAAAACCATTGTGTACGATTCGTCAACAACAGGATCTTTACACGGTTGAATACTACATGCTATTTGAAAACCAGTTTACATTCATAAAAACATAGCGTTTTACAAAAGATAACGTGACACAGAGGTCATTACAAAGCCATTATTCAAATAACATAAGTTGTGGATGCAAATTAAAAGTTTCATGATTGAGACATCTCTAAGTTATGCAGCGGTTATCTAACACAGCAGGTCCTTAACAACAAGTCTAAACAGCAAGTCTAAACAGCATGACAGCAAGTCTAACAGCAGAAGCAACAAACCTCTAAGCACCTGAGAAAACATCCTTAAAAACATCAAAAATAATGTTGGTGGGTTATAGTTTAAATCGTAACAGTAATAAGGTTGACCACGAGATTTCAGTGTTTCAAAATAGTATGAAAAGCATATGTATAACCGTGGGCACATGGTAACTAGACTTAACGTAAATATAAATATCACCCCCTAAAAGTACACCTGGCGAGTGCGTATGTCCTCGAAGTATTAAACACCCGTTAAATGCTAGCGCGACTAGCCCGAGTGGGGATGTCAAACCCTATGGATCCATATCTAATATTCGCGTCTACCAGTTCAAAAACCAATAGTTAAACGTTACCGTACTAAGGGGAATCTTTATGCCGTTGTATAACCCACACATATGTAAAGTGTAAGTACTCGTGTCAAGTAAGTAAAACATAAAAAGGCGCATGTATTCTCAGTCCCAAAAATAGTATAAGTAAAAAGGGAAGCTATAACTCACAGTGATAAGAACGGTAAAGTCGATAATGAAAGTATGCAAGTAGTAAGTCGGTCCGAAAGGTCGTCAACCTAAGTCAAAGGTTACTAGGTCAGTATGTTATCCTCATAAGTTTTAATAGTGCATAAAATAAGTTTAAGTGTCATCATCATCATCATTCATCATCATAAAAGCTAAGTAAGTTTGACAAGAATAGAGATCAAAACAATAGGCTGACTTCGGTCAGCTGCTACGACCTCTATGTAAATCAAAAAGACGCAAAATCAGTGGCTATGGCTCCGTATATGAGTCCCCTAACCGCTGACCAATTTTCAGAACCTAACTCATCTTCGTTTGACCGTGGCGACGGTTTAAGTGCGATTAGGTCAGAAATTTCAGCACAACGTTACAACGGCGTAGTGACTTTCGGAGGGCCGTAAATCCTAAACCGTAACTCGGATTAAGACGAGGCCTAAACGGAAAATCATCTACTCGAACCAAACTAACTTAAAATCAACTTTCCACTAGCCCAGGTGGTCTGATCGGATACGAAAAATAGTAGGTAAGGTGCTCTGGTGGGGTTCTTAGTACTTGATGCTCATCACGGTTCTCATCCTTGATGCTTGTAGCTTCAAGTGTACAACTTGTTGATGTGACGACCCGAAAATTTCTGACCAAATTTAAACCTAATCTTTATATGATTTCGACACGATAAGCAAAGTCTGTAATGTTGAGTCTCAAAATTTTGAAACCATATTCATGTAATCACTTACCCTTCGACTGTGCCCTATGGTTCACGAACAATCGGTTGTAAATAAATATGTACACACACACACACACACACACACACACACACATATATATATATATATATATATATATATATATATATATATATATATATATATATATATATATATATATATATATATATATATATGATTCTTAAACATAATTAATATTATATGTATATTGTAATACATATATAAAGTGAATAAATATTAAATATTGAATATATGTAATTGTAATTGTAATACATAGTTGAAAATATGTAATTGTAATATATTACATTGAAATTATAAGTTAAAATAAATGGTATAGTAATATTATTATTAATCTCAATGTTAATATCAAAGTTAGTACTATAAATATAATATAAGAATATGAAACTTGTTATATATAAATTGTTATATTATTATTATTACTAATAATATTATTATCATTAATAATATAAATAATTACTAGAATTAATATAGTATTATGAATATTATCATTAAATATTATCATTTCTAAATATCATCATTATTAGTATTATTTTTAGTATTATTTTATGAATTATTATTATCAGTATTGTGATTTATTATTATCATCATATTTTTTTTATTATTACTATTATTACTATTATATTATATTATTTGATGATGTTAATTATTTTTATCATTAAGATTAGTATTACCTCTATTATTATTATTAGTATTCTTATTAAAATTAATAACAATTACAAGTTTATTAATAGATTTATATTATTAAATAGTACTACAAAATTTAATATAATGGATATACATAAATAGATGTATAAATACGGTTAGTAATATATACAGCTATATATACAAAAAAAATCAGATAATTGTAATTCCAATTTAAGGTCGCTGTCTTGATTGCAATTCACAGATGACAAATTCTGTTATTTGTTAGAATTAAGTTTTTGTATCTTTTCTCTTGTATCTGTCTTCTTTTTCTTATTCGGGATTTCCTTTGTCGACTGATATCTTCTCAATAATACAAGACGTGATAATTTTCCTGTCTCAGCAATTATCATCCACTTGTACCATTTATTACCCTCTGCTGTAACGTGTGTAACTACTACAAATATCTCCTGTTCGACAGCCTCATGAACAAAAGAGTGGATGCTCTTGTTTTCGTTATCAATATACTCAACAAAGACAATCCAAACCACCACCACTGTCTCGTTCAAATATGATCATGATCCATCACTTCACCTTCACCACTTTTTCATCTCTCTCTTCTCTTCATATTTTCCTTCTATGATTGACCAAAACAATCTTCTACAGACGTAAACCCGACTAGAACAAACACCTTCCATTCCCTCCATCGATAAACACCACACCTGCAAGCCTTTTTGAATACCACTCGATATTTTCTTTCATTCGTGTTCAACCCAACAAATAAAAATCACACACCACCATTTAATCAACCCAAACAACACCATCAACATGAATCTTCAAAAAGTGCTCATATTACTCAACATCATTGCTGTGTTCCTGCTGCTCCTTTTCGATAAACCACAACCCACGACCCACTTTAATTATGCTGTAAAGTACCGGATGTTATGCTTGTTTCTATGGGATTTAAATACAAGAAAATAAAGAGAAGGCTACAATAAATAATAAGGTTATGAGGATTTGAACTTCTTTTATGGTTGGCCGATAATTACACAAAAATGAAAACCCCACTTGTTTTATTCCCATGCCATACTTTCGGTTAAAGTCCTCTGCACACGATGACCCTACCACTTCCACTTGCTTACTTAAATCACGAAGATATTGCTTTCATTCATATCTTCTTCCCTCTTGCCCAACATTTACCAACCATGGAGTACCCCACAACCATCATTTTTCTTAGCTAGTGGAAAAATGGAGAGTATATTAATACTAAATTATGGGATGTGCAATCTTATCAACCATTTGATTAAATAATCGACTCCTTTGCCAATATATACGATATATATATATATATATATATATATATATATATATATATATATATATATATATATATATATATATATATATATATATATATATATATATATTGAGGAATCACGATGGGGGATAGAAAATAGAGACAGATTGTGAGAGATGATTTAGTAATCTGCCACTTCATTTTTTTTTTACGATGAAGTTGAGGAAGTCAAATATGATGATGATGGATAACGATATTGGTGATTAAGATGATGATATTAAACCCATTGCTACGATCCATAAAACCTTCGAACCATTTACAGAATATAGATGTTATTGGATTAGGATTTTGTTAAAAAAAATGAAACCTACAGCTTGATTTACTGCTGCACGATCTATCTCCTTTTCTTGCTTTGGGCCGTGTCCAATATTATTAGTTATTGGGCCGTGATTAATTGTTTGGGCTGAGATAGTTCCATTTCCTGATTGGGCCGAGAGTATACTTCTGTTGGGCTTGCAGATTTTATATCAGTGTATAAAGGGATAAATAAATATAAATCGGAAGGTAATATAGAGATGATGAAACAGAGAGACGGTTTGATGGTGAGTTGGAATAACGAGAGGTCGAGGGTTCGAATCTAAGCGGTGGTATATCTTTTTGAAAGCTTTTTATAAACCCTTTTAAGATAGTAATTCATTTCTATTAATAACTATTATTATTATTATTATTATTATTATTATTATTATTATTATTATTATTATTATTATTATTATTATTATTATTATTATTATTATTATTATTATTATTATTATTATTATTATTTATTATTATTATTATCATAAGTATGAATATTATTATTAGTAGTATCATTATCATTATTGTTACAAATATAAATATTAGTATTAATTATTATTATTAGTAAAATCATTCTTTTTATAGTTATTATTATTAGTAGTCATTATTATTAAAATTAACATTTTTTTATAAAAGTATCATTTTTATTAAAGTTATCATTATTATTAAAAGTATCATTTTTATAAAAATCATCACTTTTGTTATTATTACTATTATAAAATAAAACAACTTTTTATTATTATCAATATTATTGTATCAAATAACTGTTAGTTATATAAAACGATATTTACTACATCTAATATAACTATATTAATATCTTATATTAATAAACATAATTAATTAGGTTATTAATGAAACACATAATTAAAATAACAATTAAATCACTAATAATACATAAACTTGTTCGATTACGATTATATATGTTAATATATATATATATATATATATATATATATATATATATAATGATATAGGTTCGTGAATCCGAGGCAACCCTGCATTGTTCAGTATCGTCGTATGCGTATTTTTACTACAAAATACATTAGGTGAGTTCATTTGCTCCCTTTTACTCTTTACATTTTTGGGACTGAGAATACATGCGCTACTTTTACAACTGCTTTATTAAATGCTTTTGAAATACATTTTGAACTGCGAATACATGAAATGTTTTTATAAATGCTTGACGAGATAGACACAAGCAAAACATTCCTCGAATGAATTATGTGGACGTGATAATTGCCACCATTGAATTATGTGGATGTGTAATTGCCACAATTGATATGAATATTTTTCCCTGATTATTATTGCTTGGTAACCTAAGAATTAGGGAACATCACTAATTTTGAGAATTAGTGCACGCCTAATTGACGCGAATCCTAAAGGTAACTACCAGGTTTAACACCCCCACCCAGAATGTTCACTAGACGGAAGGGCTAGTGGGCGTGGTGTTTAGTGCTTAGAAGTTTATATGATTATTATACAGACGAGATGTTCTGTTTTAGGGATATTATTATGCGCATTATATGTTAAGGTCGGTTACCAAGCCAAGTTATGAAAGCAATGAAAAGTGAATGTTATGTATCGAGAGAATGATTTTATACACAGGTTATGTGTATGTTATTTTTGTGCACAAGATATGTGTACGGTTACTAAGATTTATGAAAGATGATTTTGTACACGAGAAAGGTGTACTGTATTTAAAAGATATCGCATGTACATTACAGGTGGGTATAGGATTCGGGCTCATTTGTACCATGCAAGATTTAAATCTTGTGGTCTATCAAAATTATAGAATTTTATTATTTTATGATAAACTTCTGAACTCACCAACCTTTTGTTTGACACTTTAAAGCATGTTTATTCTCAGGTTTGAAAGAAATCTTCCGCTGTGCATTTGCTCATATTACATGGAGTCGTTTATGGCATATAGAGGTCAGAACCTCGCAATGGGACCAATTGTTGAAGACTTCGTCCAGATGGATTAGGACGGGTCACTACAGTTGATGGGTTAGCATCACCTTGACTAAGATTCTACCATCAACACACAATATGTTAAGACCAAGTAAGAACACAACTCATTTAAGAGTCTTAGATGGATGATGAACCAAGGTTACATCATATCCTTAGTCTTAACACAATTACAAGTTACATTTACAACTAAAGATACAAACTTTACATCAATCAAACAAGTATGATCATAATCCAAGTTCAATGAGGTGATGGAACCCTAAGCTAGAGAGCTTGGATCCCTTTCACACAAGTTATAAGGTCACAAAGCTAGAAAGCTTGAACCTTTAGTGTTCTTGAAGATCTTGAAGCATAAAGCTTGGATCTTTAAGTTACATGAAGACCATAAACACAAGCTTTGATCTTTATAACAAAATAATGAGGTCATAAGTTAGAAAACTTAGATCCATCAAAAGATATGAAGATCCAAGCTAGAAAGCTTGCATCTTGGTTGTTCTTGAAGATCTTGAAGCATAAAGCTTGGATCTTTAAGTTACATGAAGATTACAAACACAAGTTTGAATCTTTATAACAAAATAACAAGATTAAAGTTAAAAAAAATATGGATCTACAAGGTGGGTGAAGATTCAAAGCTAGAAAGCTTGAATCTTTCATGTTCTTGAAAGATTCAAATCCATGTTTGAATCTACAAGATGTAATCAAGATCAAAAGCTAAAAAGCTAGACCCATGATGATGATGATGATGAATTCGTGATGATTAGAAGGAGAAGAAGAAGAGAAATTCAAAATACTTACACTTTTTGGAGAGAGAAATACTAGAAAGGAAATAAAAGAGTAAGTGTGTGTGAAATACAAATGAGAGCAAGTGTTAAATGGATGGAATAAGGGTGGTATTTATAGATGGTGAGGAGGTGGCGGTGGTGTCAAAACCGTGGGATTAGAGGGGGGGGACAATGGAGACCAACTTTTTCTTTTTGGTTAATGGTTGTCTAAAGTTGGTGCTTATGTTAGGATCCCATGCAACATTAAGGATAATACTTGACATAAATGCTAGCATGTTCCCTCTAATAAATGGGCATTTGTCTTACTTATTAATGGGTCACTAGCTATTAATAATTGGACTAATTAAATAGTCCACAAACTAGTGTAGGGTGGGCTAAGGCCCAATAAGGTAGAAAGTCCAACAAGACTAACTAGTAAGCATAAGTAAATTACTACGCGTAATTAAGCATCCAAAAACCCAAGTAATTATTATTATGAAATAATAATTAAGATTTGATAGTCATAATATTCCGATTATGACAAAAGTTAAACGTGTACGCAGTACGCAGTTTGTTCGTAACGTCAAGTGACACTAACGGTCATAAAGCATCCGGTGATTAAGTTAAGTAACCTACGTACTTAAAGGTACATTTTAACACATAAATGAAAGTAAGCCATGTGTATAAAGATTCCAGAGTATGAAGTAGCACATTACGCATAAATACACAATTTCGCAAAAAAACAAGGCACAAAAGCAAGTCGAAAAAGTCGGGTCGTTACATTACCCACCTGTTAAAGGAAATTTCGTCCCGAAATTTGAGGAGTGACTAAAAATGGTACCGTATTTAAATAAGAAGTAGCGTATCAAGGTTCTGTGAGACTCGTGGGCTCAGAAGTGAGTTATTTACCTCGAAAGGTACTTGGGCGTATAAAAGTAAGAATAGGTATATTCCATTAATTAAGTCTCTTGTCCTAAGAGATCAACAAATTTTTTTTGTTTCTTGCTAACACGAATATGTCATCTGAATATATACCTACATAAGGAAAGACGATATTTTTAGCCCTACAGGCATGTTTAATAAGCTGGATGCATGGAATACATCATGTAAGTTACCAAACTCATCTAAAACATTAAGCACTTATGTCGTAGTACCAAGTTAACAGATAGAATGGAAAACATGGCGATCACAATATACCGCATGTGAACTTAACCTTGGATGGAAAGAAAGCACAGTTCCATAATGTCACTTTATCCATTCAGTTACATGTTGAAGTTATGGTTATCATTAACTAGAACAACATATAGTTGCAAACAACAAAGGAAGGAATGTGTATCTATGTTATAGACGTTTTAAGCAGTCCCTTCTAAGAGGATAACAAGATTCATATATTCTTAAAGTATTTAATATTACATTTCTGGAAAAAAATCGCACGAAAGGTGTGATCCTTGAACCAGAGTGAACTCTTCGTACAACGAACAAGTTGATCTGAATATATCCTTATACTTAAGGGGATGTGCGGATGAGAAGATACATGAACTCTTGGTCCTAAAGAATGGTTTACTCCAAGTGAAAAGAATCTCCAAAAATGATTTCTTGTACCTCAATATACTGATTCATAAAGATGATGTTTACGAGGGTGTTGTGATTAGCCGTGAATTATTGAGAGTAGAAATTCGCCTAGTGCCTTTCCTACGATAGGGTGACCACCGAGTGTACCTCAGAAAAATGATTTATCGGCCCGCGTTTTTGCCAAGTCTAACCTTAAGAGGAACATTTTATGAGTGCAAAGATTTTCTAACAAATTTTATAAGACTGCCACTCAAAGTGGCTCAAGAGTTTTTAACAAAGATTTTAACAGTAAGCTTCATCCCTAACGGAGGGAGAGAAAAAGTGTGATCCCTACATGGTGAGATCTAATATGAAAACCTTTAGTAAAATTGACCAAGGAAGTTTTGAAAACCTTTAAACGTTTGATGTGACAACATAAATGGAACGAAGTTCTTAGTAAATTCAGAAGTATGTACAACGTGTACCATTTTGTACAGAACTTTTTGACTTAAGTTAAACAACTCAATAAAGGAGCGATCTTTAAAGAATTTGAAGGTATCACATAGTATGTACCAACCAAAATAAGTAAGGGTAAACTTGTTAACTTAATTATATACATACATATATGATTTTATAAATCGCATAAGTGACAGAAAAATTTTATTATTTTCATTTGTCCATAAATCTCGTGAGGACCGCACAAATAAGCAACGTGTAAAAATTTTGATAAACATAGTTTTTCGTATTTCAGAGGTTACGAATTGAAAAAGATTGAGTGAAAAATCTTTGAATCGTCGGGTGACATGTTACTAGGTAATGAAAACTAATGAATTAAGTGTAGTTTTGATAATTATCAAGACACAAGTCCTTGGGTCAAAAATGTTCACGTGCGAAGCCGTTGCTAAAAAGTGAGGTATGAAGGATGGAGCATGAGGATGAGAAGTTAATCACTTCTTGACTTTGCAAAATACTAAATAGGTTATGGCTAATATTGAAGTCGGAATACTGATGGTGTTAGTATCGCTAGATGAGAATCTCTTGGAACAAGTCAGGACTTCGAGTTATGTAAGAAAGAGCATCGCTCTGACAGGTGTGGCAAATGAGATCCCTGGGGTAACGTAATAACTTTGAATGGTTTAAGTGTTAGTGGATGCCCGAAGGTATGCATGACGTGGTAGTAAGTCCCTTCATCACATACACACACACACATGAATCTCTCGGTTTCGACGGTTGTAAGTCTTCATGATGACTTGGATACGAATAAGCAACGAAAAAATTTTATATAGTAAGAAACAAAAATTTTATAGAAATCGTTTAAGGTGACAATGTAAGAAAAGAAACGAAGTTCTTAGTAACTAGGGTTATGTACAACATGTACTGTTCTATGTAACCTATCTTTCGAATAAAAGAATGGATTTGTAAAAGTGAAAGTAAAATTTCATGTGTACTCGTAAAAATAAGTAATTATTTACTTTAACATATACGGTTTCTAAAATTTGTACAAATGACAATAAATTTATTTTTATAAAACTTTGAGAGGATCGCATAGTAAAATAGTGTGTGTAAAATTTCGGCAACAAAATTTTCATATCTCAGAGGCTACAAGTTGGAAAAAGCTTCTTGAGTAAAAAACTTTTGGAAATTTCGGGTGAATTTTGAGGTAATGAAAACTATTGCATGTAAATGTGGTTGATGACTATTAGTAGGGCATAAGTCCTTTGACAAAAAATGCTTAATGTGAAGTTGTTTCTTATAAGTGAGATACGAAAGGGAGAGTATGAGGATGAGAATTAACCTCCCATTTATTCGGAAAATTTTGAACTGGTATAACTAATATCAAAGTAAGAAGGATGATGGCGTGATTATCACCGAACAAGGAATCTCTCGAAATAAGTTAGGATTTAGAGTTGCGTAAGAATGAGTATCAAATAAGATTCGTGGGTAGTCCTAAAAATAGAATTTGAATCGATGAAGTGACGGGGTACAATTTCCTTTATGTATCGAAGTTTGTCCATTACATCGGTTTCCTTTCATGGCTAGAAAGTGAGCAGATTTGGTGAGGCGGTCAATGATAATCCCGATAGGGTCATAACTACCTATTTTTTTCATTTGCTTCAGGATGAAATCCATCGTCATCCCTTCCCATTTCCATTGTGGGATCTCGGGTTGTTGAAGTAATCCAGATGGCTTTTGGCTCACCATTCTCGAGAGGTATACGAATAATCTTTTTACTATAAACAACTTTCACTTTCATCCTTGAAAGCTAGTCCATTCCAACTATTTCATTAAAGCTTCCTAACTCGATGAGTATTAGGTTAACCCTAAAGTTCATTCCAACTTTTACGTCAAGCTTCCTAACTTGATGAGTATTAGGTTAATCTTAAGGTTCATTCCAACCAAATCTTATTATACTGCCGTGAAAATTTTTATCAATCTTCTCAAATAACATCTGCTTGTGCGCAGGTAACTAATCCCTTCCAACTACTACTATAAAACTTCCAAGTTTTGTTGGCATGAGGTCATCTCCAAATGACCCACCTGTTAATTTTAAGGTATTACCTTAAATTATTTCTCTATCTCTGCCAGCTTACCATTAGCTTGTCCTATAGAATGCTTAATTCTCATGGTTGTTAATGGCTTATCAGTCATAACACTAAGGTTCTTAGATATAAGGTTTCTATCGTTCTGGTATTAAACAACCTCGAGACAATAAAATGTTGTGACGAATCGTCTCCTAACTATAATCAGGATCCATACGAGTTTCCATAACGATCGCTCTACCGCAAGTGATGTAGTGACCCGAACTTTTCCATGTTTATATATATTAATTGAGATTGATATTTACATGATTAAATGTTTCCAACATGTTAAGCAATCAAACTTGTTAAGACTTGATTAATTGAAATAGGTTTCATATAGACAATTGACTACCCAAGTTGACCGGTGATTCACGAACGTTAAAACTTGTAAAAACTATATGATGACATATATATGGTTATATATATAGTTAACATGATATTATGATAAGTAAACAT
The DNA here is from genome assembly GCF_046630445.1 of Rutidosis leptorrhynchoides. NCBI lineage: Eukaryota > Viridiplantae > Streptophyta > Magnoliopsida > Asterales > Asteraceae > Rutidosis > Rutidosis leptorrhynchoides. Next base: position 574,840,316 of record NC_092333.1, on the reverse strand, counting down.
ATCATTAAGTATATTAACAATGAACTACATATGTAAAAACAAGACTACTAACTTAATGATTTTGAAACGAGACATATATGTAACGATTATCGTTGTAACGACATTTAATGTATATATATATCATATTAAGAGATATTCGTACATCATAATATCATGATAATATAATAATTTAAAATCTCTTTTGATATTATAAACATTGGGTTAACAACATTTAACAAGATCGTTAACCTAAAGGTTTCAAAACAACATTTACATGTAACGACTAACGATGACTTAACGACTCAGTTAAAATGTATATACATGTAGTGTTTTAATATGTATTCATACACTTTTGAAAGACTTCAAGACACTTATCAAAATACTTCTACTTAACAAAAATGCTTACAATTACATCCTCGTTCAGTTTCATCAACAATTCTACTCGTATGCACCCGTATTCGTACTCGTACAATACACAGCTTTTAGATGTATGTACTATTGGTATATACACTCCAATGATCAGCTCTTAGCAACCCATGTGCGTCACCTAACAAATGTGGGAACCATCATTTGGCAACTAGCATGAAATATCTCATAAAATTACAAAAATATGAGTAATCATTCATGACTTATTTACATGAAAACAAAATTACATATCCTTTATATCTAATCCATACACCAACGACCAAAAACACCTACAAACACTTTCATTCTTCAATTTTCTTCATCTAATTGATCTCTCTCAAGTTCTATCTTCAAGTTCTAAGTGTTCTTCATATATTTTACAAGTTCTAGTTACATAAAATCAAGAATACTTTCAAGTTTGCTAGCTCACTTCCAATCTTGTAAGGTGATCATCCAACCTCAAGAAATCTTTGTTTCTTACAGTAGGTTATCATTCTAATACAAGGTAATAATCATATTCAAACTTTGGTTCAATTTCTATAACTATAATAATCTTATTTCAAGTGATGATCTTACTTGAACTTGTTTTCGTGTCATGATTCTGCTTCAAGAACTTCGAGCCATCCAAGGATCCGTTGAAGCTAGATCCATTTTTCTCTTTTCCAGTAGGTTTATCCAAGGAACTTAAGGTAGTAATGATGTTCATAACATCATTCGATTCATACATATAAAGCTATCTTATTCGAAGGTTTAAACTTGTAATCACTAGAACATAGTTTAGTTAATTCTAAACTTGTTCGCAAACAAAAGTTAATCCTTCTAACTTGAATTTTAAAATCAACTAAACACATGTTCTATATCTATATGATATGCTAACTTAATGATTTAAAACCTGGAAACACGAAAAACACCGTAAAACCGGATTTACGCCGTCGTAGTAACACCGCGGGCTGTTTTGGGTTAGTTAATTAAAAACTATGATAAACTTTGATTTAAAAGTTGTTATTCTGAGAAAATGATTTTTATTATGAACATGAAACTATATCCAAAAATTATGGTTAAACTCAAAGTGAAAGTATGTTTTCTAAAATGGTCATCTAGACGTCGTTCTTTCGACTGAAATGACTACCTTTACAAAAACGACTTGTAACTTATTTTTCTGACTATAAACCTATACTTTTTCTGTTTAGATTCATAAAATAGAGTTCAATATGAAACCATAGCAATTTTATTCACTCAAAACGGATTTAAAATGAAGAAGTTATGGGTAAAACAAGATTGGATAATTTTTCTCATTTTAGCTACGTGAAAATTGGTAACAAATCTATTCCAACCATAACTTAATCAACTTGTATTGTATATTATGTAATCTTGAGATACCATAGACACGTATACAATGTTTCGACCTATCATGTCGACACATCTATATATATTTCGGAACAACCATAGACACTCTATATGTGAATGTTGGAGTTAGCTATACAGGGTTGAGGTTGATTCCAAAATATATATAGTTTGAGTTGTGATCAATACTGAGATACGTATACACTGGGTCGTGGATTGATTCAAGATAATATTTATCGATTTATTTCTGTACATCGAATTGTGGACAACTAGTTGTAGGTTACTAACGAGGACAGCTGACTTAATAAACTTAAAACATCAAAATATATTAAAAGTGTTATAAATATATTTTGAACATACTTTGATATATATGTATATATTGTTATAGGTTCGTGAATCAACCAGTGGCCAAGTCTTACTTCCCGACGAAGTAAAAATCTGTGAAAGTGAGTTATAGTCCCACTTTTAAAATCTAATATTTTTGGGATGAGAATACATGCAGGTTTTATAAATGATTTACAAAATAAACACAAGTACGTGAAACTACATTCTATGGTTGAATTATCGAAATCGAATATGCCCCTTTTTATTAAGTCTGGTAATCTAAGAATTAGGGAACAGACACCCTAATTGACGCGAATCCTAAAGATAGATCTATCAGGCCCAACAAGCCCCATCCAAAGTACCGGATGCTTTAGTACTTCGAAATTTATATCATATCCGAAGGGTGTCCCGGAATGATGGGGATATTCTTATATATGCATCTTGTTAATGTCGGTTACCAGGTGTTCACCATATGAATGACTTTTATCTCTATGTATGGGATGTGTATTGAAATATGAAATCTTGTGGTCTATTATTATGATTTGATATATATAGGTTAAACCTATAACTCACCAACATTTTTGTTGACGTTTTAAGCATGTTTATTCTCAGGTGATTATTAAGAGCTTCCGCTGTCGCATACTTAAATAAGGACGAGATTTGGAGTCCATGTTTGTATGATATTGTGTAAAAACTGCATTCAAGAAACTTATTTTGTTGTAACATATTTGTATTGTAAACCATTATGTAATGGTCGTGTGTAAACAGGATATTTTAGATTATCATTATTTGATAATCTACGTAAAGCTTTTTAAACCTTTATTGATGAAATAAAGGTTATGGTTTGTTTTAAAATGAATGCAGTCTTTGAAAAACGTCTCATATAGAGGTCAAAACCTCGCAACGAAATCAATTAATATGGAACGTTTTTAATCAATAAGAACGGGACATTTCAGTTGGTATCCGAGCGTTGGTCTTAGAGAACCAGAAAATTTGCATTAGTGTGTCTTATCGAGTTTGTTAGGATGCATTACTGAGTCTGGACTTCGACCGTGTTTTCTTTAAAAATGATTGCTTAACATTTTTGTTGGAAACTATATATTTTTAACATATGAATATTATGTGATATATTAATCTCTTAACGTGTTTGATATTATGTGATAGATGTCTACCTCTAGAACAAGTCCCATTGACTCACCTAATAATAATGAAGAGTCAAATGTAAATTGGAATGATTCGTGGACTGATTCACAAGTTCCCGAAGAGGAACCGGAAGAAGAGTCGGAACCGGAAGAAGAATCGGACCCGGAAGAAGAATCGGAACCGGAAGAAGAAATAGAACCCGTGGGGGAAATAATAAAACGTTTAACTAAAAGAGAATCCTCAACCAACCGACCAAGGTTAATTATGGTCAATGGTGTTTCCGCCAAGGAAGCAAAATATTGGGAGGATTACCAATTCTCCGATGAATCGGATTCCGACGAGAATTCCGATGATGTTATAGAAATTACCCCAACTGAATTTAAAAAGGCAAAAGAAAATAATAAGGGAAAGGGCATAAAAATAGAGAAATCTAATTCCAACCTCGATGAACTTTATATGTATCGTTAACCCCCGAAGTCCTTAAGTTGTAACAATGACCCGGGAACCTCTAAACCACCAGGTTTTTCTAAACCAATGTGGACAACGACGGCTCGTATTAGGGGAACATCATATATCCCTAGAAACTTGGCAAAATGAACCAAAACTGAACAAGAAGAAACGAGCGAGTCGGAATAAGATAGTTGTATTCGTATGGTGTAATATATGTAATATAGTGTGCTTATGCTTTATGATATATGTAAAAATTGCTTGTATTAATAAGTATTTTTTTTATGAATCTAACTCTTGTCTATTTTACAGTATAAAAACACAAAATGGATAGACAACCCAATATTTTAAGAGACCTACCCGGAGACATGATTGATGAAATCTTGTCTAGAGTCGGTCAGAATTCTTCAGCACAACTATTTAAGGCGAGATCAGTTTGTAAGACATTCGAAGAACGTTCCAAGAATGCCTTGGTTTATAAAAGGCTTTTGTTCGAAAGATGGGGGATATCACATTGGGAAATCCATAAGTTACGATGTGTTTACTTTGACGCATATATTGCGGGGAACCCAAATGCTATTTTACGCAATGGGTTAAGAAATTATTTTGACTCAATATATCCGAATATTGGACTTCGTGATTTAGAAAAAGCGGCTAACATGCAACATAAAGAAGCATGTTATGCTTACGGATTAGTAATGTTCGCTTCTCACCAAAGTGAGAACAAGAACATCGGGCTACAACTATTAAACAAAACGTTCCCATAAGTGACGGAGTCGGTAATTGGGGTAAGAAATGAGGTTTTTAGATTGTTACGGGACTGTTGGACATTACGTAACCCTCGTCCCTTTGACGATGTTACAACACGCTGTCTTATCAACGGCCATAACGGTTATGTTCCACAAGACCAAGGATGGGAAGTAATCCTAATAAAACCAGAATGCATGACTTGTTTCTGGACGTATGAATTATGTGTCTTTATTACCTTTGCTGAACGACTTGTGTACTAGCTAGAATTATCTTCACAACCATCTTGTATCAAATTTATTGTGTGCTATATTTCATGCTATATGTAAAATAAGCGGTATTGTAAGTTTGTAAAATATTGTGTAAAAGTTTGAGCGCGAAATATTATTATAATCAGTTTTTCATATAGAATTGTAGTAGTTGAATTGTATATTAGCTACTAAGTATGAACTTAACGGGTAGGTACTACCCGAATTTAAACTTATAAAACGCTAATATGAAGAAAAAGCTTTTATAAATGAGTTCATATTATGCTACGAAATACTATTAACTACTCTTAATATTCTGTATGATTAACTTGTTCCATTTGACTATTTTGAAGGAAATGGCACCGACTACTCGACACACTGTGAATATGAATGAAGAGGAATTCCGTACTTTTCTAGCTTCAAACATAGCCGCAGTACAGGCTGCGCTACATACCAACAATAACCTTGGATCTAGCAGTACAGGAAATCGTGTAGGATGCACCTACAAAGAATTCACTGCCTGCAAACCTTTGGAATTTGATGGAACCGAAGGACCGATCGGATTGAAACGGTGGACCGAGAAGGTCGAATCGGTGTTTGCCATAAGTAAGTGTACTGAAGAGGACAAAGTGAAGTACGCTACGCATACCTTCACAGGTTCTGCGTTAACATGGTGGAATACCTATCTAGAGCAAGTGGGACAAGACGATGCGTACGCACTACCGTGGTCAGCATTCAAGCACTTGATGAACGAGAAGTACCGTCCCAGAACTGAGGTCAATAAGCTCAAGACAGAACTTAGAGGGCTACGAACCCAAGGATTTGATATTACCACGTATGAAAGACGATTCACAGAATTGTGCCTATTGTGTCAGGGAGCATTCGAAGATGAGGAAGAGAAGATCGACGCATTTGTGAAAGGATTACCGGAAAGAATCCAAGAAGATATAAGTTCACACCAGCCCACCTCCATACAACAGGCATGTAGAATGGCTCACAAACTAGTGAACCAGATTGAAGAAAGAATTAAAGAACAGACTGCTGAAGAGGCCAATGTGAAGCAAGTCAAAAGAAAGTGGGAGGAAAACGGTGATAAAAATCACCAATACCACAACACCAGCAATTACAACAATAATCGCAACAATTATCCCAACAATCGCAACATCAATCGCAACTACAACAAACGGCCCAACAACAACAACAACAACAACAACAACAACAACTACAACAATCATCCTAACAACATTAATAACCGCAACAACAACAACAATCAGAAGCAGCTATGCCAAAGGTGTGAAAAGTATCACTCGGGGTTCTGCACCAAATTTTGCAACAAGTGTAAAAGAAATGGTCATAGCGCGGCGAAGTGTGAGGTTTACGGACCAGGGGTTAATAGAACGAAAGGAACAAATGGTGTCGGAACGAGTAATGGCGGAGCAAGTAGTGTCGGAGCAAGTTATGCCAATGTAGTTTGTTATAAATGTGGAAAACCGGGCCACATTATTAGAAATTGCCCGAACCAGGAGAACACGAATGGACAAGGCCGCGGAAGAGTTTTCAATATTAATGCGGCAGAGGCACAGGAAGACCCGGAGCTTGTTACGGGTACGTTTCTTATTGACAATAAATCTGCTTACGTTTTATTTGATTCGGGTGCGGATAGAAGCTATATGAGTAGAGATTTTTGTGCTAAATTAAGTTGTCCATTGACGCCTTTGGATAGTAAATTTTTACTCGAATTAGCAAATGGCAAATTAATTTCAGCAGATAATATATGTCGGAATCGAGAAATTAATCTGGTTAGCGAAACATTTAAGATTGATTTGATACCAGTAGAGTTAGGGAGTTTTGATGTGATAATCGGTATGGACTGGTTGAAAGAAGTGAAAGCAGAGATCGTTTGTTACAAAAATGCAATTCGCATTATACGAGAAAAAGGAAAACCCTTAATGGTGTACGGAGAAAAGGGCAACACGAAGCTACATCTTATTAGTAATTTGAAGGCACAAAAACTAATAAGAAAAGGTTGCTATGCTGTTCTAGCACACGTCGAGAAAGTACAAACTGAAGAAAAGAGCATCAATGATGTTCCCGTCGCAAAAGAATTTCCCGATGTATTTCCAAAAGAATTACCGGGATTACCCCCACATCGATCTGTTGAATTTCAAATAGATCTTGTACCAGGAGCTGCACCAATAGCTCGTGCTCCTTACAGACTCGCACCCAGCGAGATGAAAGAATTGCAAAGCTAATTACAAGAACTTTTAGAGCGTGGTTTCATTCGACCAAGCACATCACCGTGGGGAGCTCCTGTTTTGTTTGTCAAGAAGAAAGATGGTACATTCAGGTTGTGTATCGACTACCGAGAGTTGAACAAACTTACCATCACGAATCGCTACCCACTACCGAGAATCGACGACTTATTTGATCAACTACAAGGCTCGTCTGTTTATTCAAAGATTGACTTACGTTCCGGGTATCATCAAATGCGGGTGAAAGAAGATGATATTCCAAAGACTGCTTTCAGAACACGTTACGGTCATTACGAGTTTATGGTCATGCCGTTTGGTTTAACTAATGCACCAGCTGTGTTCATGGACCTTATGAACCGAGTGTGTGGACCATACCTTGACAAGTTTGTCATTGTTTTCATTGATGACATACTTATTTACTCAAAGAATGACCAAGAACACGGTGAACATTTGAGAAAGGTGTTAGAAGTATTGAGGAAGAAGAATTGTACGCTAAGTTTTCAAAGTGTGCATTTTGGTTGGAAGAAGTTCAATTCCTCGGTCACATAGTGAACAAAGAAGGTATTAAGGTGGATCCGGCAAAGATAGAAACTGTTGAAAAGTGGGAAACCCCGAAAACTCCGAAACACATACGCCAGTTTTTAGGACTAGCTGGTTACTACAGAAGGTTCATCCAAGACTTTTCCAGAATAGCAAAACCCTTGACTGCATTAACGCATAAAGGGAAGAAATTTGAATGGAATGATGAACAAGAGAAAGCGTTTCAGTTATTGAAGAAAAAGCTAACTACGGCACCTATATTGTCATTGCCTGAAGGGAATGATGATTTTGTGATTTATTGTGACGCATCAAAGCAAGGTCTCGGTTGTGTATTAATGCAACGAACGAAGGTGATTGCTTATGCGTCTAGACAATTGAAGATTCACGAACAAAATTATACGACGCATGATTTGGAATTATGAGCGGTTGTTTTTGCATTAAAGACTTGGAGGCACTACTTATATGGGGTCAAAAGTATTATATATACCGACCACAAAAGTCTTCAACACATATTTAATCAAAAACAACTGAATATGAGGCAGCGTAGGTGGATTGAATTGTTGAATAATTACGACTTTGAGATTCGTTACCACCCGGGGAAGGCAAATGTGGTAGCCGATGCCTTGAGCAGGAAGGACAGAGAACCCATTCGAGTAAAATCTATGAATATAATGATTCATAATAACCTTACTACTCAAATAAAGGAGGCGCAACAAGGAGTTTTAAAAGAGGGAAATTTAAAGGATGAAATACCCAAAGGATCGGAGAAGCATCTTAATATTCAGGAAGACGGAACCCGGTATAGGGCTGAAAGGATTTGGGTACCAAAATTTGGAGATATGAGAGAAATGGTACTTAGAGAAGCTCATAAAACCAGATACTCAATACATCCTGGAACGGGGAAGATGTACAAGGATCTCAAGAAACATTTTTGGTGGCCGGGTATGAAAGCCGATGTTGCTAAATACGTAGGAGAATGTTTGACGTGTTCTAAGGTCAAAGCTGAGCATCGGAAACCATCAGGTCTACTTCAACAACCCGAAATCCCGGAATGGAAATGGGAAAACATTACCATGAATTTCATCACTAAATTGCCAAGGACTGCAAGTGGTTTTGATACTATTTGGGTAATAGTTGATCGTCTCACCAAATCAGCACACTTCCTGCCAATAAGAGAAGATGACAAGATGGAGAAGTTAGCACGACTGTATTTGAAGGAAGTCATCTCCAGACATGGAATACCAATCTCTATTATCTCTGATAGGGATGGCAGATTTATTTCAAGATTCTGGCAGACATTACAGCAAGCATTAGGAACTCGTCTAGACATGAGTACTGCCTATCATCCACAAACTGATGGGCAGAGCGAAAGGACGATACAAATGCTTGAAGACATGCTACGAGCATGTGTTATTGATTTCGGAAACAGTTGGGATCGACATCTACCGTTAGCAGAATTTTCCTACAACAACAGCTACCATTCAAGCATTGAGATGGTGCCGTTTGAAGCACTTTATGGTAGAAAGTGCAGGTCTCCGATTTGTTGGAGTGAAGTGGGGGATAGACAGATTACGGGTCCAGAGATTATACAAGAAACTACCGAGAAGATCATCCAAATTCAACAACGGTTGAAAACCGCCCAAAGTTGACAAAAGAGCTACGCTGACATTAAAAGAAAAGATATAGAATTTGAAATTTGAGAGATGGTCATGCTTAAAGTTTCACCTTGGAAAGGCGTTGTTCGATTTGGTAAACGAGGGAAATTAAATCCAAGGTATATTGGACCATTCAAGATTATTGATCGTGTCGGACCAGTAGCTTACCGACTTGAGTTACCTCAACAACTCGCGGCTGTACATAACACTTTCCACGTCTCGAATTTGAAGAAATGTTTTGCTAAAGAAGATCTCACTATTCCGTTAGATGAAATCCAAATCAACGAAAAACTTCAATTCATCGAAGAACCTGTTGAAATAATGGATCGTGAGGTTAAAAGACTTAAGCAAAACAAGATACCAATTGTTAAGGTTCGATGGAATGCTCGTAGAGGACCCGAGTTCACCTGGGAGCGTGAAGATCAGATGAAGAAGAAATACCCGCATCTATTTCCAGAAGATTCGTCAACACCTTCAACAGCTTAAAATTTCGGGACGAAATTTATTTAACGGGTAGGTACTGTAGTGACCCGAACTTTTCCATGTTTATATATATTAATTGAGATTGATATTTACATGATTAAATGTTTCCAACATGTTAAGCAATCAAACTTGTTAAGACTTGATTAATTGAAATAGGTTTCATATAGACAATTGACTACCCAAGTTGACCGGTGATTCACGAACGTTAAAACTTTAAAAACTATATGATGACATATATATGGTTATATATATAGTTAACATGATATTATGATAAGTAAACATATCATTAAGTATATTAACAATGAACTACATATGTAAAAACAAGACTACTAACTTAATGATTTTGAAACGAGACATATATGTAACGATTATCGTTGTAACGACATTTAATGTATATATATCATATTAAGAGATATTTGATGTTAAAGCAGAGGGGTATAAAATACTATTAAATTTTAGCAGGAAATACTATTAAATACGATACAATTTTACACAAGATATTTATTTATTTATAGAATGGATATACTTAAACCTTGCTACAACACTTATAGGCAGTGTACCTAATCGTACAGTAGTGTAGTTTTTAGTAAGTCCGGTTCGTTCCACAGGGAAATCTTTAAACAAAGCTCAACGCTATATTAGTTTACTTTTATAAAAATACAAATATATATATAAGTAATATTATTATTATAAAGGGGGGTTTTTACCGTTTAATGACCGGTTTGTCGATTTTAAGACTTTAGTCGCAGTTAAAACCTAATGTAAAATATAAAATAAATACAAGACTTAAATTAAAGCGTAAAGTAAATAACGATAATGAAATTGCGAATAATAAAAGTGCGATAAAATAAACTTGCGATAATTAAAAAGGACGATAATTAAAAGTGCAATTAAATAACAATAAATAAAAGTGCGATAATTAGAAGTGCAATTAAATATAAAATAAAGGAAATTAAATATGAAATAAAAGAATTATACTTATTTAAACTTCCGTAATCATGATGTTTGACGTGTTGATTTTAGTTTTATGCCCATGGGTTAATTGTCCTTTGTCCTGGATTATTTAATATGTCCGTCTGGTTTTTATCCATAACAGTCCATCAGTCATAAATATAAAGTGCGAGTGTCCTCGTCAAATTATTATTATACCCGAAGTTAAATATTCTAACTAATTGGGGATTCGAATTGTAACAAGGTTTTAATACTTTGTTTAATGAATACACCAGGTTATCAACTGCGTGTAAACCAAGGTTTTGCTACTTTGTTAACAATTACACCAATTACCCTTGAATGTAATTTCACCCCTGTTTTAATTATTCTAGTGGCTATTAATCCATTCCCGTGTCCGGTTAAATGAACGATTATTCGTACATATAAATACCCCGCCCATCGTGTCCGATCGAGTGTATATGGTAATTTATAGGGACGCCCAATTGTAAATCTTTATATTAACATTAACAAACTTTCATTTAGTTAAAAAAATATAAAGCCCATTAATAGCCCATAGTCTAATTTCCACAAGTGTCGTTCTTTTGTCCAAACCCCAATTATGGTACAAAGCCCAATTACCCAATTTTAGTAATTAGCCCAACATCATGATTACTTCGTTTTAAATAAGCATAATAATAACTTAGCTACGAGACATTAATGTAAAAAGGTTGAACATAACTTACAATGATTTAAAAATAGCGTAACGTTACACGGACAGAATTTCGACTTACACCCTTACAACATTCGCTAACATACCCTTATTATTAGAATTAAAATTAAAATTAAAATATAAATTATATATATATATATAAATTTTACGTATGATAAGAGAAGAAAAAGATTATGAATTTTTGATCAGAATTCGGTTTGCTTTATAGGCAGAGTTGATTTTTGGGGCTCCGCGACTCGCGGCAAAATCCTCTTCAAACTCCGCGAGTCGCGGAGAATGTATTTACAGCTCACACCCTTGGAGTCTTTCTCTGCCGACGGTTTATAATATATATATATAATATATATATAATTAATATAATTAATTATATATTATATTATATTTATATACATAGTTAACTTGTAATTTTTAGTCCGTTGCGTCGAGCGTTAAGAGTTGACTCTGGTCCCGGTTCCGGATTTTCGAACGTCCTTGCGTACAATTTAATATCTTGTACTTTGCGTTTTGAATCTTGTACTCTTGTAATTTCGAGACGTTTCTTATCAATAATTGGAACCTTTTTGATTGTCTTTTGTACTTTTGAGCTTTTTGGTCGTTTGCGTCTTCAATTCGTCGAATCTGTCTTTTGTCTTCACCTTTTATTATTTAAACGAATATCACTTGTAAATAGAACAATTGCAACTAAAAGCTTGTCTTTCTTGAGGAATAATGCTATGAAATATATGTTCGTTTTTAGCATTATCAAATATTCCCACACTTGAGCGTTGCTTGTCCTCAAGCAATATCGTCTTGAAATACTAGAATCACTTCTTTATTCTTCACACTTTGTACATCAGTGATTTCTATACGGCGGTATAAACAATGGTAGTAACGATATGGTTTACAGTCCCACATGACTATAAAAATTTAGATCCATTAAGGAAATTGGATCTTTATGAAAACATTTGATCTTTTGAAATCTAGTTTTTACCCTAGATAAGTTTTCCGGAATAACCCTTTACCGGTGTTTGCAAAATATTTTTGTGGGTTTGGTGGGTTTCAGATTTGAAAATTTTAGCTCAAAACTTGCGGTTTTGTGTCACCCACTTGCTAACCTTGTATTTGGAAAGCAACACGTCCAGTTTACTTGTCCCGTATATTACCTTTCGGTAAACTACCGTCCGGTTGTAAAGGAAAGCGTTGAACAAGCAACTGTTAAGGCAATGTCCCCTGACATGCTTTTAATTATGGTCTATAACGTGTCGGACGCAATTACTATCCTTGGTAGGAGCAATAGTAAAGCTCACCCTTATAATTTTTCGGTCTGGCACAAGGTCCTGTCTTTGACCACTATGTAACCACCGTTCTTACGGTTGATACCCGATTTAGTTCAGGTGACCTAATGAATTCCAGGTGAATTCTTAGGATTTTACGTTCAATGGTAATGAACGCATTGAAAATAGGGTTTTCAGAAAACAAATCGGTTTATAATTTTGATCAAAATATTTTCTCGTTTAAGCTCGAGTTTAGATATCATCGAATTCCATGAGTTTGTAATTCTCAATCTTTAAGGTCAATCTCTAGGATTGAGTAATATCAGTCTTAAAAGCTGATTTTTAATCTTTAAGGAGATTATCCTTTCTGGGGATCTGATTCATTAGTCTTATCCAGCTAATTTGCATGGTGCCCCCCATTGTACGAGATAAATCCTTCTCATGGTTAGGATAAATCTGACCACTTGGCGACCCTGTTTAATGCTGAGGTCCGTGGATTTCCTGCTGATTTTAGTGATGACTTTTCTAGATTTTTCGTCAACCTACAGCTGGTCTGTACGACAACTTCATGACCTAAATCAAGAAGCGCGTGTCTTTTTCGGAAGACTTTACTTCCTTTTAATGATGGAATTGATTCATCGTGTAGATCCATCTCTTCTTTTCTTTCATCGGGTAAAACAGTTTAGTTTAGTCCAAAGCAAAAGTATTTTCAGTTATTTGTTACAGATATATGTGATATATGTTTAAGATAACTTGGTAAATTTTCCCACACTTGGCTTTTATTTTTCTTTTTTTTATCTTCCTCTATTCCATTTTAAATGAATTTTAACATTTTAGTTTGTTTCTCAATTTATGTCCTTTCCGAGGTAACAATAATTTCGGTGTTAAAACCTAGTTTTACCGTTCATAAATATGTATAAACATGATTTTGAATTCATTTAATTGAAAATTTTGAAAAATTTTACTAGAATTGGGTAGTCAGTATATAAGACTAGGGCTGTTCTTTATTATCAGAGAGCACTAGATTCTAATACAACTACTGCTTTACTAGTATTTTTAATGGTAACCAAGTGTTTAAGATAAAAATTTTAAAATCCGAAAGAATTTAACCCCTTCCCACACTTAAGATCTTCCAATGCCCTCATTTGCAAGAAATCAGTAACAATTTAAATTATTGAGGGTGATTAGTGTGAAAATGATTAAATTTTTACCAAAGTTTCCAATTATATTGGCGTTTGTTTGCTGAATGATAAATGGTGCACATCATTTGTTCATTCCGTCTTGTTGTTATTTCACATATATTTTGCATCTTGTCGTCAAAATTACTTGCTTTTGCTGAACTTAATGCCAGTCTTTGAAAATGCGTTGTTTTACCCTGTTGTGTACATAAGATAAACTGCAAACATATATACATATTTTTAAAGTTTGGTATATTACCCCACATTCAAAAAATTATTAAAATCTAAGAATAAAAGTTAGATAATTATAAAAATGATTACAATATTAACAAAAGTATTAAACGTATCAATAATTACAAATTACAAAATAAAAAAAAATAACAAGTAAACTAAGGATGATATTGGTACCAATAGGGGTTCCAGGCATAACCATAAGTGCTATAGAATGCTTCGGCAGGGTCATACGTAGGATATGGTGGCTGCATCTCTATAGACCAAGGAGGGAAGATGGGTTTCGGTGTAGGAATATAGTTTCTACCTATATGTTGGCAATGAGCTATGATTTGGTTCTGATGAACTTGCCAATCTTCAAATGCTCTCTGTCTAGCATTTTCGTATTCCTGAGAAGCTATAAACCTATGCATTTCTTGCATCTCATTCCCCCCTCCTACATTACCTTGCTACTGGTTTCTCTCCACCTGTGGATGTCTACCATGGTATCGTACTACGGCGTTATTTCGCCTCTTCAAAACTTTCGCACCATGGTATACATTTAAACCTATAGTATCGCGGGGTTCCGGCTCTTCTAGTAATAATCCCCCCCGACTTACATCCACACCGAGATATTCACCAATCAAAGTAATAAAAATACCACCTCCTATTATGCTATGTGGTCGCATCCCCCGAACCATAGCTGATAAATAATAACCCACACAATATGGTATACTTACAGCGCTTTGTGGGTCTCGAATACACATATGGTAAAACAAATCCTGTTCATTTACTTTTTCTTTGTTTTTACCCCTTTGTGTAATCGAATTAGCTAAAAACCTATGTATCACTCTTAATTCGGCTCTATCTATATCCAAATAAGAGTAATTTCCCCCTTTGAAACGGTGATGGCTTGTCATTTGACTCCACACACCGTGTGTATCAAAATTCTCATCTATCTTTCTACTGTTTAGTATCAATCCTCTACAATCGGCAGACGCTAACTCCTCAGGCGTATATATACGTAAAGCCTGAGCCATGTCCAGTAAAGACATGTGGCGCATCGAACCGCCTAACAAAAATCTAATAAAAGAACGATCGGTTAAACTAGCTACCCGATCATTCAACTCTATACTACATAACAATTCTTCACACCATACTTTATATACAGGTCTACGTATGGGGAATAAACATACCCAGTCATTAAAAGAAGAATTACCATACCTCTGTACAAGTAATTCCCTAATTGGCCCGGCCAATTCTACAGCTTCTAAGGGTCCCCATTCTATGACCCTCGGTACCTCAACAACCTTGGAATGAAGAGTATGCAAACCCCTTTGATATTTTGGATAATCTATCCAAAGTCTGTCAAATCTCAGGTTCGGGTGCAACTCTTCCAAGTGCATATCGGAAAAGGTCATGACTGGATGAGGTATATCCTGCTTGTAGTAGTTATCCACCTCCTGTTGTTCCAAATTCTCAGCAGGAGCATTGCGGGCTTGGGATGAAGATTCACCCCTTTCATTCTGCAAAACACATCAAACACAATTTTTGTGCATCCAAATATGCATTAGTGTCAGCAAAATCATCAATCAAAATAATTACAATGACATTATCAATTTATATCAAACTTAAGCTTATTTTCACATTTTTATCAAATCTACACTTTTTCAAATAAGCATATACGAAAATTTTCGCCAAGTTCATAAACATTCAACTCAAATAACATGTCAAAATAATCATTACTAGCAATTAAACAAGTCTCAAATGGCATTATCTTTCAAAAATCAAGTTCATGAATTTTAGACTTGAAAAAGTCCACTTTAATTCTCAAAATCATGTTTAGGCTCAAAGTTTGGATCATTTAACTACCTAGACATGTTACACTACTCAATTTAGCAACAATTCATGACAAAAATCGGCCATAACCTGTTTATATCAAAAAGCCCCAAATTTGCTCAAGAACACAAACCCTAGATTATTCAAAATTTGAAGTTTAAGGCTTCTAATCATGTTAAACAGCATCAATCTAGGTTATACAAGCATAATACATAAACAATTTAAGTCTAATTACACTAAAAAGCATCAAAATCAATTTGGGGACAAAATTGCTCAAGAACACTAAATTTCGAATTAAATGGTGTTTAGGTGTAGAAATTTACCGTTTTTCTTGAGTAATTCTTAGATAGCATCCTTCTCAACATGATTTTAGCAAAAAATTTGGTGATTAACGGTTAAAAATTGGGATTTTTGGGGTGTTTTTGGGTGGTTTTTCGGGGTTATGTTCGCAGTATTTTTGGGTGTGGAGTGTGAAACTGAGCTGTTGCAGCTCTTATTTTTTTTCTGTAATCCGGTCCTCCCGCGAGTCGCGGGGATTAACCCTCCAAACTCCGCGACTCGCGGAGTTGTTTTTTTTTTTTTTTTTTTTTTTTTTATAATCATTAACTTTTGAAACAATTAAGTACTTAATTTTAAAATTTTGTTTCCCTTGTTATTTAGGACGAGGTCGTTTCGGATCGATGTCCTAGTCCGTCCTTCGACAAAATTTTAAAATTTGTCTTTTTGTAGCGATTGTTTTAAAAGCTAAGATTTTTGGGTTTTTTCAATGTTTTTGGCATACTTTTAATTCAATAAGATTAAAAATAATGATAATAAAAGTTCTCGTCCCTCCCTTGGGTAAAGCAATTTCGGTTCAAAGACCTAGTCTTCAACTTACGACGAATTTTAAAAATCATATTCTTAACTTAATGAGATAAAGTAAGTTTTTGTTTTTAAATTCACACAACTTAAATATGAAATTCAAAATTAATATTAAAAATTCACACCAAACTTAAAATTTGAAATGCATAAAATTAAAAATTTATATTTTAAAAATTAAAAATTCACACCAAACTTAATTTAAAAATTCACATTATAAATTTACATCAAACTTATATTAATTTTTCAAATATTTACAATTTTAAATATATTGTTTTTACAAAGTTTACAATATTAATTTAAGATTTAAATATTAATTTTAAAAATATGGTAAAAATAAAATTAAAAATCTTTTTGTCTTTTTATCCCACTTTAATCAATCAAATATTATCAAAAATATGCGCCCCTCTTTTCGGTAAAGTAATTTTGGTTCCAAGACCTAATTTAACTCATGACGAATTTTTGAAATATTTTGGTTTGATTGATTAAAGATATTTATACCTTAAGAATAAACGTTAAATTTCGCAGTGATGTAATAAATTTTTGAATGATATCAATAATTTCGGTCGCCAAACCTAATTTTATTCAATACCAATTTAATACTTTTTAGCAAACAAATTAGCGTTTATTGTCAAAAGGTTAAAAATAAAAATAAAAATAAAAACTGTACAGACATACCTGTGAAATAGATTTCTTAGTTATATGATCTATCCCATTCATAAGATAGTCGGTTTAATTGGTTTTCCATGGCTGCATAGGCGTAACCTCAAGCATTCAGTGTCTTTTCTTCTAAACATATGAACGGTCCGTCTCTGCATAAAGTAACAAATTCGGTATTTGAATAGGTTTAATTATTTGAACATTTACCTCCATGTGACCATTTTCCGCATTTGTGACATCGTTCTAGGTGTCGTGCTCTTCTTTTCGCTGCGGATTTTGATTTTCCTTTACCAAATTGTAACTTATTATCTTCGCATCTGGATTCTTTTCTAACTCCGTCCATTCTTTCTCTGATTACTGATACTATTTCACTCGGGAGTATGTCATTATTACATTTAGTGATCAAAGCGTGTAGCATTAGACCATGGTTTAGTTCACAGGCAGTCTTCATTTCGTAAAAACCTAAAAAAATAAAAATTCAGAATGGGGGGAGAAGACTAGTTCTTTAGGGTCTGCTAGGGAAAGACCATTCGGGTTCCATTTTCGAGAACTACACGAAAACAGACAATCTAACTCTAACAGAAATACATATTATCCTTTAAAGACTTGATTCTCCCCACACTTAGTTAGCTGTGGTGTCGAAATTGTGATTAACTTCGTTGTCGACTTCCATCGGACCATGTATGTAATGTTTAACTCTGTGACCATTAACTTTAAATTCAATCCCATTTGAATTTATTAATTCTATCGTTTCGTATGGGAAAACTCTTTTGACTATGAATGGTCCAGACCATCTTGATTTCAATTTTCCAGGAAATAGCTTGAATCGTGAATTGAAAAGAAGAACTCTGTCTCCTTCTTTAAATTCTTTTGAACTTCTGATTCTTTTATCATGCCATTTCTTCATTCTTTCTTTATAGATTAACGAATTTTCGTATGCTTCATGTCTTAATTCTTCTAATTCGTTTAGTTGACTTAATCGTAGACGTCCGGCTTCATGTAAATCAAGATTACATGTTTTCAAAGCCCAAAATGCTTTGTGTTCAATTTCTACTGGAAGATGACATGCTTTTCCATAAACAAGTCTAAAAGGTGTGGTTCCAATTGGAGTTTTGTAGGCTGTTCTAAAAGCCCAGAGTGCATCCTCCAATTTAATGGACCATTCCTTCGGATTTGATCCTACGGTTTTTTCTAGAATACGTTTTAAAGCTCGGTTGGTATTTTCAACTTGTCCACTTGTTTGTGGATGATATGCGGTGGAGATTTTATGAGTTACTCCATATCTTTTAAGAACTTTCTCAAGTTGATTATTACAGAAATGAGTACCCCGATCACTTATTAAAGCTTTCGGTGTTCCAAACCTTGCAAAAAGACGTTTTAAAAAGTTGACTACAACTCGTGCATCGTTAGTTGGGAGAGCTTGTGCTTCCGCCCATTTAGATACATAATCAATGGCTACGAGTATATATAGATTATTATGAGATTTTGGAAATGGACCCATAAAGTCAATACCCCAAATGTCAAATACTTCACATACTTGGATGACATTTTGTGGCATTTCATCACGTTGACTTATTTTTCCGGCCCTTTGACAAGCATCACAGGATTTGCAAAGAAGGTGTGCGTCTTTGTAAATTGTAGGCCAATAGAATCCAGCTTCATAAACTTTTCTAGCTGTTAGTTGAGGTCCATAATGCCCTCCTGTTGGTCCTGTGTGACAATGGTTTAAAATTTTACTAGCTTCATCTCCAAATACACATCGGCGTATTATTCCATCGGGACAACTTTTAAACAGATGTGGATCTTCCCAGAAATAGTGTTTTATATCACTGAAGAATTTCTTTCGTCTTTGGTACGATAATCCTTTTTCAAGGAATCCACAAACTAAGTAGTTTGCATAGTCTGCAAACCATGGGATTTCTTTATAATCTATCTTCAATAGATATTCATCAGGGAAGTTGTCTTGTATGGCCGATTCATTCAGAACTTCTAATTCGGGATTTTCAAGACGAGAAAAATGATCAGCGGCGAGATTTTCTGCTCCTCTTTTATCTCGGATTTCAATATCAAACTCTTGTAAGAGTAAGATCCAACGGATTAATCTTGGTTTAGCATCTTGTTTTGAAAATAGGTATCTAAGAGCAGAATGGTCGGTATAGACCACCGTTTTTGCTAGAACGAGATATGATCGAAATTTGTCAAAAGCAAAGACAATAGCAAGGAGTTCTTTTTCAGTAGTTGTATAGTTCGTTTGTGCTCCTTGTAATGTCTTACTAGCATAATATATAGGTTGAAATCATTTTTCAATCCTTTGTCCTAAAACGGCTCCCATTGCAAAATCACTTGCATCGCACATTAGTTCAAATGGTAGATTCCAATTTGGTATTATCATGATCGGTGCATTAGTGAGTTTTTCTTTAAGAATATTAAAAGATTTGATACACTCATCTGAAAAGATGAATGGCGCATCCTTTTCTAGGAGTTTATTCGTAGGAGTGGCAATTTTAGAAAAATCTTTTATGAAACGTCGGTAAAAACCGGCATGCCCTAGAAAACTCCTAACTCCTCTAACATTGGTGGGATGTGGAAGTTTAGCAATTACATCTACTTTAGCTCTATCCACTTCAATTCCTTCTTTTGAAATTTTATGTCCAAGAACGATGCCTTCTTTAACCATGAAATGGCATTTCTCCCAATTAAGTACTAGATTTGATTTTTCGCATCTAATTAGCATTCGTTCCAGATTAACTAGACATGATTTAAATGTATCACCGAAGACTGAAAAGTCATCCATGAATACTTCCATGCATTCTTCTATCATGTCGTGAAAAATCGCCATCATACACCTTTGAAAGGTTGCAGGGGCGTTACAAAGTCCAAATGGCATGCGTTTGTAAGCAAAAGTACCATAAGGGCACGTGAATGTGGTTTTCTCTTGATCTTCGGGTGCTATTGGAATTTGAAAATATCCGGAAAATCCATCTAGAAAACAATAGTAACTATTTCCGGCTAATCTTTCCAACATTTGATCTATGAAAGGTAAGGGAAAGTGATCTTTTCTGGTGGCGTCATTTAATTTTCTATAATCAATACATACACGCCATCCTGTTACAGTCCTAGTAGGAATAAGCTCATTTTTCTCATTTGTAATGACAGTCATGCCACCCTTCTTAGGTACGCATTGAACTGGGCTTACCCATGGACTATCAGAAATTGGATAAATTAAACCTGCATCTAGCAGTTTAATAATCTCTTTCTTAACTACATCTTGCATATTAGGATTTAGTCTTCGTTGGCGTTGCACATACGTTTTATGACCTTCTTCCATAAGGATTTTATGTGTGCAATACGAAGGACTTATTCCTTTAATATCATGAATCTTCCATGCAATGGCTGGTTTATGAGCTTTCAACACAGAAATGAGTTGTGATTTCTCATTTTCAGTAAGAGAAGACGATATTATTACAGGTAATTCAGATTCACCATGTAAATAAGCGTATTCCAAATGGTTTGGAAGTGGCTTTAACTCTAATTTCGGAGGTTCTTCTATCGATGATTTATATCGATATCTGTCTTCTTCTTTTAGCATTTGAATTTCTTCTGTTGTTGGTTCATATCCATTAGCTATAAGTGTAGCTAACATTTCAGCTTCATCAATTGGTTCATTACCTTCTCCTAAAGAACATTCTCCTGTTCCTTGTAATTCTGGAAATTCTTCTAATAATTCTGCATGTGCATCTATAGTTTGAATATAATAACATGTATCATCTGCAGATTGTGGTTGTTGCATTGCTCTATCAACTGAAAAGGTAACACTCTCATCCTCTATACTTAGGGTCAGTTTCTTACCGAACACGTCTATCATTGCTTTAGCCGTGTTTAAGAATGGTCTTCCTAATATGAGAGGAACTTGAGAATCTTCTTCCATGTCCAAAATAACAAAATCTACTGGAAATACTAAATTACCAACTTTAACTAGCATGTTCTCCATTATCCCTCTAGGATATTTTACTGATCGATCGGCTAGTTGTATGCTTATTCTGGTTGGTTTCAATTCTCCAAGGTCTAGTTTAGCGTATAGTGAATACGGCATTAGATTTATACTAGCACCTAAGTCTGCCAATGCTTCTATTGAACTAAGACTACCCAGAAAACATGGAATTGTGAAACTTCCTGGATCAGATAGTTTTTCTGGTATCTTATTCAACAGCACTGCTGAACAATTAGCGTTCATAGTAACAGCCGAGAGTTCTTCCATTTTCTTTCTATTTGAGATTAGATCTTTCAAGAATTTAGCATATCTTGGCATTCCTGAAATCACATCAATGAAAGGAAGATTTACATTTATCTGTTTAAACATATCCAAAAATTTGGATTGCTCGGCTTCAAGTTTTTCTTTCTTCATTTTACTCGGGTAAGGAAGTGGTGGTTGGTATGGTTTAACATAAGGTTTATCCTTAACTGTGTTATTTTCATTAACCTTTTCAACTACCGGTTCTTTTTCCTTATCTTGATCAGGTTGTGGTTCTTGTGGAGTAGGAATAGCTTTATCAGAAGTTACAGGTATTTCAGGTGGTTTAAGTTTTGTACCACTTCTTGTGGTAATAGCTTTAGCTGTTTCATTCCTGAGGTTAGCATTTGTATCACTCGGTAAACTTCCCGGTTTTCTTTCACCTATTAACCTTGCTAGGTTACTCACTTCTTGTTCCAGATTTTGAATAGAAGCTTGTTGATTTCTAAATGCTTGAGCATTTTGTTCATTGGTTTGTTTTTGAGATGTGAAAAACTGCGTTTGAGTTTCAACTAGCTTTGTCATCATATCTTCTAAATTCAGTTTTTTATCATCGGTTTGTTGTGGTGGTTTGTTTTGAAAATTCGGTCTTTGCTGATTGTAAGTATTATTGGATACTTGTTGATTGCTAGGACCTTGTTGGTTGTTGTATGGAATATTTCGGTTATAATTCTGGTTTTGATTGTAAATCGGTCTTGGCGGTTGATAATTATTCTGATAATTATTTCCAGGCCTTTGGTTTATGTATGAAATATTCTCTCTTTGTTCCATTGTTAATTCAATACTGAGATAATCTTTTGTCAAATGTGGTCCTCCACACTGCTCACAACTAATTCGTATTGAGTGAATATCCTTAGTCATCTTTTTCATTCGTCTCTCCACAGCATCTATCTTTGCGGAAATGGAATCTAAGTCATGGCTAGAATCGGCTCTAGCTGCTTTAGATGATCTAATGATATCTTTTTCTTGGTGCCACTCATGTGAGTGGGAAGCAGTGTTATCAATAATTTTGTAAGCATCAGTTTCGGTTTTCTTCATAATAGAACCACCAGCTGCTATATCTATGTCTTTCCTTGTAGTGATGTCGCATCCTTGGTAGAATATTTGTACTATTTGACAGGTGTCTAAACCATGTTGCGGACATCCTCTTAATAACTTTCCATATCTTGTCCACGCCTCATATAGAGTTTCATTTGGTTTCTGTGTGAACGTAACAATTTCTGCTTGAAGTCTTACGGCTTTAGATGCAGGAAAGAATTGTTTAAGAAATTTGTCAACTAAAACATCCCATGTATCAATCGCCCCTTCAGGTAACGATTCCAACCAATCTTTGGCTTCTCCCTTTAAAGTCCAGGGGAATAACATGAGATATATCTGTTCATCCTCCACTTCTCGGATTTTAAATAGTGTGCAGATCCTATTAAAGGTACGTAGATGTTCATTTGGATCTTCCTTCGGCGCACCACTAAATTGGCATTGATTAGTCACCATGTTTAGAATTTGTCATTTGATTTCATAATCTGGCGCATTAATGTCTGGATGAGTAATTGCGTGACCTTGGCCAGTGCGTTTAGCTCTCATTCGGTCTTCCATACTTAAAGGTTCCAGATTCTCCATAATTGAATTTGTTGAATCGGTATCACTAGATGATTCTGATTTAATGGTTCATTCCTCAACAATCTCTGTTTGAATGATTGGTGGCTCCGGAGGAAAGTTTAATGGTTCAGGATCTATGAACCGTTCCTGAATATTTTCCGGATTCTCAATTGTGAGGTTGGGTTCAAAAAATGGATTATCGGAAATTTGAACTGAAGTACTTGGTCTACTGGATGACGATTCTAAAGAAAAATCAACGGCGGTTATATTTGCTAAATGTCTTGATCTAGTTACAGGTGGTGAACGTACAAAAGGTGGTGAACGTCTTGCTCGGTGCATTCACTGAATATCCTATTAGTTTTTAAAAGGAAAGAAAAATTATAATAAGTTATCCAATTAATAGACTTTTCTGATTTTGCCCACGTTTTGAATAGCCAAAAGATGCAGCAGAGGGGCAGGATTCGTTTGGTCTCAATATAATTGAGGACTGTTTGGCTCCAATAACCCGGTCCACGTACAAATCCAACTATTACTACGAACCAGAAAATTTTGATGTCTATCAATTTAACCACTTAAAATAAATTTTCGTAATTTTAAGAAATTTAGATAAGAAGTAGAATAAAAATCTATGTCCTAAAAACTAGAATAGCGAGAAATAAGAGAGAAAAAGAGTTCGTCGAAAAAGGTCGAAAAACGAAAAATGGTTGAAAAATAAAAGGTGACGGAAAAACAAAAGAAACTTATAAAAACTTAAAAATACTTGACTAACCTAACCTTATTACTACAACTAACTTAAAATTATAATCGCAAATTGAAATTACTAATTGGAATGATAATTGGTACATAGTAAAAGGTGTCTAAAAATATTAAAGCTTACAGGAAAAACTAAATCCCAAATGGAAATAACTTAAAAAAAAAACTAAAACTTAAAAAGGCGTCGCAAAATTCTAAAGCACCTAAATCTTAGTCTAAAGAAAAAGCACTTAAGGAATTCTTACGGCAAAGCCTAAAAATCTAGGAGTAAAAATAACTATAGCAAAAACTAAGTTTAAAATTAATTATGAGCTAAAAATACAAATATTACGCTACAACGATTAAAAAAAGGACAAAATATAAAAATATATAAAAAGTTGTAAAAAGTACAATTTTTATAAAAATATTATTTTTATATTATTTATTTAATAAAACTACTAATTTTACAATTTAATAAAACTAATTAATACTAAATACATAAATTAAATAAAAAGTAAAAGTAAAAATAAAACTAATAATAATAATAATAATAATAATAATTAGGGTTAAATAATAATTATAATTAATAATAAACCGTAATTAATGCTGAATTAGGGCTTCCTGTTCGCGTGTCAGAGAAGCTCCGCGACTTGCGGTATATAATGCTTCAAACCCCGCGAGTCGCGGGGTTCAAAAATTCAGTTGACAGATTTAATCTTCGACGCATTTTTTCTTTATTTATTTATTTTTATTTTCTGTTTTCTATTTTATATAAATAAAAGATATTTAATAAAACTTATATTATTATAAACTAAAATAAAGATAAAGAAACTTATAAAACTTAAATATTTAACAAAATCTTAAAAATACTTATATTTTTGTTTTTCTTTTTATATTTTTGAATAATTAAAACGTATTTTTACAAAAACGAATTTTAATAAAAGTTAACTAAAAATCTTTTTTTTTATATATTAGCGTTGCGCTTCCGGCGTTTAAGAGTGTCCCCGGCAGCGGCGCCAAAAATACTTGATGTTAAAGCAGAGGGGTATAAAATACTATTAAATTTTAGCAGGAAATACTATTAAATACGATACAATTTTACACAAGATATTTATTTATTTATAGAATGAATATACTTAAACCTTGCTACAACACTTATAGGCAGTGTACCTAATCGTACAGTAGTGTAGTTTTTAGTAAGTCCGGTTCGTTCCACAGGGAAATCTTTAAACAAAGCTCAACGCTATATTAGTTTACTTTTATAAAAATACAAATATATATATAAGTAATATTATTATTATAAAGGGGGGTTTTTACCGTTTAATGACCGGTTTGTCGATTTTAAGACTTTAGTCGCAGTTAAAACCTAATGTAAAATATAAAATAAATACAAGACTTAAATTAAAGCGTAAAGTAAATAACGATAATGAAATTGCGAATAATAAAAGTGCGATAAAATAAACTTGCGATAATTAAAAAGGACGATAATTAAAAGTGCAATTAAATAACAATAAATAAAAGTGCGATAATTAGAAGTGCAATTAAATATAAAATAAAGGAAATTAAATATGAAATAAAAGAATTATGCTTATTTAAACTTCCGTAATCATGATGTTTGACGTGTTGATTTTAGTTTTATGCCCATGGGTTAATTGTCTTTTGTCCTGGATTATTTAATATGTCCGTCTGGTTTTTGTCCATAACAGTCCATCAGTCATAAATATAAAGTGCGAGTGTCCTCGTCAAATTATTATTATACCCGAAGTTAAATATTCCAACTAATTGGGGATTCGAATTGTAACAAGGTTTTAATACTTTGTTTAATGAATACACCAGGTTATCAACTGCGTGTAAACCAAGGTTTTGCTACTTTGTTAACAATTACACCAATTACCCTTGAATGTAATTTCACCCCTGTTTTAATTATTCTAGTGGCTATTAATCCATTCCCGTGTCCGGTTAAATGAACGATTATTCGTACATATAAATACCCCGCCCATCGTGTCCGATCGAGTGTATATGGTAATTTATAGGGACGCCCAATTGTAAATCTTTATATTAACATTAACAAACTTTCATTTAGTTAAACAAATATAAAGCCCATTAATAGCCCATAGTCTAATTTCCACAAGTGTCGTTCTTTTGTCCAAACCCCAATTATGGTACAAAGCCCAATTACCCAATTTTAGTAATTAGCCCAACATCATGATTACTTCGTTTTAAATAAGCATAATAATAACTTAGCTACGAGACATTAATGTAAAAAGGTTGAACATAACTTACAATGATTTAAAAATAGCGTAGCGTTACACGGACAGAATTTCGACTTACACCCTTACAACATTCCCTAACATACCCTTATTATTAGAATTAAAATTAAAATTAAAATATAAATTATATATATATATATATATATATATAAATTTTACGTATGATAAGAGAAGAAAAAGATTATGAATTTTTGATCAGAATTCGGTTTGCTTTATAGACAGAGTTGATTTTTGGGGCTCCGCGACTCGCGGCAAAATCCTCTTCAAACTCCGCGAGTCGCGGAGAATGTATTTACAGCTCACACCCTTGGAGTCTTTCTCTGCCGACGGTTTATAATATATATATATAATATATATATATAATTAATATAATTAATTATATATTATATTATATTTATATACATAGTTAACTTGTAATTTTTAGTCCGTTGCATCGAGCGTTAAGAGTTGACTCTGGTCCCGGTTCCGGATTTTCGAACGTCCTTGCGTACAATTTAATATCTTGTACTTTTCGTTTTGAATCTTGTACTCTTGTAATTTCGAGACGTTTCTTATCAATAATTGGAACCTTTTTGATTGTCTTTTGTACTTTTGAGCTTTTTGGTCGTTTGCGTCTTCAATTCGTCGAATCTGTCTTTTGTCTTCACCTTTTATTATTTAAACGAATATCACTTGTAAATAGAACAATTGCAACTAAAAGCTTGTCTTTCTTGAGGAATAATGCTATGAAATATATGTTCGTTTTTAGCATTATAAATATTCGTACATCATAATATCATGATAATATAATAATTTAAAATCTCTTTTGATATTATAAACATTGGGTTAACAACATTTAACAAGATCGTTAAGCTAAAGGTTTCAAAACAACATTTACATGTAACGACTAACGATGACTTAACGACTCAGTTAAAATGTATATACATGTAGTATTTTAATATGTATTCATACACTTTTGAAAGACTTCAAGACACTTATCAAAATACTTCTACTTAACAAAAATGCTTACAATTACATCCTCATTCAGTTTCATCAACAATTCTACTCGTATGCACCCGTATTCGTACTCGTACAATACACAGCTTCTAGATGTATGTACTATTGGTATATACACTCCAATGATCAGCTCTTAGCAGCCCATGTGAGTCACCTAACACATGTGAGAACCATCATTTGGCAACTAGCATGAAATATCTCATAAAATTACAAAAATATGAGTAATCATTCATGACTTATTTACATGAAAACAAAATTACATATCCTTTATATCTAATCCATACACCAACGACCAAAAACACCTACAAACACTTTCATTCTTCAATTTTCTTCATCTAATTGATCTCTCTCAAGTTCTATCTTCAAGTTCTAAGTGTTCTTCATATATTTTACAAGTTCTAGTTACATAAAATCAAGAATACTTTCAAGTTTGCTAGCTCACTTCCAATCTTGTAAGGTGATCATCCAACCTCAAGAAATCTTTGTTTCTTACAGTAGGTTATCATTCTAATACAAGGTAATAATCATATTCAAACTTTGGTTCAATTTCTATAACTATAATAATCTTATTTCAAGTGATGATCTTACTTGAACTTGTTTTCGTGTCATGATTCTGCTTCAAGAACTTCGAGCCATCCAAGGATCCATTGAAGCTAGATCCATTTTTCTCTTTTCCAGTAGGTTTATCCAAGGAACTTAAGGTAGTAATGATGTTCATAACATCATTCGATTCATACATATAAAGCTATCTTATTCGAAGGTTTAAACTTGTAATCACTAGAACATAGTTTAGTTAATTCTAAACTTGTTCGCAAACAAAAGTTAATCCTTCTAACTTGAATTTTAAAATCAACTAAACACATGTTCTATATCTATATGATATGCTAACTTAATGATTTAAAACCTGGAAACACGAAAAATACCGTAAAACCGGATTTACGCCGTCGTAGTAACACCGCGGGCTGTTTTGGGTTAGTTAATTAAAAACTATGATAAACTTTGATTTAAAAGTTTTTATTCTGAGAAAATGATTTTTATTATGAACATGAAACTATATCCAAAAATTATGGTTAAACTCAAAGTGGATGTATGTTTTCTAAAATGGTCATCTAGACGTCGTTCTTTCGACTGAAATGACTACCTTTACAAAAACGACTTGTAACTTATTTTTCTGACTATAAACCTATACTTTTTCTGTTTAGATTCATAAAATAGAGTTCAATATGAAACCATAGCAATTTGATTCACTCAAAACGGATTTAAAATGAAGAAGTTATGGGTAAAACAAGATTGGATAATTTTTCACATTTTAGCTACGTGAAAATTGGTAACAAATCTATTCCAACCATAACTTAATCAACTTGTATTGTATATTATGTAATCTTGAGATACCATAGACACGTATACAATGTTTCGACCTATCATGTCGACACATCTATATATATTTCGGAACAACCATAGACACTCTATATGTGAATGTTGGAGTTAGCTATACAGGGTTGAGGTTGATTCCAAAATATATATAGTTTGAGTTGTGATCAATACTGAGATACGTATACACTGGGTCGTGGATTGATTCAAGATAATATTTATCGATTTATTTCTGTACATCTAATTGTGGACAACTAGTTGTAGGTTACTAACGAGGACAGCTGACTTAATAAACTTAAAACATCAAAATATATTAAAAGTGTTGTAAATATATTTTGAACATACTTTGATATATATGTATATATTGTTATAGGTTCGTGAATCAACCAGTGGCCAAGTCTTACTTCCCGACGAAGTAAAAATCTGTGAAAGTGAGTTATAGTCCCACTTTTAAAATCTAATATTTTTGGGATGAGAATACATGCAGGTTTTATAAATGATTTACAAAATAGACACAAGTACGTGAAACTACATTCTATGGTTGAATTATCAAAATCGAATATGCCCCTTTTTATTAAGTCTGGTAATCTAAGAATTAGGGAACAGACACCCTAATTGACGCGAATCCTAAAGATAGATCTATCGGGCCCAACAAGCCCCATCCAAAGTACCGGATGCTTTAGTACTTCGAAATTTATATCATATCCGAAGGGTGTCCCGGAATGATGGGGATATTCTTATATATGCATCTTGTTAATGTCGGTTACCAGGTGTTCACCATATGAATGACTTTTATCTCTATGTATGGGATGTGTATTTAAATATGAAATCTTGTGGTCTATTATTATGATTTGATATATATAGGTTAAACCTATAACTCACCAACATTTTTGTTGACGTTTTAAGCATGTTTATTCTCAGGTGATTATTAAGAGCTTCCGCTGTCGCATACTTAAATAAGGACGAGATTT
The DNA here is from genome assembly GCF_046630445.1 of Rutidosis leptorrhynchoides. Taxonomy (NCBI): domain Eukaryota; kingdom Viridiplantae; phylum Streptophyta; class Magnoliopsida; order Asterales; family Asteraceae; genus Rutidosis; species Rutidosis leptorrhynchoides. Next base: position 574,810,864 of record NC_092333.1, on the reverse strand, counting down.
GGAGTCCATGTTTGTATGATATTGTGTAAAAACTGCATTCAAGAAACTTATTTTGTTGTAACATATTTGTATTGTAAACCATTATGTAATGGTCGTGTGTAAACAGGATATTTTAGATTATCATTATTTGATAATCTACGTAAAGCTTTTTAAACCTTTATTGATGAAATAAAGGTTATGGTTTGTTTTAAAATGAATGCAGTCTTTGAAAAACGTCTCATATAGAGGTCAAAACCTCGCAACGAAATCAATTAATATGGAACATTTTTAATCAATAAGAACGGGACATTTCAAGTGAGTCCAAAGTTTTTCCTATTTCAGAACTTTTTCCTTAAGTATCCAGGGTGTCTGTATCTATAACAAATTTTCGGGTTATCAATTCTGCATTAAAGGCCTTCCTTGTACAATATCTGAGCTACGTGGTTATTTTTTCCCTACCTCTAACAGACCATAATGCGTATACTCAAGTGGTTCCTACCAAAATTTCCCTTGAATCGCTTCATATTCCTTATATAGTAACATTGGAACTTTTGCATGATTTACTTCAATATAACCACGCTAGCCTAGCGTCATTATATTGTACTAAATCGTACGTTCATTCCAATATCACTCCTTATGGTCAATGTAACGTGATCACTCCAAGTTCTACTCAACTTCATCTAACGGTGCTTTATCTATGCTATCTCAGAACCAAATCTACATAATTAATCTCACAGTTTCTCGGCGTGGGTGCATAGGTTCCGTAGGTCATGCATCAATGCCTAATTGTCCTGAAATTTCTTCAAAACGTTCGGGTTCAGGTAACGTCGTTAGGTTCCTTTCTAGAAATTCAATGTGGGTCTCGCGTCGAGTTATACATGTAGCAAGTAGTAATACGATATGTTTCGAGGCGACTCCCAAGTCTTTGGGTATGGCTGAGCATTAGTGGAAGACACTATGACCTTGTGAAAGGAGATGTCCTCCCGACTTCCCCAATGCCTAAGAGTGTTAGGGTCCTAAATCCAGAAGTGTAGTTAGATCGTCGAGTAGTGGTGAAGAACGAAAGAGATAAGTGACGCTCATGAAAGCGTATGAGATACGAGCCATCTTGAGGGAACTAAACAACCTTCGACTGTTCACACGTCGTACGTGGCTATTTAGAGTGAGCTCGGGGTGCGGTTACTCTGACAAATCCTCCAATATCTCCTCCTCCGATGTAAGACCCTAATAATAATTGTACAGCAGTGTAATTATGGTACATGAAGTGTGGGTGACTTTGTATATTAAAACAGAGGTCAGTGGGTGATCTGGGCTGAGTGCGCTCAACGCACACATAGGGGTACGCGTGGCTCACTCCTCACTGTAGCCGGGTTTTGCTTATTTTATTCAGATATTTTGATGGGTATTTTGGTAATTTCACTTGTGGACGAGTTGGAGGCCAGTAGGTCAGATCTTGGGGTGTCATTCACTCCATTTTCAACAACCTTATCTTCTTCACTTTAATTTTAGAGAGATAGTGTGATTTCTTGAGTGAGAAAGCTTAAATCCAAGAGGAAGAAGTTGTTCTCGGGCCAAAGTGCGGGTATTAAAGTCGTTCATCTACTCACTAGCTACGTTGTGGTTGTAGTGGTAAGCTCTAATCTTGATTTCCTTGTTTTAATTTTGTGTATGGGCTAGGGTTTGGGGATAGTGATGAACATAAAACCCATATTTGATGATTTTGGGTGTTCTTGGGTATGAGTGAGTCATGAAGACCCAATGGTAACTAACCTAGGGTTTCAAAGTGGTAATTAATGTTTATGAGTCCTAATTGGTTAGATAATTACTAGCACACCAAGCTAATCGGTAAATGGGTGTTAGTTGGGTTAGTGGATGACCCGAAATGGGTGTGTTGACTTTAAATGAGTCAAAGGGGTTAATGATTGACCTAGTTGGGGATTATGGGTATGAATTACCCTAATTATGTTATAGTTAGTGTTGGTTGGACCTTAATCTCTAGCTTTTAAGTGATTTATGGTGGTCTTGACCCTTAAGGGCGGTTTTGGTGAAAATGGGGCATTTAATGCATTAAGTCATTAAATGCACATAAGTGAATTGTTGGTATTTAGTCCAACAAGTTTGTTTGTTGATCAAGTACTTATTATATTAGGTACTTTGCTTTGAAGCTTGCGGAGTTATAAAGTCGTCACCAAATCGTTAAGGTAAGTGGAATAAGTATACATGTACGTATATGATGTGTTTATTTTGTATGAGTGGATATGTATTGTCCAAGTTAGTGATATATGCATTGTACACTAACGGTTTCATAGATGGATATGTGTTGTCCAAATTTAGTGATATATGTGTTGTACACTAACGATTGTATAAATGGATATGTGTTGTCCAAATTAGTGATATATGTGTTGTACACTAACAATTTTATAAACGGATATGTGTTGTCCAAGGGTTAGTGATATATGTGTTGTACACTAACGGTTGTTATGAACACCGGTGGGAAATTTGAGTACCATTCCTCTTACGATTGGTTAACCATGGTTGTGTGATTTGGGTATTAACATATTTAATTGTGAACTATATGGGAATAAACTAAAATCAACACGTCAAACATCATGATTACGGAAGTTTAAATAAGCATAATTCCTTTATTTCATATTTAATTGCACTTTTAATTATCGCACTTTTATTTACTGTCATTTTATTTTAATTGCACTTTTAATTATCGTACTTTTTAATTATCGCAATTTTATTTATTGCATTTTTATTTATCGCAATTTCATTATTGTTATTTACTTTACGCTTAAAATTAAGTTATATTTATTTTTAATATTTTACATTAGGTTTTAACTGCGACTTAAGTTTTAAAATCGACAAACCGGTAATTAAATGGTAAAAAACCCCTTTTTATAATAATAATACTACTTATATATATATATTTATATTTTTACAAATATAGTTTTTAAAAATATAGCGTTAAACTTGGCTAGCTCCCTGTGGAACGAACCGGACTTACTAAAAACTACACTACTGTACGATTAGGTACACTGCCTATAAGTGTTGTAGCAAGGTTTAGGTATATCCATTCTATAAATAAATAAATAACTTGTGTAAAATTGTATCGTATTTAATAGTATTTCCTAGCAAAAATAAATACTATTTCATATACCCCTCGCATAACATCAAGTATTTTTGGCGCCGCTGCCGGGGAATCCTAAACGCCAAAAGCGTAACGCTATAAAAAAATAAAAAAAAGATTTTTATTAAGTCATAATCTATTTCTGTAAAAATATACGTTTTAAATATTAAAAATACAAGAAAAAGAAAAAATATATCTATGTATTTTTAAGTTTAGTTAAATTAAAAAGTTTATATTTTTTTTATTGTGAAAAAGTTATAAAAAAAAGTAATAAGTTATAATTATATTTTATATATATTAAAAACAGAAAAATAAAAAAATAATTAAAAAAAACCACTGAACCTGCAAAAAAATCGACATGCACCTCATCTGAATCTGTAGCAACCGCACTCGCGGTACTTTTTGCCAGCTGGGATCCGCACTCGCGGAGCCCTCTGACAGCTGCAACATCAGATTGCTTTAATTACGAAATTAGGGTTAAAATTAATTATTATTAACTAAAATTAGGGTTTTAATTAAATATAATTAGTATATGTTTAGTTTTAATTAATTTTAAGCTTTAATTAGTTTTATTAATATATAAAACTACTATTTTTATAAAATACTTAATATAAAGATAATATTTTTATAAAAATTGTATTTTTACAACTTTAAGTTTTATTTTTAAAATTTCGTACCTTTTTAATCGTTTATTCGTAATATTTATATTTTTCGCTCGTAATTACTTTTAAGTCATAGTTTTTGCCATAGTTATTTTTAATTTTTTTAGATTTTTAAGCTTTGCCGTAAAATCCCTTAAGTGCTTTTTCTTTAGACTAAGATTTAGATGCTTTAGAATTTTGCGACGCCGTTTTATAAGTTTTAGTACCTTTTTAAGTTATTGCCGTTTTGGATATAGAATTTCTTTAAGCTTTAATACCTTTAGACGCAACTTTTAATTCTTAGTTTTTAGACTTTTAAGTTTCGACGCGCTACGTTCTTTTTATTATTTTTCGACCTTTTATTTTTCGACGTTTTTCGACGCACTCTTTTTCTTTCTTATTTCTCGCCGCTCTAGTTTTTAGGACTTAGAATTTTCTCTACTTCTTCTCTAATAATTCAAAACAAAAAATTATTTTAAGTGGTTAAATTGATAGACATCCTAAATTTTCTGGTTCGTAGTAATAGTTGGATTTGTTAGTGGCGAGTTGTGGGCTTCCGATTTAAAGGGTCCTGGCTACCTGCTGCATCTATTGGCTATTCGAAACGTGGGCAAAATCAGAAAAGTCTATTAATTTGATAACTTATATAATTTTTATTTTTTTAACTAATAGGATATTCAGTGAATGCATCGAGCAAAACGTTCACCACCTTTTATACGTTCACCACCTGTAACTCGATCAAGATATCTAGCCAATATTGTTGCCGTTGATTTTTCTTTAGAATCGTCATCTAGTCGACCAAGTGCTCCAATTCAAATTTCCGATAATCCATTTTTTGTACCCGACCTCACAATTGAGAACCCGGAGGATATTCAGGGACAATTCAGAGATCCTGAACCACTAATCTTTCCTCCGGAACCACCAATCATTCAAACAGAGATTGTCGAGGAACAACCCATTAAATCAGAATCCTCTAGTGATTCAGATTCAACAAATTCAATAATGGAGAATCTAGAACCTCTAAGTATGGAAGACCGAATGAGAGCTAAATGCACTGGCCAAGGTCACACAATTACTCAACCAGACATTAATGCGCCAGATTATGAAATCAAAGGGCAAATCCTACACATGGTAACTAATCAATGCCAATTTAGTGGTGCATCGAAGGAAGATCCAAATGAACATCTTCGTACCTTTAATAGGATCTGTACTTTATTTAAAATCCGAAAAGTGGAGGATGAACAGATATATCTCATGTTATTTCCCTAGACGTTAAAGGGAGAAGCCAAAGATTGGTTAGAATCGTTACCTGAAGGGGCGATTGATACATGGGACATTTTAGTTGAAAATTTTTTTAAACAATTCTTTCCGGCATCTAAAGCCGTAAGACTTCAAGGAGAAATTGTTACGTTCACACAAAAGCCAAATGAAACTCTATATGAGGCGTGGACAAGATTTAGAAAGTTATTAAGAGGATGTACGCAACATGGTTTAGACACTTGTCAAATAGTACAAATATTCTACCAAGGATGTGACATCACTACAAGAAAAGACATCAATATAGCAGCTGGTGGTTCCATTATGAAGAAAACAGCAACTGACGCTTACAAAATTATTGATAACACTGCTTCCCACTCACATGAGTGGCATCAAGAAAAAGATATCGTTAGATCATCTAAAGCAGCTAGAGCCGATTCTAGCCATGACTTTGATTCCATTTCTGCAAAAATAGATGCTGTCGAGAGACAAATGGAAAAGATGACTAAAGTTATCCACTCAATACGAATTAGTTGTGAGCAGTGTGGAGGACCACATTTAACAAAAGATTGTCTCAGTATTGAACAAACAATGAAACAAAGAGAGAATGTTTCATACATGAACCAAAGGCCTGGAAATAATTATCAGAATAATTATCAACCGCCAAGACCAATCTACAATCAAAACCAGAATTATAACCGAAATATTCCATATAACTACCAACAAGGTCCTGGCAATCAACAAGTATCTAACAATACTTACAATCAGCAAAGACCTATTTTTCAAAACAAACCACCACAAACCGATGATAAAAAGCCAAATTTAGAAGATATGATCTCGAAGCTAGTTGAATCTCAAATGCAGTTTTTCACATCTCAGAAACAAACCAATGAACAAAATGCTCAAGCATTTAGAAATCAACAAGCTTCTATTCAAAATCTGGAACAAGAAGTAAGTAACCTAGCAAGGTTGATAGGTAAAAGAAAACCGGGAAGTCTACCTAGCGATACAAATGCTAACCCCCGGAATGAAACAGCTAAAGCCATTACCACAAGAAGTGGTATTACACTTAAACCACCTGAAATACCTGTAATTTCTGATGACTCTATTCCTACTCCACAAGAACCACAACCTGAGCAAGAAAAGGAAACACAACCGGTAGTTGAAAAGGTTAATGAAGATAACACAGTTAAGGCTAAACCTTATGTTAAACCATACCAACCACCACTTCCGTACCCAAGTAAAATGAGAAAAGAAAGACTTGAAGCCGAGCAATCCAAATTCTTGGATATGTTTAAACAAATAAATGTAAATCTTCCTTTCATTGATGTGATTTCAGGAATGCCTTGATATGCTAAATTCTTGAAAGATCTAATCACAAATAGAACGAAAATGGAAGAACTCTCGGCTGTTACTATGAATGCTAATTGTTCTGCAGTGATGTTGAATAAGATACTAGAAAAATTATCAGATCCAGGAAGTTTCACAATTCCATGTTTTCTGGGTAGTCTTAGTTCAATAGAAGCATTGGTAGACTTAGGTGCTAGTATAAATTTAATGCCGTATTCATTATACGCTAAACTAGACCTCGGAGAATTGAAACCAACATGAATAAGCATACAACTAGCCGACCAATCAGTAAAATATCCTAGAGGGATGATAGAAAACATGCCAGTTAAAGTTGGTACTTTAGTATTTCCAGTAGATTTTGTTATTCTGGACATGGAAGAAGATTCTCGAGTTCCTCTCATATTAGGAAGACCATTCTTAAACACGGCTAAAGCAATAATAGACGTGTTTGGTAAGAAACTGACCCTAAGTATAGAGGACGAGAGTGTTACCTTTTCTGTTGATAGAGCCATGCAACAACCGCAATCTGCAGATGATACATGTTATTATATTCAAACTATAGATTCACATGCAGAATTGTTAGAAGAATTTCCAGAATTACATGGAACAGGAGAATGTTCTTTAGGAGAAGGAACTGAACCAATTGAAGAAACTGAAATGTTAGCTACACTTATGGCTAATGGATATGAACCAACAACAGAAGAAATTCAAATGCAAAAAGAAGAAGACAGATATCGATATAAATCATCGATAGAAGAACCACCGACATTAGAGTTAAAGCCACTTCCAAACCATTTGGAATACGCTTATTTACATGGTGAATATGAATTACCTGTAATAATATCATCTTCTTTTACTGAAAATGAAAAATCTCAACTCATTTCTGTGCTAAAAGCTCATAAACCAGCTATTGCATGGAAGATTCATGATATTAAAGGAATAAGTCCTTCGTATTACACACATAAAATCCATATGGAAGAAGGTCATAAAACGTATGTGCAACGTAAACGAAGACTAAATCCTAATATGCAAGATGTTGTTAAGAAAGAAATTATTAAACTGGTAGATACAGGTTTAATTTATCCAATCTTTGATAGTCCATGGGTAAGCCCAGCTCAATGTGTACCTAAGAAGGGTGGCATGACTGTCATCAAAAATAAAAAAAATGAGCTTATTCCTACTAGGACTGTAACAGGATGGCATGTTTGTATTGATTATATAAAATTAAATGACGCCACCAGAAAAGATCACTTTCTCTTACCTTTCATTGATCAAATGTTGGAAAGATTAGCCGAAAATAGTTACTATTGTTTTCTTGACGGTTTTTCCGGATACTTTCAAATCCCAATAGCACTCGAGGATCAAGAAAAAACCACGTTCACATGCCCTTATGGTACTTTTGCTTATAAACGCATGCCATTTGGACTTTGCAACACCCCTGCAACCTTTCAAAGGTGCATGATGGCGATTTTTCACGACATGATAGAAGAATGCATGGAAGTTTTCATGGATGACTTTTCAGTCTTCGGTGATACATTTGAATCTTGTCTAGTTAATCTTGAACGAATGCTTATTAGATGCGAACAATCAAATCTAGTACTTAATTGGGAGAAATGCCATTTCATAGTTAAAGAAGGCATCGTTCTTGGTCATAAAATTTCAAAGAAAGGAATTGAAGTTGATAGAGCTAAAGTAGATGTAATTGCTAAACTTCCACATCCCACCAATGTTAGAGGAGTTAGAAGTTTTCTAGGGCATGCCGGTTTTTACCGACGTTTCATAAAAGATTTTTCTAAAATTGCCACTCCTATGAATAAACTCCTAGAAAAGGATGCTCCATTCATCTTTTCGGATGAATGCATCAAATCTTTTAATATTCTTAAAGAAAAACTCACTAATGCACCGATCATGATAACTCTAAATTGGAATCTACCGTTTGAACTCATGTGCGATGCAAGTGATTTTGCAATGGGAGCCGTTTTAGGACAAAGGATTGAAAAACGATTTCAACCTATTTATTATGCTAGTAAGATGTTACAAGGAGCACAAACGAATTACACAACTACTGAAAAAGAACTCCTTGCCATTGCCTTTGCTTTTGACAAATTTCGTTCATATCTCGTTCTAGCTAAAACGGTGGTCTATACTGACCATTCTGCCCGTAGATACCTATTTTCAAAACAAGATGCCAAACCACGATTAATCCGTTGGATCTTACTCTTACAAGAGTTCGATATTGAAATCCGAGACAAAAAGGGAGCAGAAAATCTCGCAGCTGATCATCTTTCTCGTCTTGAAAATCCCGAATTAGAAGTTCTAAATGAATCGGCCATACAAGACAACTTTCCTGATGAATATCTATTGAAGATAGATTATAGTGAAATTCCATGGTTTGCAGACTATGCAAACTACTTAGTATGTGGATTCCTTGAAAAAGGGTTGTCGTACCAAAAACGAAAGAAATTCTTTAGTGATATAAAACACTATTTCTGGGAAGATCCACATTTGTTTAAAAGTTGTCCCGATGGAATAATACGCTGATGTGTATTCGGAGATGAAGCTAATTGTCACACAGGACCAACAGGAGGGTATTATGGGCCTCAACTCACAGCAAGAAAAGTTTACGATGCTGGATTCTATTGGCCTACAATTTTCAAAGACGCACACCTTCTTTGCAAATCCTGTGATGCTTGTCAAAGGGCCGGAAAAATAAGTCAACGTGATGAAATGCCACAAAATGTCATTTAAGTATGTGAAGTATTTGACATTTGGGGTATTGACTTTATGGGTCCATTTCCAAAATCTCATAATAATCTCTACATTCTCGTTGCCATTGATTATGTATCTAAATGGGCGGAAGCATAAGCTCTCCCAACTAACGATGCACGAGTTGTAGTCAACTTTTTAAAACGTCTTTTTACTAGGTTTGGAACACCGAAAGCTTTAATAAGTGATCGGGGTACTCATTTTTGTAATAATAATCAACTTGAGAAAGTTCTCAAAAGATATGGAGTAACTCATAAAATCTCAACCGCTTATCATCCACAAACAAGTGGACAAGTTGAAAATACCAACCGAGCTTTAAAACGTATTCTAGAGAAAATCGTAGGATCAAATCCGAAGGAATGGTCCATGAAATTGGAGGATGCACTCTGGGCTTTTAGAACAGCCTACAAAACTCCAATTGGAACCACACCTTTTAGACTCGTTTATGGAAAAGCATGTCACCTTCCAGTAGAAATTGAACACAAAGCATTTTGGGCTTTGAAGACATGTAATCTTGATTTACATGAAGCTGGACGTCTACGGTTAAGCCAACTAAACGAATTAGAAGAATTAAGACATGAAGCATACGAAAATTCGTTAATCTATAAGGAAAGAATGAAGAAATGGCATGATAAAAGAATCAGAAGTTCAAAAGAATTTAAAGAAGGAGACAGAGTTCTTCTTTTCAATTCACGATTCAAGCTATTTCCTGGAAAATTGAAATCAAGATGGTCTTGACCATTCATAGTCAAAAGAGTTTTCCTATACGGAACAGTAGAATTAATAAACTCAAATGGGATTGAATTTAAGGTTAATGGTCACAGAGTTAAACATTACATAGATAATCCAATGGAAGTTTAAGAAGAAGTTAATCACAATTTCGACACCACAGCTAACTAAGTGTGGGAAGGTTCGAATCTTTTTAGGGTAATAGTTATTTCTGTTAGAGTTAGATATTCTATTTTTGTGTAATTTTCGAGAATGGAATCCAAATGATCTTTCCCTAGCAGACCCTAAAGAACTAGTCTTCTCCCCCCATTCTGAATTTTTATATTTTTTAGGTTTTACGAGATGAAGAATTCCTTTGATCTGAACCATGGTCTTATGCTACACGCTTTGATTACTAAACGTAATAATGACACACTTCCGAGTGACCTGGTGTCAGTAATAAGAAGCAGATGTGACGAAGTAAGAAAAGAGCTCAGAAACGATCATCATAAGATACATTTTGGTAAAGGAAAATCAAAATCCGCAACAAAAAGAAGAGCACGACACCTTGAAAGATGTTATAAATGCGGAAAATGGTCACACGAAGGTAAATGTTCAAATAATCAAACATATTCAAATACCGAATTTGTTACTCTATGCAGAGAAGGACCATTCATATGTTTAGAAGAAAAGATATTGAAGATTCGAGGTTATGCTTATGTAGCTATGGAGAACCAAATCACACGACTCTCCTATGAGTCGGCTAAAGCGGGTCTCTGAGAATTCTTTCTCACAGGTAAGTATGTACAGTTTTTATTTTTATTTTTATTGCTTTTAACCTTTTGATAATAAACGCTGAATCATTCGCTATAAAATATTAAATTGGTATTCAATAAAATTAGGTATGCGTAACCGAAATTATTGATATCATACAAAAATTTATTACATCACTGCGAAATTTACCGTTTATTCTTAAGGTATAAATATCTTTAATCAATCAACTTAAAATATTTCAGAAATTCGTCAGGAGTAAAACTAGGTAGTATAGCCGAAATTACTTTACCGAAAAGAGGGGCGTATATTTTTGATAATATTTGATTGATTAAAGTGGGATAAAAGACCAAAAAGATTTTTAATTTTATTTTTACTTTGTTTTTAAAATTAATATTAAATTACTATTGTAAACTTTTTAAAATCAATATATTTAAGTTTGTACATATTTGAAAAATTAATATTTTTTATAAGTATTGTATGTATAAAAACAAAAATATAATATAAATTTGGTGTGAATTTTTAATTTTAATAATATGAATTTTTAATTTTATGCATTTTAAATTTAAGTTTGGTGTGAATTTAAAAATAAAAATTTACTTTATTTCATTAAGTTAAAAATATGATTTTTAAAATTCGTCTGAGTTGAAAACTAGGTCGTTGAACCGAAATTGCTCTACCCAAGGGAGGGACGAGAAATTTTATTATCATTATTTTTAATCTTATCGATTTAAAGTATGCCAAAAACATTAAAAAAACCCAAAAATCTTTGCTTTTAAAACAACGCTTTAAAATGATAAATTTTTAAAAAAATTTGTCGAGGAACGGACTAGGTCAACGTACCGAAACAACCTCATCCTAAATAAAAAGGAAAACAAAATTTTAAATTAATCAAGTAATTGTTTTATTAATAAAGGTTTTATTTAAAAAAAAATGGGAAAAACCGCACTCGCGGTACTTTGTGGGTACCCACATCCGCACTCGCGGAGGTAGCAAAACCCAGCTGGGTTAACTAGTCGAACAGACCAGTCCCCAACACACCCACACCCATTTTTTCTGCGAAAAACACACACAAAACACTCTCAAATTCGCGATTTTTCACCGTTAAACATCAAATTTTTTGCTAAAATCAAGTTGAGAAGGATGCTACCAAGAAGTTTCTCAAGGAAATTGGTAATTTCTACATCTAAACACCCTTTAATTCGGATTTTTAGTGTTCTTGAATAAATTTATACCTAATTTGATTTTGATAATTTCTAGTTTAATTATGCTCAAATTGTTTGTGTATTATGCTTGTATAACCTAGATTGATGCTATTTAACATGATTAGAAGCCTTAAACTTCAAATTTTGAGTAATCTAGGGTTTGTGTTCTTGAGCAAAATTGGGGCTTTTTGATATAAACAGGTTATGGCCGAATTTTGTTGTTAGTTTATACTAAATTGAGTAGTGTAACATGTTTAGGTTGCTATATGATCTAAACATTGATCCTAAACATGATTTTCAAGTATTAAAGTAGACTTTTTGAATAAAAAAATGCATGAACTCAATTTAATTGATATGAATGCCATTTGGAACTTGTTTAATTGCTAATAATGATTATTTTGACATGTCATTTGAGATAAAAGCTAAAGAACATTGTATACATTCTCATATTTGTTCATTTGTAAAAGTGTAGAATTGTTAATATTATGAAAATGCGTATAAAGTTTAATATGGATTAAACATGTCATTATGATTATTTTGGTTTATGATTTTGCTAACACTAATGCATATTTGGATGCACAAAAATGTGTTTAATGTGTTTTGCAGACTGAAAGGGGTGAATCTTCATCCGCATCTCAGGCTCACAATGCTCCTCCTGAGAATGCAGAAGAACAGGAGATTAACGACCAATATAGACAAGAATTACCGCATCAATTCATTTCATATTCAAATATAGAATTGGCAGATTTACATCCTAATTTAAGGTTTGATCGACATTGGATAGAGTATCCAAAATACCAGAGGAACTTGCACACACTTCAGTCTAATGTTGTTGAAGTACCTAGAGTAATAGATTGGGAACCGTTAGAAACAGTTGGATTAGCCGGTCCAATCAGAGAATTACTTACACAAAGGTATGGTAATTCTACTTTTACTGATTGAGAACATTTGTTTAATATACGTAGGCGTGTATATAGAGAATGGTGTGTGGAATTATTATGTAGTGTTGAAATAAATGATCGGGTATCTACCTTAACCGATCGTAGTTTTATTAGATTTTTATTAAGAGGTGTGATGCGCCATATGTCTCTACTAGACATGGCTCAGGCTTTGTATATATATACGCCTGAGGAACTAGCATCTACTGATTGTCAAGGGTTGATACTTAATGGTAGGAGGATTGATGAAAATTTTGATATGAATGAAATATGGAGTAGAATGACTAGGCATAACCAATTTCGTGGGGGTAATAACTCTTATACTGATATTGATAGAGCTGAGCTAAGAGTAATCCATAGGTTCTTAGCAAACTCGATTACACAGCGAGGTAAAAACAAAGAGAAAGTAAATGAGAATGATTTATTTTATGAGAATGATTTATTTTATCTCATGTGTATTCGAGACCCACAGAGCGCTGTGAGTATACCTTATTGTGTGGGTTATTATTTATCATCTATAGTTAAGAGTATACGGCCTAATGCTATAATAGGAGGTGGTATCTTTGTTACTTTAATTGCTGAGTATATCGGTGTCGATAGAAATCGGGGGGGATTAATAATTGCAGCACCAGAACCCCGTGATCCAATTAGTTTGAAAGTATATCATGGTGCTAAGGTTTTAAAGAAACGACATAACGCTGCAGTACCATATGATGGCCCGCATCCACAGGTCGAAAGAGATCAGCAGCAAGGTAACGCGGGAGGGGGGAATGAGATGACAGAAATGCAACTTTTTATGGCTCATCATGAATATGAAATGGCTAGACAACGAGCATTTCAAGATTGGCAGTATCATCAAAACCAAATCATAAGTCATCGTGCACACATAAATGCAAACTATATTGCTACTCCAATGCCCGTATTTCCTCCCTGGACTATACAGACGCGACCACCGTACCCCACATATGACCCAGCTCAAGCATTCTACAGTACATACGGCTATGAATGGGATCCCTACTGGCACAATCCTTATCAACCCTGATTTTCTTTATGCTTATTTTTATTTATTTGGTAACTTATAATTTTATACTTTTAATATTTCTTTTGATACTTTAATAGTTTTTATAATTTTCTAACTTTTCTTATTAGATTTTTAATAATTTTTGAATGTGGGGTGATATACCCAACTTCAAAAATATGTATATATATGTTTGTAGTTTATCTCATGTACAAAACAGGGTAAAACAGCGCATTTTCAAAGACTGGCATTAAGTTCAGCAAAAGCTACTAATTTTGACGATAAAACGAAAAACAAATATGATGTAACAATAAGACGGAATGAACAAATAATGTGCACCATTTATCATTCAACAAACAAACGCCAATATGTTTGGAAACTTTAGTAAAATTTAATCATTTTTCTACGCTAATCACCCTCAATAATTTAAATTGTTACTGATTTCTTGCAAATGAGGGCATTGCAAGATCTTAAGTGTGGGAAGTGGTTAAATTCTTTCGGATTTTTAAAATTTTTTGACTTAAACACTTGGTTGCCATTAAAAATACTAGTAATGCAGTAGTTGTATTAGAATCTAGTGCTCTCTGATAATAAAGAACAGCTCTAGTCTTATATACTGACTACCCAATTCTAGTAAATTTTTTTAAAATTTTCAAATAAATGAATTCACAATCATGTTTATACATATTTATGAACGATAAAACTAGGTGTTAACACCGAAATTATTGTTACCTCGGAAAGGACATAAATTGAGAAACAACCCAAAATGTTAGAATTCATTTAAAATGGAATAGAGGACAATAAAAAGGCAAAGAAAGGAAAATAAAGAAAGGAAAATAAAAGCCAAGTGTGGGAAAAATTTACCAAGTTCTTTAAAACATATATCACATATTTTGTACAAAGATACTTTTGTTTTGGACAAAATTAACCATTTTACCCGGAAAATTGTAATATATTTGAAAGAAAGATGGATCTACACGATGAATCAATGCCATCATTAAAAGGAAGTAAAGTCTTTCGAAAAAGACACGCGCTTCTTAATTTAGGTCAGGAAGTTGTCGTCCAGACCAGTTGTAGAGTCTACGAAAAACCTTGAAAAGTTTTCTCGAAAATCAGCTGGAAATCCACGGACCTCAGCATCAAACAGGGTCGCCAAGTGGTCAGACTTATCCTAACCATGAGAGGATCTGTCTCGTAAAATGGGGAGGGCGCCGTGCAAATTAGCTTGATAAGACTAATGAATCAGATCTCCAGAAGGGATAATCTCCTTAAAGATCAAAAATCAGCTTTTAAGACTGATATTACTCAATCTTAGAGATTGACCTTAAAGATTGAGAATTCAAACTCATAGAATTCGATGATATCTAAACTCGAGCTTGAACGAGAAAATATTTTGATCAAAATTACAAACCGATTTGTTTTCTGAAAACCTCTTTTTTATTGCGTTCATTACCATTAAACATAAAATCCTAGAAATTCACCTGGAATTCATTAGGTCACCTGAACCAAATCGGGTGTCAACCGTAAGAAAGGTGGTTGCATAGCATGGTCGAAGACAGGACCATGTGCCAGACCGAAAACTATAAGGTGATCTTTACTATTGCTCCTACAAAGGATAGTAATTGCATCCAACATGATATATTGCCTTAACAGTTGCTTGTTCAACGCTTTCCTTTACAACCGGACGGTAGTTTACCGAAAGGTAATGTACGAAGCAAGTATACTGGACGTGTTGCTTTCCCAATACAAGGTTAGCAAGTGGGTGACACAAAACCATAAGTTTTGAGCTAAAATTTTCAAATCTGAAACCCACCAAACCCACAAAAACATTTTGCAAACACCGGTGAAGGGTTATTGCGGAAAACTTATCTAGGGTAAAAACTAGATTGAATTTTCAAAAGATCAAATGTTTTCATAAAGATCCAATTTCCTTAAGGATCTAAATTTTCATAGTCATATGGGACTGTAAACCACAACGTTACTACCATTGTTCATACCACCGTATATAATTCACTGATGTACAAAGTGTGAAAAATAAAGAAGTGATTCAAGTATTTTTATTTCAAGACTATATTGCTTGAGGACAAGCAACGCTCAAGTGTGGGAATATTTGATAATGCTAAAAACGAACATATATTTCATAGCATTATCCCTCAAGAAAGACAAGGTTTTAGTTGCAGTTGTTCTATTTACAAGTGATATTCGTTTAAATAATAAAAGGTGAAGACAAAAGACAGATTCGATGATTTGAAGACGCAAACGACCAAAAAGCTAAAAAGTACAAAGTACAATCAAAGTGGTTCAAATTATTGATGCGAAACGTCTCAAAATTACAAGAGTACAAGACGCAAAACGCAAAGTACAAGATATTAAATAGTACGCAAGGATGTTCGAAAATCCGGAACCGAGACTTGAACCAACTTTCAGTGCGCGACGCAACAGACAAAAAATTACAAGTCAACTATGCATAAGAATAAAATATAATATATAATTAATTATATATATTATTATATAATATAATTTTACGCAGCCCACGTTTTGGATCTAATATGTGCGCTGGTTTCCAGACATCCTCACTCGCGGTACTTTTGTGAAGGATACATCCGCACTCGCGGAGCTCTACAGTACAACGTGGGCCTATAAAAGCCATCGAATTCTGCACGAATTTTAAACACCTTTTTCTATAAATGATAGTTTGTTAATTTAATTTAAAGACTTACAATTGGACGTACCTATAAATAACCATATACACTCGATCGAACACGATGGGCGAGATATTTATAAGTACTAATAATCGTTCATTTAACCGGACACGAGAATGAATTAATAGTTAATGGACTTATTAAAACAGGGGTGAATTATATACAAGGACACTTGGTGTAATTATAGTTTAAGTCCCCAATTAGTTAGAATATTTGACTTCGGATATAAGGATAATTTGACGAGGATACTCGCACTTCATATTTATGACTGATGGACTGTTATGGACAAAAACCAGACAGACATATTGAATAATCCAGGATAAAGGACAATTAACCCATGGGAATAAACTAAAATCAACACGTCAAATATCATGATTACGGAAGTTTAAATAAGCATAATTCCTTTATTTCATATTTAATTGCACTTTTAATTATCGCACTTTTATTTACTGTCATTTTATTTTAATTGCACTTTTAATTATCGTACTTTTTAATTATCGAAATTTTATTTATCGCATTTTTATTTATCGCAATTTCATTATCGTTATTTACTTTACGCTTAAAATTAAGTTATATTTATTTTTAATATTTTACATTAGGTTTTAACTGTGACTTAAGTTTTAAAATTGACAAACCGATTATTAAACGGTAAAAAAACCCTTTTTATAATAATAATACTACTTATATATATATTTATATTTTTACAAATATAGTTTTTAAAAATATAGCGTTAAACTTGGCTAGCTCCCTATGGAACGAACCGGACTTACTATAAACTACACTACTGTACGATTAGGTACACTGCCTATAAGTGTTGTAGCAAGGTTTAGGTATATCCACTCTATAAATAAATAAATAACTTGTGTAAAATTGTATCGTATTTAATAGTATTTCCTAGCAAAAATAAATACTATTTCATATACCCCTCGCATAACATCAATACTCGATGAGAAGGTCAAACAGTTGAGGAATAAAGAGGTGAGGACTTATAAAGTAAATGGCGTCGTAGTATAGGTTCCGAGTTTACTTGGGAGCCCGAAGAGTTCATATTGGTTTACCTTCCCTCTTGTCATGCGGCTTGGATCGCGAGGACGCGCTCCGATTTAAGTGGGGGAGAGTTGTAAGACCCTAATAATAATTGTACAGCAGTGTAATTATGGTACATGAAGTGTGGGTGACTTTGTATATTAAAACAGAGGTCAGTGGGTGATCTAGGCTGAGTGCGCTCAGCGCACACATAGGGGTGCGCGTGGCGCACTCCTCATTGTAGCCGGGTTTTGCTTATTTTATTCAGATATTTTGATGGGTATTTTGGTAATTTCACTTGTGGACGAGTTGGAGGCCAGTAGGTCAGATCTTGGGGTGTCATTCACTCCATTTTCAACAGCCTTATCTTCTTCACTTTAATTTTAGAGAGAGAGTATGATTTCTTAAGTGAGAAAGCTTAAATCCAAGAGGAAGAAGTTGTTCTCGGGCCAAATTGCGGGTATTAAAGTCGTTCATCTACTCACTAGCTATGTTGTGGTTGTAGTGGTAAGCTCTAATCTAGATTTCCTTGTTTTAATTTTGTGTAAGGACAAGGGTTTGGGGATAGTGATGAACATAAAACCCATATTCGATGATTTTGGGTGTTCTTGGGTATGAGTGAGTCATGAAGACCCAATGGTAACTAACCTAGGGTTTCAAAGTGGTAATTGATGTTTATGAGTCCTAATTGATTAGTTAATTACTAGCACACCTAGCTAATCGATAAATGGGTGTTAGTTGGGTTAGTGGATGACCCGAAATGGGTGTGTTGACTTTAAATGAGTCAAAAGGGTTAATGATTGACCTAGTTGGGGATTATGGGTATGAATTACCCTAATTATGTTATAGTTAGTGTTGGTTGGACCTTAATCTCTAGCTTTTAAGTGATTTATGGTGGTCTTGACCCTTAAGGGCGGTTTTGGTGAAAATGGGGCATTTAATGCATTAAGTCATTAAATGCACATAAGTGAATTGTTGGTATTTAGTCCAACTAGTTTGTTTGTTGATCAAGTACTTATTATATTAGGTACTTTGCTTTGAAGCTTGCGGAGTTATAAAGTCGTCACCAAATCGTTAAGGTGAGTGGAATAAGTATACATGTACGTATATGATGTGTTTATTTGTATGAGTGGATATGTGTTGTCCAAGTTAGTGATATATGCGTTGTACACTAACGGTTTCATAGATGGATATGTGTTGTCCAAATTTAGTGATATATGTGTTGTACACTAACGATTGTATAAATGGATATGTGTTGTCCAAATTAGTGATATATGTGTTGTACACTAATAATTTTATAAACGGATATGTGTTGTCCAAAGGTTAGTGATATATGTGTTGTACACTAACGGTTGTTATGAACACCGGTGGGAAATTTGAGTACCATTCCTCTTACGATTGGTTAACCATGGTTGTGTGATTTGGGTATTAGCATATTTAATTGTGAACTATATGCTATTGTTGTCGCTAGCTCATTATGTATTGCGGATTTGGTTTGTGCATGATGTTTGCATAGTTGTCGAATTGCTAGCTTAAATCCGGTATTGTGTAAGTGAATGCAAGTAGATAGATTATATATGTATATGTATAATTATTGCATTCACTAAGCTTTGCTTACCCTCTCGTTGTTTATCTTTTTATAGGCTTCGGCGTTGACAAGGGTAAGGGCATTCGGTTGGATTAGAGATCCCGCTTGTTGTTTAGGGGACGCTTTTGTGATGTGATAGCTTTTGGAGTTTGACCGAGATTTGGGAAGTTTAACCCCAAACACCATGCTCATAGTGTCGTTTGGAAATTAAACTAATGTGGTTGAAACTCATGATTTGTACGAAACTCGTAAAACGGCCGATGTGGGCCCCGTTTTGTAAATCTCATTTTATGTTTGAATCGTATGAGTTTTTCATATTAGAACATGTTGTGAAAAGCGTTTCGCCTAATTATGTCAGGAAGTGGGAGATCTTTATTTGAAAATTTGCAAATTCAGACAGAACTGAATTGGGGTATGTGCGCGCCGCGCACCCTATGGTGGTGCGCGTGGCGCACTCCTCTGTTAAAAAAATAAAATTTTGTTTCGCGTAATCGGTTGGTTATTGGTTTGGGTCGTTACATCCGAGGATCAACTTTAGTGGGCGTGTAATCCGAGGGGAACTCCTCCTAGATTGCGTGAAGAATCGTTTCGATCTCTAGAACGGTGGAACGATAGTAACAGGTGGATTATGGAACCAAGAGTACTATCTTTACCGATCACAAAAGTCTCCAACACATCTTCGATCAAAAGCAACTAAACATGAGACAACGAAGGTGGATTGAAACCTTAAACGATTACGATTGCGAGCTTCGTTACCATCCCGGAAAGGCAAATGTAGTAGCCGATGCCTTAAGTCGAAAAGAAAGAGCGGTGCCTCTTCGTGTCCGAGCCTTAAACATCACCATCCACACAAACCTTAATAGCCAAATTCGGGTGGCCCAAGATGAAGCTCTCAAGGATGAAAACGTTTGACACGAGCTCTTGAACATTCTCATCTCTCGATTCGAAACTAAGGAAACCGGACTCCGATATTTCGCCGGAAGGATTTGGGTGCCTAGTTATGGGGACCTACGAAGTCTTATTTTAGATGAAGCCCATAAGTCACGATACTCGATTCACCCCGGTGCCAATAAGATGTACCACGACCTTAAACAACAATATTGGTGGCCGAACATCAAAAGAGACGTAGCTACTTATGTTTCCAAGTGTTTGACATGTTCCAAAGTCAAAGCCGAACACCAAAGACCGTCCGGACTACTTCAACAACCCGAGATCCCGCAATGGAAGTGGGAAAGGATAACGATGGATTTTATCACCTAACTACCAAAAACGACGGGCGGTTATAATACCATTTGGGTTATTATTGACCGTCTCACCAAATCCGTGCACTTCCTAGCCATGAAGGAAACTGACAACATGGAGAAACTAGCACAACTTTACATTAAATAAATCGTAGCCCGACACGGTGTACCCTTATCGATTATCTCCGACCGAGATGGCCGATTTGTTTCTAGATTTTGGCGTACTTTACAAGAAGCGTTAGGAACGCGTTTAGACATGAGCACCGCATATCATCCACAAAACGACGAACAAAGCGAACGCACAATTCAAACCTTAGAAGACATGCTACGAGCTTGTGTTATCGACTTTGGAAAAGCTTGGGATAAGCACTTGCCTCTCGCCGAATTCTCCTACAACAATAGTTATCATGCGAGTATTAACGCCGCACCATTCGAAGCTTTATATGGTCGAAAATGTCGTTCACCTCTTTGTTGGGCCGAAGTAGGCGACACACAAATCACCGGACCCGAACTCATTCATGAAACAACCGAGAAAATCGTTCAAATCAGAGATAGGCTTAGGACGGCCCGAAGTCGTCAAAAGAGCTATACCGACAAACGACGCAACGATCTTAAATTTCAAGTCAGTGATCGCGTAATGTTAAAAGTCGCACCTTGGAAAGGTGTAATCCGTTTTGGGAAACGCGGGAAGCTAAATTCGCGGTATATTGGTCCTTTCGAAATCTTGGAGCGTATTGGAACCGTTGCTTACCGTTTAGATCTTCCGCCTCAATTGAACTCCGTTCATCCTACCTTCCATGTATCTAACTTGAAAAAGTGTCTTGCCGAACCCGATATCGTCATCCCTCTCGAGGAACTTACTATTGATGACAAACTTCATTTTGTGGAAGAACCGGTTGAAATTGTGGACACCTCCGTCAAGACATTGAAACAAAGCCGAATTCTGATTGTTAAAGTCCGTTGGAATGCCAAAAGGGGACCCGAGTTTACTTGGGAAAGGCAAGATCAAATGCAAAGGAAATACCCTCACTTATTCCCGGTTCCGGAAACGCAAGATTTCGAGGAAGAAACAACGACTACTACGCCTACTTAAATTTCAGGATGAAATTTCTTTTAAGGAGTAGGTAATGTAACATCCCACCTTTTTCCGTTTACTTTTCCATTTAATTATTTAAAGTCCGTTATATGACTATAACATCTCCCGTTAATACGCGTTTTAAATTATCTCGTTTAGGTAATTCACGCACCCGAACGAAAGTTGAGGGGCTAAACTTGACAAGGGATCAAACCCTTGACTAGGTCAAAGGGTCAAACCCCTTTCATCCATTCATTTTCATCCTCATCTTTTACTACTTCCAAATCCTCTCAACATTCAATCCTTAATGCATCATCTAAATCCGATTTTGGAGGCTAACATCAAAACAAATTACATATTTGGAATCCTCTCTCCATTCTCTACGTTTTGATACTAATTTCATCTCGATTGGGTAGCTTTCTAAAAACTCTAAATTTCATAATTTTAGTGTTCTTGACTTAAAGGTGTGTTAATTAGTGTCTATGGCTCATTGTGATGTCGTATATGTAATTTGTATGCTCGATCTTGTGAATTGACATAACTAGCATGAACTTGAAAAAGAGCTTGTTAAATCTTTGATTTTGGATGATGAAATGTGTTTAGATGTTAATGGTTGTGTGTTCAAAGTGTTAGTTACTTGATTAGCTTCGTTTTGGTGTGTTGATTGACATGAAAACCTTACCTTAACATGATTATTGGTTTTGAGATTTTGGTTAGGGTTTGATAAGCTCTATATGAACTTTTGATGTATCAAATGCTATGAAATATTGTCGATAAGTGTTTTGTCTCAATGTGTGTTTGATTACCTTCGAAACGGCATATCATACATGTAAATTGGTTGCCCGAATCATGAAATACGTTTTTAGAACTTGAACCTTTGATTATGAACGTTTAATGCAGTTTTGGGTTGTTGTAAGTGTTGAATTACTCATTGAAATGTGTCTAGTCGTTTTCCTCGTCAAAATACCTTTCCGATGAAATAAGATACATGTTTTGGTTGTTTGCGGATCATAAAATGTGTTAGTTTGGTTTTTGGTTCGTGTACTTAGGAGTTTTCAGCATCAGAGTTGAATACGGACCTGGACGCCGTCCAGATCCTTGAACGCTGTCCTAGTTTTCAAAGCTGGACGCCGTCCAGATCTTTGGACATCGTCTCAGCCTTCAAAGCTGGACGCCGTCCAGACAATCTGGACGCCGTCCAGATACACTGGCAGGCTTCTGTCTTCGCTGGTCATTTTACGGAAATTGTTTGCTATACTATGGACCTCCGATTCACATGTAACTTGTTCTAACATGCTCATATATGATTAAAAACCTCAGAAAAATAGTTTGGGACCCGACCCGAACGTGTTGACTTTCTTGTTGACTTTGACCCGACCTAAGTTGACTTTTAATCAAACTTAACCAAATGTTTGTGCAATCGTTCTAACATGCTTTTATACTTGTACCTTGCATGAAACATGACAATTTGATTCACATTCTATTATGATCGAGTCTTAACGAGCCATAGGACTAATTGAACACTTTGACCTATCGTGTTTACCGATATTGATACAAACCTATTTGTTTAGGTCAAGACTAGCTTTGTTCTTTGCACACATTACTTGTTGAAGTACTTATTACTCGTGCACACAAGGTGAGATCATAGTCCCACTTTTACTCTTTTGCACTTACATTTGGGATGAGAAAACATAAACGTTTCTTTTTACTAAGTGAACACAAGTACAGGAAAACAAACATTCTACATACGAGTTTGAACAAAAATCCTCAATTCGATTATCATTAGTTACACTTGCTGGGTGTAAGCGAGAACTTATGTTATATGGCCATATGGGTTTGACAAACCCTCATTCAAACGGTTCGCTACCGTTTACGAATGAAATATATTTTCGAGAAACAGTGTATGTTCTAACACTATTGTGATGGGGTTCTATGGAAGGAATGTTAAGCATTGATAATTGGGTGCTCGTGAAACAAACTTTTGGAATGTATTACTATTATATCATTGTTGCAAATCTTGTGGTTCACTTGTACTTACTTACTCAAACCTATGATTTCACCAACGTTTTCGTTGACAGATTTCTATGTTTTCTCAGGTCCTTGAACATTTGTGTGATACATGCTTTCGCTCATTACTTTTGATACTTGCTTGGATGTCGAGTAAACATGCATACGTGGAGCGTCTTTTGGCTACTTTCATTTGTATCGCATATGTTTAAATTGTACTTTAAACTTTGTTTTGTAACTAGTTGTCGAACTACCTTGTAAACCTTGAAACATCTTTACTTTTGAAATGAATGCGACATACTTTTGGTCAAACGTTGTTTTAAAGACTTATGACCACGTAACGAGACCTACGTAGACGGCACCGTCAATGACGATTTTGTCGGGTCGCTACAGATGGTATCAGAGCCAGGTTGTAGGGATTTAGAGTTCATTGGTGTCAACCCCGAGTCATAGGGTACATTAGTGAGTCTAGACTACAACCGGCATATAGACTTGAAGTAGGAATTTATTGACTACTTGTGCATTATACTCGAACGTTTCTACTTATATCTACTCTTGTTTCATCTTAACTTCACGTTGTTTAATTTGATTGACGCGCCACCTTGACTATATGAAATGATGTCGAATGCACATATGAATCATGGTAATATAATTTCCGGGATTATATTACGGTGACTCATATGAACGTTCCGATATTGCGGCATAAAGAATTTAAGGCGAGTCAAGGAAAATTTTTCTCTCTATCCTTATTCCATATCATGATTAGTATTATTGAAAATACTAATCAACGGTATTCTTGTGTTTTGAAGGAACAATGCCTCCTCATCGTGTGCCACGCCATGAGACTCCCGAACAAGCTCTACAATGAATGATAGCCACCATCGTGGAAGCGGCCATGGCCGATCACTCCTCCAACAATAACAACAACCACAACAACAACAATCAAGGAGCCGGTAACTCAAGTGAGGGATGCTCCTATAAAGCCTTCATGGGGTGCAAACCTCACACTTTTGATGGAACCGGGGGACCGGTTGTACTCACTCGATGGTTCGAACAAACGGAAGCCGTTTTTAGCATAAGCGGTTGTCGAGACCAAGATAAAGTCAAATATTCCACCCACACCTTTGCCGGTATTGCCCTCACGTGGTGGAACACCTATGTACAATCGGTGGGTACCAATGAAGCTCACGCCCTCTCTTGGGCCGACTTGAGGGAAAAGATGATTGTCGAATATTTCCCTCGTGAAGAAACCCGAAGGCTCGAACAAGAGTTAAGAACTTTAAAGGCGGTCGGAGATGATCTCAAGGCTTATAATCAACGATTTTCCGAACTAGCCTTGATGTGCCCAAATCTTGTGAACCCCGAAGCTTTAAGGGTTGAACTTCACATGGATGGTCTTCCAAAGAGCATCAAACACGGAGTAATGTCATCCAAACCCACTAATCATCAAGAAGCTTTGAACATGGCCCGCAAATTGATAGAAACGGTGGACGAAATTGTAGTGCCGGCACCTAAAGCCGAGGATAAGTCGGGTAACAACAAAAGAAAATGGGAAGCCCCCCAATCAAGCAACAATAACTTTGCCAAGAAGCCTTACACCTCCGACGGCAAGAAGGGTTATGCCGGGAACCTACCTCTTTGCAACAAATGCAACAAACATCACTTTGGTGAATGTAGCAAGTTAATTTGCCACCGGTGCCAAGGAGTTGGTCATAAGGCCAATGAGTGTAAAAGTGTTGCCCCCATCGCTCGAAAGGGGCCCAATGCACCAAAAACGGGCACTTGTTATGAATGTGGCCAAACGGGCCATTATAGAAATGCATGCCCGAAGAGGAAAGATAACCCCAATACGTGCGGCCGAGCTTTCAACATCAACACCGAAGAAGCCCGAGATGACAATGAATTAGTCACGGGTACGTTTCTTCTCAACAACACTTACGTTACTTGTTTATTCGATTCGGGTGCCGATAAATGCTTTGTATCCGAGACTTTGATTCATTCTTTTAGCACTCCACCACTCCCACTAGATACCACTTATACCATTGAAGTGGCCAACGGGAAACTATTGAGTGCCGACACATATTACCGGGGGTGCACATTAAACATTTTGGGTAATGAATTTGAAATTGACTTGATACCCATGGAACTAGGAAGCTTCGATGTAATAATCGGTATGAATTGGCTAGCCAAAACGAAATCTCACATCCTTTGTGATCTTAACGCAATTCGAATTCCTATCGAGAATGGTGAACCTTTGATTGTTTATGGCGATAAGAGTTGCACCGGACTCAACCTCGTTTCGTGCCTTAAAGTTAGAAAAATACTCCGTAAGGGTTGTTTTGCGATCCTTTCTCACGTTAAGAAAGTCGAGTCCGATGAGAAGCACATAGATGATGTGCCAATTGTTAGTGACTATTCCGATGTATTTCCCGACGAATTGCCGGGTCTTCCACCTCATCGACCGGTAGAATTCCAAATCGATCTTATTTCGGGAGCCGCACCCGTAGCTCGTGCACCATATAGACTTGCTCCATCTGAAATGCAAGAATTGCAAAGTCAAATCCAAGAACTACTTGACCGTGGTTTTATCCAACCTAGCCATTCACCATGGGGCGCTCCGATTTTGTTTGTTAAAAAGAAAGACGGATCCCTACGAATGTGCATTGATTATCGTGAACTAAACAAGTTGACGGTTAAGAACTGAAATGACCCATCCTAATCCATCCGGATGAAGTCCATATCGATTATAAACGATTCACAACAATTGATTACATCGCGAGGTACTTGACCTCTATATGATACATTTTACAAACATTGCATTCGTTTTTGAAAAGACAATCTTTCATTACATCAAAAGTTGACGGCATGCATACCATTTCATAATATATCCAACTATAATTGACTTAATAGTAATCTTGATGAACTCAACGACTCGAATGCAACGTCTTTTGAAATATGTCATGAATGACTCCAAGTAATATCTCTAAGATGAGCAAATGCACAGCGGAAGATTTCTTTCGTACCTGAGAATAAACATGCTTTAAAGTGTCAACCAAAAGGTTGTTGAGTTCATTAGTTTAACATAAATAATCATTTCATAATCTTAATAGACCACAAGATTTCATATTTCCATTTCTCATAAACATACGTCCCATGCATAGAGACAAAAATATCATTCATATGGATTGAACACCTGGTAACCGACATTAACTAGATGCATATAAGAATATCCCCTATCATTCCGGGATCCTCCTTCAGACATGATATAAATTTCGAAGTACTAAAGTATCCGGTACTTTGGATGGGGTTTGTTAGGTCCAATAGATCTATCTTTAGGATTCGCGTCAATTAGGGTCTCTGTTCCCTAATTCTTAGATTACCAGACTAAAAAGGGGCATATTCGATTTCGATCATTCAACCATATAATGTAGTTTCAATTACTTGTGTCTATTTCGTAAAACAGTTATAAAAATTGCGCATGTATTCTCAGCCCAAAAATATAAAGGGTAAAAAGGCAAATGAAACTCACCTAATGTATTTTGTAGTAAAAATACATATAACGATATTTAACAACCGAACAATGCAGGGTTGGCCTCGGATTCACGAACCTATATCATTTGTATATTTATTAATACATATATAATCGTATTCGAATGAATATATATATATATATACATACATATATATATATATATATATATATATATATATATATATATATATATATATATATAAATTTATTAATTACATTATTTTTATATTAATAACATATATTTTTAATTTGTATGTACATTCAAATGGTTAATATTTTTATAGTTATATTAATATATTCATAATCATACTTGTTTAATGTTATATTAAAAAAAAACGATGATTTGTTGTTTGTAAGTGTTTATATAAATAATTTTAGTAGGTTTTATATATATAGCTATGTGTAGTTTTAATATAAGTATAGTATATATAATAAATATATTTTATGTACAAAATATTTATTTGTTTAAAAATGATAGTTTCGATATTAACGATTTACTAAAAAGAATAAGCATAACTTTATATAAAAAAATGATAATGTTAATAATAATAATATGGATATTGTTAATAATAATACTAATAGTTATAAGAGTATTACTAATACCCGTATTAATGAAAATAATAATAAGTTGTGTTATTTTCGTAGTAACAATAATAATAATAATAATCATGTTCGTAATAATAATAAAAATTATACTTTATATTAATAATAATAATAATACTTTTAATTTATAATAATATTTCCTAACAATAACTAAATTTATAATACTAGTGATCATATCATCAATTTTAACATAATCATAATTTATAATAACAATAACAATAATAATAATAATAATAATAATAATAATAATAATAATAATAATAATAATAATAATAATAATAATAATAATAATAATAATAATAATAATAATAATAATAATAATAAGAATGCTACCTTAATGAAACAAGCTTTAGAAAAAAAAATAAATGCCCCGGCCCGGGCTCGAACTCGTGACCTCTCATTCCACGCAACCACACCCAACCGTCCTTCTGTTAATACTTTTCTGTGTTAACTTATATCCTAAAATATTTAACCTATATTTCTACTGTCTTCATAATACAACACCCACATATATCTTCATCATCATCATCATCATCATCATCATCATCTATCATTATCATATCACCATCTTAACATGTATCATCACTGAATTCATTATCATCATCATCTATTATCGTCATCATCTCTATAACTTCATCACCGAAACCCTCCTCCTCATCGTACGTTTTTTTCTTTTTCCTCGTTCAGCTTCGTTATCTTCATCTTCACGTGTCATCATCAATATACTCATATGTCATATTAACACTAGTCATCATCAATATCATCCAAGTCTCGCTGTTATATTCGATAAGGGAAGAAAAAAAATTACCCAGCCGCCACTTATAACAGATGGGTAGATATACGGCCCAATACTAGGTCAACACAAAAACGAGCTCGTCAATATATATATATATACATATATATATATATATATATATATATATATATATATATATATATATATATATATATATATATATATATATATATATATATATATATATATATATATATATATATATATATATATATATATATATATATATATATATATATATGTATACACTTGGTTCAATCCAGGAAACAGAAAAAAATAAATAAATAAATATGACGGGTCTACATGTTTCTCCTTTTCTTCTATTCCATCATCTTTAACGAATCCCATGTGTCATCACGTCATTATCAACCTAAACTCTATTCATCTTCTTCAATTTCTATCATCAACCTCACACATCCTCTTCATTTAAAAGTTACAGTAAACGTGCAGAAACTTTAATCATGATGGTTTCATGATGGTGTTTGAGGGTGGTTTTGGACGATGGTCTTGGTGGTTATTTTGTGGTGGTAACCGGCTGTTAAGACAGTCACAAAAGAAAAGGGTCGATGGTGGATATGTGGTGATTATAGTTTGAAAAGGGTTGTTATAGTGATAGTGATTTATGGTGATCGAAGAAGGGGTTTTTATGGCGGGTTTGTGGATGGTGATCGAATGGTGTCACGATGGTGGTTACTCGATGTATGGTTATGGGTTTTGGTAATGGTGGATGGCAAGATGGCGATGTGGTTCAAGAAGAGAAGAGAGGAATGGTAGGGTGGTCGATGAATAATAACAGGAGGAGGAGGTCGATGGTTGCGTGATTATGTAAGTGGGTGTGTGATTAGTGAAGAAGGTGGTGGTCGGGTTTGGTGAATTGTTCGAACCAGAATAAACAGCCAAGTAGTAGTAGTTATCACATGGGTTCAATGGGTTGATTTGAGAAGAAAAAAAATAGTAAAACAGATGGGTTTCGATAGTTGTTGTTGAAGTGGGTGTGGTTTGGTGATTAAGTAAACATAACCGAAGCCTAGGTGGTTCGTGGTGGTGGCGATGGGAGGCATGGTGGTGTTGTAAGGTAACGATGTTGGTTTGATTTTTGAACCAAAATAGGAACACCATTGCAATGGGTTTTGTGATTCATAGAAGCCATATGCAATGACATATATATAAAATTTTTAATAACGTAAAACTAATAATAACTAATAATATTATACTAACATAATAATCTAATCAATGGAACTGGAACAGTACATAAATCTTTCAATTAGCAATAGTAATAACACTTTAATAATACAAAGCAGTCACATGTGTTGTAGTTATCTGCCGACACTATTTCGCGAACTGGGTTTCGTGCGAAATCAGTGGCGGATAAAGTGTTCAGAAAAATCCCATATGTTTAAATTAGCTATATTTATTTATTTTCGTCATTATGGTATAAAATTCGATCATTAATTTATTAAATAAAAATTAAATCAACTGTCCCCCTCATTTCTGGGTAAAATATAAAAAGTGTTATAACTTAACCAATAGTTCCTAAATACATTTTTATTAAGTCTAAAATTTATGGAACTCATTTTCGTATCACCATTTATTTTAAAATTACATAAGTTTGAATTTAACTTGCTTAATATCAATCGAAACATCAAACGAGTATTACAATCTTTTAATATTTATTTTTAATATACTTTATTTATATATAGAGATATATTTTAAATAATAATTGTTATAATATCCTTTTTATTTATTTATTTATTTTAAATATCAACAACACATAATATAATATTTCAAATTATAATTCTTATTATTATTTATATATAAGTATATACACACATCTCTATTTACAATTAATTGTTCGTGAATCGTCGGGAGCAGTCAAAGGATGATTGATTACATAAATAAAATTCCAAAATTTTTGAGATTCAACATTACAGACTTTGCTTATCGTGTCAAAATTATATTAAGATCAAGTTTAAATTTGGTCGGAAATTTCCGGGTCGTCACAAGAACCGATATCCTCTTCCTCGCATCGATGACCTCTTTGATCAACTACAAGGGTCTAGTGTATATTCGAAAATCGATCTCCGCTCGGGTTATCATCAATTAAGGGTTAAGGGGGAAGATGTCTCCAAAACCGCTTTCCGAACTCGTTATGGTAGTTATGAATTTCTCGTAATGCCTTTTGGTCTCACTAACGCACCGGCGGTATTCATGGATCTTATGAACCGCGTGTGCAAACCGTATCTTGATAAATTCGTTAATGTGTTCATCGATGACATCTTGGTCTATTCTAAAAGCGAAGAAGAGCACGAACAACATCTCCGACTTGTGCTTGAACTCTTGAGACAAGAACGACTCTATGCTAAATTCTCCAAGTGTGAATTTTGGTTGAAGGAAGTTCAATTTCTTGGTCATGTTGTAAGTGATCAAGGTATTAAAGTCGATCCATCAAAATCGAAGCCATTAGTAAATGGGAGACTCCTACTACTCCTACACACATTCGTCAATTCTTGGGTCTCGTCGGATAATATCGTAGATTCATCAAGGATTTCTCTTTGGTTGCTCGTCCTCTAACCGCGTTAACTCATAAGGGAAGAAAATTCGTTTGGGCAACCGAACAAGAATCCGCATTTCAAATCTTGAAAACGAAGCTAACCACCGCTCCTATCTTGTCACTTCCCGAAGGCAATGATGACTTTGTTGTATATTACGATGCCTCGAAACATGGTTTTGGGTGTGTATTGATGCAACGAACGAAAGTCATTGCTTATGCTTCTCGACAACTCAAAATTCATGAACGAAACTACACGACACATGATCTCGAACTCGGAGCCGTTGTCTTTGCACTTAAAATGTGGAGACACTATCTTTATGGAACCAAGAGTACTATCTTTACCGATCACAAAAGTCTCCAACACATCTTCGATCAAAAGCAACTAAACATGAGACAACGAAGGTGGATTGAAACCTTAAACGATTACGATTGCGAGCTTTGTTACCATCCCGGAAAGGCAAATATAGTAGCCGATGCCTTAAGTCGAAAAGAAAGAGCGGTGCCTCTTCGTGTCCGAGCTTTAAACATCACCATCCACACAAACCTTAATAGCCAAATTCGGGTAGCCCAAGATGAAGCTCTCAAGGATGAAAATGTTTCACACGAGCTCTTGAACATTCTCGTCTCTCGATTCGAAACTAAGGAAACCGGACTCCGATATTTCGCAGGAAGGATTTGGGTGCCTAGTTATGGGGACCTACGAAGTCTTATTTTAGATGAAGCCCATAAGTCACGATACTCGATTCACCCCGGTGCCAATAAGATGTACCACGACCTTAAACAACAATATTGGTGGCCGAACATCAAAAGAGACGTAGCTACTTATGTTTCCAAGTGTTTGACATGTTCCAAAGTCAAAGCCGAACACCAAAGACCGTCCGGACTACTTCAACAACCCGAGATCCCACAATGGAAGTGGGAAAGGATAACGATGGATTTTATCACTAAACTGCCAAAAACGACGGGCGGTTATGATACCATTTGGGTTATTATTGACCATCTCACCAAATCCGCGCACTTCCTAGCCATGAAGGAAACCGACAACATGGAGAAACTAGCACAACTTTACATTAAAGAAATCGTAGCCCGACACGGTGTACCCTTATCGATTATCTCCGACCGAGATGGCCGATTTGTTTCTAGATTTTGGCGTACTTTACAAGAAGCGTTAGGAAGGCGTTTAGACATGAGCACCGCATATCATCCACAAACCGACGGACAAAGCGAACGCACAATTCAAACCTTAGAAGACATGCTACGAGCTTGTGTTATCGACTTTGAAAAAGCTTGGGATAAGCACTTGCCTCTCGCCGAATTCTCCTACAACAATAGTTATCATGCGAGTATTAACGCCGCACCATTCGAAGCTTTATATGGTCGAAAATGTCGTTCACCTCTTTGTTGGGCCGAAGTAGGCGACACACAAATCACCGGACCTGAACTCATTCATGAAACAACCGAGAAAATCGTTCAAATCAGAGATAGGCTTAGGACGGCCCGAAGTCATCAAAAGAGCTATACCGACAAATGACGCAACGATCTTAAATTTCAAGTCGGTGATCGCGTAATGTTAAAAGTCGCACCTTGGAAAGGTGTAATCCGTTTTGGAAAACGCGGGAAGCTAAATCCGCGGTATATTGGTCCTTTTGAAATCTTGGAGCGTATTGGAACCGTTGCTTACCGTTTAGATCTTCTGCCTCAATTGAACTCCGTTCATCCTACCTTCCATGTATCTAACTTGAAAAAGTGTCTTGTCGAACCCTATATCGTCATCCCTCTCGAGGAACTTACTATTGATGACAAACTTCATTTTGTGGAAGAACCGGTTGAAATTGTGGACACCTCTGTCAAGACATTGAAACAAAGCCGAATTCTGATTGTTAAAGTCCGTTGGAACGCCAAAAGGGGACCCGAGTTTACTTGGGAAAGGCAAGATCAAATGCAAAGGAAATACCCTCACTTATTCCCGGTTCCGGAAACGCAAGATTTCGAGGAAGAAACAACGACTACTACGCCTACTTAAATTTCGGGACGAAATTTCTTTTAAGGAGTAGGTAATGTAACATCCTGCCTTTTCCCGTTTACTTTTCCGTTTAATTATTTAAAGTCCGTTATATGACTATAACATCTCCCGTTAATACGCGTTTTAAATTATCTCGTTTAGGTAATTCACGCACCCGAACGAAAGTTGAGGGACTAAACTTGACAAGGGATCAAACCCTTGACTAGGTCAAAGGGTCAAACACCTTTCATCCATTCATTTTCATCCTCATCTTTTACTACTTCCAAATCCTCTCAACATTCAATCCTTAATTCATCATCTAAATTCGATTTTGGAGGCTAACATCAAAACAAATTACATATTTGGAATCCTCTCTTCATTCTCTACGTTTTGATACTAATTTCATCTCTATTGGGTAACTTTCTAAAAACTCTAAATTTCATAATTTTAGTGTTCTTGACTTAAATGTGTGTTAATTAGTGTCTATGGCTCATTGTGATGTCGTATATGTAATTTGTATGCTCGATCTTGTGAATTGACATAACTAGCATGAACTTGAAAAAGAGCTTGTTAAATCTTTGATTTTGGATGATGAAATGTGTTTAGATGTTAATTGTTGTGTGTTCAAAGTGTTAGTTACTTCATTAGCTTCGTTTTGGTGTGTTTATTGACATGAAAACCTTACCTTAACATGATTATTTGTTTTGAGATTTTGGTTAGGGTTTGATAAGCTTTATATGAACTTTTGATGTATCAAATGCTATGAAATATTGTTGATAAGTGTTTTGTTGCAATGTGTGTTTGATTACCTTTGAAACGGCATATCATACATGTAAATTGGTTGCCCGAATCATGAAATGCGTTTTTAGAACTTGAACCTTTGATTATGAACGTTTAATGTGGTTTTGGGTTGTTGTAAGTGTTGAATTACTCGTTGAAATGTGTCTATTCGTTTTCCTCGTCAAAATACCTTTCCGATGATATAAGATACATGTTTTGGTTGTTTGCGGATCATAAAATGTGTTAGTTTGGTTTTTGGTTCGTGCACTTAGGAGTTTTCTGCATCAGAGTTGAATACGGACCTGGACGCCGTCCAGATCCTTGGACGCCGTCCCAGTTTTCAAAGCTGGACGCCGTCCAGATCTTTGGATGCCGTCTCAGCCTTCAAAGCTGGACGCCGTCCAGACAATCTGGATGCCGTCCAGATACACTGGCAGGCTTCTGTCTTCGCTGGTCATTTTACGGAAAATGTTTGCTATACTATGGACCTCCGATTCACATGTAACTTGTTCTAACATGCTCATATATGATTAAAAACCTCAGAAAAATAGTTCGGGACCCGACCCGAATGTGTTGACTTTCTCGTTGACTTTGACCCGACCTAAGTTGACTTTTAATCAAACTTAACCAAATGTTTGTGCAATCGTTCTAACATGCTTTTATACTTGTACCTTGCATGAAACATGACAATTTGATTCACATGCTATTATGATCGAGTCTTAACGAGCCATAGGACTAATTGAACACATTGACCTATCGTGTTTACCGATATTGATACAAACCTATTTGTTTAGGTCAAGACTAGCATTGTTCTTTACACACATTACTTGTTGAAGTACTTATTACTCGAGCACACAAGGTGAGATCATAGTCCCACTTTTACTCTTTTGCACTTACATTTGGGATGAGAAAACATAAACGTTTCTTTTTACTAAGTGAACACAAGTACAGGAAAACAAACATTCTACATACGAGTTTGAACAAAAATCCTCAATTCGATTATCATTAGTTACACTTGTCGGGTGTAAGCGAGAACTTATGTTATATGGCCATATGGGTTTGACAAACCCTCATTCAAATGGTTCGCTACCGTTTACGAATGAAATATATTTTCGAGAAACAGTGTATGTTCTAACACTATTGTGATGGGGTTCTATGGAAGGAATGTTAAGCATTGATAATTGGGTGCTCGTGAAACAAACTTTTGGAATGTATTACTATTATATCATTGTTTCAAATCTTGTGGTTCACTTGTACTTACTTACTCAAACCTATGATTTCACCAACGTTTTCGTTGACA
Source organism: Rutidosis leptorrhynchoides (assembly GCF_046630445.1). Classification (NCBI taxonomy): domain Eukaryota; kingdom Viridiplantae; phylum Streptophyta; class Magnoliopsida; order Asterales; family Asteraceae; genus Rutidosis; species Rutidosis leptorrhynchoides. The sequence goes on along the minus strand of NC_092333.1, from coordinate 574,775,895 downwards.
AATTTCTATGTTTTCTCAGGTCCTCGAACATTTGTGGGATACATGCTTCCGCTCATTACTTTTGATAATTGCTTGGATGTCGAGTAAACATGCATACGTGGAGTGTCTTTTGGCTACTTTCATTTGCGTCGCATATGTTTAAATTGTACTTTAAACTTTGTTATGTAACTAGTTGTCGAACTGCCTTGTAAACCTTGAAACATCTTTACTTTTGAAATGAATGCGACATACTTTTGGTCAAACGTTGTTTTAAAGACTTATGTCCACATAACGGGACCTACGTAGACGGCGCCGTCAATGATGATTTTGTCGGGTCGCTACATTAGCAGTACTAAACAGAAGTAACATGCAATCGAAAGCAGAGTAGTATGCAGTAGCGAGGATAAGAAATAGCATACTGCGAGTTCACATAGCAGTAAGAGTAAGCAGGAGCATGCAGCAGATCATACAGTAGTAGAAGTAAGCAGTGGCATGCAGTAGTAGTAAGCAGTAACATGCAGTAATATAACATAGTAGCATGCAACGGTCTGCAGAAACAGGTAAACAAGCAAGTTGTAGATTAGTCCTATTAGTGAATCCTACTCGACCTGGTCTAGACTCACTAATGCAACCTAAATCCCTACAACCAATGCTCTGATACCAAATGTGACGCCCCGTACAAAACTATTGTGTACGATTCATCAACAACAGGATCTTTACACGGTTGAATACTAGATGCTGTTTGAAAACTAGTTTGCATTCATAAAAACATAGCGTTTTACAAAAGATAACGTGACACAGAGGTCATTACAAAGCCATTATTCAAATAACATAAGTTGCGGATGAAAATTAAAAGTTTCATGATTAAGACATCTCTAAGTTATGCAGCGGTTATCTAACACAGCAGGTCCTTAACAGCAAGTCTAAACAGCATGACAGTAAGTCTAACAGCGGAAGCAATAAACCTCTAAGCACCTGAGAAAACATGCTTAAAAACGTCAACAATAATGTTAGTGAGTTATAGTTCAAATCGTAACAGTAATAAGGTTGACCACGAGATTTCAGTGTTTCAAAACAGTATGAAAAGCATATGTATAACCGTGGGCACATGGTAACTAGACTTAACGTAAATATAAATATCACCCCCTAAAAGTACACCTGGCGAGTGCGTATGTCCTCTAAGTATTAAACACCCGTTAAATGTTGCGCGACTAGCCTGAGTGGGGATGTCAAACCCTATGGATCCATATCTAATATTCGCGTCTACCGGTTCAAAAACCAATAGTTAAACGTTACCGTGCTAAAGGGAATCTTTATGCCGTTGTATAACCCACACATATGTAAAGTTTAAGTACTCGTGTCAAGTAAGTAAAACATAAAAAGGCGCATGTATTCTCAGTCCCAAAAATAGTATAAGTAAAAAGGGAAGCGATAACTCACAGTGATAAGAGCGGTAAAGTCGATAATGAAAGTATGCAAGTAGTAAGTCGGTCCGAAAGGTCATCAACCTAAGTCAAAGGTTACTAGGTCAGTATGTTATCCTCATAAGTTTTAATAGTGCATAAAATAAGTTTAAGTGTCATCATCATCATCATCATCATCATTCATCATCATAAAAGTTAAGTAAGTTTGACAAGAATAGAGATCGAAACAATAGGCTGACTTCGGTTAGCTGCTACAACCTCTACGTAAATCGAAAAGACGCACAATCAGTGGCTATGGCTCCGTATATGAGTCCCCTAACCTCTGACCAATTTTCAGAACCTAACTCATCTTCGTTTGACCGTGGCGACGGTTTAGGTGCGAGTAGGTCAGAAATTTCAGCACAACGTTACAACGGCGTAGTGACTTTCGGAGGGCCGTAAATCCTAAACCGTAACTCGGATTAAGACGAGGCCTAAACAGAAAATCATCTACTCGAACTGAAATAACTTAAAATAAACTTTTCAGTAGCCCAGGTGGTCTGATCGGATATGAAAAACAGTAGGTAAGGTGCTCCGGTGGGGTTCTTAGTACTTGATGCTCATCACGGTTCTCATCCTTGATGCTTGTAGTTTCAAGTCTACAACTCGTTGATGGGTTAGCATCGCCTTGACTAAGATTCTACCATCAACAAACAATATGTTAAGACCAAGTAAGAACACAACTCATTTAAGAGTCGTAGATGGATGATGAACCAAGGTTACATCATATCCTTAGTCTTAACACAATTACAAGTTACATTTACAACTAAAGCTACAAACTTTACATCAATTAAACAAGTATGAACATAATCCAAGTTCAATGAGGTGATGGAACCCTAAGCTAGAGAGCTTGGATCCCTTTCACACAAGTTATAAGGTCACAAAGCTAGAAAGCTTGAACCTTTAGTGTTCTTGAAGATCTTGAAGCATAAAGCTTGGATCTTTAAGTTACATGAAGACCATAAACACAAGTTTTGATCTTTGTAACAAAATAATGAGGTCATAAGTTAGAAAACTTAGATCCATCAAAAGATATGAAGATCCAAGCTAGAAAGCTTGCATCTTGGTTGTTCTTGAAGATCTTGAAGCATAAAGCTTGGATCTTTAAGTTACATGAAGATTACAAACACAAGTTTGAATCTTTATAACAAAATAATAAGATTAAAGTTAAAAAAATATGGATCTACAAGGTGGGTGAAGATTTAAAGCTAGAAAGCTTGAATCTTCCATGTTCTTGAAAGATTCAAATCCATGTTTTAATCTACAAGATGTAATCAAGATCAAAAGCTAAAAAGCTAGACCCATGATGATGATGATGAATTCGTGATGATTAGAAAGAGAAGAAGAAGAGAAATTCAAAATACTTACACTTTTTAGAGAGAGAAAGACTAGAAAGGAAATAAGAGAGTAAGTGTGTGTGAAATACAAATGAGAGCAAGTGTTAAATGGATGGAATAAGGGTGGTATTTATAGATGGTGAGGAGGTGGTGGTGGTGTCAAAACTGTGGGATTAGAGGGGGGGACAAGAGAGACCAACTTTTGCTTTTTGGTTAATGGTTGTCTAAAGTTGGTGCTTATGTTAGGATCCCATGCAACATTAAGGATAATACTTGACATAAATGCTAGCATGTTCTCTCTAATAAATGGGCATTTGTCTTACTTATTAATGGGTCACTAGCTATTAATAATTGGGCTAATTAAATAGTCCACTAACTAGTGTAGGGTGGGCTAAGGCCCAACAAGGTAGAAAGTCCAACAAGACTAACTAGTAAGCATAAGTAAATTACTACGCGTAATTAAGCATCCAAAAACCCAAGTAATTATTATTATGAAATAATAATTAAGATTTCGTAGTCATAATATTCTGATTATGACAAAAGTTAAACGTGTACGCAGTACGCAGTTTGTTCATAACGTCAAGTGACACTAACGGTCATAAAGCATCTGGTGATCAAGTTAAGTAACCTACGTACTTAAAGGCACGTTTTAACACATAAATGAAAGTAAGCCATGTGTATAAAGATTCCAGGGTATGAAGTAGCACATTACACACAAATACACAGTTTCGCAAAAACGCAAGGCACAAAAGCAAGTCGAAAAAGTCGGGTCGTTACATTCTAAGCAGAAAGGAAAGGTAATGGCATGATTTGATTTGGTAAATTACCAGAATCACGGAGGATAGAACTATCAAGAATATATTTTCTTGATATGTTCAGAGGTTAAATAGAATGACAGAGTCATGTAATATGGCATATGGTGATGGTAAAGTCGATCAAGTCTTATCATTCTCAAGTTTCATTAGAACTTCCGCATGACTTAGAATAAATAGGAGCAAAATTATTCGTTTAAAGGTTTCAGCAGATACTGAATCATCTGGATTCGTTAAGTACAGGTTTAGTCTTTGTGATTTGTCCACAGTCTCTTTCATGGTTTGTTAAATCCATTTTCCAGTACCAATTTTCTATTGAGTGTTTCCAACACTCCATTCTTTATCATCAAACTTTTGGCCATTAAGACCAACTACAGTTTTGCTGCTTCATCAGCATCATAACTGAATCATTGGTTATCAATCCGAGGTGTTTCAAGAATTTTGAAAGATTTGAAAGCAGATTGTAATCGTCAAGATACAAAAGATTGTTTAAGATGAAATCAAGTGGCAAAATTTTAAGAAATATTTGTTTTTCGGTAAACGGATACATATATCGGTGGATGTAAGTAGGATAGTTAATGACTTGCTGAATCAAAATTGAAGAATGTACAGTGTAACATATTCATGTGAACTTAGATATTTCTCGGGTATCACCTACCCGTTATAAATTCACACGTCATAGCTAATATGAAAATGATTTTTATTTCGATCCTTATATATATAAATATATATTTTCTTCAAACATAAATAATGAATTACAATCTTATTAATCTCGCTTGATTTGTGGTCGGGATCGGGATGAATAATTACTAAAACATTCGAAATTACATAATCGCCGAAAAATGAAAATGGTGTCTGGGGTGCTGGCGCTCATGGTGCGGGTGCCTGTGCGTATGATGTTGATGCCGCCATTGCTGGTGGTGCTGTTGGTGCCTACAAAGTGCGCACCGTGTTCTCCAAGGCCACCACTCGAGCACGGAGCGAGTTAACTTCTTCTGCTAACCCTGGTTGGTTAGCAGTGCGGACTTAATTCTTCCCTCAATTTGGTTCACTAGTTTGTGAGCCATTCTACATGCCTTTTGTATGGAGGCAGGCTCGTGTGAACTTATATCTTCTTGGATTCTCTCCGGTAACCCTTTCACAAACGCATCGATCTTCTCTTACTCCTCTTCGAACGCTCTCGGACACAATAGGCACAATTCTGTGAATCGTCTTTCTTATGAAGTAATATCGAATCCCTGTGTTCATAACCCTCTAAGTTCTGACTTGAGCTTATTGACCTCGGTTCTGGGACGGTACTTCTCATTCATCAAGTGCTTGAATGCTGACCACGGTAGCGCGTAAGCAGCATCTTGTCCCACTTGCTCTAGATAGGTATTCCACCATGTTAACGCAATACCTGTGAAGGTATGCATAGCGTACTTCACTTTGTCTCCTTCAGCACACTTACTTATGGCAAACACCGATTCAACTTTCTTGGTCCACCGTTTCAATCCGATTGGTCCTTTGGTCCCATCAAATTTTTAAGGTTTGCAGGCAGTGAATTCCTTGTAGGAGCATCCTATACGATTTCTTGCACCGTTAGCTGTATTGCTAGATTCAGAATTATTGTTGGTATGTAGCGCGGCCTGTACTGCGGCTATGTTTGAAGCAAGAAAGGCACGAAATTCCTCTTCGCTCATATTCAAGATGTGTCGAGTAGTCGGTGCCATTTCCTTCAAAATAGTCAAATGAAACAATTTAATCATGCAGAATATTAAGAGTAGTCAATAGTATCTCGTAGCATAATATGAACTCATTTATAAAAGCTTTTTCTTCATATTAGCGTTTTATAAGTTTAAATTCGGGTACTACCTACCCGTTAAGTTCATACTTAGTAGCTAATATACAATTCAACTACTACAATTCCATATGAAAAACTGATTATAATAATATATCACATACAAATATTCTTCAAACTTACAACTTCGTTATATTACATATAACATGAAATATAGTACACTATGATACAGGACAGTTTTGAAGATAAATCTAGTTAATACGTAAGTTGTTCAGCAAAGGAAATAAAGACACATAATTCATAAGTCCAGAAACAAGTCATGCATTCTGGTTTTACTAAGACGACTTCCCATCCTTGGTCTTGTGGAAAATAACCATTATGACCATTAGCTAGGCAGCATGTTGTAATGTCGTCAAAAGGACGAGGGTTTCGTAATGTCCAACAGCCCCGTAATAATCTAAAAACCTTGTTTCTCACCCCAACGACTGAATCCGTCACTTGTGGGAAAGTTGTATTTAAAAGCTGCAATCCGATGTTCTTTTTCTCACTTTGGTAAGAAGCGAACATCACTAACCCGTAAGCATAACATGCTTCTTTATGTTGCATGTTAGAAGCTCTTTCTAATTCACGAAATCCTATGTTAGGATATGTTGAGTCAAAATAAGTTCTTAACCCGTAGCGTAAAATTGCATTTGGGTTCCCGGCACTTAATGCTTTAAAGAAAACACGGCGTAACTTACGGTCTCCCCAATGTGATATACCCCACCTATCAAGGGAAAGCCTTTTATAAACTAAGGCATTTCCGGAAAGTCTTTCAAATGTTTGACAAGTTAATTTCGCCATAACTAAATGTGCTGATGAATTCTGACCGACTCTAGACAAGATTTGTGATGACCCGGGAATTTCCGACCAAATTTAAACTTAATCTTTAAATGGATCTGACACGATAAGCAAATCATGTTAAGTTGAGTCTCAAAAATTTTGAACTATTTTATATATTTAATTGACCTTTGACCATTCCCGGTGATTCACGAATAACTATTTGTAAATAGATATGCGTGTATATATATATATATATATATATATATATACATATATATATATATATATAATAATTGAAAATATAATTTGAAATATTATATGTTGTTATTATTAAAATTTATTTATGCAAAATAAAATATAAAAAAATCAGATATTATAATAATTATTATTTAAAGCATAACTATATAAATAAAGTATATAAAAAAAATAAATAAATATAGTTAGATTAAAGATATGAGATTTTCTGGAGATTTTTTTTATCCGTCACTAACTAACAACGGATCCCGATATACTACCATGTTGAAAGTGTCGGCAGCAAAAACTATTGCTTAAAACCCGTGACTTAAATTATTATCAAGTACACTGTGTTTAATTTTTGTTTCTTCTCCATTATATGTATTATATTAGATATAACATATACATTCATATACCTACATGTTTTCTTTTGACTTTAACACCAAACCCACTATAACACACTATCTTTGATGAACGATTTCCATCTTTGTTTCTACCATCAACATTAAAACACGTCTGATTCTTCCTTAATTATTATAATTATTATATTTATTAATTATTAGATATAAAGTTGAATTATTTTTCTGTGTTTTGTTTGAACATCATCTATCAATATCTTCTATTATTAAAGACATATATACATCCATTATATAGATGTCAATATAGATACTGTAAGGAAACCACCACCACTTGCATAATCATCACAATCCACTTGCATATTAAAATATAACACATATCACCTTTCTTTTCTTTCATTACTCGACAAACACCAATTCCACCTTCAATATTAGTCGAACCATTTTCTTCAGGCTTGAACCACCTATAACAAACTCTCGAACACCACAACTGCTACTTCTAAAAATTCCATTTTTTTTTCGGTTGATACACCCACCACAGAAATGTTGCTGCAACTACACGAGTTTATTATTATTCATTTATTTATTTATTTATTTTTTTGTTCTTCTCTTGTGATCGAACAGCCATCCCACAACTATCAAAGCATCACCTCACTTGTAATGAATCACGGCTGCTGCTACTGTTACCAGTTTTTAAGATTCATCCCGGTACAATGTTTAAACTATCTTTCTATCCATTCTCTCGCATTATGAACTTGTTTCATCTATGTACGTCTTATAAACATAAACGATAACAAACTTTATAGACGATTAAGATGATCACAACAAACACCCTTATCTTCTTTTTTCTCTAATCTTGTGTTTTCTGTGACAACCATGATCACCACCTCAAACCACCCTAGAAACCTAATCACTAACACCTTGAAATCTAAAACCCATTTATGTTGTTGCTGTCTGCTACTCGATTACCAGTTCTGCCATCACCCATCCGTCACCATTGAATCATCTACACCACACCATTTTCATCAAGCCACAAGACCTACATCACTTTTCTGTTACTCGTTGTTGTTATTTGATCGATGATTCTGCTGCAAATCTTATTCGGTCTCTGTGCAACAATAATAATGGTGTTAAATAACGAAGAAGATCCGTGAGATTAAAAGCTTATGATGATGATGATAGATACTATTACGATACATGATGATGATAGTATGATGGTGATGATACACGATGTGTAAAGATGATAATCTTATGTGATGCCTTGTAATGATAATCACGATGAAGATGATGATGATTGCTGCACATTTATCTTCTGTTCAAATTGATCCAAAAAGGAAGGAGTTGTTACACGCATTTTTTTTCTCTTAGTGGCCAACAATTAATGGAAGGTAGCACCACTTGTTTATGACTTTTGAGCTGTCACTTTGTCTTGGAATATTTTTTTTGGCGTATAACAATGCATAACTTGGACAAGTAAAACTCAATTGTTAAAATGGGCCGTGAAGATAATTAATGGTGTTGGGCCAATTAGATTTGAAACCATGATATGTTAATAGGCTGAGATGTTAAATGATGAGGTGATAATGATGAAATGATGATAAGGGCAGGCGTAAATATTTTTTTTCTCTTCTGCTAGTCGTTTACATCATTGTAAATGAAATCTTTTTCATAACTTCAGGATACATCGGGCTTATCAGATAATCATGTTGGGTTTTCGATGTTGGGCCGAGATCCATAGGGTTTTCCATGTTGGGCCGAATTAACCATGGGTTTGTTTTGATAAGTGGGTATTAAGAAAGCAGTAACATGGGTTAAAATAATTAAGCTGTATATTAAATTAGAAAATCAGAATTAGAGGGATGGTTAGGGGTATTTGTGTGGAGCGAGAGGTCGCGGGTTCGAGCCTTGTCTAGGGCATCTTTTTGTGAAGAGTTTCAAAGGTAGTTATTGTTATCATTATTATTGATATTATTAAAGATAAAAAAAATATTATTGTTATTGTTATTATTATTATTATTATTATACTTATTATTATTTTTGTTGCTACTAATACAAAATTATTGATCATTTATTGTTACAGTTGTTATTAAGATTATAATTATTATCATTAGGATTATATCTAAAAGTATTATAATTATCAGTAGTATTATTAGTATTGTTATTAAGTATCATTAACATTATTGTTATTATTACCATTATCCTTTATTAGTAATATAGTTACTATAATTAGTATTATTGTTACTACTTAAATAAGTACCATGAGAAAAGATTACCGTTTACTAATTTTATTATGATTATAGTTACAAACGTGATTTTTATTATTATGAAAATGGTTATAACCTTAAGTGATAGGAACTATAAAAATAGATTACAAATTTAACACGAAGTTTATGCTAAAACTTATTATTACTAACACTGTTATTATTATTATCATTATATTATTAAAGTAAAGGATCATTATATTTAAAAATTATCAAAGTTATGATTTTTATTAAAAACTATCATTTTTATCAAAAATTAGTAAAGTTGTTATCTTAATCATTATTAAAATTAACACTACTATTATTATTAACATTACTGTCATTAGTATTATCATTCTTATTATATTAGTATTATTACGAATAAATATTTTTATAATAATACATTACAATAATATTAATATCACTATATTTGTTTTAAATGATATTAACTAAGCTATATATAAAATATATCAATTAATATATAAACATATATATACATAAACCCTAATATAACTTAGTATTACCAATATGTTAAAATGAATATTAGTGATATAAAATATATAAAGTAAATATATTAAATGTATCTATATATCTATATAACACATAATATAACAAGTATGATTAATAATAATAATATATATATAAATTTATTTGACTACGATTATATGTATTAATATACATATAAATGATATAGGTTCGTGAATCCGAGGCCAACCCTGCATTGTTCGGTTGTTTAATGTCGTTATATGTATTTTTACTACAAAATTCATTAGGTGAGTTTCATTTGCTCCCTTTTTAAATGCTTTTGCAATATATATTTTTGGGACTGAGAATACATGCGCTGCTTTTATAAATGTTTGACGAAATAGACACAAGTAATTGAAACTACATTCTATGGTTGAATTATCGAAATCGAATATGCCCCTTTTTATTAAAGTCTGGTAATCTAAAAATTAGGGAACAGACACCCTAATTGACGCGAATCCTAAAGATAGATCTATTGGGCCTAACGAACCCCATCCAAAGTATCGGATGCTTTAGTACTTCAAAATTTATATCATGTCCGAAGGAGGATCCCGGAATGATGGGGATATTCTTATATGCATCTTGTTAATGTCGGTTACCAGGTGTTCAATCCATATGAATGATATTTTTGTCTCTATGCATGGGACGTATGTTTATGAGAAATGGAAAAATGAAATCTTGTGGTCTATTAAAAAGATGAAAATGTTTATTTATGTTAAACTAATGAACTCACCAACCTTTTGGTTGATACTTTAAAGCATGTTTATTCTCAGGTATGAAAGAAACCTTCCGCTGTGCATTTTCTCATTTTAAGGACATCACTTGGAGTCGATCATCGCTCTGGGATCAAATGTTGATGACTTCGTCCAGATGGATTAGGATGGGGCATCACAGTTGGTATCAGAGCTGGTATAATGCCATCCATGTGTGGCGGGTTAGTCGTAAAGGAGGTTCTCACAGTGTTACCTGTGACGAAGCATTGGCTCTTACTCCTTGCGATCCCTTACGAGGGTTAGCAGTAGCCGAGAGGCAGGCCCTAAAATCAGTATCTGAGGTACACTCAGTGGTCACCAGGCGGTTAGCTGGGAAGGCACTGGGTGGGACGGTGGTTGTCCCCAACTGTCTTCACAGTTGGTATCAGAGAGGTGGTCTTAGCGAACCATGTCTGCATTAATGTGTCTAACTGATAAGTCATTAGGATGCATTAGTGAGTCTGGACTTTGACCGTGTCTGCATGTCAAAAGTTTTGCTTATCATTTTGTGTCAAAAATTACCTGCTTATCATTCTTAGAGAATCACTTGCTTATCATTCTTAGTCTAGACATGTTTTACTGCATTGACTGCATGAATAGTGTATAGATAAAAATTCATATCTTAGCGTATCTGCTACTTCATATCGTAGCGTATCTGTTACTGTAACTTTGCCTGACAACTTCCGTAGATTCCTCCGTAACTTATGGGATTTTAGTATTATTTATGCATATGTAAATTATGTATTGCGGGGTACTAATCTACATCCTATAATCTATTTCTTATCGAAAATCCTTCATCTGATCATACGAGATGAATCCTGCAACCAGTTCGAGTCCCTCAGATTCCGATAGCTATTCCGATAGTTATTCCGACAGCTATTCCGACATAGGTGTTCACCTAAACTCCGAAAACAGCATCATCGGCATGAATCAACCAATCAACCATTATCAATTCATTTGATGGATTCGTAGTTGACTTAATTAATGGAAACGCGCAGAGGGCAATCCCTTCCACCAATCGAATTCACCTCACAATGAACCTGGAGCGTTTACCTGCGAACCTGTTCGAGACACCACTTTCAGTCTCATTTCTAGGGTAACTCGACAAGATTATATTCTATCCACAATTCTGAACCTTATTCATCCGCTCGTTCCGACCAACAATCATCCTGGAGTAATAAGTCAACGAGCTTCGCGCCCGAGTTGTAGCCTTGGAAAATATGGTGCAAAACGTACCAGCTTCAGCAACATCACCGGCACCAATAGTACCATCAATAACAGCATCACTACCATCAACAATCCATGCCTCAACATCTCATTCTGTACCTCGAGTATAATCATCGTTCTATGTATCGTTCCACATCGATTATCTTCGTTCTTCATGACGATTAAGTAATCTCTAAATGTTTTAGAGATTATGTATTCTAGTTCTAACGATAAATCAAATGAGTTTAATATCATATTAACTCAATGAATCCATGATTACATCTGAAGAAAATATATATGTATATATGTTTTCATAAAGATTGTAATTAAAAATTCTTTCGTACAAAGTGTTAATTGTGAAAATATTTTAACGGGTAGATAATACCCGAGGGATATATAAAATTCCAGATTAATAAGTTACATTGTACATTCTTCGAATCTGATTCAACAGTCATTTACTATCCTATTTACATCCACAGGTATACGTATCCGTTCACCGCCTAATAACCATTTTCATTCAATTTCATATTTGGATTTTGACCTATCAGAATCCAACAAGTGGCATAATGAAGAACACATTTGACGAAATAAAAATTTGATAGAAACAAACAAATTAACCACGAAAAATTTTGTTAAGAATCCACGCTAACAAAATCCTAGCTAACTGTTCCTAGCTAACTGATTACATTTTGTATATCGCAATTTATTTTATCGCAATTTACATTCTCGCAATTTTATTTATCGTTATTAAATTTCTGTTATTTACTTTACGCACTTTATTTATCGTTATTTAATTTTCTGTTATTTATTTTACGCACTTTAAATATCGGGACACGTATACAAGGTTTTGACATATCATATCGACGCATCTATATATATTATTTGGAATCACCATACACACTCTATATGCAGTAATGATCGAGTTCTCTATACAGGGTTGAGGTTGATTCTACAATAATATATATAGTTTGAGTTGTGATTGAGTCTGAGACGTATACGGGTCACGACACGTATTAATTAATTCGAATACTATATATTAAACTATATATGAATTATTGGACTGTCGACTGTGGACTAATAACATTGGACAATTAAAATGAATTAAAATATTGATTATAACATATAAAACTAAACAATCCTTCAAGTTGCCACTTGATTTCGTCTTAAACATCATTTGTATCTTCACGATTATATTCTGCATTCAAACCTTTCATGATTCTTGAAAACACCTCAATCGAGAGGATGGACCAACCGCACTTCATTTACGGGATAAAAGATTGATGCATATAGTTATGCACCTGAAGACACTCGGAACCTGAGTAAACGTTTAACACGTAGCTGTGCTAATTCCTTTAGCATTATTATTACCGAAAATAACTTTGCATCTACTGTTAAAGATAGCCAGTTTTGTCACAGCTCCAGCAAGACAACTTCGACTTTTCATTCGAAGTAGCCTTACTATAATCCTGGTATATACGATTAACCTTTTGATACCGGAGAATTCTTTTATATTCCACCATATTACCAGCAGACGTACCAGCAATCTCGTTGCTTCTTGGCTTAAATCTCTCTGATAAATCATTATATTTATTCATTGAAACCCTATCATATACTCGTCCGCATCTTGTAACGAGAACTGCCATGCCAATTATTGGGAATCAGAAATCAGTATTTTGAAACTCACAGCATATCTACATCAACCGTTATATGTATAACATTTATCTCTTAAAATTATGATCTTTCATTCTGAAATTCTGAAAAGCACTCAGTCACAAATCAATACTCTGAATGTTGAAAAAGCTGAATGAAGCAGCAGAAACCATAGACAACCGTAAACGACCTTAATCATCGAAAGTTTGATAATAAAGAATAGTATGTTGGAAAAGCTTCGTAAAGTTGGAACTGAAAAACGGATTGAGCTAACCACAAAGGAGACCAAGGACAAATACAAGGACCATACCGTATATTCAAAGAATCCAGGTAATTCTGGATCCGATGAAACCTTCAATGAATATCTTGCTCCGTACTCATGTTAAAATCTTGCGGAAAATCTTTCCCCATCAACCATCGAACTTAGAAATTCCAAAATATCATCATCAATATCTTCGATATTTCTGAGGATATTTTCATAAATATTCTCGTCCGAAATTATATACCTCCTCGTGCTTCCTGTGTATCATTATATTGGAAATATTCAATAAAAAATTTAGTACCGAAAAGCAGATTATGCGAAACTATGAAGGAAGCCGTGGACAAATCACAAGGAATAAGTTTGACTTCAAAGAATCCAAATGATTCTGTTTCTGATGAAATCTTTAGCGAATACCTTGCTTCCGAATCTAAACCCTTACGGATAAATCTTCTTCATCATCCACCGATATTAGAAATTCCAAGATATCATCGTATCTTTCATTATAAATATCCTCCATATTTCTGAAGGTATTTTCATAACTATCCTTATCTGAAATCAGTTATGTTTTCACGTTATCTGTATTACACCATAAAGGAAACTGTTTAGTTTTCTATATTCTGTAAACCTTCAAGTTTGAATTATGAATGATTTTGAAGTAGTGTTGGAAATTGATGCATGAGTTAGTATAATATAATGACACTTGATCAACGTGATTATATTACAGTAAGTCATGCTGAGTTTCTAAATGGAATATGATGATTCATAGATTATAACGTCATCATGTGCCATGTTACATTACTCTTTCATTCTGCTTAATTTCTGAACATATCAAGAAAATATATTCTTGATAGTTCTATTCTTAGTGATTCTGGTAATTTGGCAAATCAAATCGTGCTATTACGTTCTTTCTTGTTTAAGAACATTAAGTTCATTCGAAATTCCATACCTACGAATTTTGGACTATTATTCGCTTGATCTAAAGTCGGGAAGAGAAAACAAGAGCATGAAGCTCCGATATATAAGGGAAAATATAAAGCCCAACAACAACACCGAAATTATAAACTGTGGATATCAGTGCGTATAGCAATATAAAGACACGGGAGGATTATAAATACAATAATCCCTAGATCATAGTAGAAATAAACAGAATCTTCCAATGGGAGTTGGAAAAGAAGAACGATCAATGCTATAGTCATAATAAGAACAAGGATTAGAACCGGATTAAGCATTATTATAATCTTTTGGATATATGAACTGAGAAAGAAGGTATAGAAGTGGTGAAAACTAATGGAACGGAAAAGGTAAATTTATAATGGAAATATCAGGCAGAGTAATCGAGGCAGATCAACCTATTTAATTATAGAGATCTTAATTCCCTTATTCACCGAAGAATCAAATCTTTTAGATTTTGAAACTTTTTTTTAAAATCCCTTGAATTCCGGAATTCAATCAAGACGACATCAAAAGCTAAGATGCACCTTATTTTCTAAATTCAACGGTGACTACGTCAAAAGTTATGGAAAATTTCCATTTCTTCATCTCGATCTTTTGTGATAGCTTCATTCGTACTCTTCGAATAAATGCATTACTTTATCCATATTACTCCCTAATGATAAAACTCTGGTTATCAACTTATTTTCGTCATGAAAACATTTTTATTGGTAACCATGACGACCACACTCAAATTTCGGGACGAAATTTCTTTAACGGGTAGGTACTGTAATGACCCGGGAATTTTCGACAAAATTTAAACTTAATCTTTAAATGGATCTGACATGATAAGCAAACCATGTTAAGTCGAGTCTCAAAAATTTTGAACAATTTTATATATTTAATTGACCTTTGACCATTCCCGGTGATTCACGAACAACTATTTGTAAATAGATATGCGTGTGTATATATATATATATATATATATATATATATATATATATATATATATAATAATTGAAAATATAATTTGAAATATTATATGTTGTTATTATTAAAATTTATTTATGCAAAATAAAATAAAAAAAATAAGATATTATAATAATTATTATTTAAAGCATAACTATATAAATAAAGTATATAAAAAAAATAAATAAATATAGTTAGATTAAAGATATGAGATTTTCTGGAGATTTTTTTTATCCGTCACTAACTAACAACGGATCCCGATATACTACCATGTTGAAAGTGTCGGCAGCGAAAACTATTGCTTAAAACCCGTGACTTAAATTATTATCAAGTACACTGTGTTTAATTTTTGTTTCTTCTCCATTATATGTATTATATTAGATATAACATATACATTCATAAACCTACATGTTTTCTTTTGACTTTAACACCAAACCCACTATAACACACTATCTTTGATGAACGATTTTCATCTTTGTTTCTACCATCAACATTAAAACATGTCTGATTCTTCCTTAATTATTATAATTATTATATTTATTAATTATTAGTTATAAAGTTGAATTATTTTTCTGTGTTTTGTTTGAACATCATCTATCAATATCTTTTATTATTAAAGACATATATACATCCATTATATAGATGTCAATATAGATACTGAAGGAAACCACCACCACTTGCATAATCATCACAATCCACATGCATATTAAAATATAACACATATCACCTTTCTTTTCTTTCATTACTCGACAAACACCAATTCCACCTTCAATATTAGTCGAACCATTTTCTTCAGGCTTGAACCACCTACAACAAACTCTCGAACACCACAACTGCTACTTCTAAAAATTCCATTTTTTTTGTTGATACACCCACCACAGAAATGTTGCTGCAACTACACGAGTTTATTATTATTATTCATTTATTTATTTATTTATTTTTTTGTTCTTCTCTTGTGATCGAACAGCCATCCCACAACTATCAAAGCATCACCTCACTTGTAATGAATCACCGCTGCTGCTACTGTTACCAGTTTTTAAGTTTCATCCCGGTACAATGTTTAAACTATCTTTCTATCCATTCTTTCGCATTATGAACTTGTTTCATCTATGTACGTCTTATAAACATAAACGATAAAAAACTTTATAGACGATTAAGATGATCACAACAAACACCCTTATCTTCTTTTTTCTCTAATCTTGTGTTTTCTGTGACAACCATGATCACCACCTCAAACCACCCTAGAAACCTAATCACTAACACCTTGAAATCTAAAACCCATTTATGTTGTTGATGTCTGCAACTCGATTACCAGTTCTGCCATCACCCATCCGTCACCGTTGAATAATCTACACCACACCATTTTCATCAAGCCACAAGACCCACATCACTTTTCTGTTACTCGTTGTTGTTATTTGATCGATGATTCTGCTATAAATCTTATTCGGTCTCTGTGCAACAATAATAATGGTGTTAAATAACGAAGAAGATCTGTGAGATTAAAAGCTTATGATGATGATGATAGATACTGTTACGATACATGATGATGATAGTATGATGGTGATGATATACGATGTGTAAAGATGATAATCTTATGTGATGCCTAGTAATGATAATCACGATGAAGATGATGATGATTGCTGCACATTTATCTTCTGTTCAAATTGATCCAAAAAGGAAGAAGTTGTTATACGCATTTTTTTTTTCTCTTAGTGGCCAACAATTAATGGAAGGTAGCACCACTTGTTTATGACTTTTGAGCTGTCACTTTGTCTTGGAATATTTTTTTTTGGCGTATAACAATGCATAACTTGGACAAGTAAAACTCAATTGTTAAAATGGGCCATGAAGATAATTAATGGTGTTGGGCCGATTAGATTTGAAACCATGATATGTTAATAGGCTGAGATGTTAAATGATGAGGTGATAATGATGAAATGATGATAAGGGCAGGCGTAAATATTTTTTTTCTCTTCTGCTAGTCGTTTACATCATTGCAAACGAAATCTTTTTCATAAATTCAGGATACAGCGGGCTTATCAGATAATCATGTTGGGTTTTAGATGTTGGGCCAAGATCCATAGGGTTTTCCATGTTGGGCCAAATTAACCATGGGTTTGTTTTGATAAGTGGGTATTAAGAAAGCAGTAACATGGGTTAAAATAATTAAGCAGTATATTAAATCATAAAATCAGAATTAGAGGGATGGTTAGGGGTATTTGTGTGGAGCGAGAGGTCGCGGGTTCGAGCCTTGTCTAGGGCATCTTTTTGTGAAGAGTTTCAAAGGTAGTTATTGTTATCATTATTATTGATATTATTAAAGATAAAAAAAATATTATTGTTATTGTTATTATTATTATTATTATACTTATTATTATTATTGTTGCTACTAATACAAAATTATTGATCATTTATTGTTATAGTTGTTATAAAGATTATAATTATTATCATTAGGATTATATCTAAAAGTATTATAATTATCAGTAGTATTATTAGTATTGTTATTAAGTATCATTAACATTATTATTATTATTACCATTATCCTTTATTAGTAATATAGTTACTATAATTAGTATTATTGTTACTACTTAAATAAGTACCATGAGAAAAGATTACCGTTTACTAATTTTATTATGATTATAGTTACAAACGTGATTTTTATTATTATGAAAATGGTTATAACCTTAAGTGATAGGAACTATAAAAATAGATTACAAATTTAACACGAAGTTTATGCAAAAACTTATTATTACTAACACTGTTATTATTATTATCATTATATTATTAAAGTAAAGGATCATTATATTTAAAAATTATCAAAGTTATGATTTTTATTAAAAACTATCATTTTTATCAAAAATTAGTAAAGTTATTATCTTAATCATTATTAAAATTAACACTACTATTATTATTAACATTACTGTCATTAGTATTATCATTGTTATCATATTAGTATTATTACGAATAAATATTTTTATAATAATACATTACAATAATATTAATATCACTATATTTGTTTTAAATGATATTAACTAAGCTATATATAAAATATATCAATTAATATATAAACATATATATACATAAACCCTAATATAACTTAGTATTACCAATATGTTAAAATGAATATTAGTGATATAAAATATATAAAGTAAATATATTAAATGTATCTATATAACACATAATATAACAAGTATGATTATTAATAATAATATATATATATAAATTTATTTGACTACGATTATATGTACTAATATACATATAAATGATATAGGTTCGTGAATCCGAGGCCAATCCTGCATTGTTCGGTTGTTTAATGTCGTTATATGTATTTTTACTACAAAATACATTAGGTGAGTTTCATTTGCTCCCTTTTTAAATGCTTTTGCAATATATATTTTTAGGACTGAGAATACATGCGCTGCTTTTATAAATGTTTGACGAAATAGACACAAGTAATTGAAACTACATTCTATGGTTGAATTATCGAAATCGAATATGCCCCTTTTTATTAAAGTCTGGTAATCTAAGAATTAGGGAACAGACACCCTAATTGACGCGAATCCTAAAGATAGATCAATTGGTCCTAACGAACCCCATCCAAAGTATCGGATGCTTTAGTACTTCGAAATTTATATCATGCCCGAAGGAGGATCCCGAAATGATGGGGATATTCTTATATGCATCTTGTTAATGTTGGTTACTAGGTGTTCAATCCATATGAATGATATTTTTGTCTCTATGCATGGGACGTATGTTTATGAGAAATAGAAAAATGAAATCTTGTGGTCTATTAAAAAGATGGAAATGTTTATTTATGTTAAACTAATGAACTCACCAACCTTTTGGTTGACACTTTAAAGCATGTTTATTCTCAGGTATGAAAGAAACCTTCCGCTGTGCATTTGCTCATTTTAAGGACATCACTTGGAGTCGATCATCGCTCTGGGATCAAATGTTGATGACTTCATCCAGATGGATTAGGATGGGGCATCACAAGATTTCCTCAATCATATCCTCTGGTAGGTCTTCTAAAATATTCGGTTGTCTACCCTTAACGTTCATTTTGTTTTTATACTGTAAAATAGACAAGGATTAGATTCGTAATAACAAACAATATAAGCAATTTTTACATTGAACATAAAAGTACAAGCACACTACAATACATTTATTACACAACATGCTCACACCCCTCTAACCTGAATCACTGGTTTCTTCTTCTTCGGACTTGGTTCTTTTTCCTAATCTTCTAGGGATATATGATGTTCCTCTAATACGAGTCATCATTTTCCACATTGGTTTAGAAAAACCTGGTGGTTTAGAGGTTCCCGGGTTATTGTCACGATATTGAAAATACGGGTGTTGATGGTACATATAAAGTTCATCGGGGTCGGAATCAGATTTCTCTATTTTGATGCCTTTTCCCTTATTATTTTCTTTTGCCTCATTAAATTGGGTCGGGGTAATTAATATAACATCATCAGAATCCTCATCAGGATCCGATTCATCGGAAAATTGGTAATTTTCCCAATATTTTGCTTCCTTAGCGGAAACACCATTGACCATTATTAACTTTGGTCCATTGGTTGAGGATTATTTGACCGGTTTTCTGTGGTTCCTACTATCCCCCCCTCCGAAACCTCTTCTTCTTACGGTTCCTCTTCTTCTGATTCCTCTTCTTCAGGTTCCTCTTCTTCCGGTTCCGTTTCCTCTTCTTTCGGTTCTTCGGGAACTTGTGAATCTTGCCAATATATATTCGACTCTTCGTTATTATTAGGTGAGTCAATGGGATTTGTGCTAGAGGTAGACATCTATCACACAATATCAAACATGTTAAGAGATTAATATATCATATAATATTTACATGTTAACAATATATAGTTTCCAACAAAAATGTTAAGCAATCATTTTTAAAGAAAACACGGTCGAAGTCCAGACTCACTAATGCATCCTAACAAACTCGATAAGACACACTAATGAAAATTTTCTGGTTCTCTAAGACCAACGCTCGGATACCAACTAAAATGTCCCGTTCATATTGATTATAAACGTTCCATATTAATTGAATTTGTTACGAGGTTTTGACCTCTATATGAGACGTTTTTCAAAGACTGCATTCATTTTTAAAACAACCATAACCTTTATTTTATCAATAAAGGTTTTAAAAACATTACGTAGATTATCAAATAATGATAATCTAAAATATACTGTTTACACACGACCATTACATAATGGTTTACAATAGAAATATATTACATCGACATATGTTTCTTGAATGCAGTTTTTACACAATATCATACAAACGTGGACTCCAAATCTTGTCCTTATTTTAGTATGCAACAGCGGAAGCTCTTAGTATTCACCTGAGAATAAACATGCTTTAAACGTCAACAAAATGTTGGTGAGTTATAGGTTTAATCTATATATATATATATATATATATATATATATATATATATATATCGTAACAATAGACCACAAGATTTCATATTTCAATACACATCCCATACATAGAGATAAAAATCATTCATATGGTGAACACCTGGTAACCGACATTAACAAAATACATATATAAGAATATCCCCATCATTCCGGGACACCCTTCGGATATGATATAAATTTCGAAGTACTAAAGCATCTGGTACTTTGGATGGGGTTTGTTAGGCCCAATAGATCTATCTTTAGGATTCGCGTCAATTAGGGTGTCTGTTCCCTAATTCTTAGATTACCAGACTTAATAAAAAGGGGCATATTCGATGTGACGACCCGGAAATTTTCCATCAAATTTAAACTTAATCTTTATATGATTTTGACACGATAAACAAAGTCTGTAATGGTGAGTCTCAAAAGTTTTGTACTGTGTTTATGTATTCATTTGACTTTCGACCATTCTCGATGATTCACGAACTTTTAATTATAAACAGAAAAGTATATATAAATGTTATATTAAAAATATTAGTATTATAACTCACATTAATATTATGAATATTAATACTAATATTAATATCAGCATATTGTTATATAATTTATGGATATAAAATGTCTTTAATTTGTTATATCTTTATTATTATTTTTTTATATATATAATAGAGAAATTTTGATTTTTGTATTATTATGAATATTATTAATATTGCTACTAAAAATTTCTATTTTTATTTAAAAATTATCAACTCCATAATCTTTATTACTTCTATCATTATTATTAATTTTACTAGTATTATTATTTTGGTATTAATATTATTATTATTTTATAACATTAAAAGGATTATTATTATTATTTACATAAATATATTACTAACTATTATTATCATATATTTTATATAAAAATCATGGAGTAGGAATTGAATCCGTGAAACTTACCCATCATTCTGTTACGAATTTTGTTTCTTGTCTCTTAAAGTGATACAAATCGTTTTCCTAAATTTTGACCATATCTGATTCAGTTAGAAGTCATATCCAAATTCGTACCATGCTTTTATTTTTTTATTATTCTGTCAATTTGGTTTGGTTGAGGAAATCAACCACTACGTTCGGAATAAGATCAAATTATTACAGATAATTAGTAAAATAATCAACCTCACCTACTGTTTTTTTTCTTGTTCTTTTTCACAGTCTAAATTCTCAATTTATATATATACATACATATACATCTGAGATATATTTAGAACAAACAACTCAACCTTCATTCTTTCTTCTTTCATGTTCTGTGAATTAACCCTTCTCCGAATCTTCTACCATCACCACTCTATAATCATTACTTACACCAATGATAGTTTTGATGCTACTAAACCACAACCACCTTCATCTAATACAACCATCACCTTCGTTTTAAAAGCAAACCTACAATATCAAACTATCACCTTTATCATCGACATCATACAACTTCTCTAGGATCATCCACCACCCATATCACGTCAACCATCGGCAACCAAACACCACCATTCATTGACTATTGCCACTACTTGTGATTGTTGTAGGCCAAACAACAAAACCCCACCATCAAACCCACTGCATGCTACTCGCTATTATTTCTGTTTACTGTTCGAAACACCCAACCACACCACCGATGCTTATTTTTTATTTCGGTTCTATCTCAATTCGAGCTGTTAACACATGAAACTTTATTACTCGATCATCACTAGACGATCATCAAGAACACCCTGCACCCATAAGACCCATCGTGATTCATTCTACCACCTTTTGAAACGTCACCCATTTAACCCTTTCTTTGATCTACGACTACAACAGCTCACCTGCTCATTCTATTTGAATGATGGTGGAACCTATTACACCTGCAAAATAATTTAGCTTATGTGTGAGTTTCTGTTTTATATCCGAGATCAAAAGCCAACGTAAACCCATCTTCAATTTAATTACCATTGAATTGTTTATGAACTAAATCATGCTGGAAACAAAAGGCTGCTATTATGTGCATTTGTTATGTGGTGGCAGACAAAACTCCACCTAATCCACTCATTTTATTTTGGTTAAATGTATATGTTCTTGGTCAAAACTGAAACCCCACTTGAAAAGGGTGATGGTAAAGTTGAGGTAACATAATGTTACGGGTTATGTTACAAATTATAAACACTAACTACACTTGTCGTGGACTTTTAGTACCATATATTGGGCCGAGATTTAGTACCATTTATTGGGCCGAGATTTGTTTTAGTTGGGCCATCAATAATTAATTTCAATATTGGGCTTAGCTATTTGGGCCAAGAGAATCCAGTGTGTGTACTGAACCGAGATGATCCAGAGTATATATTTTTTTTGGACGAAGGGTTGATTATATTTAGGATAATGATGTTTGATAATGATAGTATAATAAGTGACGATAATGATAGATATTAATGATGGTGATCGAGATTGAAGATGATAAACCGTATGATTATGATTATGGTGATGAAGATGAATATTATGTAGGTAATGATAATGAAATACGTATAGATCACGATGATGATAGATGTTGATGATGGTGAATCTTTATGATAATGATGAGTATGATTTTGATAGGATTTTTGGTTATGATCATGACGATTAAGATGAAGATATTGATGTTAAGTAAATAATAACGAAATGATTATGATCATATTAATGAAATGATGATACGAGTGTATGATGATATTTAAGATATTATGGTGATGATGATCACGATGTCAAGATGATGATGATAATGGCGATCATGAGTTTGGATGATGATGATAGATTACAAATGATGATGATTTACGCTTATGATGATAACAATAATAATAATATGATTATGATATGGATTATAATAGAAAACCAAGGGCAGTAACGGTTAAGGATGTTATCGGGTTAGCGGGACGTTGCGGGTTCAAACTCGGACTTGGGCATTATTTTTAAAGAGCTACTTCTTTGAGGTAGTTTACATATTACTTATTATTATTATTATTATTATTATTATTATTATTATTATTATTATTATTATTATTATTATTATTATTATTATTATTATTATTATTATTATTATTATTATTATTATTATTATTATTATTATTATTATTATTATTATTATTATTATTATTATTATTATTATTATTATTATTATTATTATTATTATTATTATTATTATTATTATTATTATTATTATTATTATCATTAGTATTATTATTAGTAAGAGTATTATTATTATTAATATCATTAACATTATTATTATTATCAAAAATATTATTATTATTATTAACATATAACATTTTTATTTAATTTTAGTAATATTATCATTACTATTAATATTAAAAGTATTTTCATTTTTTTTATCAACATTATTATTATTATTAGATTTATCAAGATTTTAGTATTATTTTTACCATTATTATTATTATTGATATTAATTATTAATTCAAATAAAGATTTTCTACATAAAAATATATTTATGACATAAAACATAACTACATTAATATCAATATTACATATTATTTTAAATAATATTTTAATGGGTAATTACTATATTAAAATTTAATATGATAAGTATTAGTTATATAAAATATATAGATTAAATATAAATTTATCTATATAACATATAATATAACAAGTATACTATTAATAATAATATATATAATTGTTCGATTACTATTTGGTGTTAATAGATATACAATTAATATAGGTTCGTGAATCCGAGGCCTACCCTACAATTGTTCAATGTTGTAATATATATTTTTACTACAAAATACAATTGGTGAGTTTCATTTGCTCCCTTTTTAATTGCTTTTGCAATATATATTTTTGGGCTGAGAATACATGCGCTGCTTTTATGTTTGACAAAATAGACACAAGTACTTAAAAATATATTCTACGTTGAGTTGTACCACTGGCATACTTCCCTGTAGCTTGGTAACTACTATTTACATGGGTATTGTAAACGCGAATCCTGTTGATAGATCTATCGGGCCTGACAACCCCAACCGGACTGGACGACCAGTATTCAACGGTTGCACAGTACTTCGTTTCGTGACTACACTTGGTACGGTGTAGTGAGATTTCATAATAAAAGGAATATGCGACGTTGATTAAATGTTAAGTATGGTTACCAAGTGCTCAACCACTTAGAATATTTTTATTAAAACGTTTATGTATATGAAATCTGGTGGTCTATTAACATATTGAAATGATTGTTATGATAAACCTATGAACTCACCAACCTTTTGGTTGACACTTTAAAGCATGTTTATTCTCAGGTACGAATTAAGTCTTCCGCTGTGCATTTGCTCAATTTAAGGACATTACTTGGAGTCGATCATATATATAATCTCTAAAACATTAGAGATTATATAATCGCCATGTCGAACGATGATAAATCAAATGAGTTTAATATCATATTAACTCATTAAATCCATGATTACATATGAGGAAAATATATATGTAAGTATATTTTCATAAAGATTGTAATTAAAAATTCTTTTGTATAAACTGTTAATGGTAAAAATATTTTAACGGGTAGGTAATACCCCAGAAATATTTAGATTTCAAATTAATAAGTTACACTGTACATTCTTCGAATCTGATTCAACAGTCATTTACTATCCTACTTACAACCACCGATATACGTATCCGTTTACCGCAGAATAACCATTTTCATTCAATTTCATATTTAGATTTTGACCTATCAGAATCCAACAAGTGGCATATTGAAGAAAACACTGGACAAAATAAAATTTATTAGAAACAAACAAATTAACTATGAGAAATTCTATTAAGAATCCATGCTAACTGTTCCTAGCTAACTGTTCCTAGCTAACTGTTAATTCCGTATTACCTTTTATTTATCGCAATTTATTTATCGCATTTTATTTATCGCAATTTTAATTCTCGCAATTTTATTTATCGTCATTTAATTTCTGTTATTTATTTTACTCACTTTAAATATCGGGACATGTATACAAGGTTTTGACATATCATATCGACGCATCTATATATATTATTTGGAATAACCATAGACACTTTATATGCAGTAATGCTGGAGTTAGCTATACAGGGTTGAGGTTGATTTTACAATAATATATATAGTTTGAGTTGTGATCGAGTCTGAGACATGTACACGGGTCACGATACTTATTAATTAATTCGAATATTATATATTAAACTATATATGAATTATTGGACTGTTACTGTGGACTATCGACTGTGGACTATCAAGATTGGACAATTAAAAATGAACTAAAATATTGATTATAACATATGAAACTAAACATTTCTTCAAGTTTGCCACTTGATTTCATCTTAAACCTCATTTGTATCTTGACGATTACAATCTGTGTTCAAACCTTTCATGATTCTTGAAAACACCTCAATCAAGAGGATGAACCAACCGCACTTCATCCACAGAAGGAAAGATTTATGCATATAGCTATGCACCTGAAAACACTCGGAACTGAGTAAACGTTTAACAAGTAGCTGTGCTAATTCCTTTAGTGTTATTATTACCCAAAATAATTTGGTAATCCCTTTTAAAGTAGCAAATTTTGTCACAGCTCCAGCAAGTCAACTTCAACTTTCATTCGGGTTTGCCTTATTATAACTTTGATATATATGTGTGCTCATTTATTGTTACCGGGAAACCATTTATACTCCACCATATTACCATCAGCGTTTAATCATCTAAAAACACAATTCTCCTGAAACCACCTCGGTTTGATAACCGATGACCCAGATCCGTTAACTTTGAAAATGCTGACGAAGCAGCATGTTGTAGATGGTCTTAATGGCCAAAAGTTGATGATAAAAAAGGAAGTGTTAGGAACGCTCGATAGAAAATTTGGTACTGAAAAATCGGATTGAGTACACCATGAAGGAGACCAAGGATAAATACAAGGACTAAACCCTATATTCGAAGAATCCAGATAAATCTGGATCCAACGAAATCTTAGAGAATATCTTGCTCCGAAGTCATGTTAAAATCTTGCAGAAAATTTGTCCTTATCAACTTTCGAACTTAGAAATTTCCAAAGTATCATCATAAATATCTTCGATATTTCTGAGGATATTTTCATAAATATTTTTGTCCGAAGTTATCTACCTCTTAGTGATTTCTGTATTCCATTATATTGGAAACTTCTGTAAAATTAAGTATAAATTATGAATGAATTATAGAGGAGTGTTGGGAATTGAAGCATGGGTTAGTATAATATAATGGCGCATGGCCAACGTGATTATATTACAGTAAGTCATGCTGAGTTCTATTGGAATATGATGATTCACAGATCATAACGTCATCATGTGCCATGTTACATAACTCTTTCATTCTACTTAATTTCTGAACACATCAAGAAAATGTATTCTTAATGGTTCTATCTTCCGTGATGTTGATAAATTTGAAAATCAAATCGTGCTATCATGTTCCTTCCTGCTTAGAACATTATAATCATTCGAAACTCTATATCTACAAATTCTGGACCATTATTCGATTGACTTGAAGTCGGGAAGAGAAAACAAAAGCATAGAGCTTTGAAATATAAGGGAGAATATAAAGCCCGATAACAACACATAAATTACAAACCGTGCATATCAATGTTTATTGCAACATAAAGACACGGTATAATTACGAATAGTATCATCCCAAAGTAATAGTAGAAGTAAACAGATTTTTCTGGTGGAAGATTGAAAAGAAGGATGATAGAAATGATAATTAGGAAAATATTAGGGATTAGAACTGGACTAAGCATTTTTACAATCTTTTGGATGTATGAACTAAGAAAGAAAGTATAGGAATGGTGAGAATAATGGAACGGATGAGTTTAATTTATAATGGAAATATCAGACATAGTAATAGAGGCAGATCGCCGTATTTAATTATAGAGATCTTAATTTCCTTATTCGCTGAAGAATCAAATCTTTTAGATTTCAAAGATTTCTTCTAAATTCCTTAAACTCCCGGAATCAACACTATCCGCGTCAAAAGATTTGACGCAACTTTATTTCTCTTATTTCACTCTTTTGTGATAGCTTCATTTGTACTCTTCAAATAATCGAATTGTTTTATCCATATTACTCAATGATGATAAAACTCTATTTATCAACTCATATTCGTCATTAAAATATTTTTATTGTTATCCATGATCACCTCACTCAAATTTCGGGATGAAATTTCTTTAACGGGTAGGTAGTGTGACGACCCGGAAATTTTCCATCAAATTTAAACTTAATCTTTATATGATTTCGACACGATAAACAAAGTCTGTAATGGTGAGTCTCAAAAGTTTTGAACTGTGTTTATGTATTCATTTTACTTTCGACCATTCTCGATGATTCACGAACTTTTAATTATAAACAGAAAAGTATATATAAATGTTATATTAAAAATATTAGTATTATAACTCACATTAATATTATGAATATTAATACTAATATTAATATCAGCATATTGTTATATAATTTATGGATATAAAATGTCTTTAATTTGTTATATCTTTATTATTTTTTTTATATATATAATAGAAAAATTTTGATTTTTGTATTATTATGAATATTATTAATATTGCTACTAAAAATTTCTATTTTTATTTAAAAATTATCAACTCCATAATCTTTATTACTTCTATCATTATTATTAATTTTACTAGTATTATTATTTTGGTATTAATATTATTATTATTTTATAACATTAAAAGGATTATTATTATTATTTACATAAATATATTACTAACTATTATTATCATATGTTTTATATAAAAATCATGGAGTAGGAATTGAATCCATGAAACTTACCCATCATTCTGTTACGAATTTTGTTTCTTGTCTCTTAAAGTGATACAAATCGTTTTCCTAAATTTTGACCATATCTGATTCAGTTAGAAGTCATATCCAAATTCGTACCATGCTTTTATTTTTTTATTATTCTGTCAATTTGGTTTGGTTGAGGAAATCAACCACTACGTTCGGAATAAGATCAAATTATTACAGATAATTAGTAAAATAATCAACCTCACCTACTGTTTTTTTTTCTTGTTCTTTTCCACAGTATAAATTCTCAATTTATATATATACATACATATACATCTGAGATATATTTAGAACAAACAACTCAACCTTCATTCTTTCTTCTTTCATGTTCTGTGAATTAACCCTTCTCCGAATCTTCTACCATCACCACTCTATAATCATTACTTACACCAATGATAGTTTTGATGCTACTAAACCACAACCACCACCTTCATCTAATACAACCATCACCTTCGTTTTAAAAGCAAACCTACAATATCAAACTATCACCTTTATCATCGAAATCATACAACTTCTCTAGGATCATCCACCACCCATATCACGTCAACCATCGGCAACCAAACACCACCATTCATTGACTACTGCCACTACTTGTGATTGTTGTAGGCCAAACAACAAAACCCCACCATCAAACCCACTGCATGCTACTCGCTATTATTTCTGTTTACTGTTCGAAACACCCAACCACACCACCGATGCTTATTTTCTATTTTGGTTCTATCTCAATTCGAGCTGTTAACACATGAAACTTTATTACTCGATCATCACTAGACCATCATCAAGAACACCCTGCACCCATAAGACCCATCGTGATTCATTCTACCACCTTTTGAAACGTCACCCATTTAACCCTTTCTTTGATCTACGACTACAACAGCTCACCTGCTCATTCTGTTTGAATGATCGTGAACCTATTACACCTGCAAAATAATTTAGCTTATGTGTGAGTTTCTGTTTTATATCCGAGATCAAAAGCCAACGTAAACCCACCTTCAATTTAATTACCATTGAATTGTTTATGAACTAAATCATGCTGGAAATAAAAGGCTGCTATTATGTGCGTTTGTTATGTGGTGGCAGACAAAAATCCACCTAATCCACTCGTTTTCTTTTGGTTAAATGTATATGTTCTTGGTCAAAACCGAAACCCCACTTGAAAAAGGTGATGGTAAAGTTGAGGAAACATAATGTTACGGGTTATGTTACAAATTATAAATACTAACTACACTTGTCGTGGACTTTTAGTACCATATATTGGGCCGAGATTTAGTACCATTTATTGGGCCAAGATTTGTTTTAGTTGGGCCATCAATAATTAATTTCAATATTGGGCTTAGCTATTTGAGCCAAGAGAATCCAGTGTGTGTGCTGAACCGAGATGATCCAGAGTATATATTTTTTTTTGGACGAAGGGTTGATTATATTTAGGATAATGATGTTTGATAATGATAGTATAATAAGTGACGATGATGATAGATATTAATGATGGTGATCGAGATTGAAGATGATAAACCGTATGATTATGATTATGGTGACGAAGATGAATATTATGTAGGTAATGATAATGAAGTACGTATAGATCACGATGGTGATCGATGTTGATGATGGTGAATCGTTATGATAATGATGAGTATGATTTTGATAGGATTTTTGGTTATGATCATGACGATTAAGATGAAGATATTGATGTTAAGTAAATAATAACGAAATGATTATGATCATATTAATGAAATGATGATACGAGTGTATGATGATATTTAAGATATTATGGTGATGATGATCACGATGTCAAGATGATGATGATAATGGCGATCATGAGTTTGGATGATTATGATGATAGATTACGAATGATGATGATTTACGCTTATGATGATAACAATAATAATAATATGATTATGATACGGATTATAATAGAAAAACAAGGGCAGTAACGGTTAAGGATGTTATCGGGTTAGCGGGACGTTGCGGGTTCAAACCCGGACTTGAGCATTATTTTTAAAGAGCTACTTCTTTGAGGTAGTTTACATATTACTTATTATTATTATTATTATTATTATTATTATTATTATTATTATTATTATTATTATTATTATTATTATTATTATTATTATTATTATTATTATTATTATTATTATTATTATTATTTTATTATTATTATTATCATTATTATTATTATTATTATTATTATTATTATTATTATTATTATTATTATTATTATTATTATTATTATTATTATCATTAGTATTATTATTAGTAAGAGTATTATTATTATTAATATCATTAACATTATTATTATTATTATCAAAAATATTATTATTATTATTAACATATAACATTTTTATTTAATTTTAGTAATATTATCATTACTATTAATATTAAAAGTATTTTCATTTTTTTTATCAACATTATTATTATTATTAGATTTATCAAGATTTTAGTATTATTTTTACCATTATTATTATTATTGATATTAATTATTAATTCAAATAAAGATTTTCTACATAAAAATATATTTATGACATAAAACATAACTACATTAATATCAATATTACATATTATTTTAAATAATATTTTAATGGGTAATTACTATATTAAAATTTAATATGATAAGTATTAGTTATATAAAATATATAGATTAAATATAAATTTATCTATATAACATATAATATAACAAGTATACTATTAATAATAATATATATAATTGTTCGATTACTGTTTGGTGTTAATAGATATACAATTAATATAGGTTCGTGAATCCGAGGCCTACCCTACAATTGTTCAATGTTGTAATATGTATTTTTACTACAAAATACAATTGGTGAGTTTCATTTGCTCTCTTTTTAATTGCTTTTGCAATATATATTTTTGGGCTGAGAATACATGCGCTGCTTTTATGTTTGACAAAATAGACACAAGTACTTAAAAATATATTCTACGTTGAGTTGTACCACTGGCATACTTCCCTGTAGCTTGGTAACTACTATTTACATGGGTATTGTAAACGCGAATCCTGTTGATAGATCTATCGGGCCTGACAACCCCAACCGGACTGGACGACCAGTATTCAACGGTTGCACAGTACTTTGTTTCGTGACTACACTTGGTACGGTGTAGTGAGATTTCATAATAAAGGGAATATGCGACGTTGATTAAATGTTAAGTATGGTTACCAAGTGCTCAACCACTTAGAATATTTTTATTAAAACATTTGTGTATATGAAATCTTGTGGTCTATTAACATATTGAAATGATTATTATGATAAACCTATGAACTCACCAACCTTTTGGTTAACACTTTAAAGCATGTTTATTCTCAGGTATGAATTAAGTCTTCCGCTGTGCATTTGCTCAATTTAAGGACATTACTTGGAGTCGATCATCGCAATGGGACCAAATGTTGATGACTTCGTCCAGGTGGATATGGACGGGTCTTCACATTCGATTTCGATAATTCAACCATAGAATGTAGTTTCACGTACTTGTGTCTATTTTGTAAATCATTTATAAAACCTGCATGTATTCTCATCCCAAAAATATTAGATTTTAAAAGTGGGACTATAACTCACTTTCACAGATATTTCCTTCCTCGGAAATAAGACTTGGCCACGGATCGATTCACGAACCTATACAAATATGTACATATATATCAAAGTATGATCAAAATATAATTACAACCATTTTTATTATGTTTTAAAGATTTGAGTGTATTAAGTCAGCTGTCCTCGTTAGTAACCTACAACTAGTTGTCCACAGTTAGATATACAGAAATAAATCGATATATATTATCTTGAATCAATCCACGACCCAGTGTATACACGTCTCAGGCTAGATCACAACTCAAAGTATATATATTTTTGGAATCAACCTCAACCATGTATAGCTAACTCCAACATTACTGCATATAGAGTGTCTATGGTTGTTCCAAATAATATATATACATGGGTCGATATGATATGTCAAAACATTTGCATACGTGTCTATGGTATCCTAAGATTACATAATATATTAGAATACATGTATAATATAATATAAGTTAGCTAGGATATGATTTTTATAGATTTGTTAAACATTTTCCGTGGCTAAAAAGATCAAAAATATCCAATCTTGTTTTACCCATAACTTCTTCATTTTAAATCCGTTTTGAGTGAATCAAATTGCTATGGTTTCATATTGAACTCTAATTTAAGAATCCAAAAAAAAAAGTATAGGTTTATTGTCGGAAATTTAAGTTACATGTCAATTACTAAAGAGGTAGTCATTTCCGTCGAAAAAACGACATCTTGATGACCATTTTGAAAAACATAATTTCACTTTGAGTTTAACCAAGATTTTTGGATATGGTTTTATGTTCATATGAAAAATCATTTTCCTAGAAGAATAACTTTTAAATCAAAGTTTATCATAGTTTTTAATTATCTAAACCAAAACAGCCCCCGGTTTCACTACGACGGCGTATATCCGATTTTATGGTGTTCATCGTGTTTCCATGTTTTAAATCATTAAGTTAGCATATCATATAGATATAGAACATGTGCTTAGTTGATTTTAAAAGTCAATTTAGAAGGATTAACTTTTGTTTGCGAACAAGTTTAGAATTAACTAAACTATGTTCTAGTGATTACAAGTTTAAACCTTCGAATAAGATAGCTTTATATGTATGAATCGAATGATGTTATGAACATCATTACTACCTCAAGTTTTCTGGATAAAACTACTGAAAATGAGAAAAATGGATCTAGCTTCAAAGGATCCTTGGATGGCTTGAAAGTTCTTGAAACAGAATCATGACACGAAAACAGTTCAAGTAAGATTTTCACTCGAAATAAGATTGTTATAGTTGTAGAAATTGAATCAAAGTTTGAATATGAATATTACTTTGAATTATAAAGATAACCTACTGTAAATAACAAAGGTTCCTTGATCTTAGATGATTACTTGGAATGGATTAGAAAGCTTGGAAGTAGACTTGCAAACTTGGAAGTATTCTTGATTTTTATGAAACTATACTTATGGAATTTATGAAGAACACTTAGAAATTGAAGATGGAACTTGAGAGAGATCAATTAGATGAAGAAAATTGAAGAATGAAAGTGTTTGTAGGTGTTTTTGGTCGTTGGTATATGGATTAGATATAAAGGATATGTAATTTTGTTTTCATGTAAATAAGTCATGAATGATTACTAATATTTTTTGTAATTTTATGAGATATTTCATGCTAGTTGCCAAATGATGGTTCCCACATGTGTTAGGTGACTCACATGGGCTGCTAAGAGCTGATAATTGGAGTGTATATATGAAACAACCCAACCCGTACTCCGTACGATAAATATTTTTTTTTTAAAATGATACACATTTACGCGCCAATTAAATATGTAAACCATTCCACACGCTTCATTAAAAACATACTACGAGTTTAATGTTTACAAAAAGGCACAAAGGCCATTAACGAATATGATACAAGTTTGACCAACTACAAATGATAGTTTATAATCCAAACGACCCCTTGAGCATGGTTTGGGACTAAACTACCCAAAACGTAGGTCAACTTCCAAAAGCTTCATCATAACATCAACAAGGACACCTAGTGCCCAATAACCCCATTGCCCTTGTCCACACCTGCATCTAAAAAGATAAACAACGAGAGGGGTAAGCTAATGCTTAGTGAGTGCAACAATTATACGTTTACATATACAACCTAGTTACTTGCAATCACTTACGCATTTACCGCATACATGCTAGCATTATAAGTATTCATACCATCACAAGTATAACACTAAATCTTCCACCATACGAGCTAGCATAACAATAGCATATAGTTTAAACAATATAATATGCTACAATCAACACACATAACCATGGTTAACCAAATGAACGAGGGAATGGTGTTTAAAAACCGTCGGAGTTCATAACAACCATTAGTGCACTTAACACTTCGTACACTAACCCCACGGGTGGCATCTTAACACGTCGATACTTCACCCCGGGTGGTGCCTTAACACTTCGGCACTTCACCCCGAGTGGTGTCTTAGCACATCAACACTTCACTCATTACATCTCTCGGAGTGGCATCTTAACACATCGATACTTCACTCCCGAGTGGTGTCTTAACACATCGACACTTCACTCGCCACGTGAGGAGTGGTGTCTTAACACGTTGACACTTCACAACTCAACTACACAAATAAATACATCATGTATGCACGCATATAATTATTCCACTCACCTTAACACTTCGGTGATGATTATGCACTTCCGAGCTTCAAAGCAAAGTACCTAATACATAAGTACACATTCCATTACACAACTAGTGGAATTAACCACATTGCACCTACTTGAGCATTTAATGACCCAACTCGCATTAAATGACTCAAACACACCACAACCGCCCCTTTAATGGCCAAGACTCGACTTTAATCACTAAAGCTAGTGAATTAAAGTATAGTAACTTCAACTAGCACCAACTTAGGGTAATTTATACCCATTTCACCCAAACTAGGTCAACTAGCACATTTTGGATCCATTTTAACACTTTCACTACCAAACTTGTCAAACATGACCCAATTAACATCTCTTTCAACTTTAACAAGTGTTTTAGTGACTAAAAACGCCATTTAACATTTACAAATCCTATTTTCATTAGACCAAACCCTAGCTTGTGGCTATTAGGGTTTCATTACAACCACATAACCCAAATTCGCCCATTTTACCCTCAAATGGGTCAAACAAGTCTCTAGTAACCAAAACCCTAACCATTAACCAATTAAAACTCAAAACTTAGAGTTAGAACTTACCGAGACTATCAACGCGTAGCTAGAGACACAAGGAACAACTTTAATTCTTGCTCTAAAGATCAACCCTCAATCCTTCACTCTCAAATCTCACTTTTAATCTAAATGGGTGTTGAGTTTTTGGGAGAGAAAATGAAAGAAAAGATAAAAGAAATTAAATGAAATGGATGAGTGGTTGGGATTTAATGATCCCATCAGATTTATACGTCAAATTACTAATTTGCCCCTTGAAGTCATTTAATTTGAGTTAAAACCGGCACCAGTCTGGCAGAAATGTCGCGTCGCGGCGCGACGAACAAAGGGAAAATCACCCCTTCTTAACCCAGGTTCTGTCCCTGGTTTGCTCGATATGCCGCGGCACAGACCCGTCTGTCGCGGCGCGGCCTAAGGCACTATCTGGCCATCTCGACAACCTTAAACACAAAAATCGTTTTACACAACATTCAAGTCGTTCAAGCTTCCAATACACGTCTAAACATCGTATCTAAGCCAAACAAGACTTAACGCTAACCAAACTCATATACAAACTTATATACGCACACATTAACAAGTACATATATATATATATATATATCTACACAATTACGCCTAAACGACGAGTTACAAACGTACAAACGATTAAGTATGTACCTTTCAATACGTACGGGAAAAACGGGATGTTACAACTCTCCCCCACTTGAATCGGAGCGCGTCCTCGCGATCCAAGCCGCATGACAAGCCGGAAGATAAACCAAAACAAACTCTTCGGATTCCCACGTAAACTCGGAACCCTTTCGATGTCGCCATTGCACCTTGAAAGTTCTAATTTCCTTGTTCCACAACATCTTAACCTTCTCATCAAGGATTGCAACCGGTTCTTCCGCATACTCTAGCTTGTTATTCAACGTAATCTCATCTAAAGGCACCCAAGTCGAGTCATCCACAAGACACTTACGAAGATGGGAAACATGAAATGTGTTATGAATTCCCGCAAGTTCTTCGGGTAACTCTAGTCGATAAGCAACCTCACCAACACGTGCCAAAACCTTGAAAGGACCAATAAACCGAGGAGCTAACTTTCCTCGTTTCCGAAACCGGATAACACCCTTCCATGGAGAAACCTTAAGCATCACCATGTCACCTTCTTGAAACTCTATCGTTCTCCTACCTTTATCGATATAAGACTTTTGTCTATCTTGCGCCGCTTTAAGTCGAGCCCGAATCATCTCAATTTTACTATTTGTCTCCAAAACTAAATCGGAACTTCCGATTTCTCGTTGACCCACTTCTCCCCAACAAATGGGAGTTCGACACCTACGCCCATAGAGCATCTCATAAGGTGGCATTCCAATACTACTATGGTAACTATTGTTGTATGATAATTCTACCAAGGGTAAGTGCTCATCCCAACTTCCACCAAAGTCAATAATACACGCCCTTAACATATCCTCTAACGCTTGGTTCGTACGCTCAGTTTGACCGTCCGTTTGAGGATGATACGCCGTGCTCATTTTCAATTGAGTACCCATATCTTCATGAAACTTGTTCCAAAACCGGGACGTAAAACGAGTATCTCGATCCGAAACAATAGATATAGGAACCCCATGTCTCGATATCACCTCCTTAATAAACAACATGGATAATGTAGTGAACCGAACTTTTCCATGGTTATATATATTAATTGAGATTGATATTTACATGATTAAATGTTTCCAACATGTTAAGCAATCAAACTTGTTAAGACTTGATTAATTGAAATAGGTTTCATATAGACAATTGACCACCCAAGTTGACCGGTGATTCACGAATGTTAAAACTTGTAAAAACTATATGATGACATATATATGGATATATATATATATATATATATATATATATATATATATATATATATATATATATATATATATATATATATATATATATATATATATATATATATATATATAGTTAACATGATATTATGATAAGTAAACATATCATTAAGTATATTAACAATGAACTACATATGTAAAAACAAGACTACTAACTTAATGATTTTTAAACGAGACTTATATGTAACGATTATCGTTGTAAAGACATTTAATGTATATATATCATACTAAGAGATATTCATACATGATAATATCATGATAATATAATAATTTAAAATCTCATTTGATATTATAAACATTGGGTTAACAACATTTAACAAGATCGTTAACCTAAAGGTTTCAAAACATCACTTACATGTAATGACTAACGATGACTTAACGACTCAGTTAAAATGTATATACATGTAGTGTTTTAATATGTATTTATACACTTTTGAAAGACTTCCATAAACTTATCAAAATACTTCTACTTAACAAAAATGCTTACAATTACATCCTCGTTCAGTTTCATCAACAATTCTACTCGTATGCACCCGTATTCGTACTCGTACAATACACAGCTTTTAGATGTATGTACTATTGGTATATACACTCCAATGATCAGCTCTTAGTAGCCCATGTGAGTCACCTAACACATGTGGGAACCATCATTTGGCAACTAGCATGAAATATCTCATAAAATTACAAAAATATGAGTAATCATTCATGACTTATTTACATGAAAACAAAATTACATATCCTTTATATCTAATCCATACACCAACGACCAAAAACACCTACAAACACTTTAATTCTTCAATTTTCTTCATCTAATTGATCTCTCTCAAGTTCTATCTTCAAGTTCTAAGTGTTCTTCATAAATTCTACAAGTTCTAGTTACATAAAATCAAGAATACTTTCAAGTTTGCTAGCTCACTTCCAATCTTGTAAGGTGATCATCCAACCTCAAGAAATCTTTGTTTCTTACAGTAGGTTATCATTCTAATACAAGGTAATAATCATATTCAAACTTTGGTTCAATTTCTATAACTATAACAATCTTATTTCAAGTGATGATCTTACTCGAACTTGTTTTCGTGTCATGATTCTGATTCAAGAACTTTGAGCCATCCAAGGATCCGTTGAAGCTAGATCCATTTTTCTCTTTTCCAGTACGTTTATCCAAGGAACTTAAGGTAGTAATGATGTTCATAACATCATTCGATTCATACATATAAAGCTATCTTATTCGAAGGTTTAAACTTGTAATCACTAGAACATAGTTTAGTTAATTCTAAACTTGTTCGCAAACAAAAGTTAATCCTTCTAACTTGACTTTTAAAATCAACTAAATACATATTCTATATCTATATGATATGCTAACTTAATGATTTAATACCTGGAAACACGAAAAACACCGTAAAATCGGATTTACGCCGTCGTAGTAACACCGCGGGCTGTTTTGGGTTAGTTAATTAAAAACTATGATAAACTTTGATTTAAAAGTTGTTATTCTGGGAAAATGATTTTTATTATGAACATGAAACTATATCCAAAAATTATGGTTAAACTCAAAGTGGAAGTATGTTTTCTAAAATGGTCATCTAGACGTCGTTCTTTCGACTGAAATGACTACCTTTACAAAAATGACTTGTAACTTATTTTTCCGACTATAAACCTATACTTTTTCTGTTTAGATTCATAAAATATAGTTCAATATGAAACCATAGCAATTTGATTCACTCAAAACGGATTTAAAATGAAGAAGTTATGGGTAAAACAAGATTGGATAATTTTTCTCATTTTAGCTACGTGAAAATTGGTAACAAATCTATTCCAACCATAACTTAATCAACTTGTATAGTATATTATGTAATCTTGAGATACCATAGACACGTATACAATGTATCGACCTATCATGTCGACACATCTATATATATTTCGGAACAACCATAAACACTCTATATGTGAATGTTGGAGTTAGCTATACAGGGTTGAGGTTGATTCCAAAATATATATAGTTTGAGTTGTGATCAATACTGTGATACATATACACTGGGTCGTGGATTGATTCAAGATAATATTTATAGATTTATTTCTGTACATCTAACTGTGGACAACTAGTTGTAGGTTACTAACGAGGACAGCTGACTTAATAAACTTAAAACATCAAAATATATTAAAAGTGTTGTAAATATATTTTGAACATAATTTGATATATATGTATATATTGTTATAGGTTCATGAATCAACCAGTGGTCAAGTCTTACTTCCCGACGAAGTAAAAATCTGTGAAAGTGAGTTATAGTCCCACTTTTAAAATCTAATATTTTTGGGATGAGAATACATGTAGGTTTTATAAATAATTTACAAAATAGACACAAGTACGTGAAACTATATTATATGGTTGAATTATTGAAATCGAATATGCCCCTTTTTATTATGTCTGGTAATCTAAGAATTAGGGAACAGACACCTTAATTGACGCGAATCCTAAAGATAGATCTATTGGGCCTAACAAACCCCATCCAAAGTACCGGATGCTTTAGTACTTCAAAATTTATATCATATCCGAAGGGTGTCCTGGAATGATGGGGATATTCTTATATATGCATCTTGTTAATGTCGGTTACCAGGTGTTCACCATATGAATGATTTTTATCTCTATGTATGGGATGTGTATTGAAATATGAAATCTTGTGGTCTATTGTTACGATTTGATATATATAGGTTAAACCTATAACTCACCAACATTTTTGTTGACGTTTAAAGCATGTTTATTCTCAGGTGAATACTAAGAGCTTCCGCTATTGCATACTAAAATAAGGACAAGATTTGGAGTCCATGTTTGTATGATATTGTGTAAAAACTGCATTCAAGAAACTGATTTCGATGTAACATATTTGTATTGTAAACCATTATGTAATGGTCGTGTGTAAACAAGATATTTTAGATTATCATTATTTGATAATCTACATAAAGCTTTTTAAATCTTTATTTATGAAATAAAGGTTATGGTTTGTTTTAAAAATGAATGCAGTCTTTGAAAAACGTCTCATATAGAGGTCAAAACCTCGCAAAGAAATCAATTAATATGGAACGTTTTTAATCAATAAGAACGGGACATTTCAGTTGGTATCCGAGCGTTGGTCTTAGAGAACCAGAATTTTGCATTAGTGTGTCTTATCGAGTTTGTTAGGATGCATTAGTGAGTCTGGACTTCGATCGTGTTTACTTGAAAAATGATTGCTTAACAAATTTTGTTGGAAACTATATATTTTTAACATGTGAATATTATGTGATATATTAATCTCTTAACGCGTTTGATATTATGTGATAGATGTCTACCTCTAGAACAAGTCCCATTGACTCACCTAATAATAATGAAGAGTCAAATGTAAATTGGAATGATTCATGGACTGATTCACAAGTTCCCGAAGAGGAACCGAAAGAAGAGTCGGAACCGGAAGAAGAATCGGAACCGGAAGAAGAATCGGAACCGGATGAAGAAATAGAACCGGTGGGGGAAATAATAAAACGGTTAAGTAAAAAAAATCCTCAACCAACCGACCAAGGTTAATTATGGTCAATGGTGTTTCCGCCAAGGAAGCAAAATATTGGGAGGATTACCAATTCTCCGATGAATCGGATTCCGACGAGAATTCCGATGATGTTATAGAAATTACCCCAACTGAATTTAAAAAGGCAAAAGAAAATAATAAGGGAAAGGGCATAAAAATAGAGAAATCTAATTCCAACCCCGATGAACTTTATATGTATCGTCAACCCCCGAAGTCCTTAAGTTGTAACAATGACCCGGGAACCTCTAAACCACCAGGTTTTTCTAAACCAATGTGGAAAACGACGGCTCGTATTAGGGGAACATCATATATCCCTAGAAACTTGGCAAAACGAACCAAAACCGAAGAAGAAGAAACGAGCGAGTCAGAATAAGATAGTTGTATTCGTGTGGTGTAATATATGTAATATAGTGTGCTTATGCTTTATGATATATGTAAAAATTGCTTGTATTAATAAGTATTTTTTTTATGAATCTAACTCTTGTCTATTTTACAGTATAAAAACACAAAATGGATTGACAACCCAATATTTTAAGAGACCTACCCGGAGACATGATTGATGAAATCTTGTCTAGAGTCGGTCATAATTCTTCGGCACAACTATTTAAGGCGAGATCAGTTTGTAAGACATTCGAAGAACGTTCCAAGAATGCCTTGGTTTATAAAAGGCTTTCGTTCGAAAGATGGGGGATATCACATTGGGAAATCCATAAGTTACAATGTGTTTACTTTGAGGCATATATTGCGGGGAACCTAAATGCTATTTTACGCAATGGGTTAAGAAATTATTTTGACTTACATATCCGAATATTGGACTTCGTGATTTAGAAAAAGCGGCTAACATGCAACATAAAGAAGCATGTTATTCTTTCTGATTAGTAATGTTCGCTTCTCACCAAAGTGAGAACAAGAACATCGGACTACAACTATTAAACAAAACGTTCCCATAAGTGACGGAGTCGGTAATTGGGGTAAGAAATGAGGTTTTTAGATTGTTACGAGAATGTTGGACATTACGTAACCCTCGTCCCTTTGACGACGTTACAAAACGCTGTCTTATCAATGACCATAACGGTTATGTTCCACAAGACCAAGGATGGGAAGTAGTCCTAGTAAAACCAGAATGCATGACTTGTTTCTGGACGTATGAATTACGTGTCTTTATTGCCTTTGCTGAACGACTTGTGTACTAGCTAGAATTATCTTCACAACCATCTTGTATCAAATTTATTGTGTGCTATATTTCATGCTATATGTAAAATAAGCGGTATTGTAAGTTTGTAAAATATTGTGTAAAAGTTTGAACGCGAAATATTATTATAATCAGTTTTTCATATAGAATTGTAGTAGTTGAATTGTATATTAGCTACTAAGTATGAACTTAACGGGTAGGTACTACACGAATTTAAACTTATAAAACGCTAATATGAAGAAAAATCTTTTATAAATGAGTTCATATTATGCTACGAAATACTATTAACTACTCTTAATATTCTGTATGATTAACTTGTTCCATTTGACTATTTTGAAGGAAATGGCACCGACTACTCGACACACCGTGAATATGAATGAAGAGGAATTCCGTACTTTTCTAGCTTCAAACATAGCCGCAGTACAGACTGCGCTACATACCAAAAATAACCTTGGATCTAGCAGTACAGGAAATCGTGTAGGATGCACCTACAAAGAATTCACTGCCTGCAAACCTTTGGAATTTGATGGAACCAAAGGATCGATCGGATTGAAACGATAGACCAAGAAGGTCGAATCGGTGTTTGCCATAAGTAAGTGTACTGAAGAGGACAAAGTGAAGTACGCTACGCATACCTTCACAGGTTCTGCATTAACATGGTGGAATACCTATCTAGAGCAAGTGGGACAAGGCGATGCGTACGCACTACCGTGGTC
Source organism: Rutidosis leptorrhynchoides (assembly GCF_046630445.1). NCBI lineage: Eukaryota > Viridiplantae > Streptophyta > Magnoliopsida > Asterales > Asteraceae > Rutidosis > Rutidosis leptorrhynchoides. The sequence continues at coordinate 574,733,233 of NC_092333.1, read as the reverse complement.
AGCATTCAAGCACTTGATGAACGAGAAGTACCGTCCCAGAACCGAGGTCAATAAGCTCAAGACAGAACTTAGAGGGTTACGAACCCAAGGATTTGATATTACCACGTACGAAAGACGATTCACAGAATTGTGCCTATTGTGTCCGGGAGCGTTCGAAGATGAGGAAGAGAAGATCGACGCATTTGTGAAAGGATTACCGGAAAGAATCTAAGAAGATATAAGTTCACACGAGCCCGCCTCCATACAACAGGCATGTAGAATGGCTCACAAACTAGTGAACCAGATTGAGGAAAGAATTAAAGAATAGACGGCTGAAGAGGCCAATGTGAAGCAAGTCAAAAGAAAGTGGGAGGAAAACGGTGATAAGAATCACCAATACAACAACAACAGCAATTACAATAATAATCGCAATAATTATCCCAACAATCGCAACATCAATCGCAACTACAACTAACGGCCCAACAACAACAACAACAACAACAACAACAACAACAACAGCAACTACAACAATCATCCTAACAACAATAATAACCGCAACAACAACAACAATCAGAAACAGCTATGCCAAAGGTGTGAAAAGTATCACTCGGGGTTCTGCACCAAATTTTGCAACAAGTGTAAAAGAAATGGTCATAGCGCGGCGAAGTGTGAGGTCTACGGACCAGGGGTTAATAGAACGAAAGGAACAAATGGTGTCAGAACGAGTAATGGCGGAGCAAGTAGTGTCGGAGCAAGTTATGCCAATGCAGTTTGTTATAAATGTGGAAAACCGGGCCACATTATTAGAAATTTCCCGAACTAGGAGAACACGAATGGACAAGGCCGCGGAAGAGTTTTCAATATTAATACAGCAGAGGCACAGGAAGACCCGGAGCTTGTTACGGGTACGTTTCTTATTGACAATAAATCTGCTTACGTTTTATTTGATTCGGGTGCGGATAGAAGCTATATAAGTAGAGATTTTTGTGCTAAATTAAGTTGTCCATTGACGCCTTTGGATAGTAAATTTTTACTCGAATTAGCAAATGGTAAATTAATTTCAGCAGATAATATATGTCGGAATTGAGAAATTAAACTGGTTAGCGAAACATTTAAGATTGATTTGATACCAGTAGAGTTAGGGAGTTTTGATATGATAATCGGTATGGACTGGTTGAAAGAAGTGAAAGCAGAGATCGTTTGTTACAAAAATGCAATTCGCATTATACGAGAAAAAGGAAAACCCTTAATGGTGTACGGAGAAAAGGGCAACACGAAGCTACATCTTATTAGTAATTTGAAGGCACAAAAACTAATAAGAAAAGGTTGCTATGCTGTTCTAGCACACGTCGAGAAAGTACAAACTGAAGAAAAGAGCATCAATGATGTTCCCGTTGCAAAAGAATTTCCCGATGTATTTCTGAAAGAATTACCGGGATTACCCCTACATCGATCCGTAGAATTTCAAATAGATCTTGTACCAGGAGCTGCACCAATAGCTCGTGCTCCTTACAGACTCGCACCCAGCGAGATGAAAGAACTGCAAAGCCAATTACAAGAACTTTTAGAGCATGGTTTCATTCGACCAAGCACATCACCGTGGGGAGCTCCTGTTTTGTTTGTCAAGAAGAAAGATGGTACATTCAGGTTGTGTATTGACTACCGAGAGTTGAACAAACTTACCATCAAGAACCGCTACCCACTACCGAGAATTGACGACTTATTTGATCAACTACAAGGCTCGTCTGTTTATTCAAAGATTGACTTACGATCTGGGTATCATCAAATGCGGGTGAAAGAAGATGATATTCCAAAGACTGCTTTCAGAACACGTTACGGTCATTACGAGTTTATGGTCATGCCGTTTGGTTTAATTAATGCACCAGCTGTGTTCATGGACCTTATGAACCGAGTGTGTGGACCATACCTTGACAAGTTTGTCATTGTTTTCATTGATGACATACTTATTTACTCAAAGAATGACCAAGAACACGGTGAACATTTGAGAAAGGTGTTAGAAGTATTGAGGAAGGAAGAATTGTATGCTAAGTTTTCAAAGTGTGCATTTTGGTTGGAAGAAGTTCAATTCCTCGGTCACATAGTGAACAAATAAGGTATTAAGGTGGATCCGGCAAAGATAGAAACTGTTGAAAAGTGGGAAACCCCGAAAACTCCGAAACACATACGCCAGTTTTTAGGACTAGCTGGTTACTACAGAAGGTTCATCCAAGACTTTTCCAGAATAGCAAAACCCATGACTTCATTAACGCATAAAGGGAAGAAATTTGAATGGAATGATGAACAAGAGAAAGCGTTTCAGTTATTGAAGAAAAAGCTAACTACGGCACCTATATTATCATTGCCTGAAGGGAATGATGATTTTGTGATTCATTGTGACGCATCAAAGCAAGGTCTCGGTTGTGTATTAATGCAACGAACGAAGGTGATTGCTTATGCGTCTAGACAATTGAAGATTCATGAACAAAATTATACGACGCATGATTTGGAATTAGGCGCGGTTATTTTTGCATTAAAGACTTGGAGGCACTACTTATATGGGGTCAAAAGTATTATATATACCGACCATAAAAGTCTTCAACACATATTTAATCAGAAACAACTGAATATGAGGCAGCGTAGGTGGATTGAATTGTTGAATGATTACGACTTTGAGATTCGTTACCACCCGGGGAAGGCAAATGTGGTAGCCGATGCCTTGAGCAGAAAGGACAGAGAACCCATTCGAGTAAAATCTATGAATATAATGATTCACACTAACCTTACTACTCAAATAAAGGAGGCGCAACAAGGAGTTTTAAAAGAGGGAAATTTAAAGGATGAAATACCCAAAGGATCGGAGAAGCATCTTAATATTCGGGAAGATGGAACCCGGTATAGGGCTGAAAGAATTTGGGTACCAAAATTTGGAGATATGAGAGAAATGGTACTTAGAGAAGCTCATAAAACCAGATACTCAATACATCCTGGAACGGGGAAGATGTACAAGGATCTTAAGAAACATTTTTGGTGGCCAGGTATGAAAGCCGATATTGCTAAATATGTAGGAGAATGTTTGACGTGTTCTAAGGTCAAAGCTGGGCATCAAAAACTATCAGGTCTACTTCAACAACCCGAAATCCCGGAATGGAAATGGGAAAACATTACCATGGATTTCATCACTAAATTGCCAAGGACTGCAAGTGGTTTTGATACTATTTGGGTAATAGTTGATCGTCTCACCAAATCAGCACACTTTCTGCCAATAAGAGAAGATGACAAGATGGAGAAGTTAGCACGACTGTATTTGAAGGAAGTCGTCTCCAGACATGGAATACCAATCTCTATTATCTCTGATAGGGATGGCAGATTTATTTCAAGATTCTGGCAGACATAACAGCGAGCATTAGGAACTCGTCTAGACATGAGTACTGCCTATCATCCACAAACTGATGGACAGAGTAAAAGGACGATACAAACACTTGAAGACATGCTATGAGCATGTGTTATTGATTTCGGAAACAGTTGGGATCGACATCTACCGTTAGCAGAATTTTCCTACAACAACAGCTACCATTCAAGCATTGAGATGGCGCCGTTTGAAGCACTTTATGGTAGAAAGTGTAGGTCTCTGATTTGTTGGAGTGAAGTGGGGGATAGAAATATTACGGGTCCGGAGATAATACAAGAAACTACCGATAAGATCATCCAAATTCAACAACGGTTGAAAACTGCCCAAAGTCGACAAAAGAGCTACGCTGACATTAAAAGAAAAGATATAGAATTTGAAATTGGAGAGATGGTCATGCTTAAAGTTGCACCTTGGAAAGGCGTTTTTCGATTTGGTAAACGAGGGAAATTAAATCCAAGGTATATTGGACCATTCAAGATTATTGATCGTGTCGGACCAGTAGCTTACCGACTTGAGTTACCTCAACAACTCGCGGCTGTACATAACACTTTCCATGTCTCGAATTTGAAGAAATGTTTTGCTAAAGAAGATCTCACTATTCCGTTAGATGAAATCCAAATCAATGAAAAACTTCAATTCATCGAAGAACCCGTCGAAATAATGGATCGTGAGGTTAAAAGACTTAAGCAAAACAAGATACCAATTGTTAAGGTTCGATGGAATGCTCGTAGAGGACCTGAGTTCACCTGGAAGCGTGAAGATCAGATGAAGAAGAAATACCCGCATCTATTTCCAGAAGATTCGTCAACACCTTCAACAGCTTAAAATTTCGGGACGAAATTTATTTAACGGGTAGGTACTGTAGTGACCCGAACTTTTCCATGGTTATATATATTAATTGAGATTGATATTTACATGATTAAATGTTTCCAACATGTTAAGCAATCAAACTTGTTAAGACTTGATTAATTGAAATAGGTTTCATATAGACAATTGACCACCCAAGTTGACCGGTGATTCACGAACGTTAAAACTTGTAAAAACTATATGATGACATATATATGGATATATATATATATATATATATATATATATATATATATATATATATATATATATATATATATATATATATATATATATATATATATATATATATATATATATATATATATATATATATATAGTTAACATGATATTATGATAAGTAAACATATCATTAAGTATATTAACAATGAACTACATATGTAAAAACAAGACTACTAACTGAATGATTTTTAAACGAGACTTATATGTAACGATTATCGTTGTAAAGACATTTAATGTATATATATCATACTAAGAGATATTCATACATGATAATATCATGATAATATAATAATTTAAAATCTCATTTGATATTATAAACATTGGGTTAACAACATTTAACAAGATCGTTAACCTAAAGGTTTCAAAACAACACTTACATGTAACGACTAACGATGACTTAACGACTCAGTTAAAATGTATATACATGTAGTGTTTTAATATGTATTTATACACTTTTGAAAGACTTCCATACACTTATCAAAATACTTCTACTTAACAAAAATGCTTACAATTACATCCTCGTTCAGTTTCATCAACAATTCTACTCGTATGCACCCGTATTCGTACTCGTACAATACACAGCTTTTAGATGTATGTACTATTGGTATATACACTCCAATGATCAGCTCTTAGCAGCCCATGTGAGTCACCTAAAACATGTGGTAACCATCATTTGGCAACTAGCATGAAATATCTCATAAAATTACAAAAATATGAGTAATCATTCATGACTTATTTACATGAAAACAAAATTACATATCCTTTATATCTAATCCATACACCAACGACCAAAAACACCTACAAACACTTTCATTCTTCAATTTTCTTCATCTAATTGATCTCTCTCAAGTTCTATCTTCAAGTTCTAAGTGTTCTTCATAAATTCTACAAGTTCTAGTTACATAAAATTAAGAATACTTTCAAGTTTGCTAGCTCACTTCCAATCTTGTAAGGTGATCATCCAACCTCAAGAAATCTTTGTTTCTTACAGTAGGTTATCATTCTAATACAAGGTAATAATCATATTCAAACTTTGGTTCAATTTCTATAACTATAACAATCTTATTTCAAGTGATGATCTTACTTGAACTTGTTTTCGTGTCATGATTCTGATTCAAGAACTTCGAGCCATCCAAGGATCCGTTGAAGCTAGATCCATTTTTCTCTTTTCCAGTAGGTTTATCCAAGGAACTTAAGGTAGTAATGATGTTCATAACATCATTCTATTCATACATATAAAGCTATCTTATTCGAAGGTTTAAACTTGTAATCACTAGAACATAGTTTAGTTAATTCTAAACTTGTTCGCAAACAAAAGTTAATCCTTCTAACTTGACTTTTAAAATCAACTAAACACATATTCTATATCTATATGATATGCTAACTTAATGATTTAAAACCTAAAAACACTAAAAACACCGTAAAATCGGATTTACGCCGTCGTAGTAACACCGCGGGCTGTTTTGGGTTAGTTAATTAAAAACTATGATAAACTTTGATTTAAAAGTTGTTATTCTGGGAAAATGATTTTTATTATGAACATGAAACTATATCCAAAAATTATGGTTAAACTCAAAGTGGAAGTATGTTTTCTAAAATGGTCATCTAGACGTCGTTCTTTCGACTGAAATGACTACCTTTACAAAAACGACTTGTAACTTATTTTTCCAACAATAAACCTATACTTTTTCTGTTTAGATTCATAAAATAGAGTTCAATATGAAACCATAGCAATTTGATTCACTCAAAACGGATTTAAAATGAAGAAGTTATGGGTAAAACAAGATTGGATAATTTTTCTCATTTTAGCTACGTGAAAATTGGTAACAAATCTATTCCAACCATAACTTAATCAACTTGTATTGTATATTATGTATTCTTGAGATACCATAGACACGTATACAATGTTTCGACCTATCATGTCGACACATCTATATATATTTCGGAACAACCATAAACACTCTATATGTGAATGTTGAAGTTAGCTATACAAGGTTGAGGTTGATTCCAAAATATATATAGTTTGAGTTGTGATCAATACTGAGATACGTATACACTGGGTCGTGGATTGATTCAAGATAATATTTATAGATTTATTTCTGTACATCTAACTGTGGACAACTAGTTGTAGGTTACTAACGAGGACAGCTGACTTAATAAACTTAAAACATCAAAATATATTAAAAGTGTTGTAAATATATTTTGAACATACTTTGATATATATGTATATATTGTTATAGGTTCGTGAATCAACCAGTGGCCAAGTCTTACTTCCCGACGATGTAAAAATCTGTGAAAGTGAGTTATAGTCCCACTTTTAAAATCTAATATTTTTGGGATGAGAATACATGCAGGTTTTATAAATAATTTACAAAATAGACACAAGTACGTGAAACTACATTCTATGGTTGAATTATCGAAATCGAATATGCCCCTTTTTATTATGTCTGGTAATCTAAGAATTAGGGAACAGACACCCTAATTGACGCGAATCCTAAAGATAGATCTATTGGGCCTAACAAACCCCATCCAAAGTACCGGATGCTTTAGTACTTTGAAATTTATATCATATCCGAAGGGTGTCCCGGAATGATGGGGATATTATTATATATGCATCTTGTTAATGTCGGTTACCAGGTGTTCACCATATGAATGGTTTTTATCTCTATGTATGGGATGTGTATTGAAATATGAAATCTTGTGGTCTATTGTTACGATTTGATATATATAGGTTAAACTTATAACTCACCAACATTTTTGTTGACGTTTAAAGCATGTTTATTCTCAGGTGAATACTAAGAGCTTCCGCTATTGCATACTAAAATAAGGACAAGATTTGGAGTCCATGTTTGTATGATATTGTGTAAAAACTGCATTTAAGAAACTGATTTCGATGTAACATATTTGTATTGTAAACCATTATGTAATGGTCGTGTGTAAACAGGATATTTTAGATTATCATTATTTGATAATCTACGTAAAGCTTTTTAAACCTTTATTTATGAAATAAAGGTTATGGTTTGTTTTAAAAATGAATGCAGTCTTTGAAAAATGTCTCATATAGAGGTCAAAACCTCGCAACGAAATCAATTAATATGGAACGTTTTTAATCAATAAGAACGGGACATTTCAGATAAAGTCTCCGATGATATCGTTTCCCGTATGGGAAGAAACAAAGCACTTTTTGTCAATCGATCAACTATCACCCAAATCGTATCATATTGGGTTCTAACCGTCTTCGGTAACTTAGTAATGAAGTCCATGGTAATGTGCTCCCATTTCCATTTCGGGACTTCCAAGGGTTGTAACTTACCGTACGGCTGTTGGTGTTCGGCTTTAACTTGTAAACACGTGACGCATTGTTCAACATACTTAACCACATCACGCTTCATACCGGGCCACCAATAATCTTTCTTCAAGTCATAGTACATCTTCATTGCACCCGGATGAATGGAGTACTTTGACTTATGTGCTTCATCAAGTAGCACTTGTCGGTTACCACCCATCTTAGTTACCCACACTCTTCCTTGAAATGACAACAAACCATGCGAGCCCATAGCAATGAATTCCGTTTTCCCCACAATCCGATCTTCGTGCTTGTTGTGAACATACGCTTCTATTTGAACCTCACTAAGCTTTACAAGGAAATTGTTAGTAATAATCATGCGTAACGATCCTACTCGTATCGCCGGATGTTGACTTTTTCGACTCAAGGCGTCCGCGGCCACGTTCGCCTTTTCCGGATGGTAAAGTATCTCACAATCATAATCCTTTACCACATCCATCCACCTACGTTGACGATAATTCAAATCTCGTTGAGTAAAGAGATGTTTCAAACTCTTATGGTCCGAATAAATCGTACACTTGACACCATACAAGTAGTGGGGCCAAATTTTCAACGCATGAACCACCGCCGCCAATTCAAGATCATGTGTCGAGTATCTCTTTTCGTGTTCCTTTAATTGTCGAGAGGCGTAAGCGATGACTTTACCTCTTTGCATCAAAACACACCTGATCCCATTTAAAGAAGAATCACAATAAACCGTCATGTCTTCTACCCCTTCCGGCAACACTAACACCGGAGCTTGACACAATTTCTCTTTTAACAATTGAAAAGCAATTTCTTGCTCGTTCTCCCAATTGAATCTTACGTTCTTCCTCGTCAATTTAGTCAAAGGAGAAGCAATCTTAGAAAATTCTTGGATGAACCGACAATAATAACTGGCCAATCCGAGAAAGCTTCGGATTTCCGTAGGCGTAGTCGGTTGTCCCCAACTCTTCACCGTTTCTATCTTCCCCGGGTCTACTTGAATTCCTTCTTGATTCACAATATGGCCAAGGAATTGAACTTTCCTTAGCCAAAATTCACATTTGGAGAATTTTGCATACAACTTCTCCTTCCGCAATGTCTTCAACACTTCACGCAAATGGTGCTCATGTTCCTTCATACTCTTTGAATAAACAAGTATGTCGTCGATGAACACAATTTCTGACTTGTCCAACATAGGTTGGCACACCCGGTTCATAAGATCCATGAATGCCGCCGGTGCATTCGTAAGACCAAAAGGCATAACTACAAACTCATAATGCCCGTAACGCGTTCAGAAAGCCGTTTTCTCTATGTCTTCCTCACGGACTCACACTTGATGATAGCCAGACCGTAAGTCAATCTTAGAAAAATACGTTTCACCTTGGAGTTGGTCAAACAAATCGTCAATCCTAGGTAATGGATAGCGATTCTTGATCGTCACTTTGTTCAACTCCCGATAATCGATGCACATGCGCATACTTCCATCTTTCTTTTTCACAAACAAGACCAGAGCACCCCATGGCGAGGAGCTCGGTCGAATGAAACCCTTTTCAAGCAACTCTTGGGTTTGATTTAACAATTCTTGCATTTCTGTCGGCGCTAAACGATAAGGAGTTTTAGCAATGGGAGTAGCTCCCGGAAAACCAACTCAATGCGAAATTCTACTTGTCTTTCCGCCGGAACACCCGGTAACTCATCCGGAAAAACGTCTTCAAACTCATTAACCACCAGAATTTTACGAATGGGTGGTGGCTCATCACGAGTATCAACTACATGAGTGAGATAACATACACCACCACTCTTGAGAAAACGTCGTGCCCTAGCATAAGTGCATAATGGTACGGGTCTTCTTCGTTTATCACCATAAATAATCAACTCTCCCCCACTTGGGGTTCTCACACGAATGAACTTATCATGGCATGCAATATCGGCTCTATAACGATCGAGCCAATCCATGCCAACAACAATATCAAACTCACCCAAAGTCATCGGAATGAGATCGATTTTAAACGTTTCGGTACCAAACACAACATTACAATCTTTACACACATCAACCCCTAGCACCGTCTTACCATCCGCTATTTCAACTTCTACCAGATGACTTAACTTAGCTAGCGGTTTGTTAAGCTTAGACACAAATCGAGGCGATACAAAAGACAAATTAGCACCGCTATCAAATAATATCCTTGTCGGATTAGAATTAACCATGAAAGTACCTGAGACAACTTCATTGGAATGCCTGACCTCATCATTGGTCATCAAATAATTCCGTCCCTTAGCCATGCCCGCCGCCCTTTCTAACCTCTTAACATGATCACCCCGCAAGTCGGGACACTCTGGCCTCTTATGCCCTTCTTTACCGCAATTAAAACAAGTGAGCTTGGTTGTGGTTGATTGTTTCGGGCACTCACGAGCCATGTGCCCCCTTTGCCCACAATTGTAGCAAGCATAAGTAAAATCACCGAAATCACCCTTCTTAACACTACCAACACTCTCGGAGCCCTTCTTGTGCGTCTTGTTAGAAAAGTTCGAGTGACTAATAGCTTCAAACTTCTTTTTGCCGAAGGTAAAGCCACTCTTTCTCAAGATGAGCGACTCAAACCCTTTGGCCATATCAAACAACTCATCGAAACTCTTCACCACGTTCACACTAATCTTTTCTTGATAATTGTCATTCTAGATTCGGTAAAAGTCTTCCTTCAACATCTTATCATTCCCGACATACTCCGGGCAAAATTGAGTTTTTGACAAGTAAACGGATTTAAGAGTATTCAAATTCATCGACCCTTGCCTCAAGGAACGCAACTCGTCCTTAAGCCTAGTGAGATCGGCCGAAGTTCGGTACTCTTGAAAGAACTCCGTTTTGAACTCATCCCAAGTAAAATCCATGCATTGTTCCTCGCCATAAACTTGGATTTTAGCATCCCACCATAGCTTAGCATCACCCCTTAACATGCTACTACCATACCTCGCCTTTTTATCAAGAGGGCATTCACAAGTTCGAAAAGCCCCCTCCATATCGGAGATCCACCGGGCACTCTTTAACGGGTCTCTTTCGCCCTCAAAAGTAGGAGGTTGAGCATCTTTAAAATTCTTATAGAAAAAGTCTCGTATCCCGACATTGTCCCCTTGAAGGACAACTTTAATTTTCTCCGTTACTACGTTGACTAATTGCTCGTCAATCGTATCTAGAAACATTTTCTTAACATCTTCAAGGAAAGACGCATGATGACTTTTCAAAATGGCCTCGACTTTAGCCGTGAATTCGGGGTCCTCACTAGTGCCCCCATTTTCGGTGTCGTGTCCGTTTCTCATCTTCATTCTATAAAATGGAAAAGATTTAAACGACGAAACGAAACAAAAGGACATAACACGTATGCATATACGTATACCCCACACTACTCCATCTTACTCAACAATCGTCGTACATTACTTGTTTGACACGATTTGCACCCGTAACAATGGTAGCTAATCATTGTTACGCGAACACGTCGCATTAACTTGTTAGTACAATGTCCATCTCGCTTGATGATTGCTTAACACAACACATATCAATTAGCACGAGGTTATTTCACATAAACCAAATTACTAACCATTCCCGATTAGACCCAAAGTCCTACAAGTCCCGCATAAAAGCGCATGCACAATAAAGTCTAAGTCTAGGCACCTATCTTAAGTCACCTAAATCCCTTAGACCATGCTCTGATACCACTTAAAACAACCCAACCCGTACTCCGTACGATAATTTTTTTTTTTTTAAATGATACACATTTACGCGCCAATTAAATATGTAAACCATTCCACACGCTTCATTAAAAACATACTACGAGTTTAATGTTTACAAAAAGGCACAAAGGCCATTAACGAATGTGATACAAGTTTGACTAACTACAAATGATAGTTTATAATCCAAACTACCCCTTGAGCATGGTTTGGGACTAAACTACCCAAAACGTAGGTCAACTTCCAAAAGCTTCATCATAACATCAACAAGGACACCTAGTGCCCAATAACCCCCTTGCCCTTGTCCACACCTGCATCTAAAAAGATAAACAACGAGAGGGGTAAGCTAATGCTTAGTGAGTGCAACAATTATACGTTTACATATATAACCTACTTACTTGCAATCACTTACGCATTTACCGCATACATGCTAGCATTATAAGTATTCATACCATCACAAGTATAACACTAAATCTTCCACCATACGAGCTAGCATAACAATAGCATATAGTTTAAACAATATAATATGCTACAATCCACACACACAACCATGGTTAACCAAACGAACGAGGGAACGGTGTTTAAAAATCGTCGGAGTTCATAACAACCATTAGTGCACTTAACACTTCGTACACTAACCCCACGGGTGGCATCTTAACACGTCGATACTTCACCCCGGGTGGTGCCTTAACACTTCGGCACTTCACCCCGAGTGGTGTCTTAGCACATCGACACTTCACTCGTTACATCTCTCGGAGTGGCATCTTAACACATCGATACTTCACTCCCGAGTGGTGTCTTAACACATCGACACTTCACTCGCCACGTGAGGAGTGGTGTCTTAACACGTCGACACTTCACAACTCAACTACACAAATAAATACATCATTTATGCATGCATATAATTATTCCACTCACCTTAACACTTCGGTGATGATTATGCACTTCCGAGCTTCAAAGCAAAGTACCTAATACATAAGTACATATTCCATTACACAACTAGTGAAATTAACCACATTGCACCTACTTGAGCATTTAATGACCCAATTCGCATTAAATGACTCAAACACACCACAACCGCCCCTTTAATGGCCAAGACTCGACTTTAATCACTAAAGCTAGTGAATTAAAGTATAGTAACTTCAACTAGCACCAACTTAGGGTAATTTATACCCATTTCACCCAAACTAGGTCAACTAGCACATTTTGGATCCATTTTAACACTTTCACTACCAAACTTGTCAAACATGACCTAATTAACATCTCTTTCAACTTTAACAAGTGTTTTAGTGACTAAAAATGCCATTTAACATTTACAAATCCTATTTTCATTAGACCAAACCCTAGCTTGTGGCTATTAGGGTTTCATTACAACCACATAACCCAAATTCGCCCATTTTACCCTCAAATGGGTCAAACAAGTCTCTAGTAACCAAAACCCTAACCATTAACCAATTAAAACTCAAAACTTAGAGTTAGAACTTACCGAGACTATCAACGCGTAACTAGAGACACAAGGAACAACTTTAATTCTTGCTCTAAAGATCAACCCTCAATCCTTCACTCTCAAATCTCACTTTTAATCTAAATGGGTGTTGAGTTTTTGATAGAGAAAATGAAAGAAAAGATAAAAGAAATTAAATGAAATGGATGAGTGGTTGGGATTTAATGCTCCCATCAGATTTATATGCCAAATTACTAATTTGCCCCTTGAAGTCATTTAATTTGAGTTAAAACCGGCACCAGTCTGGCAGAAATGTCGCGGCGCGGCTCAAATCGTCGCGGCGCAACGAACAAAGGGAAAATCACCCCTTCTTAACCCAGGTTCTGTCCCTGGTTTGCTCGATATGCCGCGGCGCGGACCCGTCTATCGCGGCGCGGCCTAAGGCACTATCTGGCCATCTCGACAACCTTAAACACAAAAATCGTTTTACACAACATTCAAGTCGTTCAAGCTTCCAATACACGTCTAAACATCGTATCTAAGCCACACAAGACTTAACGCTAACCAAACTCATATACAAACTTATATACGCACACATTAACAAGTATATATATATATATATATATATATATATATATATATATATATATATATATATATATATATATATATATATATATATATATATATATATATATGTATATATACACACAATTATGCCTAAACGACGAGTTACAAACGTACAAACGATTAACTATGTACCTTTCGATACGTACATGAAAAATGGGATGTTACAATATACCAATAGTACATACATCTAAAAGCTGTGTATTGTACGAGTACGAATACGGGTGCATACGAGTAGAATTGTTGATGAAACTGAACGAGGATGTACTTGTAAGCATTTTTGTTAAGTAGAAGTATTTTGATAAGTGTCTTGAAGTCTTTCAAAAGTGTATGAATACATATTAAAACACTACATGTATATACATTTTAACTGAGTCGTTAAGTCATCGTTAGTCGTTACATGTAAATGTTGATTTGAAACCTTTAAGTTAACGATCTTGTTAAATGTTGTTAACCCAATGTTTATTATATCTAATGAGATGTTAAATTATTATATTATCATGATATTATGATATATTAATATATCTTAGTATGATATATATACAGTTAAATGTTGTTACAACGATAATCGTTACATATATGTCTCGTTTCAAAATCATTAAGTTAGTAGTCTTGTTTTACATATGTAGTTCATTGTTAATACACTTAATGACATGTTTACTTCTCATTTATCATGATTAAACATAGTGTATCAATATCTTAATATGATTCATATGTAATTAGTAAGACGTTGTTATAACGATGATCGTTATATATATATCGTTTCGAGTTTCTTAATTTAGTAATCTCATTTCTTATGTATATCACACATTGTTAATATACTTAGTGAGATACTTACTCATAATAATCTTATGTCAACCATATATATATGTCTATATATACCACAACATGTAGTTTTTACAATTTTGTAACGTTCGTGAATCACCGGTCAACTTGGGTGATCAATTGTCTATATGAAACTTATTTCATTTAATTAAGTCTTAACAAGTTTGATTGCTTAACACGTTGGAAACATTTAGTCATGTAAATATCAATCTCAATTAATATATATAAACATGGAAAAGTTCGGGTCACTACAGTGCCTACCCGTTAAATAAATTTGATCCCGAAATTTTAAGCTGTTGAAGGTGTTGACGAATCTTCTGGAAATAGATGCGGGTATTTCTTCTTCATCTGATCTTCATGCTCCCAGGTGAACTCGGGTCCTCTACGAGAATTCCATCGATCCTTAACAATCGGTATCTTTTTTTGCTTAAGTCCCTTAACCTCACGATCCATTATTTCGACGGGTTCTTCAATGAATTGAAGTTTTTCATTGATTTGGATTTCGTCCAACGGAACAGTGAGATCTTCTTTAGCAAAACATTTCTTCAAATTCGAGACGTGGAAAGTGTTATGTACAGTCGCGAGTTGTTGAGGTAGCTCCAGTTGGTAAGCTACTGGTCCGACACGATCTATAATCTTGAATGGTCCAATGTACCTTGGATTTAGTTTCCCCCGTTTACCAAATCGAACAATGCCTTTCCAAGGTGAAACCTTAAGCATGACCATTTCTCCAATTTCAAACTCTATATCTTTTCTTTTACTGTCCGTGTAGCTCTTTTGTCAACTCTGGCGGTTTTCAATCGTTGTTGAATTTGGATGATTTTCTCGGTAGTTTCTTGTATTATCTCCGGACCCGTAATCAGTCTATCCCCTACTTCATTCCAACAAATCGGAGACCTGCACTTTCTACCATAAAGTGCCTCAAATGGCACCATCTCAATACTAGAATGATAACTGTTGTTGTAGGAAAATTCTGCTAACGGTAGGTGTCGATCCCAACTATTTCTGAAATCAATAACATATGCTCGTAGCATGTCTTCAAGCATTTGTATTGTCCTTTCGCTCTGCCCACCAGTTTGTGGATGATAGGTAGTACTCATGTCTAGACGAGTCCCCAATGCTTGTTGCAACGTCTGCCAGAACCTTGAAACAAATCTACCATCCCTATCAGAGATAATAGAGACGGGTATTCCATTTCTGGAGACAACCTCCTTTAAATACAATCGCGCCAACTTCTCCATTTTGTCATCTTCTCTCATTGGCAGGAAGTGTGCTGACTTGGTGAGACGATCAACTATTACCCAAATAGTATCATAACCACTTACAGTCCTTGGCAATTTAGTAATGAAATCCATGGTAATGTTTTCCCATTTCCATTCCGGGATTTCGGGTTGTTGTAGTAGACCTAATGGTTTCTGATGTTCAGCTTTGACCTTAGAACACGTCAAACATTCTCCTACATATTTAGCAATATCGGCTTTCATACCCGGCCACCAAAAGTGTTTCTTAAGATCTTTATACATCTTCCCCGCTCCGGGATGTATTGAATATCTGGTTTTATGTGCTTCTTTAAGTACCATTTCTCTCACATCTCCAAACCTTGGTACCCAAATTCTATCAGCCCTATATCATGTTCCATCTTCCCGAATATTAAGATGTTTCTCTGATCCTTTGGGTATCTCATTCTTCAACTCTCCTTCTTTTACAACCCCCTGTTGCGCCTCCTTTATTTGAGTAGTAAGGTTAGTACGAATAATTATATTCATAGCTTTTACCTGTATAGGTTCTCTGTCCTTTCTACTAAAAGCGTCGGCTACCACATTCGCCTTCCCCAGGTGGTATCGAATCTCAAAATCATAATCATTCAATAGTTCAATCCACATGCGTTGTCTCATATTCAGTTGCTTCTGATTAAATATATGTTGGAGACTTTTGTAGTCGGTATATATAATACTTTTGACCCCATATAAATAATGCCTCCAAGTCTTTAATGCAAAAACAACAGCACCCAATTCCAAATCGTGAGTTGTATAATTTTGCTCGTGAATCTTCAATTGTCTAGACGCATAAGCAATCACCTTCATTCGTTGCATTAATACACAATCGAGACCTTGCTTTGATGCGTCACAATAAATCACAAAATCATCATTCCCTTCAGGCAATAACAATATAGGTGCCGTATTTAGCTTTTTCTTCAATAACTGAAACGCCTTCTCTTGTTCATCCTTCCATTCAAATTTCTTCCCTTTATGCATTAATGCGGTCAAGGGTTTTGCTATTTTGGAGAAATCTTGGATGAATCTTCTGTAGTAACCAGCCAATCCTAAAAATTGACGTATATGCTTCGGAGTTTTTGGGGTTTCCCACTTTTCAACGGTTTTGATCTTTGCCGGGTCCACCTACATACCTTCTTTGTTCACTATGTGACCGAGGAATTGAACTTCTTCCAACCAAAATGCACACTTTGAAAACTTAGCGTACAGTTTTTCTTTCCTCAATACTTCTAGCACTTTTCTAAAATGTTCTTCGTGCTCTTGATCATTCTTTGAGTAAATAAGTATGTCATCGATGAAAACAATGACAAACTTGTCAAGATATGGCCCACACACTCAGTTCATAAGGTCCATGAACACGGAATATACAAAACTCGTAATGACCATAACGCGTCCTAAAAGCATTTTTTGTCATCCTCCTTTACTCGCAGTTGATGATATCCAGAACGTAAATCGATTTTCGAATAAACCGACGAGCCTTGTAGTTGATCAAATAAGTCGTCAATTCTTGGCAGTGGATAACGGTTTTTGATGGTAAGTTTATTCAACTCTCTGTAGTCAATACAAAACCTAAATGTACCATCCTTCTTCTTGACAAACAAAACAGGAGCTCCCCATGGTGATGTGCATGGTCGAATGAAACCACGTTCTAATAGTTCTTGCAGTTGGCTTTGCAGTTCTTTCATCTCGCTGGGTGCGAGTCTGTAAGAAGCACGAGCTATTGGTACAGCTCCTGGTACAAGATCAATTTGAAATTCAACAGATAGATGTGGAGGTAGTCCCGGTAATTCTTTCGGAAATACATCGGGAAATTCTTTGGCGACGGGAACATCATTGATGCTCTTTTCTTCAGTTTGTACTTTCTCGACATGTGCTAGAACAGCATAGCAACCTTTTCTTATTAGTTTTTGTGCCTTCAAATTACTAATAAGATGTAGCTTCGTGTTTCCCATTTCTCCGTACACCATTAAGGGTTCTCCTTCTTCTTGTACAATGCGAATTGCATTTTTGTAACATACGATCTCTGCTTTCATCTCTTTCAGCCAGTCCATGCCAATTATTACATCAAAACTTCTTAACTCTACTGTTATCAAATCAATCTTAAATATTTCGCTACCTAGTTTAATTTCTCGATTCCGGCATATATAATCTGCTGAAATTAATTTACCGTTTGCTAATTCGAGTAAAAATTTACTATCTAACGGCGTCAATGGACAACTTAATTTAGCACAAAAATCTCTACTCATAGAGCTTCTATCCACACCCGAATCAAATAAAACGTAAGCAGATTTATTGTCAATAAGAAATGTACCCGTAACAAGCTCCGGGTCTTCCTGTGCCTCTGTCGCATTAATATTGAAAACTCTTCCACGGCCTTGTCCATTCGTGTTCTCCTGGTTCGGGCAATTTCTAATAATGTGGCCCGATTTTCCACATTTATAACAAACTACATTGGCATAACTTGCTCCGACACTACTTGCTCCGCCATTACTCGTTCCGACACCATTTGTTCCTTTCGTTCTGTTAACCCCTGGTCCGTAGACCTCACACTTCACCGCGCTATGACCATTTCTTTTACACTTGTTGCAAAATTTGGTGCAGAACCCCGAGTGATACTTTTCACACCTTTGGCATAGCTGCTTCTAATTGTTGTTGTTGTTGTTGTGGTTGTTATTGTTATTGGGATGATTGTTGTAGTTGTTGTTGTGCCGTTTGTTGTAGTTGCGATTGATGTTGCGATTGTTGGGATAGTTGTTGTTGTTTTGGTGACTCATATCACCGTTTTCCTCCCACTTTCTTTTGACTAACTTCACGTTGGCCCCTTCGGCTGTCTGTTCTTTAATTCTTCCCTCAATCTGGTTCACTAGTTTGTGAGCCATTCTACATGCCTTTTGTATGGAGGCAGGCTCGTGTGAACTTATATCTTCTTGGATTCTCTCCGGTAACTCTTTCACAAACGCGTCGATCTTCTCTTCCTCATCTTCGAACGCTCTCGGACACAATAGGCACAATTCTGTGAATCGTCTTTTATATGAAGTAATATCAAATCCCTGTGTTCATAACCCTCTAAGTTCTGACTTGAGCTTATTGACCTTGGTTCTGGGACGGTACTTCTCGTTCATCAAGTGCTTGAATGCTGACCACGATAGCACGTAAGCAGCATCTTGTCCCACTTGCTCTAGATAGGTATTCCACCATGTTAACGCAATACCTGTGAAGGTATGCGTAGCGTACTTCACTTTGTCTCCTTCAGCACACTTACTTATGGCAAACACCGATTCAACTTTCTCGGTCCACCATTTCAATCCGATTGGTCCTTCGGTCCCATCAAATTCTGAAGGTTTGCAGGCAGTGAATTCCTTGTAGGAGCATCCTACACAATTTCTTGCGCCGTTAGCTGTATTGCTAGATTCAGAATTATTGTTGGTATGTAGCGCGGCCTGTACTGCGGCTATGTTTGAAGCAAGAAAGGCAAGAAATTCCTCTTCGCTCATATTCAAGGTGTGTCGAGTAGTCGGTGACATTTCCTTCAAAATAGTCAAATGAAATAATTTAATCATACAGAATATTAAGAGTAGTCAATAGTATCTCGTAGCATAATATGAACTCATTTATATACATATACCTTGATTAATGATATTAATGATACAAATATTAATAATAATAATGAAAGTAATAATATTATTATAACAACTATATTTAAATTTGTTTTTATATATATATTATTACTTATGTAATATTTAATGATCATATAATACATTATATAATAACTTTTATTAAAGATTTATTATTTATACATTTTGTATAATATAAAATTATAATAAGCATACATATTTATATAAAGCTTCATTTTAAATTACACTTACTTATTTTATGTCTTATTTTACATTTTTAACTCAAATGTTTTAGTTATAATTTATAATTTCAAATTAATATATACACTTATATATATATATATATATATATATATATATATATATATATATATATATATATATATATATATATATATATATATATATATATATATATATATATATATATATATATATATTATACATATTTATTTACAAACAATTGTTCGTAAATCCTCGGAAACAGTCAAAGGTAACTGAATCCATGTAAACAGTTCAAAAGTTTTTAAACTCAACGTTACAGACTTTGCTTATCGTATCGGAATCAAATAAAGATTAAGTTTAAATTTAGTCGGAAATTCCCGGGTCATCACAGTACCTACCCATTAAAGAAATTTCGTCCCAAAATTTGAGTGAGGTGGTCATGACTAACAATAAAAATGTTTTCATGACGAATATTAGTTGATAAATAGAGTTTTATCACCATTGAATAATTTGGATAAAACGATTCGATTACTCAAAGCGTACAAGTGAAGCTATCACAAAAGATTGATATAAGACATTAGATATTCGTCTTAACTTTTGACGTAGTCATGGTTGAATTCCGGAATTCAGGGGATTTAAAGAAAATCTTCGAAATCTAAAAGATTTGATTCTTCGACGAGTAAGGAAATTAAGATTTCTATAATTAAATACGGTGATCTGCCTCGATTACTCTGTCTGATATTTTCACTATAAATTAAGCTCTTCCGTTCCATTATTCTCACCATTCCTATACTTTCTTTCTTAGTTCATACATCCAAAAGATTGTGAAAATGCTAAATCCCATTCTAATCCTTGATATTTTCCTAATTATCATTTCTGTCATCCTTCTTTTCAATCTTCCACCAGGAAAATCTGTTTACTTCTACTATTACTTTGGGTGATTCTATTCTTAATTATACCGTGTCTTTATATTACTATTCGTATTAATATCCACGGTTTGTGACCTCCGTGTTGTTATTGGGCTTTATATTTTCTCTTATATTTTGGAGCTCTTTGCCTTTTTATTCTCCTCTCGATTCCTAGTAACGCGAGCAACGGTCCAGAATTCATAGATATGAATTTCGAAATGAACATAGTTAATCTTCTAAGAAAGAAATGGTAATAGCATGATCTTGATTCGTCAAATTACCAGAATATCCGGGAAAGATAGAACTATCAAGAAAATATGTTCTTGATATGTTTATATTTTAGATAAAATGTAAGAGTCATGTAACATGGCACATGATGACGTTATTATCTGTGAATCATCATGTCCCATTTAGAAACTCAGCATGACTTACTGTAATATAATCATGTTGATCAAGTGTCATTAAATTATACTAACTCATGCATCAGTTCCTAACATTACTTCAATAACATTCATATTTTAAATTTGAAAGTTTACAGAATATAGAAACTAACAGTTTCTATATGAGGTAACACTGATAGCACGAAAAGATTAATGATTTCAGATAAGAATAGTTATAAAAATATCTTCAGAAATATGGAGGATATTTATAATGAAAGATACGATAATATCTTGGAATTTTAGAATCAAATTGTGATGAAGAAATTCATTCACGATGATTTAGAGAGATTAAGGAGCAAGGTATTCGCTAAAGACTTCAGCAGGCATTGAATTATTTGGATTCTTTGAAGTCAAACTTATTCTTTGTGATTTGTCCACGGTTTCCTTCATAGTTTCGCATAATCCGCTTTTCGGTACTAAATTTTCTATTGAGTGTTTCCAATACTCCATTCTTTATCATCAAACTTTTGACCGTTTAGACCATCTACAATTTTTCTGTTTCCTCTGCATTTAATGCTACGATATCTGAATCATCGGCTATTATTCCAAAGTGATTTCAAGAGAATTATGTTTTTAGATGATTAAACGTTGATGGTAACATGGTGGAATATGAAAGGTTCCCCGGTAACAATAAAAGAGCACGCGGATATATTAAGATTATAATAAGGTTGTTTCGAACGAAAAGTCGAAGTTGACTTGCTGGAGCTGTGACAAAATTGGCTAATTTGAAAAAGGAATTGCAAAGTTATTTTCAGTAATAACAACGACAAAGGAGCTAGCACAGATATGTGTTAAACGTTTACTCAGTTTCCGAGAGTTTTTCAGGTGCATAACTATATGTATAAATCTTTTCTTCTGTAGATGAAGCGCGGTTGGTTCATCTTCTCGATTGAGGTGTTTTCAAGAATCATGAAAGGTTTGAACGCAGAATGTAATTGTGAAGATACAAATGATGTTTAAGACGAAATCAAGTGAAAACTTGAAGAATTGTTTAGTTTTCATATGTTATAATCAATATTTTAATTCATTTTAATTGTCCAATGTTATTAGTCCACAGTCGATAGTCCACAGTTGACAGTCCAATAATTCATATATAATTTAATATATAATATTCGAATTAATTAATACGTATCGTGACCCGTGTACATGTCTCAGACTCGATCACAACTCAAAGTACATATATTATTATAGAATCAACCTCAACCCTGTATAGAGAACTCGATCATTACTGCATATAGAGTGTCTATGGTGATTCCAAATAATATAAATAGATGCGTCGATATGATATGTCAAAACCTTGTATACGTGTCCCGATATTTGAAGTGCGTAAAATAAATAACAGAAAATAAATGACGATAAATAAAGTGCGTAAAGTAAATAACATAAATTAAATGACGATAAATAAAATTGCGAGAATTTAAATTGCGATAAATAAATTGCGATAAATAAAATGTAATCAGTTAGCTAGGAACAGTTAGCTAGGATTTTTTTAGCGTGGATTCTTAACAAAATTTCTCATAGTTAATTTGTTTGTTTCTAACAAAATTTTATTTTATCAAATGTTTTCTTCATTATGCCACTTGTTGGATTCTGATAGGTCAAAATCTAAATATGAAATTGAATGAAAATGGTTATTCTGCGGTGAACAGATACATATATCGGTGAGTGCAAATAGGATAGTAAATGACTGTTGAATCAGCTTTGACGAATGTACAGTGTAACTTATTAAGGTGAAATCTAAGTATTCCTCGGGTATTACCTACCCATTAAAATATTTTCACCATTAACAGTTTGTTCAAAAGAATTTTTAATTACAATCTTTATGAAAACATACTTAAATATATATTTTCTTCAGATGTAATTATAGATTTAATGAGTTAATATAGTATTAATCTCATTTAATTTACCGTCAGAACTAAGATACATAATCTATAAAACATTAGAGATTACATGATGGCCATGTCGAACGAAGATAAAATAGATAGAACGATACATAGAATGATGATTATGCTCGTGGTACAGAATGTGATATTGAGGAAAGGATTGTTGTTAATACAGGTGCTGTTACTGATGGTACTGTTGGTGTCAGTGATGTTGTTGAAGCTGGTAAGTTTTGCACCATGTTCTCTAAATTGATTACTCGAGCGCGAAGCTCGTTGACTTCTTTGATTACTCCGGGATGATTGTCGATCAGAACGAGCGGATGAATAAGGTTTAGAATATGAGTTATGATATAGTCGTGGCGAGAGATTCTGGAAATGAGGGTGAAAATGGTGTTACGAACAGGTTCGCCGGAAAGTGCTTCAGGTTCTTCGCCAAAAGGTGAATTCGGTTAGTGGAAGGGATCGCCTTCTGCGCGTCTCCATTGATTAAGTCAACTACGAATCCATCAGATGAATTGGAGATAGCTGATTGATTGATTCATTCTGGTGACACTGCTTTCGGGGCTTTGGTGAATATCCATGTCGGAATAGTTTTCGGAATAACTATCGGAATAGTTATCGAAATCTGAGGGACTCGAACTGGTTGAGGGATTCATCTCGTACGATCAGATGAAGGATTTTCGATAAGAAATAGATTATAGGATGTAGATTAGTACCCTGCAATACATAATTTACATATGCATATATAATACTAAAATCCCATAAGTTACGGAGGAATCTACGGAAACTGTCAGACAAAGTCTACAGTAACAGATATGCTAAGATATGAATTAGCAGATACGCTAAGATACGAATTTTGTCTATACACTATTCATGCAATCATTGCAGTAAGATGTGTCTAGACTAAGAATGATAAGCAGGTAATTTCCTAAGGATAATAAGTAGATGATTTTCGACACGAATGATAAGCAAAACTTTTGACATGCAGACACGGTCGAAGTCCAGACTCACTAATGCATCCTAACGACTATCAGTTAGACACACTAATGCAAGACCTGGTTCGCTAAGACCACCGCTCTGATACCAACTGAAGCGACCCGTCCTAATCCATCCGGATGAAATCCATATCGATTATAAACGATTCACAACAGTTGATTACATCGCGAGGTACTTGACCTCTATATGATACATCTTACAAACATTGCATTCGTTTTTGAAAAGACAATCTTTCATTACATCGAAAGTTAACGGCACGCATACCAATTTATAATATATCTAACTATAATTGACTTAATAATAATCTTGATGAACTCAACGACTCGAATGCAACGTCTTTTGAAATATGTCATGAATGACTCCAAGTAATATCTTTAAAATGAGCAATTGCACAACGGAAGACTTCTTTCATACCTGAGAATAAACATGCTTTAAAGTGTCAACCAAAAGATTGGTGAGTTCATTAGTTTAACATAAATAATCATTACCAATATTTTAATAGACCACAAGATTTCTCATAAGTAAACGTCCCGTCCATAGAGACAAAATATCATTCATATGGATTGAACACCTGGTAACCGACATTAACAAGATGCATATAAGAATATCCCCATCATTCCGGAATCCTCCTTCGGACATGATATAAATTTCGAAGTACTAAAGCATCCGGTACTTTGGATGGGATTTGTTAGGCCCAATAGACCTATCTTTAGGATTCGCGTCAATTAGGGTGTCTGTTCCCTAATTCTTAGATTACCAGACTTAATAAAAAGGGGCATATTCGATTTCGATAATTCAACCATAGAATATAGTTTCACATACTTGTGTCTATTTTGTAAATCATTTATAAAAGCAACGCATGTATTCTCAGTCCCAAAAGTATATATTGCAAAAGCATTTAAAAAGGGAGCAAATGAAACTCACAATACTGTATTTTGTAGTAAAAATACATACGACGATATTGAACAATGCAGGGTTGGCCTTAGATTCACGAACCTATATCATTTGTATATATATTAATACACATAATCGTAATCGAACAATTATTTATATTATTATTAGTGATAATTTTTATATTATTAACTTACATATTTTATTATATAATCATTTTGTATATTTAAAGTAAAGTATCTATATATTTAAGTTATGGTTATTATATTTATTTTATATACATAATCTTTTGTTTACAAAATAATATTTATAGTAAGACTAGAGTAATATAATAATAAAAATGACAATAATTATAATACTTAATATTACCATTTGAGATATTAATGGTTATGGTTTCATTAGTTATAAAGTTAATGATATTAATACTAATAATATACATATATTAATAATAATGGTCCTAATATTTATAAAGTGATAATAATACTAATAATTATGAAAATAATAATAACTTGTATTATCTTCATAATAATAATAATAATAAACATATTCATCATAATGATACTAATATTAAAGTTTTAAAATTAATAATAATATCATAGTTAGTACTTATAATAATAATAACAATAGATATAATACTTGTAGTTATAATACAAATAACAATTATGATACTTACAATAATAATTACAATACTAAGTATAATACTAGTAATTATGATAAAACAAGATAATATATTTATAAAAATCTCAAAGTTATATTAATATTCATGATAATCATTAGTATTCAAATAATACTAACCATAATAGTAATAATAGCAAACCCAATAATAATAATAATAGTAATAATAATAATTATAATAATAATAATTATAATTGTAATAGAAATGATAATAAAAAGTGTATACCCTCTTAATTGATTTTCTGAAAAAAAATGCTCCGGGCGGGACTTGAACCCGTGACCTCTCGAAACTCGCTAACACTCTTCACCATCAGACCATTACTGCATTTCTGTTATATAACCCTTCTGAATAAACTATAACCCGAATTTTATTTCTATGTTCATCTCCTTCCATAGACCAAAACGATTCAACTCAAGTTCAAAACCAGTTACTAACCACTTTCAAATTAGTTTTAGGACTCCAACAATATATAACTAATCTATATCAATCAATCCTTGAATTAATTGAAACGAAAAAAAAATATAATAAGAACCCAGCTACTACTTACGGTTCTTTTTAAAAAAAAAATTAGTGATTTTGATTTGTAAGTCGTTATAGATTATAATCCCAACATGAAATAGGCTCCAAACACTTCGTATAAACTTTCCAAATCGTCAATTTAACTTGAATCGTAATAAATAGCTCAAATTTGATTCAAGAACATTAGTTGACTTTCAAAAACCCAAAACTTTGACTACGTAATTTGAAATCGTTAGAAAGAATTGATACTTGAAACTTTATAGGAAGCTTAAATGAAGGATTTCTAACAAATCTACATTAAAGGATTTTTAAATTTGATTCAAAATCGAAATGTGGCCAAAAAGTTGTAGAACAGAGGACCGACAGTTTAATTTTTGTTTTTCTGTTAAAATTAATCTATTTGCAGTGAGAGTATATATCATACATGTGATTGATTTTATGCTGTAACATGATTTGATTGAAATTTGTATTTTGGTGAAATTATTCGACATGAGTTCACAGACGAAATAGAAAAACAAAGAGAAAAAAAATAAAATAACAGATATTGACCTTTAAACAAAAAAAACACGTAGTAATCTGTATAAATATAAACATATAACAATATTCATATTTCTGTATTTATATATCTCTTTTATTTATATAATTATATTTACAAATTACAATTAATCTTTTTAATAAATATAACTATAATAATAATAATACTCTTAATATTATAAATAATAGTAATACAAATTTATAAAAATATATTAGTACTAATAATAATCTTATTACTTATGATATTGATAATAAACATTATATAATGTATAATTTTATTAATAACAATAATACTAATTATAATAGTACTAATATATTTTTATTAGCAACAATAATACCAATAATAATAATACTATATCAATTATACATATTAACTGTCATATCTATATATTAACTATTGAAGAATATTATATATCTAACACTGATTTTTAATAATGGATAAATAAAAAATATTAATATTGTTAAGGGTGCTAATAATATTATTAGTTATAATAATATAAATTTTAATAATGATAATAATAAGATTAACAATAATAATAATATAACAGCATATACTTATCAAATTTCATATATATATACATATACCTTGATTAATGATATTAATGATACAAATATTAATAATAATAATGAAAGTAATAATATTATTATAACAACTATATTTAAATTTGTTTTTATATATATATTATTACTTATGTAATATTTAATGATCATATAATACATTATATAATAACTTTTATTAAAGATTTATTATTTATACATTTTGTATAATATAAAATTATAATAACCATACATATTTATATAAAGCTTCATTTTAAATTACACTTACTTATTTTATGTCTTATTTTACATTTTTAACTCAAATGTTTTAGTTATAATTTATAATTTCAAATTAATATATACACTTATATATATATATATATATATATATATATATATATATATATATATATATATATATATATATATATATATATATATATATATATATATATACATACATATTTATTTACAAACAATTGTTCGTGAATCCTCGAAAACAGTCAAAGGTAATTGAATCCATGTAAACAGTTCAAAAGTTTTTAAACTCAACGTTACAGACTTTGCTTATCGTATCGGAATCAAATAAAGATTAAGTTTAAATTTGGTCGGAAATTCCCGGGTCATCACATTATAAAAGCTTTTTCTTCATATTAGCATTTTATAAGTTTAAATTCGGGTACTACCTACCCGTTAAGTTCATACTTAGTAGCTAATATACAATTCAACTACTACAATTCCATATGAAAAACTTATTATAATAATATATCACATATAAATATTCTTCAAACTTACAACTTCGCTATATTACATATAACATGAAATATAGTACACTATGATGCAGGACAGTTTTGAAGATAAATCTAGTTAATACGCAAGTTGTTCAGCAAAGAAAATAAAGACACGTAATTCATAAGTCCAGAAACAAGTCATGCATTCTGGTTTTACTAAGACGACTTCCCATCCTTGGTCTTGTGGAAAATAACCGTTATGACCATTAGCTAGGCAGCATGTTGTAATGTCGTCAAAAGGACGAGGGTTTCATAATGTCCAACAGCCCCATAATAATCTAAAAACCTTGTTTCTCACCCCAACTAATGAATCCGTCACTTGTGGGAAAGTTTTATTTAAAAGCTGCAATCCGATGTTCTTTTTCTCACTTTGGTAAGAAGCGAACATCACTAACCTGTAAGCATAACATGCTTCTTTATGTTGCATGTTAGAAGCTCTTTCTAATTCACGAAATCCTATGTTGGGATATGTTGAGTCAAAATAGGTTCTTAACCCGTAGCATAAAATTGCATTTGGGTTCCCCGCGTTTAATACTTTAAAGAAAACACGGCGTAACTTACGGTCTCCCCAATGTGATATACCCCACCTATCAAGGGAAAGCCTTTTATAAACTAAGGCATTTCCGGAAAGTCTTTCAAATGTTTAACAAGTTAATTTCGCCATAACTAAATGTGCTGATGAATTCTGACCGACTCTAGACAAGATTTCCTCAATCATATCCTCTGGTAGGTCTTCTAAAATATTCGGTTGTCTACCCTTAACGTCCATTTTATTTTTATACTGTAAAACAGACAAGGATTAGATTCGTAATAACAAACAATATAAGCAATTTTTACATTGAACATAAAAGTACAAGCACACTACAATACATTTATTACACAACATGCTCACACCCCTCTAATCTGAATCACTGGTTTCTTCTTCTTCGAACTTGGTTCTTTTTCCTAATCTTCTAGGGATATATGATGTTCCTCTAATACGAGTCGTCGTTTTCCACATTGGTTTAGAAAAACCTGGTGGTTTAGAGGTTCCCGGGTTATTGTCACGATATTGAAAATACGGGTGTTGACGGTACATATAAAGTTCATCGGGGTCGGAATCAGATTTCTCTATTTTGATGTCTTTTCCCTTATTATTTTCTTTTGCCTCATTAAATTGGGTCGGGGTAATTTCTATAACATCATCAGAATCCTCATCAGGATCCGATTCATCGGAAAATTGGTAATTTTCCCAATATTTTGCTTCCTTAGCGGAAACACCATTGACCATTATTAACTTTGGTCCATTGGTTGAGGGTTTTCTTTTATTTAACCAGTTTTCTGTGGTTCCTACTATTCCCCCCCCCCCCCCGAAACCTCCTCTTCTTCCGGTTCCTCTTCTTCCGGTTCCGTTTCCTCTTCTTTCGGTTCTTTGGGAACTTGTGAATCTTGCCAATATATATTCGACTCTTCGTTATTATTAGGTGAGTCAATGGGATTTGTGCTAGAGGTAGACATCTATCACACAATATCAAGCATGTTAAGAGATTAATATATCACATAATATTTACATGTTAATAATATATAGTTTCCAACAAAAATGTTAAGCAATCATTTTTAAAGAAAACACGGTCGAAGTCCAGACTCACTAATGCATCCTAACAAACTCGATAAGGCACACTAATGAAAATTTTCTGGTTCTCTAAGACCAATGCTCGGATACCAACTGAAATGTCCCGTTCATATTGATTATAAACGTTCCATATTAATTGATTTCGTTGCGAGGTTTTGACCTCTATATGAGACGTTTTTCAAAGACTGCATTCATTTTTTAAACAACCATGACCTTTATTTTATCAATAAAGGTTTTGAAAATATTACGTAGATTATCAAATAATGATAATCTAAAATATATTGTTTACACACGACCATTACATAATGGTTTACAATAGAAATATATTACATCGACATATGTTTCTTGAATGCAGTTTTTACACAATATCATACAAACGTGGACTCCAAATCTTGTCCTTATTTTAGTATGCAACAGCGGAAGCTCTTAGTATTCACCTGAGAATAAACATGCTTTAAACGTCAACAAAAATGTTGGTGATTTATAGGTTTAACCTATATATATATATATATATATATCAAATCGTAACAATAGACCACAAGATTTCATATTTCAATACACATCCCATACATAGAGATAAAAATCATTCATATGGTGAACACCTGGTAACCGACATTAACAAGATGCATATATAAGAATATCCTCATCATTCTGGGACACCCTTCGGATATGATATAAATTTCAAAGTACTAAAGCATCTGGTATTTTGAATGGGGTTTGTTAGGCCCAATAGATCTATCTTTAGGATTCGCATCAATTAGGGTGTCTGTTCCCTAATTCTTAGATTACCAGACTTAATAAAAAGGGGCATATTCGATTTTGATAATTCAACCATAGAATGTAGTTTCACGTACTTGTGTCTATTTTGTAAATCATTTATAAAACCTGCATGTATTCTCATCCCAAAAATATTAGATTTTAAAAGTGGGACTATAACTCACTTTCACAGATATTTCCTTCCTCGAAAATAAGACTTGGCCACGGATCGATTCACGAACCTATACAAATATGTACATATATATCAAAGTATGATCAAAATATAATTACAACCATTTTTATTATGTTTTAAAGATTTGAGTGTATTAAGTCAGCTGTCCTCGTTAGTAACCTACAACTAGTTGTCCACAGTTAGATATACAGAAATAAATAAATATATATTATCTTGAATCAATCCACGACCCAGTGTATACACGTCTCAGGCTAGATCACAACTTAAAGTATATATATTTTTGGAATCAACCTCAACCCTGTATAGCTAACTCCAACATTACTGCATATAGAGTGTCTATGGTTGTTCCAAATAATATATATACATGGGTCGATATGATATGTCAAAACATTTGCATACGTGTCTATGCTATCCTAAGATTACATAATATATTAGAATACATGTATAATACAATATAAGTTAGCTAGGATATGATTTTTATAGATTTGTTAAACATTTCCCGTAGCTAAAATGATCAAAAATATCCAATATTGTTTTACCCATAACTTCTTCATTTTAAATCCGTTTCTAGTAAATCAAATTGCTATGGTTTCATATTGAATTCTAATTTAAGAATCCAAACAGAAAAAGTATAGGTTTATTGTCTAAAATTTAAGTTACATGTCAATTACTAAAGAGGTAGTCATTTCCGTCGAAAGAACGACATCTTGATGACCATTTTGAAAAACATAATTTCACTTTGAGTTTAACCAAGATTTTTGGATATAGTTTCATGTTCATATGAAAAATCATTTTCCTAGAAGAACAACTTTTAAATCAAAGTTTATCATACTTTTTAATTATCCAAACCAAAACAGCCCCCGGCTTCACTACGACGGCGTATATCCGATTTTATGGTGTTCATCGTGTTTCCATGTTTTAAATCATTAAGTTAGAATATCATATAGATATAGAACATGTGTTTAGTTGATTTTAAAAGTTAAGTTAGAAGGATTAACTTTTGTTTGCTAACAAGTTTAGAATTAACTAAACTATGTTCTAGTGATTACAAGTTTAAACCTTCGAATAAGATAGCTTTATATGTATGAATCGAATGATGTTATGAACATCATTACTACCTCAAGTTTTCTGGATAAAACTACTGGAAATGAGAAAAATGGATCTAGCTTCAAAGGATCCTTGGATGGCTTGAAAGTTCTTGAAACAGAATCATGACACGAAAACAGTTCAAGTAAGATTTTCACTCGAAATAAGATTGTTATAGTTGTAGAAATTGAATCAAAGTTTGAATATGAATATTACCTTGAATTATAAAGATAACCTACTGTAAATAACAAAGGTTCCTTGATCTTAGATGATTACTTGAAATGGATTAGAAAGCTTGGAATTAGACTTGCAAACTTGGAAGTATTCTTGATTTTTATGAAACTATACTTATGGAATTTATGAAGAACACTTAGAACTTGAAGATGGAACTTGAGAGAGATCAATTAGATGAAGAAAATTGAAGAGTGAAAGTGTTTGTAGATGTTTTTGGTCGTTGGTATATGGATTAGATATAAAGGATATGTAATTTTGTTTTCATGTAAATAAGTCATGAATGATTACTAATATTTTTGTAATTTTATGAGATATTTCATGCTAGTTGCCAAATGATAGTTCTCACATGTGTTAGGTGACTCACATGGGCTGCTAAGAGCTGATAATTGGAGTGTATATACCAATAGTACATACATCTAAAAGCTGTGTATTGTACGAGTACGAATACGGGTGCATACGAGTAGAATTGTTGATGAAACTGAACGAGGATGTACTTGTAAGCATTTTTGTTAAGTAGAAGTATTTTGATAAGTGTCTTGAAGTCTTTAAAAAGTGTATGAATATATATTAAAACACTACATGTATATACATTTTAACTGAGTCGTTAAGTCATCGTTAGTCGTTACATGTAAATGTTGATTTGAAACCTTTAAGTTAACGATCTTGTTAAATGTTGTTAACCCAATGTTTATTATATCTAATGAGATGTTAAATTATTATATTATCATGATATTATGATATATTAATATATCTTAGTATGATATATATACAGTTAAATGTTGTTACAACGATAATCGTTACATATATGTCTCGTTTCAAAATCATTAAGTTAGTAGTCTTGTTTTACATATGTAGTTCATTGTTAATACACTTAATGACATGTTTACTTCTCATTTATCATGATTAAACATAGTGTATCAATATCTTAATATGATTCATATGTAATTAGTAAGACGTTGTTATAACGATAATCGTTATATATATCGTTTCGAGTTTCTTAATTTAGTAATCTCATTTCTTATGTATATTACACATTGTTAATATACTTAGTAAGATACTTACTCATCATAATCTTATGTCAACCATATATATATGTCTATATAAACCACAACATGTAGTTTTTACAATTTTGTAACGTTCGTGAATCGCCGGTCAACTTGGGTGATCAATTGTCTATATGAAACTTATTTCATTTAATCAAGTCTTAACAAGTTTGATTGCTTAACATGTTGAAAACATTTAGTCATGTAAATATCAATCTCAATTAATATATATAAATATGGAAAAGTTCGGGTCACTACAGTATTTATCAAAGTAACATACTTGACTCGCTCCCAATTCCTTATTTTGCGATGTCGGTACTTCTATATGATTTACCGTAATGTAATCCCGGTCATTACATTACGTTATCTCATATTTCCATTCGACATTACTCCATAAGTTCAAGATAGCATAGTCAACTTAATTCTCTTAAGTGTCGAGTCGTATGTACGTATGTGATTCGTGATATCATATATCTAGTCCAAGTCCATATCATTATGGGTATAGATGCGTATATGCATGTGATATATAATATGTAGCCCTACGTGTAGCATAGTAAAGAAAACAGTGCAAGCATGGCGTATAACAGTCATTCTAAGTACACGGCTATAGACTAGACTCACTAATGCACCATACGGTTAGACACACTAATGTATCCTAGTTCCCTATAGCCAACGCTCTGATACCAAATGTAACACCCCGTCAGAATCGACTAACGGAGATGTTAACTCTGTTCTCAGTGCTTGGCTTGACTTCTAAGTAACGGCCAAGTTCTACAGCGGAAGCAATTAATACCTGAGATAAAACATGCGAGAGGTCAACAAAATATTGAGTGAATCTACAGGTTTAAGTAAATAGTTCATCATATATTTCATAAAATAGTTTCCATAAATCGTTTATCGAAAATCAGTTATCGAAATCGTTTATCAGTACTCAGTATTCGAAAATCAGTGTTTAGAAATCAGTAATCATTTTTCAGTATGAAACCACCAATGTTTTAGTAACATAAAGTAAAGTCTGAAAACAGTATTCAGTGTAAATATTCTTTGTAAACATTTCTCGTAAGTTTGGCCAGTAAAACATTTCTCTTAAGCTAGGTCACGAGATTTCTAAGTTGTTATACATCTGTTATGAGCACTTGAATATAAAGCTTTAACCTTGCGGATAGCTTACGCTACACGTCTTCCTTTCACCCTATACTAAGCATACACCGAGAAGTGTACGTGTTACAACAGAATAGACATCCCGCAAGTTGGGACGAGGTTTGTCAAACCTAATGGATCCATCCCTATAAGTCGAGCTTACTAAAAGTAATTGATATATTCAAGCTAAGGGATTTTCAGTCTGAACTCATATGTATAATCGTAAGTAAGTACTCGTGCCTAATGCGTAAATCAGTTTGTAAAAGTATGTTTATGTACATTTTTTTTAAGTACTCTTGCGTAATTCATAAAACAGTTTGAAATAGCATGTTATCTCATCCCAAAAATCTATATGAAAAGGGACTATAAACTCACCTTGAGTGCACAATAAAGCTTAGTAAAATAGTACGGAAAAACTGACATTCGCAACGTAAAACGCAACCTAATCATTTAGGTTATCTTAAGTAAGTACATAAGTTACACTATGTCATCCCATAGTGTACGCATAGTCCTAGTGCTCAGACTGACTCAACAAACAAGTAAAAGTCAACTAATTCAAGCAAGTCAACCAAAGTCAAACCAAAGGTCAACTCGGTCAAAGTGGTCAACTAAAGTCAAACATCTTAGTAAGTCATGCAAACATGGTCAACATGTCAAACCTAGGTCAAGTATCACGTTACAGTTCATAGTTCAGCAAATTACACATTCGCAGTTTATCGTATGTCTTTGAAATATGCACGTCATAGAAAGACACAAGTATAACGCTTAGCACATAACTCCTAAAATTATGGCCAAGTGCAGTTCACAATTAGACTTAAAATGGATTCCAGAAAGTTTAACCCGGCCCTCATACGGTTCCTGTAAGTTGGGTTTCAGAAAGGGTCTAGTTAAGGTTTACTAAATCAGTTTCAGCATGCGCATCAGTATTAGAACATTTCTCAAAAAATATAGAAAATATATTTTGATGAAAGGCCAATTGGAGAATACTCCAGACATCCCGAAACTTCTGTGATAAAATAATCAAGGACATCCCTTTAGCCAATTTGTACATACTAACCGATCTTTACTGATCTAACAGTTTTGGACAGCAACTAGACATGTCAACTTGTCAAGCTTATAACTCATGGCAATTAACATTTTCAGATGATAACATGCAAATGAAATATGTCAAGGAATATATGAAATAACATAATCCATAAGATCAAAGCCTCAATCAATTTCTAGTTCACTCTAGGTAATTATTTCTAGCATTAAAACAGTTTCGATACACTTTAACGTATGAATCTTCGTTTAAACATATCGGGAGCATTACAAAATCTTTTGATGCAATTCTTAAGTCTAACATGCATGATTTTTCACAAGGAATACAGTAGTACAATTTTTATTAGCTAATTCAATAAATACATATCTCAGAGAATTCGGATTTCAATCATAAACTAGTCAAAACTTCGATTCAGCATATCTTAAGCATACGGTAACGAAATCAAGTGAAATCAAAGCCTAAAGTTAATAGTTTTTCGAAATCTAATCATATAATCATGTTATAAGATCAGATCAAAAGTCAACTCTTATCAGATCCTAGAGAATACAATTCGTTTTTTATGTAAACAACATCAATTGATCAAATTAACGACTAACATCGAGTAATAACACAATCAATTGAGCACTAGACTTGATTACACTATGTAATTGAAAAAAATTAGATTTAATTGAATTGGGGTTAGTGTAATTATACCTCAAAACACAAATTGTTTATACTAGCGCGTAGAGAACGACGATCGGAACAAGAATGATCAAACGAGCAAGAGCAATTGAGCAATTTTTGATGGTGATTTGGTGGTGGTGATATATGATGTGAAAGAGAGGGAGGAGAGGAAGGATGAGTTGCATTTTTTCATAGGTAGGATGGAATGAATGATTAAAGATTGTATAGAGAATTATCTAACTAGTTCTTTAGTGCCTAAAAACCAAAAGTCAACAAACATGGGCCTAAAAACCAATAGTCAACAACCCATGGGACCAAGGATGATGAGGTATGAGGTCATGGCCATGTGGCCTCGAGCTCGGGTCTCGGGCTCGTTTTGTGTAAAATCTCGTTCGCGCGTGGTTCGTTTCGAGTGCCGTTAACAGTACCGAATCTCCGGAACGTTAACTAGTCGTTGGAACAAAATCACCGTGTTTAATTCATTAATTAAATAATAAATTAAATTTCTTTCGTAAGTTCAATAATTATTAACAATAATTATTCTATCGTTTTTCCGAGTTCCGTTAACTGAAAAGTTTTCTAGGCGAATAACTTTAATCGTGTCGTTTCTAGTTTAATTCGTCAACCGAATTAAGTTCACTAATTAATATAACATATTAATTCAAGTAATCCACTAAGGATCAAGTACGCATTTAATTACTTTAAATACGAATAAGTTTCACGTAGCCACTGTTAACTATTCTGAAAAAAATCGGAGTAAGAAAATCGTATGATTTAACTAACGATCATTAAGTATTTAACAGAAGTTTTAATGGAAAAGCTCGGGTTGTTATATTTTTGGACTAGGCTATGTGTGTGTGATGCATGATATGGTTGTGTTTTATTTTTGCATTTATATATAATTGTTGATTAGAATATATGCTAAATGTTTTTGATGAAAACATCAAATAAAACCGGTAACAGTTTCAAAGATTAAAATTGATGACTTTAAAAAGTTAAACTCTAACGAGTTTAAAGTTAAATGATTTTTGAAACACAAATTATTTATGACCGAAATCTTTTAAAATTGTTTTAAAACGATACACGTTTGTGTATTTGTTACTTTTATGTATAAAATAAAATAACAAACTAGACGCATAAACACGATCGATCTATATAAAATTGGTTAAAATGATTTTTAACAAATAGTGTAGCGAATATTGTGTGCATGCATTATTCGTTGACACAAACATTTTTAAAATACCCGTCAAATTTAAGTCATGCCATCCAATGAGCTTGTAAACACTCCTCGTTATTTTTTTGATTACGGTGAGACCTAATCGAATTATAGCCACGAGGTGGATTTTCAGTTACGAGTGAGACTAGGCTGAATTTCCATTGTTTCCAAATTAGACGACTTAATCGTATTCACGGTGAGACCTGAGTTCGAGGCAAGGATGGGACAAACATGCCAATAGATAATAGTGGTTTGATCGACTACACATATCTCAAGGTCTCATAAAGATCTAAGAGTTGCATATGTGATGCAATTGGTACTCGCTACCTATCAGTAGACTCTATAACTGCTAGCTGATCAATAGATGTAGTTAT
Source organism: Rutidosis leptorrhynchoides (assembly GCF_046630445.1). Taxonomy (NCBI): domain Eukaryota; kingdom Viridiplantae; phylum Streptophyta; class Magnoliopsida; order Asterales; family Asteraceae; genus Rutidosis; species Rutidosis leptorrhynchoides. The sequence continues at coordinate 574,696,180 of NC_092333.1, read as the reverse complement.
GGAACCTCTATGTGTATCTTAGACTTTCGTAAATTAATTGTTTTTAAATATATTAAAACTTGGGTAATTAATTTATTAAAGTATTATATCGAAAATAATAAAAGTGAACCTTGTTCTTTTGTAGATGTCAAACAATCAAAACGTAAACCAAAACAACCTCCATTCTTTGTTGGAGAAGGAGAAACTCAATGGTTCAAACTTCCTCGATTGGTACCGCAACCTGAGAATTGTTCTCAAATATGAAGGGAAGTTGAACAAAATTGAAGAACCCTTACCTGATTCTCCTGCTGAGACAGCTACTGCTACTCAAAAGAATGCTTATCAGAAGTTGTTTGATGAGCAAGAGAAGATAGCTTTAATCATGCTTGCTAGTATAACTTCTGACCTCCAAAAGGAAATGGAAGATCGTACAGCATATGATATGATGACCGAGCTGAAAAATATGTTCCAGAAACAGGCTAGTCAAGAGTTATATGAAACTTATAAGCTTCTTCAAACATGCAAAATGGAGGATGGTCAATCAGTGAGCTCTCATGTCTTGAAAATGAAAAGCTACATTGACCGATTGGAAAAACTTGGAAGTACCTTGCCGCCTAACTTGGCTGTGAACACAGTTTTGGCTTCACTACCAAAATCGTATCACCAATTTGTGATGAATTACAATACGCAAGGTTGGGAGAAATCTCTGGCAGAGGTGCACTCGATGTTCAAAACTGCTGAACATAATATTCCATCTAAGGTTTCCAATCCAGGTGTCCTTATGATTGGGAAGGTAGGGTGAAAAAGAATAAGCCGGAAACTTGGGAAAATGGAAAAGGCAAGTCAATTGCTAAGAAGAAAATTCCACCACCTCCCAAGAAAGAAAACCCAGCTAAAGACGCCGAATGTTTCCACCGTGGAAAGATTGGCCACTGGATGAGGAATGGTCCTTCCTACCTATCTGAGTTGAGAAAAGGCAAAGCTGGTGAGACCAACAAATCAGGCATATTTCATACATAGTTATACTAGTTTTCTAGTGATTCCTGGATTTTTGATACTGGTTGTTGAAATGTCCCGTTCTTATTGATTAAAAACGTTCCATATTAATTGATTTCGTTGCGAGGTTTTGACCTCTATATGAGACGTTTTTCAAAGACTGCATTCATTTTTAAAACAAACCATAACCTTTATTTCATAAATAAAGGTTTAAAAAGCTTTACGTAGATTATCAAATAATGATAATCTAAAATATTCTGTTTACACACGACCATTACATAATGGTTTACAATACAAATATGTTACATCGAAATCAGTTTCTTGAATGCAGTTTTTACACAATATCATACAAACATGGACTCCAAATCTTGTCCTTATTTTAGTATGCAACAGCGGAAGCTCTTAATATTCACCTGAGAATAAACATGCTTTAAACGTCAACAAAAATGTTGGTGAGTTATAGGTTTAACCTATATATATCAAATCGTAACAATAGACCACAAGATTTCATATTTCAATACACATCCCATACATAGAGATAAAAATCATTCATATGGTGAACACCTGGTAACCGACAATAACAAGATGCATATATAAGAATATCCCCATCATTCCGGGACACCCTTCGGATATGATATAAATTTCGAAGTACTAAAGCATCCGGTACTTTGGATGGGGTTTGTTAGGCCCAATAGATCTATCTTTAGGATTCGCGTCAATTAGGGTGTCTGTTCCCTAATTCTTAGATTACCAGACTTAATAAAAAGGGGCATATTCGATTTCGATAATTCAACCATAGAATGTAGTTTCACGTACTTGTGTCTATTTTGTAAATCATTTATAAAACCTGCATGTATTCTCATCCCAAAAATATTAGATTTTAAAAGTGGGACTATAACTCACTTTCACAGATTTTTACTTCGTCGGGAAGTAAGACTTGGCCACTGTTGATTCACGAACCTATAACAATATATACATATATATTAAAGTATGTTCAAAATATATTTACAACACTTTTAATATATTTTGATGTTTTAAGTTTATTAAGTCAGCTGTCCTCGTTAGTAACCTATAACTAGTTGTCCACAGTTAGATGTACAGAAATAAATCGATAAATATTATCTTGAATCAATCCACTACCCAGTGTATACGTATCTCAGTATTGATCACAACTCAAACTATATATATTTTGGAATCAACCTCAACCCTGTATAGCTAACTCCAACATTCACATATAGAGTGTCTATGGTTGTTCCGAAATATATATAGATGTGTCGACATGATAGGTCGAAATATTGTATACGTGTCTATGGTATCTCAAGATTACATAATATACAATACAAGTTGATTAAGTTATGGTTGGAATAGATTTGTTACCAATTTTCACGTAGCTAAAATGAGAAAAATTATCCAATCTTGTTTTACCCATAACTTCTTCATTTTAAATCCGTTTTGAGTGAATCAAATTGCTATGGTTTCATATTGAACTCTATTTTATGAATCTAAACAGAAAAAGTATAGGTTTATAGTCGGAAAAATAAGTTACAAGTCGTTTTTGTAAAGGTAGTCATTTCAGTCGAAAGAACGACGTCTAGATGACCATTTTAGAAAACATACTTCCACTTTGAGTTTAACCATAATTTTTGGATATAGTTTCATGTTCATAATAAAAATAATTTTCTCAGAATAACAACTTTTAAATCAAAGTTTATCATAGTTTTTTAATTAACTAACCCAAAACAGCCCGCGGTGTTACTACGACGGCGTAAATCCGGTTTTACGTTGTTTTTCGTGTTTCCAGGTTTTAAATCATTAAGTTAGCATATCATATAGATATAGAACATGTGTTTAGTTGATTTTAAAAGTCAAGTTAGAAGGATTAACTTTTGTTTGCGAACAAGTTTAGAATTAACTAAACTATGTTCTAGTGATTACAAGTTTAAACCTTCGAATAAGATAGCTTTATATGTATGAATCGAATGATGTTATGAAAATCATTACTACCTTAATTTCCTTGGATAAACCTACTGGAAAAGAGAAAAATGGATCTAGCTTCAATGGATCCTTGGATGGCTCGAAGTTCTTGAAGCAGAATCATGACACGAAAACAAGTTCAAGTAAGATCATCACTTGAAATAAGATTGTTATAGTTATAGAAATTGAACCAAAGTTTGAATATGATTATTACCTTGTATTAGAATGATAACCTACTGTAAGAAACAAAGATTTCTTGAGGTTGGATGATCACCTTACAAGATTGGAAGTGAGCTAGCAAACTTGAAAGTATTCTTGATTTTATGAAACTAGAACTTTTGGAATTTATGAAGAACACTTAGAACTTGAAGATAGAACTTGAGAGAGTTCAATTAGATGAAGAAAATTGAAGAATGAAAGTGTTTGTAGGTGTTTTTGGTCGTTGGTGTATGGATTAGATATAAAGGATATGTAATTTTGTTTTCATGTAAATAAGTCATGAATGATTACTCATATTTTTGTAATCTTATGAGATATTTCATGCTAGTTGCCAAATGATGGTTCCCACATGTGTTAGGTGACTCACATGGGCTGCTAAGAGCTGATCATTGGAGTGTATATACCAATAGTACATACATCTAAAAGCTGTGTATTGTACGAGTACGAATACGGGTGCATACGAGTAGAATTGTTGATGAAACTGAACGAGGATGTAATTGTAAGCATTTTTGTTAAGTAGAAGTATTTTGATAAGTGTATTGAAGTCTTTCAAAAGTGTATAAATACATATTAAAACACTACATGTATATACATTTTAACTGAGTCGTTAAGTCATCGTTAGTCGTTACATGTAAGTGTTGTTTTGAAACCTTTAGGTTAACGATCTTGTTAAATGTTGTTAACCCAATGTTTATAATATCAAAAGAGATTTTAAATTATTATATTATCATGATATTATGATGTACGAATATCTCTTAATATGATATATATACATTAAATGTCGTTACAACGATAAACGTTACATATATGTCTCGTTTCAAAATCATTAAGTTAGTAGTCTTGTTTTTACATATGTAGTTCATTGTTAATATAATTAATGATATGTTTACTTATCATAATATCATGTTAACTATATATATAACCATATATATGTCATCATATAGTTTTTTTACAAGTTTTAACGTTCGTGAATCACCGGTCAACTTGGGTGGTCAATTGTCTATATGAAACATATTTCAATTAATCAAGTCTTAACAAGTTTGATTGCTTAACATGTTGGAAACATTTAATCATGTAAATATCAATCTCAATTAATATATATAAACATGGAAAAGTTCGGGTCACTACAGTACCTACTCCTTAAATAAATTTCGTCCCGAAATTTTAAGCTGTTGAAGGTGTTGACGAATCTTCTGGAAATAGATGCGGGTATTTCTTCTTCATCTGATCTTCACGCTCCCAAGTGAACTCGGGTCCTCTACGAGCATTCCATCGAACCTTAACAATTGGTATCTTGTTTTGCTTAAGTCTTTTAACCTCACGATCCATTATTTCGACGGGCTCTTCGATGAATTGAAGTTTTTCGTTGATTTGGATTTCATCTAACGGAATAGTGAGATCTTCTTTAGCAAAACATTTCTTTAAATTCGAGACGTGGAAAGTGTTATGTACAGCCGTGAGTTGTTGAGGTAACTCTAGTCGGTAAGCTACTGGTCCGACACGATCAATAATCTTGAATGGTCCAATATACCTTGGATTTAATTTCCCTCGTTTACCAAATCGAACAACGCCTTTCCAAGGTGCAACTTTAAGCATGACCATCTCTCCAATTTCAAATTCTATATCTTTTCTTTTAATGTCAGCGTAGCTCTTTTGTCGACTTTGGGCGGTTTTCAACCGTTGTTGAATTTGGATGATCTTCTCGGTAGTTTCTTGTATAATCTCCGGACCCGTAATCTGTCTATCCCCCACCTCACTCCAACAAATTGGAGACCTGCACTTTCTACCATAAAGTGCTTCAAACGGCGCCATCTCAATGCTTGAATGGTAGCTGTTGTTGTAGGAAAATTCTGCTAACGGTAGATGTCGATCCCAACTGTTTCCGAAATCAATAACACATGCTCGTAGCATGTCTTCAAGCGTTTGTATCGTCCTTTCGCTCTGCCCATCAGTTTGTGGATGATAGGCAGTACTCATGTCTAGACGAGTTCCTAATGCTTGCTGTAATGTCTGCCAGAATCTTGAAATAAATCTGCCATCCCTATCAGAGATAATAGAGATTGGTATTCCATGTCTGGAGATGACTTCCTTCAAATACAGTCGTGTTAACTTCTCCATCTTGTCATCTTCTCTTATTGGCAGGAAGTGTGCTGATTTGGTGAGACGATCAACTATTACCCAAATAGTATCAAAACCACTTGCAGTCCTTGGCAATTTAGTGATGAAATCCATGGTAATGTTTTCCCATTTCCATTCTGGGATTTCGGGTTGTTGAAGTAGACCTGATGGTTTCTGATGCTCAGCTTTGACCTTAGAACACGTCAAACATTCTCCTACGTATTTAGCAACATCGACTTTCATACCCGGCCACCAAAAATGTTTCTTGAGATCCTTGTACATCTTCCCCGTTCCAGGATGTATTGAGTATCTGGTTTTATGAGCTTCTCTAAGTACCATTTCTCTCATATCTCCAAATTTTGGTACCCAAATCCTTTCAGCCCTATACCGGGTTCCGTCTTCCCGAATATTAAGATGCTTCTCCGATCCTTTGGGTATTTCATCCTTTAAATTTCCCTCTTTTAAAACTCCTTGTTGCGCCTCCTTTATTTGAGTAGTAAGGTTATTATGAATCATTATATTCATAGATTTTACTCGAATGGGTTCTCTGTCCTTCCTGCTCAAGGCATCGGCTACCACATTTGCCTTCCCCGGGTGGTAACGAATCTCAAAGTCATAATCATTCAACAATTCAATCCACCTACGCTGCCTCATATTCAGTTGTTTCTGATTAAATATGTGTTGAAGACTTTTGTGGTCGGTATATATAATACTTTTGACCCCATATAAGTAGTGCCTCCAAGTCTTTAATGCAAAAACAACCGCGCCTAATTCCAAATCATGCGTCGTATAATTTTGTTCGTGAATTTTCAATTGTCTAGACGCATAAGCAATCACCTTCGTTCGTTGCATTAATACACAACCGAGACCTTGCTTTGATGCGTCACAATAAATCACAAAATCATCATTCCCTTCAGGCAATGACAATATAGGTGCCGTAGTTAGCTTTTTCTTCAATAACTGAAACGCTTTCTCTTGTTCATCATTCCATTCAAATTTCTTCCCTTTATGTGTTAATGCAGTCAAGGGTTTTGCTATTCTGGAAAAGTCTTGAATGAACCTTCTGTAGTAACCAGCTAGTCCTAAAAACTGGCGTATGTGTTTCGGAGTTTTCGGGGTTTCCCACTGTTCAACAGTTTCTATCTTTGCCGGATCCACCTTAATACCTTCTTTGTTCACTATGTGACCGAGGAATTGAACTTCTTCCAACCAAAATGCACACTTTGAAAACTTAGCGTACAATTCTTCCTTCCTCAATACTTCTAACACCTTTCTCAAATGTTCACCGTGTTCTTGGTCATTCTTTGAGTAAATAAGTATGTCATCAATGAAAACAATGACAAACTTGTCAAGGTATGGTCCACACACTCGGTTCATAAGGTCCATGAACACAGCTGGTGCATTAGTTAAACCAAACGGCATGACCATAAACTCGTAATGACCGTAACGTGTTCTGAAAGCAGTCTTTGGAATATCATCTTCTTTCACCCGCATTTGATGATACCCGGAACGTAAGTCAATCTTTGAATAAACAGACGAGCCTTGTAGTTGATCAAATAAGTCGTCGATTCTCGGTAGTGGGTAGCGGTTCTTGATGGTAAGTTTGTTCAACTCTCGGTAGTCGATACACAACCTGAATGTACCATCTTTCTTCTTGACAAACAAAACAGGAGCTCCCCACGGTGATGTGCTTGGTCGAATGAAACCACGCTCTAAAAGTTCTTGTAATTGGCTTTGCAGTTCTTTCATCTCGCTGGGTGCGAGTCTGTAAGGAGCACGAGCTATTGGTGCAGCTCCTGGTACAAGATCTATTTGAAATTCAACGGATCGATGTGGGGGTAATCCCGGTAATTCTTTCGGAAATACATCGGGAAATTCTTTTGCAATGGGAACATCATTGATGCTCTTTTCTTCAGTTTGTACTTTCTCGACGTGTGCTAGAACAGCATAGCAACCTTTTCTTATTAGTTTTTGTGCCTTCAAATTACTAATAAGATGTAGCTTCGTGTTGCCCTTTTCTCCGTACACCATTAAGGGTTTTCCTTTTTCTCGTATAATGCGAATTGCATTTTTGTAACAAACGATCTCCGCTTTCACTTCTTTCAACCAGTCCATACCGATTATCACATCAAAACTCCCTAACTCTACTGGTATCAAATCAATCTTAAATGTTTCGCTAACCAGTTTAATTTCTCGATTTCGACATATATTATCTGCTGAAATTAATTTACCATTTGCTAATTCGAGTAAAAATTTACTATCCAAAGGCGTCAATGGACAACTTAATTTAGCACAAAAATCTCTACTCATATAGCTTCTATCCGCACCCGAATCAAATAAAACGTAAGCAGATTTATTGTCAATAAGAAACGTACCCGTAACAAGCTCCGGGTCTTCCTGTGCCTCTACCGCATTAATATTGAAAACTCTTCCACGGCCTTGTCCATTCGTGTTCTCCTGGTTCGGGCAATTTCTAATAATGTGGCCTGGTTTTCCACATTTATAACAAACTACATTGGCATAACTTGCTCCGACACTACTTGCTCCGCCATTACTCGTTCCGACACCATTTGTTCCTTTCGTTCTATTAACCCCTGGTCCGTAGACCTCACACTTCGCCGCGCTATGACCATTTCTTTTACACTTGTTGCAAAATTTGGTGCAGAACCCCGAGTGATTCTTTTCACACCTTTGGCATAGTTGCTTCTGATTGTTGTTGTTGTTGCGGTTATTATTGTTGTTGGGATGATTGTTGTAGTTGCTGTTGTTGTTGTTGTTGTTGTTGTTGTTGGGCCGTTTGTTGTAGTTGCGATTGATGTTGCGATTGTTGGGATAATTGTTGCGATTATTGTTGTAATTGCTGTTGTTGTTGTATTGGTGATTCTTATCACCGTTTTCCTCCCACTTTCTTTTGACTTGCTTCACATTGGCCTCTTCAGCAGTCTGTTCTTTAATTCTTTCTTCAATCTGGTTCACTAGTTTGTGAGCCATTCTACATGCCTGTTGTATGGAGGCGGGCTCGTGTGAACTTATATCTTCTTGGATTCTTTCCGGTAATCCTTTCACAAACGCGTCGATCTTCTCTTCCTCATCTTCGAATGCTCCCGGACACAATAGGCACAATTCTGTGAATCGTCTTTCGTACGTGGTAATATCAAATCCTTGGGTTCGTAACCCTCTAAGTTCTGTCTTGAGCTTATTGACCTCGGTTCTGGGACGGTACTTCTCGTTCATCAAGTGCTTGAATGCTGACCACGGTAGTGCGTACGCATCATCTTGTCCCACTTGCTCTAGATAGGTATTCCACCATGTTAACGCAGAACCTGTGAAGGTATGCGTAGCGTACTTCACTTTGTCCTCTTCAGTACACTTACTTATGGCAAACACCGATTCAACCTTCTCGGTCCACCGTTTCAATCCGATCGGTCCTTCGGTTCCATCAAATTCCAAAGGTTTGCAGGCAGTGAATTCTTTGTAGGTGCATCCTACACGATTTCCTGTACTGCTAGATCCAAGGTTATTGTTGGTATGTAGCGCAGCCTGTACTGCGGCTATGTTTGAAGCTAGAAAAGTACGGAATTCCTCTTCATTCATATTCACGGTGTGTCGAGTAGTCGGTGCCATTTCCTTCAAAATAGTTAAATGGAACAAGTTAATCATACAGAATATTAAGAGTAGTTAATAGTATTTCGTAGCATAATATGAACTCATTTATAAAAGCTTTTTCTTCATATTAGCGTTTTATAAGTTTAAATTCGGGTAGTACCTACCCGTTAAGTTCATACTTAGTAGCTAATATACAATTCAACTACTACAATTCTATATGAAAAACTGATTATAATAATATTTCGCGTTCAAACTTTTATACAATATTTTACAAACTTACAATACCGCTTATTTTACATAAAGCATGAAATATAGCACACAATAACTTTGATACAAGATAGTTGTGAAGACAATTCTAGCTAGTACACAAGTCGTTCAGCAAAGGCAATAAGGACACGTAATTCATACGTCCAGAAACAAGTCATGCATTCTGGTTTTACTAGGACTACTTCCCATCCTTGGTCTTGTGCAACATAACCGTTATGGCCGTTGATAAGACAGCGTGTTGTAACGTCATCAAAGGGACGAGGGTTACGTAATGTCCAACAGTCCCGTAATAATCTAAAAACCTCATTTCTTACCCCAATTACCGACTCCGTCACTTGTGGAAACGTTTTGTTTAATAGTTGTAGCCCGATGTTCTTGTTCTCACTTTGGTGAGAAGCGAACATTACTAATCCGTAAGCATAACATGCTTCTTTATGTTGCATGTTAGCCGCTTTTTCTAAATCACGAAGTCCAATATTCGGATATATTGAGTCAAAATAATTTCTTAACCCGTTGCGTAAAATAGCATTTGGGTTCCCCGCAATATATGCGTCAAAGTAAACACATCGTAACTTATGGGTTTCCCAATGTGATATCCCCCATCTTTCAAACGAAAGTCTCTTATAAACCAAGACATTCTTGGAACGTTCTTCGAATGTCTTACAAACTGATCTCGCCTTAAATAGTTGTGCCGAAGAATTCTGGCCGACTCTAGACAAGATTTCATCAATCATGTCTCCGGGTAGGTCTCTTAAAATATTGGGTTGTCTATCCATTTTGTATTTTTAAACTGTAAAATAGACAAGAGTTAGATTCATAAAAAAATACTTATTAATACAAGCAATTTTTACATATATCATAAAGCATAAGAACACTATATTACATATATTACACCACACGAATACAACTATCTTATTCCGACTCGCTCGTTTCTTCTTCTTCGGTTTTGGTTCGTTTTGCCAAGTTTCTAGGGATATATGATGTTCCCCTAATACGAGCCGTCGTTGTCCACATTGGTTTAGAAAAACCTGGTGGTTTAGAGGTTCCCGGGTCATTGTTACAACTTAAGGACTTCGGGGGTTGACGATACATATAAAGTTCATCGGGATTGGAATTAGATTTCTCTATTTTTATGCCCTTTCCCTTATTATTTTCTTTTGCCTTTTTAAATTCAGTTGGGGTAATTTCTATAACATCATCGGAATTCTCGTCGGAATCCGATTCATCGGAGAATTGGTAATCCTCCCAATATTTTGCTTCCTTGGCGGAAACACCATTGACCATAATTAACTTTGGTCGGTTGGTTGAGGATTTTCTTTTACTTAACCGTTTTATTATTTCCCCCACCGGTTCTATTTCTTCATCCGGTTCCGATTCTTCTTCCGGTTCCGATTCTTCTTCCGGTTCCGACTCTTCTTCCGGTTCCTCTTCGGGAACTTGTGAATCAGTCCACAAATCATTCCAATTTACATTTGACTCTTCATTATTATTAGGTGAGTCAATGGGACTTATTCTAGAGGTAGACATCTATCACATAATATCAAACACGTTAAGAGATTAATATATCACATAATATTCATATGTTAAAAATATATAGTTTCCAACAAAAATGTTAAGCAATCATTTTTAAAGAAAACACGGTCGAAGTCCAGACTCACTAATGCATCCTAACAAACTCGATAAGACACACTAATGCAAATTTTCTGGTTCTCTAAGACCAACGCTCGGATACCAACTGAAATGTCCCGTTCTTATTGATTAAAAACGTTCCATATTAATTGATTTCGTTGCGAGGTTTTGACCTCTATATGAGACGTTTTTCAAAGACTGCATTCATTTTTAAAACAAACCATAACCTTTATTTCATAAATAAAGGTTTAAAAAGCTTTACGTAGATTATCAAATAATGATAATCTAAAATATTCTGTTTACACACGACCATTACATAATGGTTTACAATACAAATATGTTACATCGAAATCAGTTTCTTGAATGCAGTTTTTACACAATATCATACAAACATGGACTCCAAATCTTGTCCTTATTTTAGTATGCAACAGCGGAAGCTCTTAATATTCACCTGAGAATAAACATGCTTTAAACGTCAACAAAAATGTTGGTGAGTTATAGGTTTAACCTATATATATCAAATCGTAACAATAGACCACAAGATTTCATATTTCAATACACATCCCATACATAGAGATAAAAATCATTCATATGGTGAACACCTGGTAACCGACAATAACAAGATGCATATATAAGAATATCCCCATCATTCCGGGACACCCTTCGGATATGATATAAATTTCGAAGTACTAAAGCATCCGGTACTTTGGATGGGGTTTGTTAGGCCCAATAGATCTATCTTTAGGATTCGCGTCAATTAGGGTGTCTGTTCCCTAATTCTTAGATTACCAGACTTAATAAAAAGGGGCATATTCGATTTCGATAATTCAACCATAGAATGTAGTTTCACGTACTTGTGTCTATTTTGTAAATCATTTATAAAACCTGCATGTATTCTCATCCCAAAAATATTAGATTTTAAAAGTGGGACTATAACTCACTTTCACAGATTTTTACTTCGTCGGGAAGTAAGACTTGGCCACTGTTGATTCACGAACCTATAACAATATATACATATATATTAAAGTATGTTCAAAATATATTTACAACACTTTTAATATATTTTGATGTTTTAAGTTTATTAAGTCAGCTGTCCTCGTTAGTAACCTATAACTAGTTGTCCACAGTTAGATGTACAGAAATAAATCGATAAATATTATCTTGAATCAATCCACTACCCAGTGTATACGTATCTCAGTATTGATCACAACTCAAACTATATATATTTTGGAATCAACCTCAACCCTGTATAGCTAACTCCAACATTCACATATAGAGTGTCTATGGTTGTTCCGAAATATATATAGATGTGTCGACATGATAGGTCGAAATATTGTATACGTGTCTATGGTATCTCAAGATTACATAATATACAATACAAGTTGATTAAGTTATGGTTGGAATAGATTTGTTACCAATTTTCACGTAGCTAAAATGAGAAAAATTATCCAATCTTGTTTTACCCATAACTTCTTCATTTTAAATCCGTTTTGAGTGAATCAAATTGCTATGGTTTCATATTGAACTCTATTTTATGAATCTAAACAGAAAAAGTATAGGTTTATAGTCGGAAAAATAAGTTACAAGTCGTTTTTGTAAAGGTAGTCATTTCAGTCGAAAGAACGACGTCTAGATGACCATTTTAGAAAACATACTTCCACTTTGAGTTTAACCATAATTTTTGGATATAGTTTCATGTTCATAATAAAAATAATTTTCTCAGAATAACAACTTTTAAATCAAAGTTTATCATAGTTTTTTAATTAACTAACCCAAAACAGCCCGCGGTGTTACTACGACGGCGTAAATCCGGTTTTACGTTGTTTTTCGTGTTTCCAGGTTTTAAATCATTAAGTTAGCATATCATATAGATATAGAACATGTGTTTAGTTGATTTTAAAAGTCAAGTTAGAAGGATTAACTTTTGTTTGCGAACAAGTTTAGAATTAACTAAACTATGTTCTAGTGATTACAAGTTTAAACCTTCGAATAAGATAGCTTTATATGTATGAATCGAATGATGTTATGAAAATCATTACTACCTTAATTTCCTTGGATAAACCTACTGGAAAAGAGAAAAATGGATCTAGCTTCAATGGATCCTTGGATGGCTCGAAGTTCTTGAAGCAGAATCATGACACGAAAACAAGTTCAAGTAAGATCATCACTTGAAATAAGATTGTTATAGTTATAGAAATTGAACCAAAGTTTGAATATGATTATTACCTTGTATTAGAATGATAACCTACTGTAAGAAACAAAGATTTCTTGAGGTTGGATGATCACCTTACAAGATTGGAAGTGAGCTAGCAAACTTGAAAGTATTCTTGATTTTATGAAACTAGAACTTTTGGAATTTATGAAGAACACTTAGAACTTGAAGATAGAACTTGAGAGAGTTCAATTAGATGAAGAAAATTGAAGAATGAAAGTGTTTGTAGGTGTTTTTGGTCGTTGGTGTATGGATTAGATATAAAGGATATGTAATTTTGTTTTCATGTAAATAAGTCATGAATGATTACTCATATTTTTGTAATCTTATGAGATATTTCATGCTAGTTGCCAAATGATGGTTCCCACATGTGTTAGGTGACTCACATGGGCTGCTAAGAGCTGATCATTGGAGTGTATATACCAATAGTACATACATCTAAAAGCTGTGTATTGTACGAGTACGAATACGGGTGCATACGAGTAGAATTGTTGATGAAACTGAACGAGGATGTAATTGTAAGCATTTTTGTTAAGTAGAAGTATTTTGATAAGTGTATTGAAGTCTTTCAAAAGTGTATAAATACATATTAAAACACTACATGTATATACATTTTAACTGAGTCGTTAAGTCATCGTTAGTCGTTACATGTAAGTGTTGTTTTGAAACCTTTAGGTTAACGATCTTGTTAAATGTTGTTAACCCAATGTTTATAATATCAAAAGAGATTTTAAATTATTATATTATCATGATATTATGATGTACGAATATCTCTTAATATGATATATATACATTAAATGTCGTTACAACGATAAACGTTACATATATGTCTCGTTTCAAAATCATTAAGTTAGTAGTCTTGTTTTTACATATGTAGTTCATTGTTAATATAATTAATGATATGTTTACTTATCATAATATCATGTTAACTATATATATAACCATATATATGTCATCATATAGTTTTTTTACAAGTTTTAACGTTCGTGAATCACCGGTCAACTTGGGTGGTCAATTGTCTATATGAAACATATTTCAATTAATCAAGTCTTAACAAGTTTGATTGCTTAACATGTTGGAAACATTTAATCATGTAAATATCAATCTCAATTAATATATATAAACATGGAAAAGTTCGGGTCACTACAGTTGTGGTGCTCACATCTATAATAATATGCAGGGAATGAGAAGAAGTAAGAGACTGAAGAAAGACACACTAGATTTAAGAGTGGGCAATAGGGCTCGAGCTGCTGTTGAAGCTATTGGCACCTATGAGCTTACTCTACCTAGTGATCTTATTGTTTTGTTGGAACAATGTCATTATGCTCCAAGTATAACGAGCATTGTAATTTCAGTTTCTCTTTTGAAAAATGTTGGTTTTGAACTTAGATTTACACACTTTGGTATTTCAGTTTCTAAGAATAATGTATTTTATTTTAATGCTATTCCATGTGATGGTATTTTTGAAATTGATATGCATGGTGTGATTTCAAATAATAATTCTGTATATACCTGTACTGCCAAACGATTCAAACAAGACTTGAACAAGACCTATCTATGGCATTGTCATCTTGGTCATATAAATAAACAACGCATTTCAAAACTTTAATCGGATGGGCTTTTGGAATCAACTGGCTCTGAGTCATTTGATTTATGCGAGTCATGTTTATGTGGAAAGATGACAAAGGCTCCTTTCTCCGGTTTAGGTGAGAGAGATGAAGATCTTTTAGGACTAATACATACTGATGTATGTGGCCCTTTTAGAACTATGTCTAGAAATGGTGAATCATACTTCGTTACATTTACTGATGATTATAGTAGATATGGTTATGTTTACTTGCTGAAACATAAACATGAAGTTTTTGAAACGTTCAAATCTTTCAAAATGAAGTAGAGAATCAACTTGGAAAGACCATTAAGGCCCTTCGCTCTGATCGAGGAGGGGGGTATATGAGTCAAGAGTAGAATCGTGGGATTGTCTCACAGTTCACTCCACCTTACACACAACAGCACAATGGTGTGTTGGAACAGAGGAATCAAACTTTACTTGATATGGTTCGATCTATGATGAGTCTAACTACTCTACCGATGTCTTTTTGGGGTTATGCATTAGAGTCTGCTGCACGCATACTCAATATGATTCCAACCAAGAAAGTAGAAAAGACACCATATGAGTTATGATATGGAAAGAGTCCTAAGTTGTCTTATTTTTTAAGTCTGGGGTTCTGAAGCGTATGTGAAACGTGACACTTCAAACAAGTTAGAACCCAGAGGTATCAAATGTCACTTTGTGGGATACCCAAAGGAAACAATGGGTTACTACTTTTACTACCAAGCTGAAAACAAAGTGTTTACTGCTCGGTTTGCTGAATTCTTTGAAAGAGATCTTCTCTTACAAAAAGTCAGTGGGAGTAAAGTAGATCTTGAAGAAATTCAAGAATCACAAAGTAACATACCTTCTGAAGGCATGATAGGTCAGATCATGTTGAGATTGAGAGAAATGATAAGATAAAGAGAGATTCGGTGTGTAAGCATGAGACTCGGTATTAGAGAGAATCGGTACAATTACATTCCACAGCTTCTAGAACTCAGTTACAATGCAATGGCTATCTAATTAGGACTACTTAGGTTCCTTATATAGCCCTCTTCTAAGGAACCTTCAATTAAGCTTATTTCAAATTAACACTATACAACTTCGGGGTCCTAACATGTAGTGACCCAAACTTTTCCATGTTTATATATATTAATTGAGATTGATATTTACATAATTAAATGTTTCCAACATGTTAAGCAATCAAACTTGTTAAGACTTGATTAATTGAAATAGGTTTCATATAGACAATTGACCACCCAAGTTGACCGGTGATTCACGAACGTTAAAACTTGTAAAAACTATATGATGACATATATATGGTTATATATATAGTTAACATGATATTATGATAATTAAACATATCATTAAGTATATTAATAATGAACTACATATGTAAAAACAAGACTACTAACTTAATGATTTTGAAACGAGACATATATGTAACGATTATCGTTGTAACGACATTTAATGTATATATATCATATTAAGAGATATTCGTACATCATAATATCATGATAATATAATAATTTAAAATCTCTTTTGATATTATAAACATTGGGTTAACAACATTTAACAAGATCGTTAACCTAAAGGTTTCAAAACAACATTTACATGTAACGACTAACGATGACTTAACGACTCAGTTAAAATGTATATACATGTAGTGTTTTAATATGTATTCATACACTTTTGAAAGACTTCAAGACACTTATCAAAATACTTCTACTTAACAAAAATGCTTACAATTACATCCTCGTTCAGTTTCATCAACAATTCTACTCGTATGCACCCGTATTCGTACTCGTACAATACACAGCTTTTAGATGTATGTACTATTGGTATATACACTCCAATGATCAGCTCTTAGCAGCCCATGTGAGTCACCTAACACATGTGGGAACCATCATTTGGCAACTAGCATGAAATATCTCATAAAATTACAAAAATATGAGTAATCATTCATGACTTATTTACATGAAAACAAAATTACATATCCTTTATATCTAATCCATACACCAATGACCAAAAACACCTACAAACACTTTAATTCTTCAATTTTCTTCATCTAATTGATCTCTCTCAAGTTCTATCTTCAAGTTCTAAGTGTTCTTCATAAATTCCAAAAGTTCTAGTTTCATAAAATCAAGAATACTTTCAAGTTTGCTAGCTCACTTCCAATCTTGTAAGGTGATCATCCAACCTCAAGAAATCTTTGTTTCTTACAGTAGGTTATCATTCTAATACAAGGTAATAATCATATTCAAACTTTGGTTCAATTTCTATAACTATAACAATCTTATTTCAAGTGATGATCTTACTTGAACTTGTTTTCGTGTCATGATTTTGCTTCAAGAACTTCGAGCCATCCAAGGATCCATTGAAGCTAGATCCATTTTTCTCTTTTCCAGTAGGTTTATCCAAGGAACTTAAGGTAGTAATGATGTTCATAACATCATTCGATTCATACATATAAAGCTATCTTATTCGAAGGTTTAAACTTGTAATCACTAGAACATAGTTTAGTTAATTCTAAACTTGTTCGCAAACAAAAGTTAATCCTTCTAACTTGACTTTTAAAATCAACTAAACACATGTTCTATATCTATATGATATGCTAACTTAATGATTTAAAACCTGGAAACACGAAAAACACCGTAAAACAGGATTTACGCCTTCGTAGTAACACCGCGGGCTGTTTTGGGTTAGTTAATTAAAAACTATGATAAACTCTGATTTAAAAGTTGTTATTCTGAGAAAATGATTTTTATTATGAACATGAAACTATATCTAAAAATTATGGTTAAACTCAAAGTGGAAGTATGTTTTCTAAAATGGTCATCTAGACGTCGTACTTTCGACTGAAATGACTACCTTTACAAAAATGACTTGTAACTTATTTTTCCGACTATAAACCTATACTTTTCTGTTTAGATTCATAAAATAGAGTTCAATATGAAACCATAGCAATTTGATTCACTCAAAACGGATTTAAAATGAAGAAGTTATGGGTAAAACAAGATTGGATAATTTTTATCATTTTAGCTACGTGAAAATTGGTAACAAATCTATTTCAACCATAACTTAATCAACTTGTATTGTATATTATGTAATCTTGAGATACCATAGACACGTATACAATGTTTCGACCTATCATGTTGACACATCTATATATATTTCGGAACAACCATAGACACTCTATATGTGAATGTTGGAGTTAGCTATACAGGGTTGAGGTTGATTCCAAAATATATATAGTTTGAGTTGTGATCAATACTGAGATACGTATACACTGGGTCGTGGATTGATTCAAGATAATATTTATCGATTTATTTCTGTACATCTAACTGTGGACAACTAGTTGTAGGTTACTAACGAGGACAGCTGACTTAATAAACTTAAAACATCAAAATATATTAAAAGTGTTGTAAATATATTTTGAACATACTTTGATATATATGTATATATTGTTATAGGTTCGTGAATCAACCAGTGGCCAAGTCTTACTTCCCGACGAAGTAAAAATCTGTGAAAGTGAGTTATAGTCCCACTTTTAAAATCTAATATTTTTGGGATGAGAATACATGCAGGTTTTATAAATGATTTACAAAATAGACACAAGTACGTGAAACTACATTCTATGGTTGAATTATTGAAATCGAATATGCCCCTTTTTATTAAGTCTGGTAATCTAAGAATTAGGGAACAGACACCCTAATTGACGCGAATCCTAAAGATAGATCTATCGGGCCCAACAAGCCCCATCCAAAGTACCGGATGCTTTAGTACTTCGAAATTTATATCATATCCGAAGGGTGTCCCGGAATGATGGGGATATTCTTATATATGCATCTTGTTAATGTCGGTTACCAGGTGTTCACCATATGAATGATTTTTATCTCTATGTATGGGATGTGTATTGAAATATGAAATCTTGTGGTCTATTATTATGATTTGATATATATAGGTTAAACCTATAACTCACCAACATTTTTGTTGACGTTTTAAGCATGTTTATTCTCAGGTGATTATTAAGAGCTTCCGCTGTCGCATACTTAAATAAGGACGAGATTTTGAGTCCATGCTTGTATGATATTGTGTAAAAACTGCATTCAAGAAACTTATTTTGTTGTAACATATTTGTATTGTAAACCATTATGTAATGGTCGTGTGTAAACAGGATATTTTAGATTATCATTATTTGATAATCTACGTAAAGCTTTTTAAACCTTTATTGATGAAATAAAGGTTATGGTTTGTTTTAAAATGAATGCAGTCTTTGAAAAACGTCTCATATAGAGGTCAAAACCTCGCAACGAAATCAATTAATATGGAACGTTTTTAATCAATAAGAACGGGACATTTCAGTTGGTATCAGAGCGTTGGTCTTAGAGAACCAGAACTTTGCATTAGTGTGTCTTATCGAGTTTGTTAGGATGCATTAGTGAGTCTGGACTTCGACCGTGTTTACTTGAAAAATGATTGCTTAACAAATTTTGTTGGAAACTATATATTTTTAACATGTGAATATTATGTGATATATTAATCTCTTAACGTGTTTGATATTATGTGATAGATGTCTACCTCTAGAACAAGTCCCATTGACTCACCTAATAATAATGAAGAGTCAAATGTAAATTGGAATGATTCGTGGACTGATTCACAAGTTCCCGAAGAGGAACCGGAAGAAGAGTCAGAACCGGAAGAAGAATCGGAACCGGATGAAGAAATAGAACCGGTGGGGGAAATAATAAAACGGTTAAGTAAAAGAAAATCCTCAACCAACCGACCAAGGTTAATTATGGTCAATGGTATTTCCGCCAAGGAAGCAAAATATTGGGAGGATTACCAATTCTCCGATGAATCGGATTCCGACGAGAATTCCGATGATGTTATAGAAATTACCCCAACTGAATTTAAAAAGGCAAAAGAAAATAATAAGGGAAAGGGCATAAAAATAGAGAAATCTAATTCCAACCCCGATGAACTTTATATGTATCGTCAACCCCCGAAGTCCTTAAGTTGTAACAATGACCCGGGAACCTCTAAACCACCAGGTTTTTCTAAACCGTTGTGGAAAACGACAGTTAGTATTAGGGGAACATCATATATCCCTAGAAACTTGGCAAAACGAACTAAAACCGAAGAAGAAGAAACGAGCGAGTCGGAATAAGATAGTTGTATTCGTGTGGTGTAATATATGTAATATAGTGTGCTTATGCTTTATGATATATGTAAAAATTGCTTGTATTAATATGTATTTTTTTATGAATCTAACTCTTGTCTATTTTACAGTTTAAAAACACAAAATGGATAGACAACCCAATATTTTAAGAGACCTACCCGGAGACATGATTGATGAAATCTTGTCTAGAGTCGGTCAGAATTCCTCGGCAAAACTATTTAAGGCGAGATCAGTTTGTAAGACATTCGAAGAACATTCCAAGAATGTCTTGATTTATATGAGACTTTCGTTTGAAAGATGGGGGATATCACATTGGGAAACCCTCAAGTTACGATGTGTTTACTTTGACGCATATATTGCGGGGAACCCAAATGCTATTTTACGCAACGGGTTAAGAAATTATTTTGACTCAATATATCCGAATATTGGACTTCGTGATTTAGAAAAAGCGGCTAACATGCAACATAAAGAAGCATGTTATGCTTACGGATTAGTAATGTTCGCTTCTCACCAAAGTGAGAACAAGAACATCGGGCTACAGCTATTAAACAAAACGTTTCCACAAGTGACGGAGTCGGTAATTGGGGTAAGAAATGAGGTTTTTAGATTGTTACGGGACTGTTGGACATTACGTAACCCTCGTCCCTTTGACGATGTTACAACACGCTGTCTTATCAACGGCCATAACGGTTATGTTCCACAAGACCAAGGATGGGAAGTAGTCCTAGTAAAACCAGAATGCATGACTTGTTTCTGGACGTATGAATTACGTGTCTTTATTGCCTTTGCTGAACGACTTGTGTACTAGCTAGAATTATCTTCACAACTATCTTGTATCAAAGTTATTGTGTGCTATATTTCATGCTTTATGTAAAATAAGTGGTATTGTAAGTTTGTAAAATATTGTATAAAAGTTTGAACGCGAAATATTATTATAATCAGTTTTTCATATAGAATTGTAGTAGTTGAATTGTATATTAGCTACTAAGTATGAACTTAACGGGTAGGTACTACCCGAATTTAAACTTATAAAACGCTAATATGAAGAAAAAGCTTTTATAAATGAGTTCATATTATGCTACGAAATACTATTAACTACTCTTAATATTCTGTATGATTAACTTGTTCCATTTGACTATTTTGAAGGAAATGGCACCAACTACTCGACACACCGTGAATATGAATGAAGAGGAATTCCGTACTTTTCTAGCTTCAAACATAGCCGCAGTACAGGCTGCGCTACATACCAACAATAACCTTGGATCTAGCAGTACAGGAAATCGTGTAGGATGCACCTACAAAGAATTCACTGCCTGCAAACCTTTGGAATTTGATGGAACCGAAGGACCGATCGGATTGAAACGGTGGACCGAGAAGGTCGAATCGGTGTTTGCCATAAGTAAGTGTACTGAAGAGGACAAAGTGAAGTACGCTACGCATACCTTCACAGGTTCTGCGTTAACATGGTGGAATACCTATCTAGAGCAAGTGGGACAAAACGATGCGTACGCACTACCGTGGTCAGCATTCAAGCACTTGATGAACGAGAAATACCGTCCCAGAACCGAGGTCAATAAGCTCAAGACAGAACTTAGAGGGTTACGAACCCAAGGATTTGATATTACCACGTACGAAAGACGATTCACAGAATTGTGCCTATTGTGTCTGGGAGCATTCGAAGATGAGGAAGAGAAGATCGACGCGTTTGTGAAAGGATTACCGGAAAGAATCCAGGAAGATATAAGTTCACACGAGCCCGCCTCCGTACAACAGGCATGTAGAATGGCTCACAAACTAGTGAACCAGATTGAAGAAAGAATTAAAGAACAGACTGCTGAAGAGGCCAATGTGAAGCAAGTTAAAAGAAAGTGGGAGGAAAACAGTGATAAGAATCACCAATACAACAACAACAGCAATTACAACAATAATCGCAACAATTATCCCAACAATCGCAACATCAATCGCAACTACAACAAACGGCCCAACAACAACAACAACAACAACAACAACAGCAACTACAACAATCATCCCAACAACAATAATAACCGCAACAACAACAACAATCAGAAGCAGCTATGCCAAAGGTGTGAAAAGTATCACTCGGGGTTCTGCACCAAATTTTGCAACAAGTGTAAAAGAAATGGTCATAGCGCGGCGAAGTGTGAGGTCTACGGACCAGGGGTTAATAGAACGAAAGGAACAAATGGTGTCGGAACGAGTAATGGCGGAGCAAGTAGTGTCAGAGCAAGTTATGCCAATGTAGTTTGTTATAAATGTGGAAAACCGGGCCACATTATTAGAAATTGCCCGAACCAGGAGAACACGAATAGACAAGGCCGCGGAAGAGTTTTCAATATTAATGCGGCAGAGGCACAGGAAGACCCGGAGCTTGTTACGGGTACGTTTCTTATTGACAATAAATCTGCTTACGTTTTATTTGATTCGGGTGCGGATAGAAGCTATATGAGTAGAGATTTTTGTGCTAAATTAAGTTGTCCATTGACGCCTTTGGATAGTAAATTTTTACTCGAATTAGCAAATGGTAAATTAATTTCAGCAGATAATATATGTCGGAATCGAGAAATTAAACTGGTTAGCGAAACATTTAAGATTGATTTGATACCAGTAGAGTTAGGGAGTTTTGATGTGATAATCGGTATGGACTGGTTGAAAGAAGTGAAAGCAGAGATCGTTTGTTACAAAAATGCAATTCGCATTATACGAGAAAAAGGAAAACCCTTAATGGTGTACGGAGAAAAGGGCAACACGAAGCTACATCTTATTAGTAATTTGAAGGCACAAAAACTAATAAGAAAAGGTTGCTATGCTGTTCTAGCACACGTCGAGAAAGTACAAACTAAAGAAAAGAGCATCAATGATGTTCCCATTGCAAAAGAATTTCCTGATGTATTTCCGAAAGAATTACCGGGATTACCCCCACATCGATCAGTTGAATTTCAAATAGATCTTGTACCAGGAGCTGCACCAATAGCTCGTGCTCCTTACAGACTCGCACCCAGCGAGATGAAAGAACTGCAAAGCCAATTACAAGAACTTTTAGAGCGTGGTTTCATTCGACCAAGCACATCACCGTGGGGAGCTCCTGTTTTGTTTGTCAAGAAGAAAGATGGTACATTCAGGTTGTGTATCGACTACCGAGAGTTGAACAAACTTACCATCAAGAACCGCTACCCACTACCGAGAATCGACGACTTATTTGATGAACTACAAGGCTCGTCTGTTTATTCAAAGATTGACTTACGTTCCGGGTATCATCAAATGCGGGTGAAAGAAGATGATATTCCAAAGACTGCTTTCAGAACACGTTACGGTCATTACGAGTTTATGGTCATGCCGTTTGGTTTAACTAATGCACCAGCTGTGTTCATGGACCTTATGAACCGAGTGTGTGGAACATACCTAGACAAGTTTGTCATTGTTTTCATTGATGACATACTTATTTACTCAAAGAATGACCAAGAACACGGTGAACATTTGAGAAAGGTGTTAGAAGTATTGAGGAAGGAAGAATTGTACGCTAAGTTTTCAAAGTGTGCATTTTGGTTGGAAGAAGTTCAATTCCTCGGTCACATAGTGAACAAAGAAGGTATTAAGGTGGATCCGGCAAAGATAGAAACTGTTGAAAAGTGGGAAACCCCGAAAACTCCGAAACACATACGCCAGTTTTTAGGACTAGCTGGTTACTACAGAAGGTTCATCCAAAACTTTTCCAGAATAGCAAAACCCTTGACTGCATTAACGCATAAAGGGAAGAAATTTGAATGGAATGATGAACAAGAGAAAGCGTTTCAGTTATTGAAGAAAAAGCTAACTACGGCACCTATATTGTCATTGCCTGAAGGGAATGATGATTTTGTGATTTATTGTGACGCATCAAAGCAAGGTCTCGGTTGTGTATTAATGCAACGAACGAAGGTGATTGCTTATGCGTCTAGACAATTGAAGATTCACGAACAAAATTATACGACGCATGATTTGGAATTAGGCGCGGTTGTTTTTGCATTAAAGACTTGGAGGCACTACTTATATGGGGTCAAAAGTATTATATATACCGACCACAAAAGTCTTCAACACATATTTAATCAGAAACAACTGAATATGAGGCAGCGTAGGTGGATTGAATTATTGAATGATTACGACTTTGAGATTCGTTACCACCCGGGGAAGGCAAATGTGGTAGCCAATGCCTTGAGCAGGAAGGACAGAGAACCCATTCGAGTAAAATCTATGAATATAATGATTCATAATAACCTTACTTCTTTAATAAAGGAGGCGCAACAAGGAGTTTTAAAAGAGGGAAATTTAAAGGATGAAATACCCAAAGGATCGGAGAAACATCTTAATATTCGGGAAGACGGAACCCGGTATAGGGCTGAAAGGATTTGGGTACCAAAATTTGGAGATATGAGAGAAATGGTACTTAGAGAAGCTCATAAAACCAGATACTCAATACATCCTGGAACGGAGAAGATGTACAAGGATCTCAAGAAACATTTTTGGTGGCCGGGTATGAAAGCCGATGTTGCTAAATACGTAGGAGAATGTTTGACGTGTTCTAAGGTCAAAGCTGAGCATCAGAAACCATCAGGTCTACTTCAACAACCCGAAATCCCGGAATGGAAATGAGAAAACATTACCATGGATTTCATCACTAAATTGCCAAGGACTGCAAGTGGTTTTGATACTATTTGGGTAATAGTTGATCGTCTCACCAAATCAGCACACTTCCTGCCAATAAGAGAAGATGACAAGATAGAGAAGTTAACACGACTGTATTTGAAGGAAGTCGTCTCCAGACATGGAATACCAATCTCTATTATCTCTGATAGGGATGGCAGATTTATTTCAAGATTCTGGCAGACATTACAGCAAGCATTAGGAACTCGTCTAGACATGAGTACTGCCTATCATCCACAAACTGATGGGCAGAGCGAAAGAACGATACAAACGCTTGAAGACATGCTACGAGCATGTGTTATTGATTTCGGAAACAGTTGGGATCGACATCTACCGTTAGCAGAATTTTCCTACAACAACAGCTACCATTCAAGCATTGAGATGGCGCCGTTTGAAGCACTTTATGGTAGAAAGTGCAGGTCTCCGATTTGTTGGAGTGAAGTGGGGGATAGACAGATTACGGGTCCGGAGATTATACAAGAAACTACCGAGAAGATCATCCAAATTCAACAACGGTTGAAAACCGCCCAAAGTCGACAAAAGAGCTACGCTGACATTAAAAGAAAAGATATAGAATTTGAAATTGGAGAGATGGTCATGCTTAAAGTTGCACCTTGGAAAGGCGTTGTTCGATTTGGTAAACGAGGGAAATTAAATCCAAGGTATATTGGACCATTCAAGATTATTGATCGTGTCGGACCAGTAGCTTACCGACTTGAGTTACCTCAACAACTCGCGGCTGTACATAACACTTTCCACGTCTCGAATTTGAAGAAATGTTTTGCTAAAGAAGATCTCACTATTCCGTTAGATGAAATCCAAATCAACGAAAAACTTCAATTCATCGAAGAACCCGTCGAAATAATGGATCGTGAGGTTAAAAGACTTAAGCAAAACAAGATACCAATTGTTAAGGTTCGATGGAATGCTCGTAGAGGACCCGAGTTCACCTGGGAGCGTGAAGATCAAATGAAGAAGAAATACCCGCATCTATTTCCAGAAGATTCGTCAACACCTTCAACAGCTTAAAATTTCGGGACGAAATTTATTTAACGGGTAGGTACTGTAGTGACCAAAACTTTTCCATGTTTATATATATTAATTGAGATTGATATTTACATAATTAAATGTTTCCAACATGTTAAGCAATCAAACTTGTTAAGACTTGATTAATTGAAATAGGTTTCATATAGACAATTGACCACCCAAGTTGACCGGTGATTCACGAACGTTAAAACTTGTAAAAACTATATGATGACATATATATGGTTATATATATAGTTAACATGATATTATGATAAGTAAACATATCATTAAGTATATTAACAATGAACTACATATGTAAAAACAAGACTACTAACTTAATGATTTTGAAACGAGACATATATGTAACGATTATCGTTGTAACGACATTTAATGTATATATATCATATTAAGAGATATTCGTACATCATAATATCATGATAATATAATAATTTAAAATCTCTTTTGATATTATAAACATTGGGTTAACAACATTTAACAAGTTCGTTAACCTAAAGGTTTCAAAACAACATTTACATGTAACGACTAACGATGACTTAACGACTCAGTTAAAATGTATATACATGTAGTGTTTTAATATGTATTCATACACTTTTGAAAGACTTCAAGACACTTATCAAAATACTTCTACTTAACAAAAATGCTTACAATTACATCCTCGTTCAGTTTCATCAACAATTCTACTCGTATGCACCCGTATTCGTACTCGTACAATACACAGCTTTTAGACGTATGTACTATTGGTATATACACTCCAATGATCAGCTCTTAGCAGCCCATGTGAGTCACCTAACACATGTGGGAACCATCATTTGGCAACTAGCATGAAATATCTCATAAAATTACAAAAATATGAGTAATCATTCATGACTTATTTACATGAAAACAAAATTACATATCCTTTATATCTAATCCATACACCAACGACCAAAAACACCTACAAACACTTTCATTCTTCAATTTTCTTCATCTAATTGATCTCTCTCAAGTTCTATCTTCAAGTTCTAAGTGTTCTTCATAAATTCCAAAAGTTCTAGTTTCATAAAATCAAGAATACTTTCAAGTTTGCTAGCTCACTTCCAATCTTGTAAGGTGATCATCCAACCTCAATAAATCTTTGTTTCTTACAGTAGGTTATCATTCTAATACAAGGTAATAATCATATTCAAACTTTGGTTCAATTTCTATAACTATAACAATCTTATTTCAAGTGATGATCTTACTTGAACTTGTTTTCGTGTCATGATTTTGCTTCAAGAACTTCGAGCCATCCAAGGATCCATTGAAGCTAGATCCATTTTTCTCTTTTCCAGTAGGTTTATCCAAGGAACTTAAGGTAGTAATGATGTTCATAACATCATTCGATTCATACATATAAAGCTATCTTATTCGAAGGTTTAAACTTGTAATCACTAGAACATAGTTTAGTTAATTCTAAACTTGTTCGCAAACAAAAGTTAATCCTTCTAACTTGACTTTTAAAATCAACTAAACACATGTTCTATATCTATATGATATGCTAACTTAATGATTTAAAACCTGGAAACACGAAAAACACCGTAAAACAGGATTTACGCCTTCGTAGTAACACCGCGGGCTGTTTTGGGTTAGTTAATTAAAAACTATGATAAACTCTGATTTAAAAGTTGTTATTCTGAGAAAATTATTTTTATTATGAACATGAAACTATATCCAAAAATTATGGTTAAACTCAAAGTGGAAGTATGTTTTCTAAAATGGTCATCTAGACGTCGTTCTTTCGACTGAAATGACTACCTTTACAAAAATGACTTGTAACTTATTTTTCCGACTATAAACCTATACTTTTCTGTTTAGATTCATAAAATAGAGTTCAATATGAAACCATAGCAATTTGATTCACTCAAAACGGATTTAAAATGAAGAAGTTATGGGTAAAACAAGATTGGATAATTTTTCTCATTTTAGCTACGTGAAAATTGGTAACAAATCTATTCCAACCATAACTTAATCAACTTGTATTGTATATTATGTAATCTTGAGATACCATAGACACGTATACAATGTTTCGACCTATCATGTCGACACATCTATATATATTTCGGAACAACCATAGACACTCTATATGTGAATGTTGGAGTTAGCTATACAGGGTTGAGGTTGATTCCAAAATATATATAGTTTGAGTTGTGATCAATACTGAGATACGTATACACTGGGTCGTGGATTGATTCAAGATAATATTTATCGATTTATTTCTGTACATCTAACTGTGGACAACTAGTTGTAGGTTACTAACGAGGACAGCTGACTTAATAAACTTAAAACATCAAAATATATTAAAAGTGTTGTAAATATATTTTGAACATACTTTGATATATATGTATATATTGTTATAGGTTCGTGAATCAACCAGTGGCCAAGTCTTACTTCCCGACGAAGTAAAAATCTGTGAAAGTGAGTTATAGTCCCACTTTTAAAATCTAATATTTTTGGGATGAGAATACATGCAGGTTTTATAAATGATTTACAAAATAGACATAAGTACGTGAAACTACATTCTATGGTTGAATTATTGAAATCGAATATGCCCCTTTTTATTAAGTCTGGTAATCTAATAATTAGGGAACAGACACCCTAATTGACGCGAATCCTAAAGATAGATCTATCGGGCCCAACAAGCCCCATCCAAAGTACCGGATGCTTTAGTACTTCGAAATTTATATCATATCCGAAGGGTGTCCCGGAATGATGGGGATATTCTTATATATGCATCTTGTTAATGTCGGTTACCAGGTGTTCACCATATGAATGATTTTTATCTCTATGTATGGGATGTGTATTGAAATATGAAATCTTGTGGTCTATTATTATGATTTGATATATATAGGTTAAACCTATAACTCACCAACATTTTTGTTGACGTTTTAAGCATGTTTATTCTCAGGTGATTATTAAGAGCTTCCGCTGTCGCATACTTAAATAAGGACAAGATTTGGAGTCCATGCTTGTATGATATTGTGTAAAAACTGCATTCAAGAAACTTATTTTGTTGTAACATATTTGTATTGTAAACCATTATGTAATGGTCGTGTGTAAACAGGATATTTTAGATTATCATTATTTGATAATCTACGTAAAGCTTTTTAAACCTTTATTGATGAAATAAAGGTTATGGTTTGTTTTAAAATGAATGCAGTCTTTGAAAAACGTCTCATATAGAGGTCAAAACCTCGCAACGAAATCAATTAATATGGAACGTTTTTAATCAATAAGAACGGGACATTTCATAACAATCTCCCCCTTAGTGTTAAATGTGAACTTTACAACATAATCCTATTTAAAACATCTAAAGGAACTTTGTTCCTCTGAAGTGAACTTTGGATTTGAATCCCTTGAGATTCTCATATCTTCGTATGTTTACTCTTGTTTTGAGACGACTTTTTAATCTTGTGAGAATGTATTTGACAATCTCAATATCTTCAGTTGAATAGCAGTTATTGATCAATCTCCATCTCATGTACTTGAAAGCATACATCAACGTTCTGTCTGAGTATCTTCTGAAATCTGAGACTCAGATGAAGATCTTTGTATAGTGAGAATTGACAAATACAAATCCATATGGACAGTCGCTCACTTCAAGTAAGGACATGTATCTTAGCTCTTCAATCACTTGATTTGGTGGTTTGATTCCGAGCTTTTTGTGTCCAGATTCCAATCCCAACTGAAAATCATGAACTGGCATCCATCTCATCGAATCAAGAATAAACCTGTAGACTCCCTTCATTGCAGTAGCATGACAAATTGTTGCAGATTCATTCAAGTTAATCAGATAGTTGTAAATGAAAATAATGTCATCCATCTTCAGTTTATCAAAATCCGCTTCTGAGAATTGGTAATCCTCATCATCCATTCTTGTAACTTGAAACAATGGCATCTTCACTCCATCCTTATTAATCATCAAAATCTTATTTATGCTTTTAATCTCTGAACTCCGCTGAATTTGAAGTTTCTCTTCATTCTTCAATTTGAATTTGTCACGAACACTCAGATAAGCTTTGAGATATTCTGGTTTCTTATGAAATTTCCATGCACCAAGAACACTCATTGATGCAGAAAGGACGAGATCAGAATCACCATAAATTCTATATGCTTGTTGTTCAATGAATGGTGAACGAAGAATATCTTTCTCTTCATCCTCACTCAGTTGGTAATTAGTATCACGTTCAAGAACAATCTCTGCAATTTGAAAAGGAACATTCAAATCGGGAGGAGTCGTGGTATCTTCTTTGCCATTAGAGAAAATCTCCTTTTCGAAGTGTATTCCAAATTCGTCAGTTGGAGATGTCAAATTAACAAATTGATGATCATTGAATTCATTGGCGACACTTGATGACCCCTTCAAAATATCTTCCATGTTGTCAAAGTTTTGATTGTCCTCTTGAGTTTACTTTTTCTCTGATTGATCAGCAAAATCCATAGTCATTAACATTCCTGAATCACTCTCTCTCTGACTTTCCGATTCATCTAGAAAACTTTCACACTGAATTTCTTCAATTTCATCACTGGAATCAGATATATCAACAACATCTTTTTCCTTCTGTTGACTAGATGTACCAGCTTCATAAGTTGATCTTTGAAAAACACTGGACCGATAACCACCGTGTCTATTCTCCCCCTCATGAAGATTGTCGGGATCGAAATCATCATGATCAGGCATGTGAATTGGTCCAGGTGACTTGCATGGAGATAAAGGATACACTATCCTTGCTTGCTCAAGATAAATCATCATAGTTTCGCGAACTTCATCAAGATCATTTCGTTTAGCAAACTCAGCAAGATAGAGCTCCTCCACCTCATTGTCAGAGAGATACTGTAATCCATATCTATTTGAACTTCGAGAAGGTAACCTAGTTGGTGAAACAATAGTGTAACCATGAACAAAAGCAGCATCAGTAGCAACTGTTGAAAGCGATGTTGGTGGAAGTGTTTGAGTTGCCGTGAGGGCAGGTAAGGATGATTGTGCGGTATTTTTCTTATATGTTGGGCTATACATACTACTAGTCAGATTCGTGATATCCCCTTCTGATGGAGGTTGGGTAACAACCGGAGTTGTCACCGGCGAAGTTTCTTTCGAAGCATCCACCTCCATGACTTTGGTCTCATGGGACTCTGACAAAGTAGCAGGACTACCCGTCGGTTTAGTTCTCGCAGAGATATTGCTATCCCCGACTCTTGAAATCATTGATATACCATGAGGTGGCACATCTCTTTCAGTTAAAGACTCTTCCTCCAGACCCTGAGATTCAGAATCCGGAAGAGAAGTGGTTTGAACCAATGGATCACTTTCATGAACCAAGGGAACAGTCTGCTGGAAGTCTGATAAATATCCCGAAGGATTGTCATATTGACTCATTTCCATGGGATGTGGCAGATCTTCCTCATTAAGATAAGCTGGACCTCGAGACCCTGTTGTACGTTGAGGTACAGGAGAATTTCTAGCCGATACGCAGGGTGCCTTTTCAAGATTTTTCGGCTCCCCTTCGGCCGTTCTGGACTTCAATGATTGAGTTTTCTCAATCAATTGAGTCAACGCAGACTTTACTGCAGAGGAAGACTTTACTTCCTTAGATGCCGAAGCACCTTGCTTTGTAGGATTTATTATTAAGTCCTGCTTAGATTGGATGGGCTTAGTGGTCTTTTTACCATCCGTGGGTTTAGATCTCTTGCCTACCGAAGCTTGCACTTCATTTAGCGTAGGGCTTACTGTTATTCTTTGATGTGATACGGAGATAGGTGAGGGTGACCTAATTGGCTCTTGGTCTTGGTCCGTATCACCAATGGTTGGAGTAACTGTTTGGCGGACGATGGGTGTCGAAGTCCTAGATCTAGTTACTCGTTGGTTTGGCGGAGTCTGAATCATTTCATCAGGCATGTATCGAGTTCTCTTAGGAGAATGTTCAGGAGATGATTCAGATGCTGTTGCTGAAGTGTCACTGCTTACTTCGGGTGTTGTGGAAAGGGTTGGTTCAATCCTAGTTGGACTAGGTTCCCTGATCCTCATGGGTTGAGCTTGGTGTGCTACCCTAGATCGTTTGAGGTTCACCCTAAGTGGAGGATTAGCTGGCCCGGGTGGTTGAACTACAGGTTCCTCTACAACCTCTGGGGCTGGAACCACGGCAGGTTTAACTTGTTCTTGTTGTACCGGGTTCGGAAGAGGTATTCCTACAGCCTAAAAATAAGAACGCATACGAGCATCTTGGGGTTCAGCTAGCCTCACTAGCCAATTTGGAATTGGCGCAGTGAATTGATTATCAGACACCATAGGGGTGTTCATCTTCAGCTCTCCAAACCTTTTCATCTGTAATCCATGTGTACCTGGTACAAATATATTTGCATTTCTGCAAGCATTTATAGCATCATGGATAAAGATACAGAAAAACCTTTCGCAGGGATGTATGAACCCCTTGGCTTATCAACTTGAGCTTGAACCAAATCCCATAAAAGCTCAGCATAGTCAGGAGCTTCTACTCTTATGAAAGAGTAGAATACTTTCTGCATTGGCACAGTCAAGCTATCAGATCCACTCATTGTCATCAGCAAGCATCTGTTGATGATTGAGAAGATCACATACCACCTTGAGTGCAGATATTTCTTCTGAAACTTAGCTGGTGGAACGTTAGTAGCTCCAACATAACCAAGATCAAAGACAGAAGTCATCATTTGCTGAGTAGCAGGAAAAGCAGGAGCATTCTGTACAAGAGGAAGTCTGAAGACCCTCCTGAAATCAGCTTTAGTGAAACTCCTCCTCCCTTGAACTCCTCTTAGTTGAAATTCAAAACGAGCTTGTGTTCCCTCTGGATTTTCAGTAGTAGGTTATGTAGCTTCCACAAACCTAATTGTTCTGTTAAGTAACTCCAGATCTGTTACAGCTACACTGGCAGTAGTATTGAGAGCAGGCCACAATGTGTGCCTCTCTAGAATTGCTGTCCAGTAGTTGCAGGGTATGCTGGTTTCAGAGTTGATGAAGTGATTGTTCGCCATTTAGCTATATAAATAAGAAATAGAAGACCACGAGATATTTAACAAAAAGCATATATCTCTATTCTTATTTTCCTTTGAAATCCTTTTTATATTTTTAAATTTTAAGATTTTTATGGTTTTTCAAAAATATAAAAGTCTTTTATTCTCAAATATGAACAAATAATTGACAACCATGACATTCATATGATATTCATCTTAGTACAAAATCATCATGCAAAGTCAATTATATAACACAAGGACTCAGAACAGCACTTAGTCAATTTTTAAACACATTTCAAGCAGATTCGGTAGTTATGAAAACTTTAGATTCTGTAACCAAATAAGCTTGAGTTTTCATATCAGAAAGATATAGAATAAACATGTTAAGTGTTTGAAGATAAAAATCAGAAAATTTCAAGGTACCAAATTTCAGACTCGGTATCAAGAAAGAAAACCAGATTCGGTATCTTCAACAATTAACAGAAAGTCACTCAAACATGCATATTCTATCATATATCAAGTAATATCACAACCACGATCAATTAACCATTCAATTACAAGTATATTAACATGTTAATTGTATGAAAAAACTCGGTATCAGGATAAGAACACATTCGGTAGATACAGAATTCATCAAATAAGCAATTAAACATGTAATCAGACTCGGTCAAATGATAGATCAATCAATTTAACTCATATTAGACAAGATTTCATGTTGATTTTCCAAATCAATTGAGTTTAATCAAAGATTAATTGAAATCGACTCAGACTCGGTATAATCAAGAAGATTTCAAAAATTAAAGGTCATAATCCAGTTATTTTGATCTTTTCTGGTTGATAAAAACTTAATTATCTCAGATCTACAATTATATATCTTAAACATTGATTAAAATGAACAATTACCAAGAATTTGAAGAAACGGAATGACGGACTCGGTAGAATTAGGCAGATTCGGTATAATTAACAGACTCGGTAGGTAATTAATAACAGTAAGAGAGTAATGTTTGACTTTGACTCTCCTTTTATAGATACCGAAAGTAAAATACCGAATGGGCTTTACAGAATAGGCCTAAAATACCGAATACAGTCCAATTTTTCAAAACTTTAACAATTTAACTCCAAATTTTGACAAATTGATTTTTCCTCTTGAAATCCATTTCAATCTTTTCATGAAAAACAATTCTGAGACAATTTCTGAAAACTTTGAACTTACCGAATCTGTACTGTTGGTTGTCAGACTCGGTAAAATGCTAAAAATAGCATTTATTCAGTAAAATTTAAATATTTTTGGATTTTATCTTTTCCAATTTTTATGAATTTTTCAAAATAAGATTTGTACTTAAACGAACTTTGAATTTTATACAAAGTACAAATCTTCAGTGATACCAAATGTTGACACGGGTTGCATACTGAGATGTATACAAGCCATAGTGAATTATTTCAGATAAAAACAAAGAAATTTTGAATTCACTTTTGAAAAACAATATTTTTGAATTATTTTCTCTATTTCTCCCTTTTTCTCCCCCTCAAAATGTGATATACAAGAAAGTAAATCAGCATTTTGATTATATTTCCAAGAAAATGAATTAACTCTCCCTTGAAATAGGATATCAATGAGTTACCTCCCCCTTGCGTAACCATTGAACAAATATATCTAGGAAGTTATCATTAATCTAAAGGCAGTCCCTTAAAGAAAAATTATCTAAAGCACTGAAACTTAGTGGCTCCCCCTAGAAAGTATCTACTCCCCCTAAATACAAGATCCCAAAAATAAGTTCCAACAGATCTAAGGAATATCAAGCACTATACTCTACCATGCCAATCTCTTTGATCAAGAAATTTAGCCTAAGTTCATCTAAAGGTTTAGTGAACATGTCAGCTAATTGCACTTTAGTAGGCACAAAGTATAACTCTATATCCCCTTTCTCTACACGGTCCTTAATGAAATGATAACGAATATCTATGTGTTTAGTTTTAGAATGCTAAACTGGGTTGCTTGTTATTGCAATAGCACTTTTGTGAATCACAATAGATCGGGGTCTTAGAAATCTTAAAGCCATAGCCCAAGAGTTGAGTTTGCATCCACAAAACTTGTGAACAACAGTGAGCAGCAGCAATGTACTCAGACTCAGCTGTTGATAAAGACACACAGTTCTGCTTTTTGGATGACCAACCAACTAGTCTATTCCCCAACATCTGAATTGATCCAGATGTGCTCTTTCTATCAACATGGCAACCACCATGATCCGCATCAGTATAAGCAGTGAGATTGAAATCGGATCCATGAGGATACCAGATCCCAAGGTTAGGTATACCTTTAAGGTATTGAAAAATCCTAACAACCGCTTTGGAGTGAGATTTCTTAGGGTTGGACTGAAAGCGGGCACAGACAGTTACGGCAAGTGTAATGTCTGGTCGACTCACAGTCAGATACATTAAAGAACCAACCATGCTTCGATAAAGCGTAATATCAAAGGGTTCCCCATTAGTATCAGCATCCAGTAAAGTCCTCATTGGGGTTGTCATTGGTTTTAAAGCAGTCATTTTAAAACCTTTTAGCATATCATTGATATACTTTATTTGACTGATAAAAATCCCATTTGGTAATTGTTTTACTTGTAACCCCAAGAAGAAAGTTAACTGGTCAAGCATGCTCATTTCGAATTTGCTGGCCATAAGGTCACCAAATTCTTTGCATAAGGCCGGGGACGTGGAACCAAAAATAATATCATCAACGTAAATTTGAACCAAAAGAATGTGACCGTGGTTTTTACGGATGAATAACGTTGTATCAATCGTTCCACGAGAGAAGCCATTGTCCAGCAAATACTTTGTTAAGGTCTCGTACCATGCACGCGGTGCTTGCTTCAGACCGTATAAAGCTTTCTCCAAGTAGTAAGCGTGGTTTGGATGAATGGGATCGACAAAGCCTTCTGGTTGATCAACATAGACTTCCTCTTGAAGATAACCATTCAGAAAAGCAGTTTTGACATCCATTTGAAACACCGTGAACTTCATATGAGAAGCAAATGCAAGGAAAAGACGAATTGCCTCAATCCTAGCAACCGGAGCAAACGTTTCGTCATAATCAATGCCCTCTTGTTATCGATATCCTTTGGCCACAAGACGTGCCTTATTTCGAACCACAATTCCATCAGAATCCTTCTTGTTCTTGAAAATCCACTTAACCCCTATTGGTCGTGGACCCGTTGGTCTTGGAACTAATCGCCATACTTTCAATCATTCAAATTGATTGATCTCGTATTGCATTGCAACTACCCAGTATGGATCTAGTAAAGCTTGAGCAACCGTTGTTGGTTCAATCTTACTAAGAAAGGCTGTGAATAGACACATATTCTGAGTAGCCCTTCGAGTTGAAACTGGAGTAGATGCATTACCAATAATAAGATCTATTGGATGACTTTTAGTCCATCGGGTGTGTGGAAGAGATTGTACATCAATTGTATCCATCGGAACATCAACCGTTGTTGACGTTGAGCCTTGATCTGCTTAATCTGATGTAACAGTATCTAATGGATTCAATAGAGTATCTGGAGAAACAGCTGGAGTTGTATCAAATGATGAATCTTGATCTTGTTTAAGATTATCAATAACAGGAGGTTGGAGGGAGGATGAAGAAGCAACAGGTGAATCAGTTGGTGTTGAATCTTCATCAAAAAGACTTTGAAGAGTCTCCACAGTAGTTGACTGTGATGGTGTAACCGGTACGGTTTGAACATTTGAATCCCATTGAGGAGTATAAAGACTATCAAACAAGATATCCAGTTCCTCTGATGTAATCGTAGGAACACCCTTCTTCGAGAAAATTGAGTTTTGCGCGGAAGAAGTAGTAGCCAGGTTAGGATCGGGTTTTGAACTGAGTTGTTCAAAAGCCATTCCCGAAAATTCATCGAACTTGACGTTAATGCTCTCTTTAATCATCTTTGTCTGCTTATGATAAACACGATAAGCAACTTTGTTCGAGGAATAACCAAGAAATATGGCCTGATCTCCATGAGGATCAAACTTTCTGGGTCTGTCAAAATCGTTAAGCACATAGCATATACAACCAAAAACAAGGAAATATTTGACATTCGGGCGTCTACCATATAATAACTCATATGGAGTTTTATCAAAACGTTTGTTTACAATACAACGATTTTGGGTATAGCATGCAGTTGAAATGGCCTCCCCCCCACATTTTTGGAGGTAATTTGGAGTATGCAAGCATCGTTCGTGCTGCTTCGCACAACGGACGATTACGTCGTTCGACTACTCCATTTTTTTGGGGGGTCCGAGCAGCAGAGAACTGATGTTCAATGCCTTGGTCTTTCAAATAACTATCAAGCGGGTCATTCTTAAATTCCGTCCCATTATCAGTTCTGATGCTCTTAACATGTTTGTTAAAAGAGCATTGAATCTTTTTAATGAATTCAATGATAATGGCGGGGGTTTCTGACTTAGTTCGCAAAAGAAAAATCCATGTAAACCGGGTATAGTCATCAACAATGACAAGCACATGTTTCTTGCCACCGAGGCTAGAAATACGCATGGGTCCACATAAGTCCATATGCAATAATTGCAAAGACGATGAAGTACTGGGGTTTTGCTTAAGCGGATGATTAGTCCGTTTCAGCTTACCCATCGCACATGATGGACACACATGATGCTTATCATATTGAAAGGTTGGAATACCATCAACTAAATCTTTAGAGACTAATCGATTGATACCCTTGTAATTCAGGTGTGACATCCGATGATGCCATAACCATGAATTTTCTTTGGTAGAACGAGTGGCCAAACACATGGTTGCATGTGATGGTGCATCATTGAGGTCAATAGTATATAGTGAAGCACAACGTTTACCAACAAGAAGATCATTCCCTTCGGTGGATTTCACCGAGCATTGTCGACGTTCAAACAAAACTTTGAGATCTCCATCGCAGAATTGGCTCATACTAAATAAACTGCACCCCAAACCCTCAACATATGAAACCCGTTTGATTGTTATGCCATTTTGCACAAAATCTCCGTAACCCGTTATTGCTGCAATCTCATCATTTCCGAATGTAACCGTTCCTAGGAATTTGTCAATGAAGTTGACAAGTAAGGATTTATCGCCCGTCATGTGTCGAGAACAACAGGAATCGATATACCAAACACAGGCGTCGAAACCCTGTAAATGTGAATTCCCTAGAGTTTAGGTACCCAAAGTTTCTTGGGTCCTTTTCGGTTAGTACCGGCAATAAACTTTTGATTAACAACAAACTTTGGATCAATGAAGAAATAATCACGTAAAGCATCATGCAGTTTAGACAATAAAGCATCATTTAAAACCACATTACATGAAGCATCATACGCAATATCAATCTTTACATCTGAAATGTCCCGTTCTTATTGATTAAAAACGTTCCATATTAATTGATTTCGTTGCGAGGTTTTGACCTCTATATGAGACGTTTTTCAAAGACTGCATTCATTTTTAAAACAAACCATAACCTTTATTTCATAAATAAAGGTTTAAAAAGCTTTACGTAGATTATCAAATAATGATAATCTAAAATATCCTGTTTACACACGACCATTACATAATGGTTTACAATACAAATATGTTACATCGAAATCAGTTTCTTGAATGCAGTTTTTACATAATATCATACAAACATGGACTCCAAATCTTGTCCTTATTTTAGTATGCAACAGCGGAAGCTCTTAGTATTCACCTGAGAATAAACATGCTTTAAACGTCAACAAAAATGTTGGTGAGTTATAGGTTTAACCTATATATATCAAATCGTAACAATAGACCACAAGATTTCATATTTCAATACACATCCCATACATAGAGATAAAAATCATTCATATGGTGAACACCTGGTAACCGACATTAACAAGATGCATATATATAAGAATATCCCCATCATTCCGGGACACCCTTCGAATATGATATAAATTTCGAAGTACTAAAGCATCCGGTACTTTGGATGGGGTTTGTTAGGCCCAATAGATCTATCTTTAGGATTCGCGTCAATTAGGGTGTCTGTTCCCTAATTCTTAGATTACCAGACTTAATAAAAAGGGGCATATTCGATTTCGATAATTCAACCATAGAATGTAGTTTCACGTACTTGTGTCTATTTTGTAAATCATTTATAAAACCTGCATGTATTCTCATCCCAAAAATATTAGATTTTAAAAGTGGGACTATAACTCACTTTCACAGATTTTTACTTCGTCGGGAAGTAAGACTTGGCCACTGGTTGATTCACGAACCTATAACAATATATACATATATATCAAAGTATGTTTAAAATATATTTACAACACTTTTAATATATTTTAATGTTTTAAGTTTATTAAGTCAGCTGTCCTCGTTAGTAACCTACAACTAGTTGTCCACAGTTAGATGTATAGAAAAAAATCGATAAATATTATCTTGAATCAATCCACGACCCAGTGTATACGTATCTCAGTATTGATCACAACTCAAACTATATATATTTTGGAATCAACCTCAACCCTGTATAGCTAACTCCAACATTCACATATAGAGTGTCTATGGTTGTTCCGAAATATATATAGATGTGTCGACATGATAGGTCGAAACATTGTATACGTGTCTATGGTATCTCAAGATTACATAATATACAATACAAGTTGATTAAGTTATGGTTGGAATAGATTTGTTACCAATTTTCACGTAGCTAAAATGAGAAAAATTATCCAATCTTGTTTTACCCATAACTTCTTCATTTTAAATCCGTTTTGAGTGAATCAAATTGCTATGGTTTCATATTGAACTCTATTTTATGAATCTAAACAGAAAAGTAAAGGTTTATAGTCGGAAAAATAAGTTACAAGTCATTTTTGTAAAGGTAGTCATTTCAGTCGAAAGAACGACGTCTAGATGACCATTTTAGAAAACATACTTCCACTTTGAGTTTAACCATAATTTTTGGATATAGTTTCATGTTCATAATAAAAATCATTTTCTCAAAATAACAACTTTTAAATCAAAGTTTATCATAGTTTTTAATTAACTAACCCAAAACAGCCCGCGGTGTTACTACGACGGCATAAATCCGGTTTTACGGTGTTTTTCGTGTTTTCAGGTTTTAAATCATTAAGTTAGCATATCATATAGATATAGAACATGCGTAGCGTACTTCACTTTGTCCTTTTCAGTACACTTACTTATGGCAAATACCGATTCGACCTTCTCGGTCCACCGTTTCAATCCGATCGGTCCTTCGGTTCCATCAAATTCCAAAGGTTTGCAGGCAGTGAATTCTTTGTAGGTGCATCCTACACGATTTCCTGTACTGCCAGATCCAAGGTTATTGTTGGTATGTAGCGCAGCCTGTACTGCGGCTATGTTTGAAGCTAGAAAAGTACTGAATTCCTCTTCATTCATATTCACGGTGTGTCGAGTAGTCGGTGCCATTTCCTTCAAAATAGTCAAATGGAACAAGTTAATCATACAGAATATTAAGAGTAGTTAATAGTATTTTGTAGCATAATATGAACTCATTTATAAAAGCTTTTTCTTCATATTAGCGTTTTATAAGTTTAAATTCGGGTAGTACCTACCCGTTAAGTTCATACTTAGTAGCTAATATACAATTCAACTACTACAATTCTATATGAAAAACTGATTGTAATAATATTTCGCGTTCAAACTTTTATACAATATTTTACAAACTTACAATACCGCTTATTTTACATAAAGCATGAAATATAGCACACAATAACTTTGATACAAGATAGTTGTGAAGATAATTCTAGCTAGTACACAAGTCGTTCAGCAAAGGCAATAAAGACACGTAATTCATACGTCCAGAAACAAGTCATGCATTCTGGTTTTACTAGGACTACTTCCCATCCTTGGTCTTGTGGAACATAACCGTTATGGCCGTTGATAAGACAGCGTGTTGTAACGTCGTCAAAGGGACGAGGGTTACGTAATGACCAACAGTCTCGTAATAACCTAAAAACCTCATTTCTTACCCCAATTACCGACTCCGTCACTTGTGGGAACGTTTTGTTTAATAGTTGTAACCCGATGTTCTTGTTCTCACTTTGGTGAGAAGCGAACATTACTAACCCGTAAGCATAACATGCTTCTTTATGTTGCATGTTAGCCGCTTTTTCTAAATCACGAAGTCCTATATTCGGATATACTGAGTCAAAATAATTTCTTAACCCGTTGCGTAAAATAGCATTTGGGTTCCCCGCAATATATGCGTCAAAGTAAAAACATCGTAACTTATGGATTTCCCAATGTGATATCCCTCATCTTTCGAACGAAAGCCTTTTATAAACCAAGGCATTCTTGGAATGTTCTTCGAATGTCTTACAAACTGATCTCGCCTTAAATAGTTGTGCCGAGGAATTCTGACCGACTCTAGACAATATTTCATCAATCATGTCTCCGGGTAGGTCTCTTAAAATATTGGGTTGTCTATCCATTTTGTGTTTTTATACTGTAAAATAGACAAGAGTTAGATTCATAAAAAAAATACTTATTAATACAAGCAATTTTTACATATATCATAAAGCATAAGCACACTATATTACATATATTACACCACACGAATACAACTATCTTATTCCAACTCGCTCGTTTCTTCTTATACGGTTTTAGTTCGTTTTGCCAAGTTTCTAGGGATACATGATGTTCCCCTAATACGAGCCGTCGTTGTCCACATTGGTTTAGAAAAACCTGGTGGTTTAGAGGTTCCCGGGTCATTGTTACAACTTAAGGACTTCGGGGGTTGACGATACATATAAAGTTCATCGGGGTTGGAATTAGATTTCTCTATTTTTATGCCCTTTCCCTTATTATTTTCTTTTGCCTTTTTAAATTCAGTTGGGGTAATTTCTATAACATCATCGGAATTCTCGTCGGAATCCGATTCATCGGAGAATTGGTAATCCTCCCAATATTTTGCTTCCTTGGCGGAAACACCATTGACCATAATTTACCTTGGTCGGTTGGTTGAGGATTCTCTTTTACTTAACCGTTTTATTATTTCCCCCACCGGTTCTATTTCTTCTTCCGGTTCTGATTCTTCTTCCGGTTCCGATTCTTCTTCCGGTTCCGACTCTTCTTCCGGTTCCTCTTCGGGAACTTGTGAATCAGTCCACGAATCATTCCAATTTACATTTGACTCTTCATTATTATTAGGTGAGTCAATGGGACTTGTTCTAGACGTAGACATCTATCACATAATATCAAACACGTTAAGAGATTAATATACCACATAATATTCATATGTTAAAAATATATAGTTTCCAACAAAAATGTTAAGCAATCATCTTTAAAGAAAACACGGTCGAAGTCCAGACTCACTAATGCATCCTAACAAACTCGATAAGACACACTAATGCAAATTTTCTGGTTCTCTAAGACCAACGCTCTGATACCAACTGAAATGTCCCGTTCTTATTGATTAAAAACGTTCCATATTAATTGATTTCGTTGCGAGGTTTTGACCTCTATATGAGACATTTTTCAAAGACTGCATTCATTTTTAAAACAAACCATAACCTTTATTTCATAAATAAAGGTTTAAAAAGCTTTACGTAGATTATCAAATAATGATAATCTAAAATATCCTGTTTACACACGACCATTACATAATGGTTTACAATACAAATATGTTACATCGAAATCAGTTTCTTGAATGCAGTTTTTACACAATATCATACAAACATGGACTCCAAATCTTGTCCTTATTTTAGTATGCAACAGCGGAAGCTCTTAGTATTCACCTGAAAATAAACATGCTTTAAACGTCAACAAAAATGTTGGTGAGTTATAGGTTTAACCTATATATATCAAATCGTAACAATAGACCCCAAGATTTCATATTTCAATACACATCCCATACATAGAGATAAAAATCATTCATATGGTGAACACCTGGTAACCGACATTAACAAGATGCATATATATAAGAATATCCCCATCATTCCGGGACACCCTTCGGATATGATATAAATTTCGAAGTACTAAAGCATCCGGTACTTTGGATGGGGTTTGTTAGGCCCAATAGATCTATCTTTAGGATTCGCGTCAATTAGGGTGTCTGTTCCCTAATTCTTAGATTACCAGACTTAATAAAAAGGGGCATATTCGATTTCGATAATTCAACCATAGAATGTAGTTTCACGTACTTGTGTCTATTTTGTAAATCATTTATAAAACCTGCATGTATTCTCATCCCAAAAATATTAGATTTTAAAAGTGGGACTATAACTCACTTTCACAGATTTTTACTTCATCGGGAAGTAAGACTTGGCCACTGGTTGATTCACGAACCTATAACAATATATACATATATATCAAAGTATGTTTAAAATATATTTACAACACTTTTAATATATTTTGATGTTTTAAGTTTATTAAGTCAGCTGTCCTCGTTAGTAACCTACAACTAGTTGTCCACAGTTAGATGTACAGAAATAAATCGATAAATATTATCTTGAATCAATCCACGACCCAGTGTATACGTATCTCAGTATTGATCACAACTCAAACT
The DNA here is from genome assembly GCF_046630445.1 of Rutidosis leptorrhynchoides. Classification (NCBI taxonomy): domain Eukaryota; kingdom Viridiplantae; phylum Streptophyta; class Magnoliopsida; order Asterales; family Asteraceae; genus Rutidosis; species Rutidosis leptorrhynchoides. The sequence continues at coordinate 574,653,116 of NC_092333.1, read as the reverse complement.
ATATATATTTTTGGAATCAACCTCAACCCTGTATAGCTAACTCCAACATTCACATATAGAGTGTCTATGGTTGTTCCGAAATATATATAGATGTGTCGACATGATAGGTCGAAACATTGTATACGTGTCTATGGTATCTCAAGATTACATAATATACAATACAAGTTGATTAAGTTATGGTTGGAATAGATTTGTTACCAATTTTCACGTAGCTAAAATGAGAAAAATTATCCAATCTTGTTTTACCCATAACTTCTTCATTTTAAATCCGTTTTGAGTGAATCAAATTGCTATGGTTTCATATTGAACTCTATTTTATGAATCTAAACAGAAAAGTAAAGGTTTATAGTCGGAAAAATAAGTTACAAGTCGTTTTTGTAAAGGTAGTCATTTCAGTCGAAAGAACGACTTCTAGATGACCATTTTAGAAAACATACTTCCACTTTGAGTTTAACCATAATTTTTGGATATAGTTTCATGTTCATAATAAAAATAATTTTCTCAAAATAACAACTTTTAAATCAAAGTTTATCATAGTTTTTAATTAACTAACCCAAAACAGCCCGCGGTGTTACTACGACGGCGTAAATCCGGTTTTACGGTGTTTTTCGTGTTTCCAGGTTTTAAATCATTAAGTTAGCATATCATATAGATATAGAACATGTGTGTAGTTAATTTTAAAAGTCAAGTTAGAAGGATTAACTTTTGTTTGCGAACAAGTTTAGAATTAACTAAACTACGTTCTAGTGATTACGAGTTTAAACCTTCGAATAAGATAGTTTTATATATATGAATCGAATGATGTTATGAACATCATTACTACCTCAAGTTTAGTAGGTAAACCTACTGGAAGTGACAAGAAATGATCTAGCTTCTGTAGCGACCCCGACAAATCGTCAAGTGACGGCGTCGACTACGTGGGTCCCATTACCTGGTCATAAGTCTTTATGACAATGTTTGACCAAAATATGTCACCCTCATTTCAAAATAAAGATTGTTTTCAAAGTTTACAAGAATTGTTCAACCAAAAGTTAAGTTACAAGGTTATAAGTACATTTGAAATCTAGGCGACACGGTTTAAAGTAAAGTCAAAAGACGCTCCAAGTAATGCATGTATACTCGACATCTAATGTAAGTATCAAATAGTGAGCGGAAGCATGTATCACATATCGTGCAAGACCTGAGAAAAACATAGAAATCTGTCAACGAAAACGTTGGTGAAATCATAGGTTTAAGTAAGTAAGTGAGTAAAAGTAAGTAAGTCGAACCACAAGGTTTGCAAAGTTGAAATAATAGTAACACATTCTAAAAGTTAATATTCACGAGCACCCAATTATCAAAACTTAACATTCCGTCCGTTGAATACCCCATCAATTAGTGCTAGAACAACACTGTTTCCCGAAAATATATTTCATCCGTAGACGGTAGCGAACCGTCAAAGATGAGGGTTGTCAAACCCATATGGCCATATAACATAAGTTCTCGCTTACACCATCTGATGTAACTAATGATAATCGAATTGAGGATTTTTGTTCTAAACTCGTATGTAGAATGTTTGTTTTCCCGTTCTTGTGTTCACTTAGTTCAAAAGAATCGTTTATGTTTTCTCATCCCAAAAGTAAGTTCAAAAGAGTAAAAAGTGGGACTATGATCTCACCTTGAGTGCAAGAGTTAATAAAGTACTTCGACAAGTACACGCGTGCAAAGACAAAGCTAGTCTTGACCTAAACATATAGGTTATATCAATAACGATAGTCACGAAGGGTCAAAGATGTTCAATTAGTCCTATGGCTCGTTACGACTCGATTAATATAGCAAGTGGATCAATTTGTCAAGTTTCATGCACGACACAAGTATTAAGCATGTTAGAACGATTGTATAATCGTTTGGTTAAGTTTGACTAAAAGTCAAACTTGGTCAAAGTCAAAGTCAACGGGGTCGGGTCGGGTGCCCGACAATTTTCTCATGATGAGAAGTCATATACGAGCATAATAGTCAAGTTTCATGGTAAACGGGGTTATAGTAAAGCGGGAAACATTTTTGTGACATGAAAAACAAAGACAAAATGAGCTGGGCAGTATGCGCGGCGCGCTATGGGTTGCGCGGCGCGCACCCAAGTGTAAATCCTGGTCAGAACTTAACCACGAAGGTAAACATCTGGGATTTCTAATTCTGCGCGGCGCGCGGGTATATGCGCGGCGCGCAATACCTGGGAAACATGCAGTTTGCAGAAAAATGGTCCAAGTCACGAACCAAAATACAATTTAACACATCTCATGCACCGAAAACACTTAAAACATGTATCTTATACCATCGGAAAGGTATTTTGACAAGGAAAACATCTAAACGCATTTCATCAATCAAACTTCCACTTACAACAACCAAAAACCGCAATTAAACATTCATAATCAAAGTTCAAGTTCCAAAAACGCATTTTATGATTCGGGCAACCAATTTACATGTATGTTATGCCGTTTCGAAGGTAATCAAACACACATTGCAACAAAACACTTAACAACAATATCTCATAGCATTTGACGCATCAAAAGTTCATGTAAAGCTCATCAAACCCTAATCCAAGTTCACAAAATCATTAATCATGTTCTTGGAGTTTCCTTAATCAACCTATACATCAAAACGAAGCTAATGATACTAGTAACACTTTTAAAACATGCACTTTAACAATCTAACAACATTTGATCATCCAAAATCAAGGATTTAGCAAGTAATTTTCATATTGAACTAGTTACACCAAAAACAACGAATCGAGCATACAAATTACATACACGACATCACAATGAGCCATAGACACTAATTAACAACTTTATAACTCAAAAATCTCAAGAACACATAAAATTAGTGATTTTAGAAAGTTACCCAAATGAGATGAAGTTGGTATCAAATTGAAGAGGATGAAGAGAGGATTCCAAATATGTATTTTGTTTTGGTTGAAGCTTCCAAATCCGAATTTAGATGATGATTCTTTGTAGTGGTGTTTGAGAGAAAATTGGAAAGTATAGAAAGAAAATGGAAATGAAAATGAAAAGGAAAATGGGGAGGTGGGTGTTGACTAGTCAAGCTAGTCACATCTTTGCTCCAATGGCGAAACTAGTCCCTCGCGTTCGGTTGTGGGTGCGTGAATTGACCAAACGAATTATTTTAAATTACACGGAAGTACGGGAGATATTAAAAATCCGATAACGAGAATATTTAAAATGTTACTTAACAAAGGATACGAATCTAGATATGAAGGGTATTATTTAAAAAGAAAAAGACGGGCGTTAAAATAATTCAACGGAAAAATGCGGGATGTTACATTATCCACACCTCAAAAGAAATTTCGTCCCGAAATTTAGTTGGAAATAATAATCGATGCCTCTCACTCGAGACCGGAGATGTCAATGCTATGAATAAGTGAAGGTACGTCCTTGAGTGTTCTCATGAATTTGGATTTTTACGATCCCCGGTTTCAACTGGTTTTCCTATGAAGAGAAGTCTGTCTTCAATAGTTGGTGCATTTAGAAGAATTGCACGTTCCTGTTCCGCAGGACACGTTTCTATGTTTGTTACACGAAATGTAAGGTAAACGGAAACTTAATTGAGTCGGAAGTTCTAAACGGTAGGAAGCGGTTCCAATACGCCCCAAGGTTTCAAAAGGTTCAATATTGCGGCTATAGCCTTTCTCGATTTCCCAAAATGGATTACACCTTTCCAAGGTGCGGTTTCTCAATATTACGCGGTTACACACTGGGATTTGTGAGGTTTTCATCTAAGTTTGGTATAACTCTTTTGGCGACTACGGATCGTCTCGAGCCCTCCTCGGATTTGAATGATTTCAATTGTTGTTTCTTGATGGAGTTCAGATTTCGGTGGTTGATGCTTTGGTTAAATGAACAGGGGTATGACATTAGCGGTCATATAGGGTTTCGGAAAGTGCGCGTGAACACACGAGTGGTAACTACTGTTGTAAGAGTGATCTACTAAAGGTGACAATATGAGTTTGTGACATGTCTTTCCAAGACGTAAATCGTTCGTTTGCTCGATTCATCTGTTTGTGGGTGGTACGCGGTACTCATGTCTAAGCGGGTTCCCAAGGTTTCTTGTAAAACTAGAAGTGAAACAAGTATTTCGATACGGAATAATTGACAAAGATACACCGTGTTGGAATAGAATCTCTTAAGATACGTTTGAACAAGTTAGTTAGGGTTCGAAAAATGTTCGTTAGGACTATTCACCCTCGTGGCGAATACTTATGTAATATGAGGAGTTTCTCTATCCATGGAGAAATGTTACAAGGAGTTTCTTTAAACGGAAATGCGAACGGTAAAGATAGTAGTGAAATGAGGACTTAGAATAGGATGAGTTTACATCTCGAGGTTGCCATAACGTGCCTCTAGTTGTCAAAAGTTGAAGTCTGAAAGAGAAACGAGGTAGTACACGTAGTTGTATAGTTCGGGGTTGAATAATAGTTGACCGATTATCAGAAACACAAGGGCGTTAAGTCAAAGAAGAGTGAAGTATCGTTGGATTGTGTGTTATCTTAAATCCCAGTAATATCAGACGGTGACGGTGAAATAACAGAGGTAGGTAGTGTGGTACGGGATGACGAGAAAATTGATCGGATCCACAATTTAGTATTCGAATTCTTCGTGCAAAATAACGAATTTCAGTTATGTTGATTTTTGAGTCGAGAGAGTATGCCTTTCGGCGTTCAAGTAGAAATATTTCCATGTTTGAGTTCCATCTGTTGCTATACGATTTTAACTAGAAATGTTGGTGTGAAGAATCACGCTCAAGGTTCGAACATGGAGAGGTTTAGAGTTTTCCTTAGTGAGTTAACGAGTTTAAAAGTCGTGTGACACGAGAAAAGTCAGAAATGAATCTTCGGTAACAACCGGTGAGATCTAATATTTTTACGAATATAAGTCTGAGTTGGGAGAGTTTCCTGATTACATGTGGCTTGATTTCGAGATTGATTGTAATGCCTTGACCATTAACATCATGGTCTAGAAAATTGGACTTCGTTCAACAGAAACTCTTACTCGGAGAATTTGGTATAGAGTTGCTCTTTTCTCAAAAGTTCGAGCTTAAGATGGTGATGTTGTTCGTTTTCCTTCTTTACTTGAATAAGTTAAGATGTCATCTATAAATACGATAACAGATTAGTCTATATGAATTTGCATACGCGGTTCAAGAGGTTTATGGATACGGGCGAGCCCTAAATAAATCAAACGGTACTAAGAGAGATTTACAACTAACGTTGTGAGTTCGAAAAGTGGCTTAGGAGACATCGTCTCACTTAACCCCCAATTGATGATAACCGGAACGGAGGTCGATTTGGAACATACGGGATTCGTGCAAATAATCATGAGGTCATGGATGCGAGGGAGAGGGTATCGGTTTCCAACCGAAAATTTCTTAGTTCACAATAATCTATACATAAATGTAGGGCAACAATTTCTCCTTAATGAATAGGTTTTGAATTCCTTAGTTCTATTGGTGTCGAGTTCAATTTCTTAACGTATATCCTCCGATAATATTTATAGGCACACAATATTTTTCCGTTGGTCGCTTAAATCGCCTAAATAGTATCTAGGGGAAAAGATGGAAGGTAATGAGTACAAGTCAAAGTCTTGGTTGTAAAACGTCTAGCGGTAATCGAATCGAACAAGTATGAAGTATACGGTTTGTTGTGAAGAAACGTACCCGTGACTAGTCCATCATCGTCTCGGGCATCCTAGGTGTCGATGTTGAAAGTTCAATGGCGTGCGTTGGGGTTGATTTCTTCTTTGGGCACACATTCCTAAAATGACCCAGTTGGCCACACTCAAAGCATGCACCCGTCCTGTGTGCGTTGGGCACCCTTCGAGCGACGGTAACGGTACCCTTACAGACATGGGCCACATGGCCACTTCTTTGACACTTGACGCAAAATGGTTTGCCACATTCACCAAAATGATGTTTGCGACACTTGTTACAGTGAGGTAGGGTTCCGGCATACCCCTTCTTGCCGCCGGGGGTGAAAGGCTTCTTGGAGATGTTGTTATTGTTGTGGTTGCTTGGTTGCGAGGCTTCCCATTTTCTTTTGTTGTTACCCGGGTGGTTCTCGACCATTCGTACCGGTGCTTCCATTCCATTCACCGTTTCTAAAGTTTGGTGGGCCTTTGTTAAAGCCTCTTGTAGGTTAGTGGGTTGGGATGCCATTACCCCGTGTTGAATGCTCTTAGGGAGGCCATCCATGTAAAGTTCGACTCTTAGGGATTCGGGAGTCATGAGATTTGGACACATTGAGACTAGTTCGGTAAACCGTTGATTATAAGCTCCGAGGTCATTCCCGACCGTTCTTAAATTCCTTAGCCCTTGCTCGAGCCTTCGAGTCTCATCGCGCGGGAAGTATTCGGTGATCATTCTTTCTCTTAATTCGGTCCAAGAGAGTGTAAGGGCTTCATCGATACCCACTGATTGTACATACGTGTTCCACCATGAGAGAGCGATACCGGTAAGAGTGAGGGTGGAAAACTTGACCTTATCTTGGTCCTGACAACCGCTTATGCTAAAAACGGATTCTGTTTGTTCAAACCATCGGGTGAGAGTAACCGGTCCCCCGGTTCCATCGAAAGTGGGAGGATTGTACTTCATGAAGTTCTTGTAGGAGCAACCTTCGATTGAATTACCGGCTCCATGATTGTTGTTGTTAGAAAAGTGATTGGCCACGGCCGTACCCACGGCGGTGGTTATCATTCGTTGAAGAGCTTGTTCTAGAGTTTCGAGAGGAGTGTTGTGTTGACCTTGGTGAACCATTGTTCCTTCATGACACAAGAATATCATTGATTAGTATTCTCAAAAATACTAACCGTGATATGGAATAAGGATAGAGAGAAAATTTTCCTTGACTCTCCTTAAATTCTTTATGTCATAATGTCGGAACGTCCATGTGAATCACCGTAATATAATCCCGGAAATTATATTGCCCTGATTCTCATGTGCATTTAACATTACTTCACAAAGTCAAGGTGGCGCATCAACAAAATTTATCAACGTAAGATCAAGATCGAATACGAGTCAGATATGATAGAAGAGTTCGAGTATAAATGCACAAATAGTCAAGTAATTCCTACTTCAGTCTATATGCCGGTTGTAGTCTAGATTCACCTATGTACCCTATGAATCGGGGTGGACACAAATGAACTCTAAATCCCTACAACCAAGGCTCTGATACCACTTGTAGCGACCCCGACAAATCGTCAAGTGACGGCGTCGACTACGTGGGTCCCATTACCTGGTCATAAGTCTTTATGACAATGTTTGACCAAAATATGTCACCCTCATTTCAAAATAAAGATTGTTTTCAAAGTTTACAAGAATTGTTCAACCAAAAGTTAAGTTACAAGGTTATAAGTACATTTGAAATCTAGGCGACACGGTTTAAAGTAAAGTCAAAAGACGCTCCATGTAATGCATGTATACTCGACATCCAATGCAAGTATCAAATAGTGAGCGGAAGCATGTATCACATATCGTGCAAGACCTGAGAAAAACATAGAAATCTGTCAACGAAAACGTTGGTGAAATCATAGGTTTAAGTAAGTAAGTGAGTAAAAGTAAGTAAGTCGAACCACAAGGTTTGCAAAGTTGAAATAATAGTAACACATTCTAAAAGTTAATATTCACGAGCACCCAATTATCAAAACTTAACATTCCGTCCGTTGAATACCCCATCAATTAGTGCTAGAACAACACTGTTTCCCGAAAATATATTTCATCCGTAGACGGTAGCGAACCGTCAAAGATGAGGGTTGTCAAACCCATATGGCCATATAACATAAGTTCTCGCTTACACCATCTGATGTAACTAATGATAATCGGATTGAGGATTTTTGTTCTAAACTCGTATGTAGAATGTTTGTTTTCCCGTTCTTGTGTTCACTTAGTTCAAAAGAATCGTTTATGTTTTCTCATCCCAAAAGTAAGTTCAAAAGAGTAAAAAGTGGGACTATGATCTCACCTTGAGTGCAAGAGTTAATAAAGTACTTCGACAAGTACACGCGTGCAAAGACAAAGCTAGTCTTGACCTAAACATATAGGTTATATCAATAACGATAGTCACGAAGGGTCAAAGATGTTCAATTAGTCCTATGGCTCGTTACGACTCGATTAATATAGCACGTGGATCAATTTGTCAAGTTTCATGCACGACACAAGTAGTTAAGCATGTTAGAACGATTGTATAATCGTTTGGTTAAGTTTGACTAAAAGTAAAACTTGGTCAAAGTCAAAGTCAACGGGGTCGGGTCGGGTGCCCGACAATTTTCTCATGATGAGAAGTCATATACGAGCATAATAGTCAAGTTTCATGGTAAACGGGGTTATAGTAAAGCGGGAAACATTTTTGTGACATGAAAAACAAAGACAAAATGAGCTGGGCAGTATGCGCGGCGCGCTATGGGTTGCGCGGCGCGCACCCAAGTGTAAATCCTGGTCAGAACTTAACCACGAAGGCAAACATCTGGGATTTCTAATTCTGCGTGGCGCGCGGGTATATGCGCGGCGCGCAATACCTGGGAAACATGCAGTTTGCAGAAAAATGGTCCAAGTCACGAACCAAAATACAATTTAACACATCCCATGCACCGAAAACACTTAAAACATGTATCTTATACCATCGGTAAGGTATTTTGACAAGGAAAACATCTAAACGCATTTCATCAATCAAACTTCCACTTACAACAACCAAAAACCACAATTAAACATTCATAATCAAAGTTCAAGTTCCAAAAACGCATTTTATGATTCGGGCAACCAATTTACATGTATGTTATGCCGTTTCGAAGGTAATCAAACACACATTGCAACAAAACACTTAACAACAATATCTCATAGCATTTGACGCATCAAAAGTTCATGTAAAGCTCATCAAACCCTAATCCAAGTTCACAAAATCATTAATCATGTTCTTGGAGTTTCCTTAATCAACCTATACATCAAAACGAAGCTAATGATACTAGTAACACTTTTAAAACATGCACTTTAACAATCTAACAACATTTGATCATCCAAAATCAAGGATTTAGCAAGTAATTTTCATATTGAACTAGTTACACCAAAAACAACGAATCGAGCATACAAATTACATACACGACATCACAATGAGCCATAGACACTAATTAACAACTTTATAACTCAAAAATCTCAAGAACACATAAAATTAGTGATTTTAGAAAGTTACCCAAATGAGATGAAGTTGGTATCAAATTGAAGAGGATGAAGAGAGGATTCCAAATATGTATTTTGTTTTGGTTGAAGCTTCCAAATCCGAATTTAGATGATGATTCTTTGTAGTGGTGTTTGAGAGAAAATTGGAAAGTATAGAAAGAAAATGGAAATGAAAATGAAAAGGAAAATGGGGAGGTGGGTGTTGACTAGTCAAGCTAGTCACATCTTTGCTCCAATGGCGAAACTAGTCCCTCGCGTTCGGTTGCGGGTGCGTGAATTGACCAAACGAATTATTTTAAATTACACGGAAGTACGGGAGATATTAAAAATCCGATAACGAGAATATTTAAAATGTTACTTAACAAAGGATACGAATCTAGATATGAAGGGTATTATTTAAAAAGAAAAATACGGGCGTTAAAATAATTTAACGGAAAAATGCGGGATGTTACAGCTTCAAAGGATCTTGGATGGCTTGAAAGTTCTTGAAGTAGGATCATGACACAAAAACAAGTTCAAGTAAGATTTTTACTCGAATTAAGATAGTTTATAGTTATAGAAATTGAATCAAAGTTTGAATATGAATATTACCTTGAATAAGAAAGATAACCTACTATATATAACAAAGGTTTCTTGATCTTAGATGATTACTTGGAATGGATTAGAAAGCTTGGAAGTAAATTAGTAAACTTGAAGGGATTTTTGAAGTGTTCTTGAAGTGTTCTTCCTATGATGATTATAGCTTGATTCTTGAAGTGATTTTTGATGAAGATGATGATTAACTACTGGAAAAATACGTTCATAATAGTGTGTGTATGTTGAGAGAGAATTAGAAAGAGAATTGGAAGTGAAATGGAGTGAATGATGAGTGGTAATTGGTGAGTGGTGAGTGGGGTTAAAAGGAGTTCTAGTTAGTTGACTAGCTCATGGTAGAAGTTAAAATTGATTAGTCATACATGACATAATCAAGAGTGGAATCTCATGCTAGTTCCTATTGGTATATACTCATAGTAAGTACGTTCTGAAGCTGTGTATAATACGGGTAAGAATACGACTAGAATTCTTGATGAAAGAAAAGAATGGAAAAGTAACTGTAACCATTTTTGTTAAGTATGTGTGTTTTGATATATGTCTTGAAGTCTTCCAAAAGTATTTTAATACATCTGAATACACTACATGTATATACATTTTAACTGAGTCGTTAAGTCATCGTTAGTCGTTACATGTAAGTGTTGTTTTGAAACCTTTAAGTTAACGATCTCAATTAATATTGTTAACCCATTGTTTATTATATCTAATGAGATGTTAAATTATTATATTATCATGATATTATGATATATTAATATATCTTAATATGATATATATACATTTAAATGTCGTTACAACAATAATCGTTACATATATGTCTCGTTTCGAAATCCTTAAGTTAGTAGTCTTGTTTATATGTATATAACTCATTGTTAATATACTTATGGAGATACTTACTTATCATAATCTCATGTTAACCATATGTATATCCATATATATATCGTCATGTCGTTTTTACAAGTTTTAACGTTCGTGAATCGCCGGTCAACTTGGGTGGTCAATTGTCTATATGAAACATATTTCAATTAATCAAGTCTTAACAAGTTTGATTACTTAACATGTTGGAAACATTTAATCATGTAAATATCAATCTCAATTAATATATATAAACATGGAAAAGTTCGGGTCACTACAACATCGTTATCAGAAGTCTTAACACACAATTTATTCCAAGTAGATGTTTTGTTCACAGACGAAAATTGAAAAACATGAGATGATTTCCTAGGCCGACTAGCAGATTGCTTTGGTTTGGTTGCTACTTTCTTAGTCGTGGACTTAGGAACCCATACAGATTTTTAATTCAAGTTTGGATTATGACCTGTGACACGAGAAACACCTTTGTTAGTTAGACGTCCAAACTTTTCAGTTGACATATGAGATGACTGATTTTGCAGAATTTCCAATTTGATTGTACGTTCTTTTGCATCATACTCACTTAAATCAGGTTTAGAACTTGTGTGTTGTGGACTTAACTGATTTCTTTAAAAGACTTGCTTTTGAAGTTTTTGTCATAGGAATCATAGGAATCTTTTCAGTTAACACAGAACCATTTGGAGAATGAACCTTTTTAACAATATACTGAGTTGTAGAAACAACTTTCGAACCATGATTGCCAAATTGAGAACGTAGAGGATTTTTAAGAATAGTAATGGGTTTTACATCCTTAGATGTTGTTGTTCCCCTCCCCTTCTTAGTAATCCCACCAGTACATTCAAGCACATTGGTTGCAACATTAGACGTTTGCTTAAGTGTGTTAGCCTGTTTCATTTGAATTATCTTTTGTTTTAAGCTTTTAATCTCAAAACATAATTCTTCAGCAGAAACTATCACTTCACCCTCCTTAAAAGCATAAGTACATTCTTTCTTAGGCAGTGAAGGCAATTTATCACACAAAGCAAGCATTTGTTCTAATGATTGGCACTTAAGTTGCAAGTCAATATTCTCCTGTTCAAGTTGAGCTACTATACGATTCAAATTACGTACAGCAGGAAAATGCAAGTAATAATCATGCAAAGGATCAAGTTGACTTTCAAAATCTATCAAAGGTTCAATGTTCAGTTCATCCTGAGGTTCTACTTTTTCATCTAAAGAATTTTGACCTAGAGAATCTGTCTCAAAGAAGACAGTTAGTTCATGTGCTAGGTCTTCACGGAAAACATCATCTGGACATGCAGGTAAAGTTGGTAGAATTGGTTTCACATCAAAAATTGGTTCATCAAAAACCTCATCTATTGCAGTAATGCTAGAACTAGGTTTGTTAAACACTTCATTCTCAAGCATTAAAATGTATTTCTCTAGCATGAGTGTTGGGATATAAACCAGTCTACGCTTAGGCACATAATCTTCACGTTGCATGTTCTTTTCAGTTTCAACAAGATTTTTCAAGAAATCAGGATTCGATTTACCTATCTTAGTATTGATTTTTTCATACATTAAGCTAATTTGATGGTATTTCCTAGATTTACGATTTACAATAATATCATCAAAATCAGCATCAGAAGCATGTACAAAATGCGATGGTAAACCGGCTTGAAAATAATCAGAATGATATAATCCTGGAATCTTTTTGGAAGCATCTTCCAAAATTTTCGGATCTTCATAACCCAACCCCCACTTTTCACCATGAATCGTTTTTGGTCTATTCATGAAAATCGTTTGTTTTGAAAGTTCCATATCCATGATAACTTTGGATTGCTCTGTTCGATAGAGTTTTTCCTCATATCGAGCAAGTTGAGCTTTCATTTGAAAAGATTCTTTTGACAATAAAGAAATTTCAGTGTTCTTTTCAATTATGGTGTTTTCCAATTGAACGATTTTCTTGTTTAGTTTTGAAAGTGTGGGTTCATGTTGGTTTTTCAAATCAGAAAGATCTTTTTCTAAAAATTGAACTTTTTCTACAAGTCGTTCCGATTTTAAACGATAATCAGTTCTTTCAACTTTAATTGGATGAATTGTCTTTTTTAGATCTTCCAACTCAGTTTCCGTAGAATTGAGTTGGAGAGTCAATTGTTGCACATCCGTTTGCAATTTGGATGAGGAAGGTCTGGTCTCATTCATTTTGATTTTATCTTTTAAAACCTTGTTTTCAGATTTTAAGCCTTTGACTTCTTTTGACATTGAGACCAGATTCTTCATCAAGTCATTTTGCATTTTTATAAAATCCAGTTAGATTTCAGTTGATTGTACCTCATCATCATCGGATGTTGAGTCAAAATTCTCCATTGCTTCCTTAGCTTTGATGAGCTTTGTCACCTTGCAAACATTTGCTTGTTCCACCTCTGAATCTGAATCGTCAGTCCAGTTAAACCAAGTATCATCAACCGGTTTTAGCTCTCCCCCAGTTTCCACAATCTTAGCCATCAACATTTTCTTCTTGTAGTAAGATGCGTCCTTCTTCTTAGGCATCTTGCACTCACGAGAGTAATGACCAGCTTTGCCACAATTGAAACAAATTGAATCTTCCTTCTTGGAATCATCAGCACGTTGTTGTTTAGATTGATCAGCTTTCTTGTAGTACGAGGAAGATGACGAGTTTTTGCATTGATTGCTTGATTTGCCTTTAAACTTGTGTTTGTTCAAGGCTTTTGTGAACATGGCTGACATCTTGACTAATTCAAGGTGAGAATCGCCAACATCAGAAAGGTTCAAATCTTCTGAATCAGTTGATTCTTCTACAAGCACTTTCTTGGACAAGCTTTTGGAAGACGTCAACGATTTGCTCTTCTTTTTGGCAATTAGGGCAAGTGGATCGCCCGGAGAAGACTCTTTCCTTCCTTCTTGAAGTTTAGATACTTCAGGTTGGTAATGCATAAGAACTCCAACAAGCTCATGAATAGTCAACTTGTCAATCTCTTTAGTAGATCGAACAATGGTTCCATAATGAAGCCAATCAGCATTGAGCTTTTTGAGAAACTTCATGTTGACTTCAGCATTTACTTTTATGATCTTGCACCTTTTCAACTCATTGAGAACACCATTGAAACGACGATAGGTATCCTTGAGTGGTTCATCAGTTTCCTGCTTGAAATCTTCAGAGAATCCCAGAGCCTTATTCAATTTAGTAACGTCTGACATGTCATAACCTTCTTGCTGTCGTTTGATCTCATCCCATATATCTTTTTCTGTTGTGTTGCTATCAACATTTTCAAACAATTCATACGGGATAGCTTGCATAACAATATTCTTTGCCTCTATGTCACCCTGAGCTCTCTCACGCTTATCACCAGAAAGTTCATAGACTGGAATTGGCATACCAGTATCCAGATGATAATCAACAACTGGACCATCTCTCAAAGAAGCCCAAATGTACTTTGCTTTCTCACCCTTATAGTCTATGTACTGAGTGATACGGTGAAGCCACTGAGTGTACTTTCCATCAAACAACACTGTAGGACGGGAATTTGATCCAATGATCAAAGTATCTTGAGTAGACATCTTGAAAATGAGGTAGATTTGGTAAAGATTCTGTATTACACAAATCTAAGATGAAAAATCACAATAATCTGATCAGAGTGTCAGATTCTGTGTCAGATTCGGTACTGCAACAGATTCGGTACTGTAGCAGATTCGGTAAAGATTCTGTATATCAGATTCTGTAAAAGAAACTGATCAGAAATACAAGAGACACACCCAGATTCAGTATAGATTCGATAATCAAAAGAATTGTAGCCTGTAACGACTTAAAACAATGGATTAAGTGATACAGAAACTCAGATTCTGTATTTGATTCGGTAGTCAGATTCTGTATGAATTTGAAGTTCAAACTCAATTCAATCCTTTTGAATTAGATTCTGTAACCTTGCTGCACAAGGAAACACGTTAGTATCACACAAAATATCAAAGATACCGAAAGTATAGGATACTGAATGTCAACTGTAGCAGTTGACAATACCGAGTCTAAGTTTAAAACTTAGAAATATGATAGAATCCTTTCTCAAATCACACCAAGTAGCTGCGTATAATCAAACCGAATGTGATAGAATCACAATCACACCACAATTTGCAACACTTAAGATGAATTTAAGTAATGAAGCAGACTCGGTATGACAGTTACGATACCGAGTGTTGATCAAATCTTCAAAACTTGATGAATTGAAGAAATTGAACCGTCAGAAATGTGATTTAACACCTCACGAACACAACTGAAACCTTAAATCTTCACAAAAATCCAGAATCAAGCTTGAATTAAGCAATACCGAGAGTTTTAGCCACAAACTCTAAAAATCAACTTGATTCTCCATAATTGAAGTTAAAAAGCTGTAATGATGATCGAAACTCTTTCTAAAATACCTAATGCACCTTCGCTGAACTTATCACAAGAATCTGAACGTCAGATTATCAAATTCGATAATACCGAATGTGATTCAAAATACCGAGAGTATTCAGATTCTGTAATCTACAATCTCTGGATCGATATAGTGATGTAGAATCACTTCCTGGAAGCTCTGATACCAAATGATAGGTTAGATCATGTTGAGATTGAGAGAAATGATAAGATAAAGAGAGATTCGGTATGTAAGCATGAGACTCAGTATTAGAGAGAATCGGTACAATTACATTCCACAGCTTCTAGAACTTAGTTACAATGCAATGGCTATCTAATTAGGACTACTTAGGTTCCTTATATAGCCCTCTTCTAAGGAACCTTCAATTAAGCTTATTTCACATTAACACTATACAACTTCGGGGTCCTAACAAGGCACTAGCCAACCGCACGTTGAAGTTGAACACACTGTTGGTGAGCCAGAACATGTTACATTTGTAATTCGTAGATCTAGTAGAACTCCTCATCAACCTGAGAGGTTAAATCTTCTGATTAATTCAGATGAATCTCATCTAGGGGATTATGATGGACCCTCTAGCTACGGTGAAGCCATATCAGATCCAGAATCTGACAAATGGCGAGATGCTATGAAGACAGAGATGCAGTCCATGAAAGATAATCAAGTATGGAACTTGATTGATCTTCCACCCAATTGCAAAACAGTGGGGAGTAAATGGGTCTTCAAGAAGAAGGCTGACATGGACGGTAATGTAAACACTTTTAAGGCTCGGTTGGTGGAAAAAGGTTATACTCAAACTCAAGGAATTGATTATGAGGAAACTTTTTCACCTTTCTCGAGCATTAAATCAATTAGGATACTTATTGCCATAGCTACTTTTCATGATTATGAAATATGGCAAATGGATGTCAAAACTGCTTTCCTAAATGGCGACCTAAGCGAGGACGTATATATGGTTCAGCCGGAAGAGTTTATGAATCCTAAGCATCCTACTAAAGTATGCAAGCTTCTAAAATCCATTTATGGATTAAAGCAAGCATCCATGAGCTGGAATCTTAAGTTTGATCAGAAAATCAAAGAGTTTTGTTTTTCTCAAAATCAAAATGAGCCCTGTGTTTACATTAGAGCTAGTGGGAGCAAAGTTATCTTCTTGATCTTGTATGTTGATGACATACTACTTATTGGAAATGACATTCCAACTTTGCAAGATGTTAAATCTTGGCTTGGAAAATGTTTTGCCATGAAAGATCTTGGAGAAGCTAAGTATATTCTTGGAATCGTGATCTATAGAGATAGATCCAAAAGACTTATTGGTTTGAGTTAAAGTACATAAATTGACAAAATCTTGCAAAGATTTAACATGCAAAACTCCAATCGCGGAGCATTGCCCATGCAAAAGGGCATAACCTTGAGCAAGTCTCAAAGTCTTATCACACCTGATGAGATAAGACGAATGAAATGTGTTCCGTATGCTTCGGCTATAGGATCCATTATGTATGTTATGTTATGTACTAGACCTGATATGTAGTTAGCTTTAATTTTGACAAGTCGTTATCAACAAAATCCAGGTGAAGAACATTGAATTGCTGTTAAGAGCATTCTTAAATATTTACGGAGAACTAAAGATATGTTCTTGGTTTACGGTGGTTTGGAAGAAGGGTTGAGTATTAGATGTTATACAGATGCTAGTTTCCAAAATGGTCGAGATGATTCTCGGTCCCAGTCAGGGTATGTCTTTGTCATGAATGGTGGGGCAGTTGATTGGAGAAGCTCAAAACAGAGCACAGTTGCACAGTCTACAATGGAAGCAGAATACATTGCTACCTCAGAAGCTGCTCAAGAAGCTGTCTGGATTAGGAAGTTTATTGCTGAACTCGGAGTAGTTCCCAGCATTGAATCCCCTATGGAAATGTACTGTGATAATTCAAGTGTTATTATACTTTTGAAAGAATCACGTGTACGTAAAGGTAGCAGACACATTCTTCGAAAGTTTGACTACATTCAAGAAGTCATTGAGAGGAATGATATTAGTATTTTTAAGGTTCATACAGATGATAATGTGGCTGACCCGTTCACGAAGCCCATGACATACAATAAGCATGAAGATCATGCTAGTAGTATTGGACTTCGTTATGCTGCTGATATTTTTAATTTGTAATTTAGTATTTGGATATTTTTGGAACATTAAACAGTTTTATCATAATAAATTGATATATTGATGGTATGATCGTTTTCATATATATCATTGTGTTCTATATTAGCATGTTTAATCCATGAGTAATTATTAACTATTCAAAATCTCCATAATCAATCATGTTATGGGAATAACATGAATTAAGATTAATATGAAGTTTTGGTTATATTTATTGATGATAAATAGTTAACTTGTAGAGACCAAAATTCATATGTATTCATTGATGATGAATATTGGAATGACCCATCCGAGATGTCACTACATGGATCATTTTCAGTAGTGAATCTTTTAGTGATTATGTCTTTATGTCCTTACACTTGAGATGCACGCCAGTTTTAATGTGTGGAACATTGTACTTTGATATGGTTAAATGTTGTCCACGTTGTCCTGAATAAGGCTGTTATAAAGGCCATTATTGGGTATAATGTAAAGCTCGTGATAGACACGTGTATGTTATAGGATTTGTTCCTCTAAAATGTTTGGAGTTAGATACTTTTTGAGTTCCTCGATGAATGAATAAGATATTTGTGTGGCCGCACCCAGATGTAATTAAGATGATACTTAATTAATTTGGTGATCTAATTCAGTTCTAAGATCGAGAAACAAAATTGTTAAACAAATGAGAATGACCGATGATCCATATCTCAAGTTTAACTAAAGTATCTGAAACAAAAGGACGAATGACATTTAAAACTTACCATAAACAGTTTTGAGAAACTACCCTCACATGAATTTGGGGACAATGACGTGTTGCTAGACGCTTACCATTGTTTGTATAGTTACTTGGTGTTGTGCCATGCACAAGTGGGAGTCTGTAGGATTAATGTGCAAGGTACAACATATAACTATATGGCCAACTTCATTTGAGCCTTCGGGGTCACACACATATACACCGAGACGTCAAATAATAAATGTATATATATATATATATATATATATATATATATATATATATATATATATATATATATATATATATATATATGATGTATATATATATTACTCAAGTAACAAAATAGTAAATTTACTATTCACATAAAAGGGACATGATAGAAATTATTAATTATAAGTTACATAACATACCCCTAAAGTATTTGAGAAATATGACTTTTTAAAACCAAATTAAACGAAATATGATATTACAGACAAAGAAATCGAAAACAAGATTTTCTTTTGATTTGCTTTTTGCTACCAAACAAACGAAGTATATATATAGTGGTAGGATCAAGAGGGAAGTAACCATTTGGGGGGAAGCGGGGGGAAGCAAAATTTTTTTTTTTTCGTTTTTTGAAAAAACTTTGTTCACGAACATTATAGATGAGATAAAAATATGAACATTTAGTAGAGACACTTTGTGATAAATGTTTTTATTTTAGCGGGAAAACGCTCGAAGAAGTAATATATAACAATTATCGTGTTTTTCGAGCGTATTTTGAGGTTTTAGCTATTGGGGTTTAGATATTAGGGTTTAGATATTAGGGTTTATAGGGTTTAGATATTAGGGTTTAGAAATTTAGGGTTTAGGGTTTAGATTTAGGGTTTAGATTGAGTTTTTAACACGAACGGTTTAGGGTTTAGGGTTTAGGGTTTGGTGTTTTGAGTTTATGGAATAAACCCAAAACACCAAACCCTAAACCCTAAACCCTAAACTCTAAATCGGGCTAAATTTTTACTTCACAAAACATGAAAGAAAAAAAAACGTTCATATTCTTCACGAACAATATTATCTTGAATGTTATTTTTGTCGATCGTTTTCCCGCCTAAATAATAACATTCATCACGAAGTGTCTCTTCTAAATGTTCATATTTTCGTGTGATCTTGATGCCGGAAAAAAAATTTCAAAAAAACGAAAAAAATAAAAAAAATTTGCTTCCCCCTGATTGGTTACTTCCCCATTGATCCTGCCCCTATATATATATATATGTTCATTGGGTTATGAGATGAGTAAGAGAGAAAGTAAGAGAAAAAATAACATTGTTGCATACGGAGTATTATTTTGGGTTCATAATATTAATCAAAGGTTGATTAATTATTACTTAGTTTTGGACTAGCATCCATTGATGTTGTTTGAAGTGTAGTGTGGACTATCCAAAGAGACGGTCATATTTTTGACCGTAGGTTTCTCTCCGTTCATCAGTTTCTTCAAGAAAGGTATATCGTTTACTCATCTTGTGATTTATATTCATGGCAATTATTATGGTGTAACTGGATCTCATTGGGATAAATTAATCGTGTGCATGTTTCATTAAAAATATGAATATTTAATCTTGTAAATGTTTTTTTTATGAAATAATAAAAGATTATTATTTTAACTATCCGCTGCGTTAATCTGAATTGTTAAAATTACACACGGTTTTCCATCAAGGGAAAGATGTGGGGCATTAGCACGAAGCTAAGTGAATGAAACTATTCTAACAGTACTAGCATACAGTATCAAATCATATAACCAAGGGCAACAACTAACAACAATTACAACAACTTTTGCCATCCCAGAGGACCGACGGCCAGGCCTGACCTGCGACCCTAACTGGATCAGGCTAAAGTCTACCGATATGATGTGGAACCAATCTCAATGGTTGCTTAAAGGCTAAGCAATAGTTATAGTTATCTAGTTTATATATTTTATTTACTTATTTAGATTATTTGTTTCCATAAACAATAGTTGGATAGAATAAGAGTCTAAGCAAAGTCGGTGTATGTTTGAATATATATATATATATATATATATATATATATATATATATATATATATATATATATATATATATATATATATATATATATATATATATATATATATATATATATATATATATATAGATAATATAGTCCTGTCATAACCCGTCCTTAACCATAAGAACGTGTTAGATAACGTATGATTTCATTGCGAGGTATTGACCTCTATATGCGACATTTTTAAAAGAGAAACTGCATATATTATACATTACAAACCATAACCATTATTTTTGTTACAAGATTTAGACAATAAAAAGATGATTATCGTTTAGCGATAATCTTCAACTTACAAACTTTACATATAATGATAACAACACGATTTCGAGCATATTTTACAACACAAATCCTTGGGTATGCAGTTTTATTT
Organism: Rutidosis leptorrhynchoides; assembly: GCF_046630445.1. Classification (NCBI taxonomy): domain Eukaryota; kingdom Viridiplantae; phylum Streptophyta; class Magnoliopsida; order Asterales; family Asteraceae; genus Rutidosis; species Rutidosis leptorrhynchoides. The sequence continues at coordinate 574,632,735 of NC_092333.1, read as the reverse complement.
TTGACACAAATATGCGTACGCAAGATCCTGCTCAAATTCAACATAATGCAGCGGAAGCTTTAGTACTCACCTGAGAATAGACATGTTTTAAAAGGTCAACATAAAGTTGGTGAGATATAGGTTTAATGCCGGCAGCAATATATATATATAGACCACAAGATTTCGTATATAAACAGTTTAATAAAAATATTCTAAGTGGTTGAGCACTTGGTAACCATACTTAACATTTAATCACGTCGCATATTCCCTTTATTATGAAATCTTACTGCACCGTACCAAGTGTAGTCACGAAACGAAGTACTGTGCAACCGTTGAATACTGGTCGTCCAGTCCGGTTGGGGTTGTCAGGCCCGATAGATCTATCAACAGGATTCGCGTTTACAATACCGCTGTAAATAACAGTTACCAAGCTACAGGGAAGTATGCCAGTGGTACAACTCAACGTAGAATATATTTTTCAGTTACTTGTGTCCATAACGTAAAACATAAAATACATGTATTCTCATCCCGAAATATTTAGAGTTTAAAAGTGGGACTATATACTCACTTTCGTCTTGAAGATATATATATAATTTGACTTGGTCTCCGGTTGATATCACGAACCTATCCATATATAATATATCAATACCTTTTCTTTTTAAACAAACGTCACATATATATACTTGTTATACTTTTAATACTTTGAATAATTCCTTAGTCCGTAGTTAGCAGTTCGTTGTTAGTAATTCAATTTTAATGGTTCATTTTTAGATGTTTAATATACCCGCAATGAAATAAATAAAACCCCCAACGAAATAAATAAAACCCCATCGTATATGTATTTGTCGAGATTAATCTTGACCCACGGTACCGGTGTTGTCAAATGACGTGTTGCGTACATAAAGTACCGGTGTTGTCAAATGACGTGTTGCGTACAATCATGGGATCTTATGATTAATCTTCTCGTGTTGTTTACGGGTGATCCTGAACCATATAAAATTAAATTATGAGTACATATATATAAAATATCATGTTATTTTAAAAAGATGTGATTTATTTAATTTTCTCCAATTATTTTCGTAGCTAAACTAGTCTTAGATATTCGATCTCGTTTTGGTCATAGTTTCTTCGTTACAACTCCGTTTTCGTTGATTCAACTTGCCACTTCCTTGGATCGAGTCCCTCTTTAAGACTATGAACTGTAAATACCTTAGTTTGTATTCGAAATCACAGGTCATAGGTCAAACTTTAGTGAAACTTATGGAGTTGATCATTTTCCATCATGTAAACAACCTTAAATGATTATTTTTCTAAAAATACTTATACTTTGAGTTAAATCATGAAATTTTTATGTGTTATCATATTCATAGTAAAAATCATTTTTCCAGAAAATAAACCTCCAATTCAAAGTTTAAGATGGTTTTTAATTATCCAACCCAAAACAGCCCCCGGTGGCACTCCGACGTCGTAAAAACAGTTTTTAAGATAATCTTTGAAAAACCAAGTTATGCCTTGTTAAATTAGCATATATTTAAGTTATATTACAGGTCTTGGAGTATTTTAAAAGTTAAGTTAGAAGGATCTATTTAGTTTGCAAACAAGTTTGAAAACATTCAAACTATGTTCTTGTTGTTAAAATTTTATACCACAAAATAAGATAGCTATATATATATGAATCGAATAAGGTTATGAACATAGATTCTACCTCAAGTTCCTTGGACAAGGTTGTTGTAAAAGAGGAGTAAGAACCTAGAACCAAAAGGGTGATGGAAGTGGATGAAAGATTGGAAGTAAGTTGGTGTTCTTGGAAGGATTTCTTGAAGTGTTTTTGTAAGGTTTTCTTATGAGGTTTAAGTGTTGTTTTTGAAGCTAAATGATGGGGAAAATGCTTGGAGATGATCAAGTATGAAGTTAAGAGTATTTTGAGAGAGAAATGGAAGTGTAAGTATGAGAAAATGGGGTGAAGAAATGGTGTGCATGCATAAAAACGTTTTTAGGTTATAAAGGAAAAAAAAGATACCTAACTTTGTTTTCTTGCTAAATAATTCATGCTACTTGACAAATGGTTGGTTCCACATGTTTCTTAATCATTTAAGGCTGCTAAGGAGCAGATTTTTATTGGTATATACCAATAGTAAATACATCTAGAAGCTGCGTATGATACGGGTACATATACCCTAGGTATACGTATAGAAATCTTTGAGAAAACGGAACGAGGATTCAAATATAGTTATCTTTTGTAAATATACTTATATTGTTTTATGTATTTAAGTCTTTAAAAGTGATTAAATACATTACTTATACGATATATGTATAAACATTATAGGTCATAAGTATTTAAGTCAAATAACGTTACGTATGGTTATCGTTTTGAAAACTTAAGTTAGTAGTTTCAAAATATACTTATAACTTATTGTTATTAATACAAAATGAGATATTAAAACATTCTTAGGTCATGTTAAATATGTATATATACATATATATACACAAACGTATAATTATCATATATTGTATAGTTCGTGATATCATCGGTCAAACTAGACGGTCAAACGTTGTGTAAAACTCTTTTCGAAAAACATAAGTCTCGACAATTTGGATTGCTTATCATGTTGGTAAGGTTTAATTTATGTAAATATTAATCTTATAAGTATAGAACGATCGAAAAAGTGCGGGTCGTTACATTACCTCCCCGTTAAATAAATTTCGTCCCGAAATTTTAAAATTGTACCTATTTTGCGTCATCGAGAAACAAGTGTGGATACTTTTGTTTCATCTGATCCTCCCGTTCCCACGTAAACTCGGGACCTCTTCGAGCATTCCAACGAACCTTAACGATCGGTATGTTGCTCTGCTTGAGCTGTTTAACTTCACGGTCCATGATTTCGATTGGTTCTTCGACGAATTGTAGTTTCTCGTCGACATGGATTTCTTCAAGAGGAATGGTGAGGTCTTCCTTTGCAAGACACTTCTTAAGGTTCGAGACGTGAAAGGTATTATGTACTCCGGCGAGTTGTTGCGGTAACTCGAGTCGATAAGCTACCGGTCCAATGCGTTCGATGATCTTGAACGGGCCTACATATCTTGGGTTCAGTTTACCCCTTTTTCCAAAACGTATCACACCTTTCCAAGGTGACACCTTTAGCATAACCATGTCACCGATCTGAAACTCTAATGGTTTCCTTCGGACATCGGCGTAGCTCTTTTGGCGACTACGGGCTGTTTTCAATCTCTCCTTGATTTGTACTATCTTTTCAGTAGTTTCATGTATGATCTCGGGACCAGTTAAATGTCGATCTCCTACTTCATTCCAACAGATAGGAGATTTACACTTCCTTCCGTACAATGCTTCGAATGGCGCAGCTTTAATGCTCGCATGATAACTATTATTATACGAGAATTCTGCTAATGGTAAATATTTATCCCATCCGTTTCCAAAATCGATCACACATGCCCTGAGCATGTCTTCAAGAGTCTGAATTGTTCTTTCACTCTGCCCGTCGGTTTGCGGATGATATGCGGTGCTCATATCCAAACGAGTTCCTAGGGCCTCCTGTAGTGATTGCCAGAACTTTGAGGTAAATCTACTATCACGATCAGATATAATGGAAATAGGTATTCCATGCCTTGAAACAATTTCCTTTATATACAATCATAATAGTTTCTCCATTCTATCCGTTTCCTTTATAGGCAAGAAATGTGCAGACTTGGTGAGACGATCAACAATCACCCAAATGGTGTCGTATCCCCAGGCAGTCTTTGGTAACTTCGTGATGAAATCCATGGTAATACCGTCCCATTTCCATTCTGGAATTTCTGGTTGTTGAAGTAACCCTGACGGCTTCTGGTGTTCTGCTTTGACTTTGGAACAAGTTAAACATTCCCCAACATATGTTGCAACGTCTGTCTTCAAATTAGGCCACCAATAATGCGTCTTAAGATCTTGGTACATCTTTCCAACTCCAGGATGTATCGAATATCTTGTCTTATGTGCCTCGTTCAATATCAACTTCCTTAATCCACCCAACTTCGGTACCCAAATACGATTTGCAAAATATCGAATTCCGTCTTCCCGTATAACGAGTTGCTTCTCATACTTCTTCATTATTTCATTTCTTATGTTTTCTTTATTGAGTGCTTCTTGTTGAACCTCTTTGATTTGTGAGTTGAGATTCATGCGAATTTTTATGTTCATTGCTCGAACTCGGATTGGTTCTCGTTCCTTTCTGCTTAGAGCATCGGCCACTACGTTCGCTTTCCCGGGATGATAGCGAATTTCACAATCATAGTCGTTTATTAACTCGACCCACCTACGTTGCCTCATGTTCCATTGTTTCTGATCAAAAATATGTTGAAGGCTTTTATGATCAGTAAACACAGTGAATTTAACCCCATACAAGTAGTGTCTCCACATCTTCAATGCAAACACAACTGCTCCCAATTCTAGATCATGCGTCGTATAATTCCGCTCGTGAATCTTCAATTGTCGGGATGCGTATGCAATAACTCTCTTCCGTTGCATAAGAACGCAACCAAAACCTTATCGTGAAGCGTCACAATATATTTCAAAATCATCGTTCCCTTCTGGTAACGATAAAATAGGCGCCGTAGTTAACTCCTTCTTTAGTATTTGAAATGCGTTCTCCTGCTCAGAGGTCCATTTATATTTCTTCCCTTTTTGCGTTAACGCTGTCAACGGCTTAGCTATTCGGGAAAAATCTTGAATAAACCTTCTATAATAACCGGCTAAACCCAAAAATTGGCGTATCTGCGTTGGTGTCTTAGGAGTCTCCCATTTTTCAATGGCTTCAATTTTTGCTGGATCAACCTGAATTCCTTTGCTACTAACAACGTGGCCAAGAAATTGCACTTCTTTCAACCAGAAAGCACATTTAGAAAATTTAGCATATAGCTGTTCTTTTCTTAACAACTCTAATATCAACCTTAAATGCTGCTCATGCTCTTGCTCACTCTTGGAATAGATAAGAATATCATCAATGAAAACGATAACAAACTTATCTAAATATGGACTACAAACTCGATTCATGAGGTCCATGAATACAGCTGGCGCATTTGTCAACGAAAACGGCATGACCAAAAATTCGTAATGACCATAACGTGTCCGAAAAGCAGTTTTCGGTATATCTTCTTCTTTGACACGTAATTGATGATAGCCCGATCTTAGGTCAATTTTCGAGTACACACATGATCCTTGGAGTTGATCAAATAAGTCGTCAATTCTCGGTAGTGGATACCGATTCTTGATAGTTAACTTATTTAATTCACGATAATCTATACACATTCGGAAAGATCCGTCTTTCTTCTTGACGAATAAAATTGGAGCTCCCCACGGTGAAGTACTTGGTCGTATGAATCCACGATCCAGTAATTCTTTTAACTGACTCTGAAGTTCTTTTAACTCGGACGGTGCAAGTCTATATGGAGCACGGGCAACCGGTGCAGCTCCTGGTACAAGATCTATTTGAAATTCTACAGATCTAAATGGAGGTAATCCTGGCAACTCTTCCGGAAATACTTCAGGAAAATCTCTTGCCACAGGCACGTCATTGATGCACTTCTCTTTTTCTTTCTTTTCGACTTTATTAACATGTGCTAAGATAGCATAGCACCCTTTCTTCAAGCACTTTTGAGCTTTCAAATAACTAATGAGTTTTAGCTTTGAGTTACCCTTCTCTCCATAAATCATCACCGGCATTCTATCCTTACAAGGAATGCGAATTGCCTTCTTGGCACACACAACTTCACCTCCTACTTTGGACATCCAGTCCATGCCGACTATTACATCAAAACTTCCTAATTCTACGGGTATTAAGTCAATTTTAAATGTTTCTCCGGCTAAATTTATTTTACAATCACGGCAAATTTTATCGGCTTTAATTAGTTTACCATTAGCTAACTCAATCATGTACTTAGCATCTAGAGGTAATGATGAACAATTCAATTTAGCGTAAAAGCCTCTACTCACGTAACTTCTATCGGCACCAGTATCAAATATAATAGATGCGGATAAGTTATTAATGGTAAACGTACCCGTAACAAGCTCCGGGTCTTCACACGCCTCTCTAGCATTAATAACAAATGCTCTTCCACGTGCAGATCCATTATTCTTCTCTGGATTCGGACACTGGCTCTTATAGTGACCTTGTTTTCCACACCCATAACAAGTAATGGTAGCCAAAGCAGTTCTATTTGCATTGGTGGCAGGAGTCTTGGTACCATTTGTATTTGTAACGAGAGCCCTACAATCTTCAGCAAGATGACCCTTTCGATTACATTTGTTGCATACCACATTACAGTAGCCAGAGTGATGTTTGTGGCATCGGTTGCATAAAGGATTTTGTCCTTTGTAACCAAAGCTTGAATCACTACCTGCACCTTGCATGGTTTCTTGTTTCTTAAAAGATTGTTGTTGGTTACCTCGATCATAATTTCCATTCCACTTTCTTTTGTTACCTGATACCTTCACATCAGTATTGGATGCTTTCTTATCCATGATGACCTGATCCATTAGCTCGTTTGCCATGGTTATAGCTTCATGAATTGTCTTAGGTTTCGATGCTGTAACGTTTGCCTTGACCTTTTTGGGCAAACCATCTTTGTACATTTCAATCTTCCGTTCTTCGGTTGGAACCAATTCAGGACATAGCAAAACTAATTCCATGAATCGCTGATTGTAGTTGGTGATTTCAGTACCAACAACCTTCAGGCTTCGTAATTCATCTTCCAACTTCCTAACCTCGTTCCTTGGACAATACTCGTTGATTAACATTGTTTTGAATTCTTCCCAAGGAGTATCATAAGCTACATCTCCTCCTACAGCCTTCACATAATTTTTCCACCACGTGAGTGCACTATCTTGTAAAGTGCACGATGCATACTTGGTCATGTCCTTTTCAACACAACCACTGATTTTAAACACAGTCTCCATCTTTTCTATCCACCGGGTTAAACCGATTGGTCCTTCTGTTCCACTGAATGATGAGGGCTTGCAAGCTTGAAAAGTTTTGTAAGTGCACCCCACACGAGGATTTGGGTTAACTGCAGCACCTCTTGCAGCCTCGACCCATAACATTCTGTCGTTCACTCGCTGATTGATGAGTTCCTGGATTTCTTGTTCCGTCATTCGATTCAATCGCGCCATTTCCTAATGAAAGAAAATAATTATTCACATGGATTATTATAGATGTAGTGTATATTTACAGTACATTATAGCTTATTAATAATATGAACCAGGTATTATTATAAAAGCCTTTTCTTCTTATTAGCGTTTTATAATTATATCTAGGGTAGTACCTACCCGTTAATGTCCATACTTAATAGCTTAGTACAGAATCAATTACTACCATCTAAGTAATACTTAACCATGGAAAATTATTGCATTTCACACTTCACTATTTTACATATGCTTATCTTACATCGAACATTAAGCAAACCACACTAATAATATTATACAAAACATTATATGATCCCATGGTTTAATACGGCAACGCATCGTTTGGTCTATTTTCTAGGACGTTTAGGTTCAAAGAATCGCTTAACACTTATCCTGGCTGTCTGCCTATATTTTGGCTGTGGGGCTGAAGAACTGGATGCCGGGATAGAACGAATAGGAATAGCGGGAATAGGGGTGGTAGTGTCTAGTGGAGTTGGTGCCACATCATCCTTACTAAACTCGGGATTTGAATTTTCTAATTCATTAGCCTTTCGTTTCTTTCCTAGTTCGAACTCGTCTTTTGTAATTTCCTGTATTTCTTCCTCGGGTTCACTTTCCTCCTCGGGTTCACTTTCCTCCTCGGGTTCACTTTCCGGGTTCTCTATAGTCGGTTCATCCGGAATTTGTGAGTCTTCCCCAAAGATATTATTTTCGTCATCGGATAGGTTAATGACTGGAACACCATCTGAAGATTCTGGTTCGGAGTCGCTGAATGTGATGACAAGTTTTGAGCCCGACATCTATCACACAACAACTAACCCATTAGTACTACATAATATTTACATATAAATTTTAACCAACAATGATAAGCAATGGTTTTTAAATCAGACACGGTCAAAGTCCAGACTTACTAATGTATCCTAACGACTTATCGGTTAGACACACTAATGCAAACCTGGTTCGCTAAGACCACCGCTCTGATACCACATGTCATAACCCGTCCTTAACCATAAGAACATGTTAGATAACGTATGATTTCATTGCGAGGTATTGACCTCTATATGCGACATTTTTAAAAGAGAAACTGCATATATTATACATTACAAACCATAACCATTATTTTTGTTACAAGATTTAGACAATAAAAAGATGATTATCGTTTAGCGATAATCTTCAACTTACAAACTTTACATATAATGATAACAACACGATTTCGAGCATATTTTACAACACAAATCCTTGGGTATGCAGTTTTATTTTTGACACAAATATGCGTACGCAAGATCCTGCTCAAATTCAACATAATGCAGCGGAAGCTTTAGTACTCACCTGAGAATAGACATGTTTTAAAAGGTCAACATAAAGTTGGTGAGATATAGGTTTAATGCCGGCAGCAATATATATATATAGACCACAAGATTTCGTATATAAACAGTTTAATAAAAATATTCTAAGTGGTTGAGCACTTGGTAACCATACTTAACATTTAATCACGTCGCATATTCCCTTTATTATGAAATCTTACTGCACCGTACCAAGTGTAGTCACGAAACGAAGTACTGTGCAACCGTTGAATACTGGTCGTCCAGTCCGGTTGGGGTTGTCAGGCCCGATAGATCTATCAACAGGATTCGCGTTTACAATACCGCTGTAAATAACAGTTACCAAGCTACAGGGAAGTATGCCAGTGGTACAACTCAACGTAGAATATATTTTTCAGTTACTTGTGTCCATAACGTAAAACATAAAATACATGTATTCTCATCCCGAAATATTTAGAGTTTAAAAGTGGGACTATATACTCACTTTCGTCTTGAAGATATATATATAATTTGACTTGGTCTCCGGTTGATATCACGAACCTATCCATATATAATATATCAATACCTTTTCTTTTTAAACAAACGTCACATATATATACTTGTTATACTTTTAATACTTTGAATAATTCCTTAGTCCGTAGTTAGCAGTTCGTTGTTAGTAATTCAATTTTAATGGTTCATTTTTAGATGTTTAATATACCCGCAATGAAATAAATAAAACCCTCAACGAAATAAATAAAACCCCATCGTATATGTATTGGTCGAGATTAATTTTGACCCACGGTACCGGTGTTGTCAAATGACGTGTTGCGTACATAAAGTACCGGTGTTGTCAAATGACGTGTTGCGTACAATCATGGGATCTTATGATTAATCTTCTCGTGTTGTTTACGGGTGATCCTGAACCATATAAAATTAAATTATGAGTACATATATATAAAATATCATGTTATTTTAAAAAGATGTGATTTATTTAATTTTCTCCAATTATTTTCGTAGCTAAACTAGTCTTAGATATCCGATCTCGTTTTGGTCATAGTTTCTTCGTTACAACTCCGTTTTCGTTGATTCAACTTGCCACTTCCTTGGATCGAGTCCCTCTTTAAGACTATGAACTGTAAATACCTTAGTTTGTATTCGAAATCACAGGTCATAGGTCAAACTTTAGTGAAACTTATGGAGTTGATCATTTTCCATCATGTAAACAACCTTAAATGATTATTTTTCTAAAAATACTTATACTTTGAGTTAAATCATGAAATTTTTATGTGTTATCATATTCATAGTAAAAATCATTTTTCCAGAAAATAAACCTCCAATTCAAAGTTTAAGATGGTTTTTAATTATCCAACCCAAAACAGCCCCCGGTGGCACTCCGACGTCGTAAAAACAGTTTTTAAGATAATCTTTGAAAAACCGAGTTATACCTTGTTAAATTAGCATATATTTAAGTTATATTACAGGTCTTGGAGTATTTTAAAAGTTAAGTTAGAAGGATCTATTTAGTTTGCAAACAAGTTTGAAAACATTCAAACTATGTTCTTGTTGTTAAAATTTTATACCACAAAATAAGATAGCTATATATATGAATCGAATAAGGTTATGAACATAGATTCTACCTCAAGTTCCTTGGACAAGGTTGTTGTAAAAGAGGAGTAAGAACCTAGAACCAAAAGGGTGATGGAAGTGGATGAAAGATTGGAAGTAAGTTGGTGTTCTTGGAAGGATTTCTTGAAGTGTTTTTGTAAGGTTTTCTTATGAGGTTTAAGTGTTGTTTTTGAAGCTAAATGATGGGGAAAATGCTTGGAGATGATCAAGTATGAAGTTAAGAGTATTTTGAGAGAGAAATGGAAGTGTAAGTATGAGAAAATGGGGTGAAGAAATGGTGTGCATGCATAAAAACGTTTTTAGGTTATAAAGGAAAAAAAAGATACCTAACTTTGTTTTCTTGCTAAATAATTCATGCTACTTGACAAATGGTTGGTTCCACATGTTTCTTAATCATTTAAGGCTGCTAAGGAGCAGATTTTTATTGGTATATACCAATAGTAAATACATCTAGAAGCTGCGTATGATACGGGTACATATACCCTAGGTATACGTATAGAAATCTTTGAGAAAACGGAACGAGGATTCAAATATAGTTATCTTTTGTAAATATACTTATATTGTTTTATGTATTTAAGTCTTTAAAAGTGATTAAATACATTACTTATACGATATATGTATAAACATTATAGGTCATAAGTATTTAAGTCAAATAACGTTACGTATGGTTATCGTTTTGAAAACTTAAGTTAGTAGTTTCAAAATATACTTATAACTTATTGTTATTAATACAAAATGAGATATTAAAACATTCTTAGGTCATGTTAAATATGTATATATACATATATATACACAAACGTATAATTATCATATATTGTATAGTTCGTGATATCATCGGTCAAACTAGACGGTCAAACGTTGTGTAAAACTCTTTTCGAAAAACATAAGTCTCGACAATTTGGATTGCTTATCATGTTGGTAAGGTTTAATTTATGTAAATATTAATCTTATAAGTATAGAACGATCGAAAAAGTGCGGGTCGTTACAAGTCCGCTTATGTTTATGTATGAAATCACCAATCTTTTGAAATTGATTAAACGTCAGTCCTGAATTTGCTTTTGCATCTCATATATACGTATTGTTAAATATGAGTTTTATGAATTAAAATAAGTTTGTGTTTTAATTGATTGTTGAAAGAGCGTTTGTCTTTCAACGGATCATTTGATCCTCATCAATTGGTATCAGAGCAATCGATCCAATATATCATAATTCCAATTAGTTGGGTTTCTCCCACGTTTGAATTTTCTATAATCTATCTGTGACAACCCGGAAATTTCCAACCAAATTTAAACTTTAATCTTTATATGTTTCCGACACGATAAGCAATATTTGTTAAGTTAAATTTCAAGAATTTTAAACGATGTTCATACATTCATTCAACCTCGACCAAGTTCCAACGATTCACAAACCATTAAACGAATATGATTATATATGCATATGTGTATATATTATAACTTGAAATGTAAACAAAAATATTAGATTAAATACTTTATATGATTGTATCTGTTTCAAAATGTTTATCAATGGAATTAGAAGATAAGATCAAATGATTGAATTATCAGATATATTGAATTATGATTACAAGTCTCTGTTGAAAGGCCCACGTTGATTTGAGAAATCTTTCCATTTTAACAATATTATGAAAATGGTAAAGTGATTTATAAATAAGAATAAATTGTGAATCATTGAGAACTAGACAAAGGATAGTGGAAGATTGAATCTCATAAAGACTCGATTGATCTACTTAGTTTCAAACGTACAAAAACGTTTTCAGTTTAAAAAGAACTTTATTATTAAAACGTATATAAATATCTAGAACCACTTTTGATAACTCATTACTTAACTAGTATGATAAAGATAACGATATTTATATTTTATTTTATTAAGTATATATAACGATTTAAATTAATATTATATATATTTATACGCGTATTATACGTACATAGTTTTATACTTTTACTATACTTAAACTTTACATTTACTTTATTTTTACTTTACTTTAACTTTAATAATTCACTTTAATAATTCACTTTAATAATTCATACTTTAATAATTTACTTTAATAATTCATACTTTAATAATTCACTTTAATAATTCATACTTTAATAATTCACTTTAATAATTCATACTTTAATAATTCACTTTAATAATTCAAAAATCTATTATAAATAGAATTCAATAGGTTTCATTATTTCATAGAAACTTGAAAAATATTTTTCTCTAAACTCTCTCAATCGATTTACATATATATATTTACTCCGTATTATTTCAAGATATTATTAGTATACATAAAATATTACGACGGAGTGCTGTTCGAGTGATTTCGAAGTTGTTTTTCGAGTGGGATAGGATTAAGGAAATTATGGGTTATAACTATGGAGGTGATTGAGTATAGTTCATGGGTATGCTCATGAGGTCAATATAGTGTTTATCATTTCCGTTGCGTCTACGTACCTTTCCTGCAATATTGAATCTCAATATTGATACGTGAGTACTCATAATTTAACTTTTATATACTAATAGTGTATCCCTGACTAGTGCTCGAGTATTTAGGATTATGCATGATTGTACTTTTGATATTGCCCTTAGACAGGTTAAATTGAATCTTGAATTGGTTACACTTGCGGTTGAGATAAGGTATAAGATATGCATGTCCTTGGAAAGCTAGCGAAAAATTAAGAACTTTTCCTTTAGATATCGAATGGTTTCGATGAACGGATTAGAAGTAATAATCAATTGAATTTTCGATATTTTTATTAAAAAATGATTATTATTATCGTCGTTTTTATCGTCGTTCTAGTTTTATCTTATTATTATCTTTATCAATAAAAGGGATTTATCATTAAAAATGTTATTTTTATTTTATTTTATTATTACTATCGTTATTATCGTTAAAGTTATAATTAGTATTATTATTATTATCCAATTATTATTATTATTATTATTATTATTATTATTATTATTATTATTGGTATTATTATTATTATTATCATTATTAATATATATCATTATTTAAAAATGGTTATTGTTATTGTTATTATTATTATTACTATATTATCATTAAGATAATTATTAGTATTATCGTTAATAATGTCATAGTAACTATCATTATTAATATTAGTGTAATTAAAACAAATATTTGTAACACCTAATTATTTTGATTACTATTATTATCATTATTATGAACACGATATAAAAGACGATTAAAAGCTATTAAACGAAACGATTAGGAAATAATGGGTAAGAGTATCATGATGAAATTAAAATATTATATGATATTGATTTAGATAAAATTATCATTCTTATTATTTTTATCATTACTATTATTATTAAAAGTATCGTTAGTATTAAAACTATCATTTTAACAAAAATTATCATTTTAATAGAAATGTCATTGTTACTATAAAATATCATTATTATTATTATTTTAAATAGAATTATTATTTTAAAGATAATATTAAAAATTATTGTAAATATTAAAGTTATCATAATTAGAATTATCGTTTTATCATAATGTCATCTTGGTAATTATAAATATTGATATTTTTATAATTATTATTACAAAATAATACAACTTTTACTTACTAACATTATAGATATTATTTTATCAAATAAGTATGTGATACAAACATATTTTACTATGTGTAATAACTTACTTTAATAATACCTATCATATTATCTTTATGATATTAAATGAACCCTATAAATTTTATTACTTAATATATATAAAAGTATATTTTATTATATAAATTTAATTTAAAACTTTATTTATTAATAAATAAATTATATTATTTACTCTATTAAATCTTTTAAAAATATTTAAAAATATAAAACGACGATATTTAAACTATATATTAATCATGTATAGATTTTTGGAAATTATTTTGAGTCAAATTTACTTTTGTTGACTTTTGCATATTAGTCTCGAGCATTAGGATTGTGGTACACTATGACTTGACCTAATTTGTTAGACAAATATTGACCAACACATAAATATATATAATTAATTTAGGTTCGTGAATTCGAGGCCAACCTTGCACTTGTTCAATGACGTTATATGTATTTTTACTACGAAATACAGTATGGTGAGTTTCATTTACCTTTTTACCCTTTATATTTTTGGGACTGAGAATACATGCGCTTTTATAAATGTTTGACGAAATAGACACAAGTAATTGAAACTACATTCTATGGTTGAATTATCGAAATCGAATATGCCCCTTTTTATTAAAGTCTGGTAATCTAAGAATTAGGGAACAGACATCCTAATTGACGCGAATCCTAAAGATAGATCTATTGGGCCTAACAAACCCCATCCAAAGTACCGGATGCTTTAGTACTTCGAAATGTATATCATGTCCGAAGGAGGATCCCAGAATGATTGGGGATATTCTTATATGTATCTAGTTAATGTCGGTTACCAGGTGTTCACCATATGAATGATTATTTTTGTCTCTATGCATGGGACGTATATTTATGAGAACTGGAAATGAAATTCTTGTGGTCTATTAAAATGATGGAAATAAATGATTATGGTAAACTAATAAACTCACCAACCTTTTGGTTGACACTTTAAAGCATGTTTATTCTCAGGTGTTAAAGAAATCTTCCGCTGTACATTTGCTCATTTTAAAGATATTACTTGGAGTCTTTCATAGCATATTTCGAAGAACGTTGCATTCGAGTCATTGAGTTCATCAAAGATTATTATTAAATCAATTTATAGTTGGATAGTGGATATTATGAAATGGTATGCATGCCTGTCAATTTTCGATGTAAAGAAAGATTGTCTTTTAAAAACGAATGCAATGTTTGTATAATGTATCATATAGAGGTCAAATACCTCGCAATATAATCAACTATTGTGAATCGTTTATAATGTATATGAACGGGTCCTTTCAGTTGGTATCAGAGCGGTGGTCTTAGCGAACCAGGTCTACATTAGTGTGTCTAACTGATAAGTCGATAGGATGCATTAGTGAGTCTGGACTTCAACCGTGTCTGCATGTCAAAAGTTTTGCTTATCATTTTGTGTCGAATATTAACTACTTATCATCCTCAGGAAATTACCTGCTTATCATTTTTAGTCTAAGACACGTCTTGCTGCATTGATTGCATGAATAGTGTATAGACAAAAATTCATATCTTAACATATCTGCTAAATCATAACTTATCGTATCTGTTACTTTAAACTTTGCCTGACATATCCCGCAAAGTCCTCTGTAATCTACAAAATCTTTTGATCTATATATATATATATATATATATATATATATATATATATATATATATATATATATATATATATATATATATATATATATATATATATATATATATATATATATTCTATGTAATTAGAATACCATCCGTTAGCCAAAATCATTTCATATCGGAAAAAAAAATCCTTTATCCAATCGTACGAAATGGAATTCGTCATCAGTTCAAGTCACTCAGATTCCGAAATGGAATCCCATTCAAGCTCCGAAAGCAGTGTGACCGGAATAGATCAACCAATCAGTCATCACCTATTCTGGATGAATTGGGGATGGGTTCGTAGCCTCCTCAATCATTGGAGACAAGAAGAAGGTGATCCCTTCCATCCACCACATTGCCCTCTTGACGAAGAACCTGAAGCACTTACCGGTGAACCTGTCCGAAATACCATGTTCTCGCTCATTTCCAGAGTATATCGTCACGATTATATATTACATCAAATTTTAGATTTTATTTATTCGCTCGTCCGAACCGACAATCACCCCCGTGTAATAGAAGAAGTCAACGAGCTTCGCGCTCGAGTAGTGACTTTGGAGAATATGGTGCAGAGATTACAAACACCAGCAGCAGCATCAGCAGCATAACCAGTACCACCATCATCAACGCCAACAGTACCATTACCACCTCCAACCACAACCGCGTCGTAAACCTCAACTTCACAATCTATCCCACGAGCATCAACGTCATACGCACCATAGATACCAAGGAGTACCAACAACAATAACTGACGAAGTATTAATTCATAACTTCATTGGAGAAACATTCCGCGGTGATTATGTAATCTCTAAAGTCTTAGAGATTATCTAATCTAGCCCTAACCATAAATCAGTTAAGCGAACCAAAATGATAGAAGGAAGAGTAGAAACCCTGACAAAAATAGTGTGTAATTAACAAGCTAAACTTGCTTTACCAACAGCATCAACTGTACCGTCAGCGTTACCAGCATCGTCAGTACAGTCAACATCCGAATCAACAACACCGATAACATCACAAACTCCGTCAGTTCAAGAATCACTGTGGACATCATTACGAATCAATAACGTGTATATTGTATCAACGAGTTATGAAGAATTAACTCATTCCCTCTAAAGAAATTATATGTATATTATATATATATATATATATATATATATATATATATATATATATATATATATATATATATATATATATATATATATATATATATTGAAATAAATCTTTCCGTGCTAAGCTATTGTGTGTGAATCTTAACTACTAGGTTAATTCATATTACAAATATGCAATAATGTACGTCCTTCGGCCGCAACTTAACCAGCATTAACTACAATCTCTGTTGCAATTCAACAAATTCCAATTCATAATAAATCAAGTATATATTTGATTTTACACTTTCATCATCGATGTACCCGAAACTTTTCAGATAACATCATTCGTACTTTGCGAAATTCACAAGAATTTCACGAACCGAACATCATACATCAACAAATAACGAAGTATTGATTCATAATTTCAATGTCATTAAAGAAATACTGCGTAAAAGTTATGTACTTTTTAAAGCCTTTAGGGATTATTCAATTCTAGTTTCAACCGTAAATCAAATGAGTTTAATTTAACATTAACTCATTAAATCTATGTTACATCTGAAGAAAATATACATATATATATATATATATTTTCATAAAGACTGTAATAAAATTCTTTTGTACAAAATATTAATTGTGAAAAAAATTTTTTAACGGGTAGGTAATACCCGAGAGATATATAAATTCACAAATAATATGTTACATTCTTCGAATCTGATTCAGCAATTCATCCATTATACTCCCTACTTTCACAACAATATACATTCTTTTATAGAAATTAAAACAGCCATACTCATTCAAAATTTAATTACATATTCTGATTTTGAAATCTCAAAATTCAACTCGAGATATGACCAAAATCATCACTCTTAGATCCTTACATCTTTCACAAGCTATATTTTGACTTCAAAACTGTGTTAGAACATCAAATGTATGTTAACAATTACAATCTGTGTTCAAACCCTTCAAAAATTTCTGAAGACACTTCGAATGATGAGCAATCGAGATGATGATCCAACCACATGTTACCCACAGTTATGTACCCGAAAAAAACTCTTGAAACCAAAGTAAAAGTTTAAACAATGTATCCGCGTCAGATTCTTTGGCATTTATTAACAAAAATAACTTTGCGACTCCTATTCAAAGTAGCCAGTTTTGTCACAGCTCCAGCAAGTCAACTTCGACTTTTCAGTCAGACTAACTTTATTATAACCTTGAGATATACACCATCGTTACCAGGGAACCTTTTACATTCCACCACATTATTAGCAGATGTACCAACAACTTCATTACCCTTTGACTTTAGCCTCTCCAAAAAGTCATTATAATTATTTATTGAAACCCCATCATTTACTCATTCGCATCTTGTAATGAGAATTTCCATACGAATCATTGGGAATTAGCAATCAGTATTTTGAAATCTCGCAGCATGTCTACGCCAACAGTTATATGTGTATATATAACGTCTATCTTCTGGACTTAATTTGAATGTGAGGTTTCTGAAAAACACTCCGAACTACGAATTGGTTCTCCGAAAATGGAAAAAAAAAAATGCTGATGAAGTAGCAAAAACTATAAACGACTTTAAACGGTAAAAGCTGGATGATAATGATGAAGTGTGCTGGCAAAGCACAGAAAAAGAGAAGTTTTGGAACTGGAAAACGGATTGAGCAAAGTAGGAAGGAGGCTGTGGACAAATTACAAAGACTGAACCTGACTTCAAAGGATCCAAATGATTCAGTACCTACTGAAGTCATTAACGAATACCTTGCTCCTGACTCTAAACCCCTGCGGATAATATTCTTCATCATCCTCTGATATTAGAAATTCTAAAATATCATCATATCTTTCATTATAAATATCCTCCATATTTCTGAAGATATTTTCTTAATTTTTCTTATTTGAAATAATTTACCTCTTCGCGCTATCTGTATTACATCATAAAAGAAACTATTTTAGTTTCTAAATTCTGAAACATTCAAGTTTAAAATAGGAATATTTTGAAGTAGTGTTGGGAACTGAAGCATGAATTAGTATAATATAATGACACTTGATCAACGTGATTATATTACAGTAAGTCATGCTGAGTTTCTAAATGGAACGTGATGATTCACAGATCATAACATCATCATGTGCCATGTTATACGACTCTTGTATTCTATTTAACCTCTAAAATATCAAGAAAATATTTCTTGATGATTTCGGCCTTTTCCAAGGTATTCTAGTAATTTGACAAGTCAAGATCGTGCCATCACAATTTCCTTCCTAGAACATTAACAATGTTCATTCCGAAATTCATATCTGTGAATTCTGGACCATTACAAGCGGTGCTTAATCGCAAGAAGAAGAAACGAAAGGACAAAACTCCGAAATAGAAATTGGGGTATAAATTGCAGCAAATAAAAGAGAGCATTAAATGTGAATGATAATGATTATAGAAGACAGAAGCAGAGACTTTGAAATATAAGGGAACATATAAAGCCCAACGATAAACCAGAAATTATAAACCATATATATCGATGTATATAGCAATATAAAGACACGGGAGAACTAGAAACACTATAAACCCAAGAGTATAGTAGAAGTAAATAGATTCTTTCGGCGGTAGATGAAAAAGAAGAATGACCGATATGAAAGTTAGAAGTATATCGAGAATCAGAACTGGATGGAGCATATTGATGAATACTTTAAAATATGAGTTGAGGGGGAAAGAATAGAAGGAGATGAAACATGACTAGGAACTTAGAAATCAACAGATTTAACTCACACAATGGCGGAATAAGTGAATCAAACCCTCTAGTGAATAGGTTAAGTTTTTTTATTTATTTAGTCAAACCACAACTAAATCAAGTGTGATTAGATCAACACCTAGAGCTATTATTCACCACCTGGGTGATTTGGACTGAGAGAGAATCGGAGAAGCTCACTAGATATGAGTGTGTGTAACAAATGAGAGGCTTAACCTAAAATGAAGAACATAAGACTTTATATACCTCTGCTGTTGACTCACCCATACAATTCAGTCATCACACGTACGAGTTGGCTTCATCAGCCGTACGGGTGATCACTCACTCGTGTCTTCTCATTTAGGTTGTAATTGTGACTTAGCTCAGCATCAACCGTGCGTATGAGCCTGTCAGCCGTACTAGTGAGGCTTCACTCGTACGTCTGACTAAGTCTAACATAATCAAACATCTAAATCTCATTCCTGCAGTTCCTGTAACCACATACAAACACGGATAGGATAATAACGAGCAATCATGGTGGCCTGTAAACTGTTGTAACTGCAATGGACGTGGGTAGATGTCTAGGGACTTGCATAAAATGCATCAACAGAAGGTGTGAGTTGTAAGGAAACGAAGGAGGTGAATTTATAAGAAAATCTCCGACAGAACAATTAAAATGGACGATTGCATTTAAAGCGGATCCTAATTCCCTTGATTACCGGAGAGTCAAATCTTATTAAGAAGATTTTCTTCAAATCCCTTGAAATCTGGGAATCAATCATATCTACGTCAAATGATAAGATGAATCTACACTTACTCATTTCACTCTTCTATGTTAGCTTCATTCGTACTCTTCACATAAATGGATTGTTTATCCAAATTATTCGCTGATGATAAAACTCTAATTTTCAGCCCGTATGCATCATGAAAACATACTTATTATCATTCACGATCTTTCCACGCAAATTTCGGGACGAAATTTCTTTAACGGGTAGGTACTGTGACAACCCGGAAATTTCCAACCAAATTTAAACTTTAATCTTTATATGTTTCCGACACGATAAGCAATATTTGTTAAGTTAAATTTCAAGAATTTTAAACTATGTTCATACATTCATTCAACCTCGACGAAGTTCCAACGATTCACGAACCATTAAACGAATATGATTATATATGCATATGCGTATATATTATAACTTGAAATGTAAACAAAAATATTAGATTAAATACTTTATATGATTGTATCTGTTTCAAAATGTTTATCAATGGAATTAGAAGATAAGATCAAATGATTGAATTTTCAGATATATTGAATTATGATTACAAGTCTCTGTTGAAAGGCCCACGTTGATTTGAGAAATCTTTCCATTTTAACAATATTCGGAAAATGGTAAAGTGATTTATAAATAAGAATAAATTGTGAATCATTGAGAACTAGACAAAGGATAGTGGAAGATTGAATCTCATAAAGACTCGATTGATCTATTTAGTTTCAAACGTACAAAAATGTTTTCAGTTTAAAAAGAACTTTATTATTAAAACGTATATAACTATCTAGAACCACTTTTGACAACTCATTACTTAACTAGTATGATAAAGATAACGATATTTATATTTTATTTTATTAAGTATATATAACGATTTAAATTAATATTATATATATTTATACGCGTATTATACGTACATAGTTTTATACTTTTACTATACTTAAACTTTACATTTACTTTATTTTTACTTTACTTTAACTTTAATAATTCACTTTAATAATTCATACTTTAATAATTCACTTTAATAATTCATACTTTAATAATTCACTTTAATAATTAATACTTTAATAATTCACTTTAATAATTCAAAAATCTATTATAAATAGAATTCAATAGGTTTCATTATTTCATAGAAACTTGAAAAATATTTTTCTCTAAACTCTCTCAATCGATTTACATATATATATATATTTACTCTGTATTATTTCAAGATATTATTAGTATACATAAAATATTACGACGGAGTGTTGTTCGAGTGATTTCGAAGTTGTTTTTCGAGTGGGATAGGATTAAGGAAATTATGGGTTATAACTATGGAGGTGATTGAGTATGGTTCATGGGTATGCTCATGAGGTCAATATAGTGTTTATCATTTCCGTTGCGTCTACGTACCTTTCCTGCAATATTGAATCTCAATATTGATACGTGAGTACTCATAATTTAACTTTTATATACTAATAGTGTATCCCTGACTAGTGCTCGAGTATTTAGGATTATGTATGATTGTACTTTTGATATTGCCCTTAGACATGTTAGGTTGAATCTTGAATTAGTTACACTTGCGGTTGAGATAAGGTATAAGATATGCATGTCCTTGGAAAGCTAGCGAAAAATTAAGAACTTTTCCTTTAGATATCGAATGGTTTCGATGAACGGATTAGAAGTTATAATCAATTGAATTTTCGATATTTTTATTAAAAAATGATTATTATTATCGTCGTTTTTATCGTCGTTCTAGTTTTATCTTATTATTATCATTATTATTATCTTTATCAATAAAAGGGATTTATCATTAAAAAATGTTATTTTTATTTTATTTTATTATTACTATCGTTATTATCGTTAAAGTTATAATTAGTATTATTATTATTATCCAATTATTACTATTATTATTATTATTATTATTATTATTATTATTATTATTATTATTATTATTGGTATTATTATTATTATTATTATTATCATTATTAATATATATCATTATTTAAAAATGGTTATTGTTATTGTTATTATTATTATTACTATATTATCATTAAGATAATTATTAGTATTATCGTTAATAATGTCATAGTAACTATCATTATTAATATTAGTGTAATTAAAACAAATATTTGTAACACCTAATTATTTTGATTACTATTATTATCATTATTATGAACACGATATAAAAGACGATTAAAAGCTATTAAACGAAACGATTAGGAAATAATGGGTAAGAGTATCATGATGAAATTAAAATATTATATGATATTGATTTAGATAAAATTATCATTCTTATTATTTTTATCATTACTATTATTATTAAAAGTATCGTTAGTATTAAAACTATCATTTTAACAAAAATTATCATTTTAATAGAAATGTCATTGTTACTATAAAATATCATTATTATTATTATTTTAAATAGAATTATTATTTTAAAGATAATATTAAAAATTATTGTAAATATTAAAGTTATCATAATTAGAATTATCGTTTTATCATAATGTCATCTTGGTAATTATAAATATTGATATTTTTATAATTATTATTACAAAATAATACAACTTTTACTTACTAACATTATAGATATTATTTTATCAAATAAATATGTGATACAAACATATTTTACTATGTGTAATAACTTACTTTAATAATACCTATCATATTATCTTTATGATATTAAATGAACCCTATAAATTTTATTACTTAATATATATAAAAGTATATTTTATTATATAAATTTAATTTAAAACTTTATTTATTAATAAATAAATTATATTATTTACTCTATTAAATCTTTTAAAAATATTTAAAAATATAAAACGACAATATTTAAACTATATATTAATCATGTATAGATTTTTGGAAATTATTTTGAGTCAAATTTACTTTTGTTGACTTTTGCATATTAGTCTCGAGCATTAGGATTGTGGTACACTATGACTTGACCTAATTTTTTAGACAAATATTGACCAACACATAAATATATATAATTAATTTAGGTTCGTGAATTCGAGGCCAACCTTGCACTTGTTCAATGACGTTATATGTATTTTTACTACGAAATACAGTATGGTGAGTTTCATTTACCTTTTTACCCTTTATATTTTTGGGACTGAGAATACATGCGCTTTTATAAATGTTTGACGAAATAGACACAAGTAATTGAAACTACATTCTATGGTTGAATTATCGAAATCGAATATGCCCCTTTTTATTAAAGTCTGGTAATCTAAGAATTAGGGAACAGACACCCTAATTGACGTGAATCCTAAAGATAGAACTATTGGGCCTAACAAACCCCATCCAAAGTACCGGATGCTTTAGTACTTCGAAATGTATATCATGTCCGAAGGAGGATCCCGGAATGATAGGGGATATTCTTATATGTATCTAGTTAATGTCGGTTACCAGGTGTTCACCATATGAATGATTATTTTTGTCTCTATGCATGGGACGTATATTTATGAGAACTGGAAATGAAATTCTTGTGGTCTATTAAAATGATGGAAATAAATGATTATGGTAAACTAATGAACTCACCAACCTTTTGGTTGACACTTTAAAGCATGTTTATTCTCAGGTGTTAAAGAAATCTTCCGCTGTGCATTTGCTCATTTTAAAGATATTACTTGGAGTCTTTCATAGCATATTTCGAAGAACGTTGCATTCGAGTCATTGAGTTCATCAAAGATTATTATTAAATCAATTTATAGTTGGATAGTGGATATTATGAAATGGTATGCATGCCTGTCAATTTTCGATGTAAAGAAAGATTGTCTTTTAAAAACGAATGCAATGTTTGTATAATGTATCATATAGAGGTCAAATACATCGCAATGTAATCAACTATTGTGAATCGTTTATAATGTATATGAACGGGTCCTTTCACTATCCACCACATCTTAATTCCGATTAGTTGGGTCTTTCCCACGTTTGGATTTGATATCTACCTCTCTTTGTTTATAATAATAATATTATTATTTGATTAAGAATTGCTATTGCATTCTTGCTATACTTGTGCGCGAGTATTTTCATAATTAAATCACGTTTGTGTTTTAATTTATTGTTGCGAAGAGCGTTTGTCTTCCATCGGATCTGTCACACCCCCAAAATAGGGCCAGGGGTAAATGTGACTATTTGTATCAACCAAACAACTGTTATAACAATGAGAACGACTCTATATGAGATGTTCTAATAAAAACCATAAATTTTATTGCAGTGGAAGTAGTAAATATTCATTGTTTTACATAAATGTTGGAAATGAAATAATAAATGTAAAACTGAGATGCATGACGACTCCAAGTAGCAGCAATCATGATCAACACAAAGGTAGTAGCAGCTTATTCACCTGAGACAAAACATGCTTAAAAGTGTCAACCAAAAAGGTTAAGTGAATAACATAGGTTTAAATTGAGTAAGTTCGTTAGACTACAAGATTTAATAAAAGACGATATATCATGTATATCAAAAGTATGCCATTAGCGTATAATATCAAAACTAAACGATTTTACCCCGAGACAATACATATGTAAATGTCGAGATCATTATTATACCACCAATTGACCTGAGGTCAATGGTTCGGGACGTTACTCCCGATAGTGCTATCTATAATAATTCCGTTTGCCACTTAATTCATCTAGCAATTAATGATATTACAAAGCAGGGATTTGTATGTTTCAAATGAACACAATAATAATACTCATGTTGGTTGCATATAAAGTTTGTAGTTGTGTCTAGCATGTTAAAAATTTAAAAGCAAGCATGTGTCTCACCCCATAGTTTCAAAACAGTAATGAAATAGTAAAAAGTGAGGCTATAAAATTCACCTTGATAGTAATTGAAGAGAGAAATCCTTAAACGGAAGATTAAAGCAATTGGAAGATCGAAACTCTCAACCTAGAGATAATAGTTGGTCGTTAGTTGACTAAGCAACAAAGTATTTGGGTATAATTATTCGTTTGTTCGAAGGATTACAATTAATAGTAAATTTTCCTTTTAAGGAAGGTTTCTATTTTTGGAAAGTTTGTAATTACGTAATTAGATAAACTTTCG
Organism: Rutidosis leptorrhynchoides; assembly: GCF_046630445.1. Classification (NCBI taxonomy): domain Eukaryota; kingdom Viridiplantae; phylum Streptophyta; class Magnoliopsida; order Asterales; family Asteraceae; genus Rutidosis; species Rutidosis leptorrhynchoides. The sequence continues at coordinate 574,607,784 of NC_092333.1, read as the reverse complement.
ATTAAAGACTTCCAATTCGTAATGGCCTATTCAGGGTTAGGGGCTTGAGCTATAGGATCCTTTAAATCGGAAAATCCAAACCCTTCTATCCTAGAGTTTCGTAGATGCCACCCGTCAAGAAAGTTAAATGATCAAAAATAAATCCAATACGTTTATTTGTTCGTGAAAATATTTCCTCCCTGATATTATACGAAAGTATAACATTAATCGTGTACTAGAAATCGCGCGTATAGGAATACAACACATTTATGTTATTTATATTTATCATAAGGTATAAGTTTTACAGTACATATGTGATTTTATTAATTGTTTTTAGATTTTATTTATTTTTAACTAAGTGATTAAGTAATTGGTTCTAACTAAGTAATTAATCCTAATTAAGTAATTAATTCTAAGTAATTAATTCTAATTATAGAAATATACAAAAATATAATTTAAATTCTAATACCCCTTATTATATATTTATTAATATCTTTAAGTTATAATAATTAATTAAAACCTTTAATATACCAATATTAATTAACTAATCATTATTATAGATACTTAAGGTAAAAATACTATCATTAAATATTATTAGAAGGTATTGTATTATTTTTAGTTTCATATAATATCTTATTCTTTAAAGGACTTTTAATCATGGATAAAATACTAGATTGATTTATAAAACAAGACTTATAATTTTTACAGACTCTTAGTAATATAATAATAATAATACAAAAAATTTAAATTTAAATTTTTAACCATCTTGAATAATTTTTACCATTTTAATGTATTAAGCAAGCTTTAAATTAGGAAAAATACATAAATGGCTTAAATAATCATTTTTATATTTTTATATGTTTATACCACTGTAAAAATAATATAAAAATTTATAAACTAATTTTATACCAAAAGCATATTTAATTCTAAATTTTTGGGTGTTTTAATCCTTTTTCGAATACATATTATAATAATTAGCATGCTTAATAGTTATAAAATTATGTACTTGTATTTTTGTGTGAAATAATAATGTTCATAAAATTTTAGATCAGTTGTCTCATGAATGTTATATTTTATTAACAATTTATACATATTATATTTATATAAATCAGGAATTACATAAACACATATATAAATCTATAAATATATATATTGCATAAAAATTCACAATAAATATATAAACGACTTATAAAATTGTACTAATAATGTTTATCATCAGTTTATAACCTAATAATAACTATAAAGTATTAATATTGATTTTTAAAACAAAATTTTGAATTATTAGGATTTTTCTTTGTTTCGATTCATATAATACAAATAAAATACAAGAATCGGAAATAAATATAAAAAAAATTATTCTCAGATCAAAACATTATGTAGATATTTATCATGAATTTGATAAATATTTCATAATTTATTTTGATCCATAACAATTATAAACCGATTTAATCATCAAAATAAGATTAAATTCGAAATAAATATAAACACATTTTATTAAATTCGAAATCCATTCTTCCGGTTTACTTTAACATGTAATGTTAATTGTAAAAAGATAAGATCAATTGTTTAAGCAATTTTTCAATTTTTTAAAGATTTTATGAAGTTTAATCGATTTATCGATACAAAGAAAGAAATAAAAAATATGAAGAACAAGAAAAAGAAACACAACTTCAATTGTTGATTTGCTTGAGAGATTTCCAGAAAAGTTTTGTAAAAAAAATGTATTTTTGATCTAGTATTTATGGTAAAAAAAAAATAATACATTTTAGAATTTAAAAAGACACATTAAATTATAATAGATAATGATACCGCAAACCGCATGCGCACCTCATATGCATGCGGGCGCTTAATAGTGTGCGTATGCGTGTGCTTGTGTGCGATATGCGATATGCGGATTGTATCTGATTCCTTTGTTCCCGGTACGGCGGTTGCTTAGCTGTCAAGTAAATATCTTTTCCATAATTATATCCGTGATTCGGAGGAGTCAGTTATGGATGAGATTAACGTGATCTGGGACGGTTCTAGAATTAGGGTTTGCCTATAAATACAACCCTAATCATCATTTACCAGACACGGCATATTACGTAACTATCACACACGAGATACATTACGCAAAACAGCATCATTCAGCATCTTTTCAAGGTTAACAGGTTAGTCTTTCGTAAGCTAGTACCTACGACCTTATTTGGGGCCTCTTGATCGACGACCGTTATCAGAGGTGGACTTAATCACTTGGCCACCCCGCCGACATCATCATGTCGGCTAGGGTTATTCACGGTAGCCGGACCGGAGAGCCACGTTCTAAGATCCTTAAACCCCTCCTTATGTATTGAGCAGGCATATTAAACCCCACGGTTGAAATATGCATGATCAAGTGGTGCTTTCATTGAGAGTCGAATTAATTCAAGACTGTTTAATTGCTTTTTCTTTTAAGGTTTTGAATTGTATGACTCGTTATTTACAAAATTTTTGAATTTTTTCTTTAACAGTATCATGATTTCCGAGGAATCATCGGAACATACCCAAATAGATGTTCAGAACGCACCGTCTGGTAGTCAACATACACCTGTTATGACTACGGGGGCCGCTACTCAGGCGGGGTACACAATATACCCTCCACCTATATCCGGCGAACCTTTTCAGAGGTACAAGCCGATATATTCAGACGGGGTCACACCGCCGAGAGCAAACTCACCAGTCACAACCACGCGGCTGGACTTTTCGTCAGTGGATCCAAGGGTCATCTTTGCAGGCACTAGCGGTGGAACAACGGGGCCGCATGTGGTTTGCTGCGGCCAGGTACCTATTTACAGTACCACTGTTTCAATACCTCTGCATACGCAGAACATTCAGCAGAATTCGTCATTTACACCGTTGCAACCTTGGCAACCACCGCGCCCAGTTTCACAATTTTTAACTCCTGCGGATGCGCAGGTGTTACTTAATAGTTGAGGATTTGGTGTCATCCCAGATGCAAACTCTCATTGGGCGCCGATAACGACGCAGCAGCAAAGCACAGCGCATACAGTTGGGCTTTTAAGTGTGTATCCTCAAGTTTCGCAGATATCTGCGCCACAGGTTTCGCTTCCTTTACAGCCACCTATGTACTCTGCGTCTTCAAGTTATCCCTCTTTTCCAACGCAGCAGCCTTGGTTATATCCGCAGACGCAGGGTCAACCTTGGCAAAATGTTCAAGGGCAGGCAAATCTTGCAAGTCAATTCATGCAGGCCGCACCTCCTGATATGGTTCACTTATTTTCACAACCTGACTTTGTTCAGGACATGATGAAGCGTTTCTTTGCAAACTTGAAAGGGGATCCTGTTAAACCACCCTTCGAGCTACCGACTACCTTTGACAAGTTTCCTCCGCATATATCCACATACCCGTTTCCATCAGCACCAAAGATACCTAGCACGTTGGGTACTTACAATGGCCTGACCGATCCAGATGATTTTTTACAGCGTTTCGAAGGCGCAAAGCGCACTCAAGGCTGGGTGGATCCGGTTGCGTGTCAGATATTTCCTATGACACTACAGGGTATTGCTCGTGAGTGGTTTAACAAGTTGCCAGCGGGTAGTATTGCCGGGTTTATGGATCTGCGGACAAAGTTTTTGCTGCAATATCAGAATCAGAGACCACGCAAGCGCACTCACATTGAATGCCATGACATCGTGCAGAAGTCCAAGGAATCTTTGGGCGAATTTCTCACAAGGTATACTAATGAGTGCCTGCGTATACCAGATCTCAAACCAGAGCAACAGATTTCCGGACTCATACATGGTATAAACTCAGAACGTCATCCAACACTGGTAAGGCGTCTGCGCCATACAGTCCCAACAACTTATGCTGAGGCGCTTAATGAATGCCACGACTATATGCGGAGTGGCGAAGATAATGACATCCCAACAGCTAGCTCACGCAACGAGAGGAAGGACGATGATGATCGTTCGCACGATCAAAATCGTGGTAACAACTCTCGCGGAAGGTATCCTAGCGGTGGTCCTATCAGGAATGATAAAGGGAAATCAAGTGGCAATTATCGAAACAATAATCAGCGCGGCATCAATAATCAGAACTATGCGCTGCTCAAAAGTTTATCCAAAACGCCCAAGGAAATTTTGGCAACGGAGCCAGTATGTGCGACCTTCGCGGTTCCAGCTCCGCTTACAGAATTTGGCAAGCGGGACAAAACAAAGTATTGTGAAGTTCATGACGATTATGGTCACGACACCAATCGGTGTAAAAACTTGATGGAACGGGTTCTGGAAGCGCTTCGCGCGGGCAAATTGAATCATCTAAAACCACCTAAAAAGGACAAGGGAAAGGCCGCAGAAGAGGCTTCGAAGTCTAAGACTTTCGCGTGGCAGAAAGTTGACAAAGCGAAAAATGCCGACTTAACCATTAACATGGTTGACGAAGAGAAAATCAGCCAGTGGAGAAAGTACAACGATCACCAGGATTGGGAGCTTCTCCCGATCACTTTCCCTCCTGTAATGTCAATTGATTCTATTAATGAGCCCATTATCATCAAGTGTCGCATTCCCGATTGCGGAATCCAGGTTAAGCGCATGCATGTTGACACTGGCAGCGGTGTCGATATTATGTATGAGCATTGTTATCGTTTCCTTCCGGTAGAAGTCAAAGCGCAGTTACGCCAGCCTGATATTACGCTATCAGGGTTTTCTGGAGAAAACTCGTGGCCGCTAGGCCGAATAGAATTAATGATAGAGCTTGCGGATGACAGGAACCCGCAGATGATCAGGCGTGAATTGGTCGATTTTTATGTGGTTCGTTCAACTTCACGATATAACGCACTGATAGGGAGAAACTTCATACGACGTTTCAACATCATCCCATCGGTAGTGCATGGTTTGATTAAGTTTCCCACAGTAGGAGGCGTTGCCACAGTGGCGTCACATCAAGCAACCGAGCTGTGTGGCTCTGTCGCGTCTGTAAGCGCTCCTAGTGTAGGAGAGCAACTTGCAAACTGTGCAGTAATAGCAAACCGCTTGCATCCGGATAAGCGAATTAAAATCGGCGCAGGCTTGTCAGCCGAAACGAAGGGCAAGTTGCTTGGAATACTGTCAGCTAACGCAGATATTTTCGCATGGCGCGAGTCAGACATGACAGGGGTTCCACGGGATATTGCGGAACATAAGTTAAACGTTAATCCATCATTGACACCCGTTAGGCAAAAGAAGCGGAATATGGCCCTAGACCGCAGTGATTGGTTGTGCGCAGAGGTAGACAACCTTGTCAAAGCAAACATTCTGCGGGAAGTGCGTTATCAGACGTGGGTTGCAAATCCTGTGTTGGTAAAAAAGGCTGACGGTAACTGGCGAATGTGCGTTGATTTCAAGGACATTAATAAGGCATGTCTTAAGGACAACTACCCTCTCCCAGAGATAGACTGGAAGGTAGAATCACTATCGGGATTTAGGTACAAGTGTTTTCTGGACGCATACAAGGGTTATCACCAAATCTTAATGGCTGCGGAAGATGAGGACAAGACTGCTTTTCATATGCCGCAGGGTATTTATTGTTACACGAAGATGCCTTTCGGTTTAAAGAATGCTGGTACGACCTATCAGCGTGTAATTGACGCAGCATTCAAGCACCAAATCGATAGAAATCTTGAAGCGTACGTCGACGACTTGGTAATTAAAAGTAACACCGAGGAAGACATGCTCGCGCACATCCTGGAAACGTTTGCATCTCTACGCAGGATCAACATGAAGCTTAACCCGCTAAAATGTAGTTTTGGGGAAGAGGAAGGCAAGTTTTTAGGTCATGTGGTGACAGCGCGGGGTATCAAGGCCAATCCCAAAAAGATTGAAGCCATTGATAATTTGCCATCTCTGAAGACAAAGAAAGATGTGCAGAGTCTAACGGGGAAGCTTGCGGCTATCACACGGTTTCTGTCGAAAGCCGCAGAACGACAGTTGCCATTCTTCAATACTTTGAAAAATTGTTTGAAGAAAAAAGACTTCGTATGGACTCAGGAAGTGGAATCAGCCTTTCAGGAGATGAAAAAGGTGCTTGAAAAATTACCAACACTTACTGCGCCTGTATCAGGAGAGACGCTAACGCTGTACCTCGCGGCATCGAAGGAAGCTGTCAGCTCAGTCCTCATCGCGGATCGCGGAAAGACGCAAATGTCGGTCTACTTCGTAAGCAAGACGCTGACATCAAGCGAAGTAAACTACTCACCAATAGAAAAGCTTGTATATGCGCTGGTCCATACGGCGCAGCGTTTGCGCCGATATTTTCAAGCACATCCAATCGTGGTTCTAACTGATCAACCAATCAAACAGGTTGGTAAACACCTACTTTGCGGCAATGACCGGGGATACCGCATTGACTAACGCAATCATTTTTCTTTCAGGTGTTATACAAGCCTGAGATTTCTGGCCGAATGGCTAAGTGGGCAGTTGAATTAGGTGAACATGAAATAAATTTCTCTTCGCGCAGTGCGGTTAAGGGTCAAATACTTGCTGATTACCTAGTAGAGTTACCTGCGGATGTCAAGGCGTCAGCAGAACATCAGGATCCACCTGCACCAACATTGTCACCATGGGAATTGTACACCGATGGTGCGTGCAGCGCATCTGGTGTAGGTGCGGGTATAATTTTAACAGGCCCAGATGGCGAAGAGCATACATACGCACTGCGGTTTAATTTTGTTGTTACGAACAACGAAGCAGAGTATGAGGCTCTGTTAGCAGGTATGCGCATTGCGCATAGGTTAAATGTTAAAATTTTGCACGCATATGTGGATTCAAAGCTAGTATGCAGTCAGGTCAGCGGAGATTTCGAAGCGCATGACATAGCCATGCAGCAATATCTGTCGCTTGTTCACAACCTCGCTGACCAATTTGAAGCTTTTCAAATCTCCCACGTAATGCGTGGGCAAAATAAGAAGGCGGATGCGCTAAGCAAACTGGCTGCCTTGGCTTTCGATCATATGGGGAAGAAAGTTCTAATAGAAGAACTCAATGCGAAATCCATTGTTATGATGCCTTTAGTGGCACCAGTTGAGGAATCAAGCTCAACATGGATGACGCCCATTGTGGCTTTTCTGCGGGATGGCACATTTCCTGCGGATTCCACTGATGCAAAGAAAGTCTGTGTTAAGGCACCGCTGTATGCCCTTGAGGGGGACGTCCTATATCGAAAGAATTATTTGGGGCCGCACTTAAGGTGCATTGGCCCGAAAGAGGCAGAGGAAGTTGTACGCGAGGTGCATGAAGGTGCATGCGCACTCCATTCGGGGCACAGGTCCATTGTGTCAAAAATAATGCGGCTAGGATATTATTGGCCCACCATGTACGCGGATACGGCGCGCATAGTTAAGCAATGTGAATCATGCCAAATACATGCACCTATTAGCAGAGCACCTGCGCATCCAATGATACCAGTCACTCACCGTGGCCATTCTGCAAATGGGCAATCGACATAGTCGGACCATTCCCAAAAGGCCGAGGTAATTTTATCATTTATTTTCTAAACATGCTACTCACATCAGTATCTTACGCACATTCTGCGCACGCAGGAAACATCAAATTCTTGATTGTTGCAATCGACTATTTCACAAAGTGGGTCGAAGCGAGACCACTGGCAGCAATCTCAGGAAAAAGGGTGCAAATTTTGTATGGGAAGACATCGTCTGTCGATTTGGTATACCAAACTAAATTGTTAGCGATAATGGTACGCAGTTCGCGGGTGACCCTTTTCGCAGCTGGTGCGCGGAGCTTAATATTAAGCAAACTTTTACATCTGTTGCGCATCCGCAGGCGAATGGCCAGTGCAAAGTCACCAACCGGGATATAGTAGCTGGAATCAAAGTTAGGTTGGGTCATGGTCGCGTTGGTTGGGTGGATGAACTACCGAAGGTTTTATGGGCGCATAGAACAACACCCAAAGCAAGCACTGGTGAGACCCCGTTCAGTTTGGTCTATGGATCAGAAGCTGTTGTACCCGCAGAAATTGGGGTACCAACGTTCCGCATACAAAATTTTGATGAGCAAAATAACTCTGAAGCTTTGCGGGAAAATCTTAATTTGCTGGAAGAGCGCAGACTCTCTGCGGCTGTCAACGAAGCAAATAACAAGCAAAAAATTGCAAAGTACTATAATCAGCGTGTGCGTTCGCGCTCTTACCAGTGCGGTGACTTGGTTTGGCGTCAGAACGACGCAAGTCATGTGGAGGATACTGGGAAACTGGGCCCCCGTTGGGAAGGTCCATACAGGGTAGCGAAGGCGAACAATACCGGGGCATACCATCTCGAGACATTAGATGGAAAACCTGTGAAACGCACTTGGCATGCGACGTTATTGAAAAAATGTTATATGTAGCTAGGTGGACCTGATCACTCCAGTTTATTGTAGCACATTATTTTTTCTATGTAATTTCCGTCCGTTTGGATGTGTCGCGGTTGTAATTGTTATTAATGCCAATTAAATATTTACTCGCGCATATTTTTGTTGTTTAAATCTTTTTTGTATGCGGTTTCCTGCCTACTTAAGGGGTGTCCTCTAGCCCCCGTGCGGCAGAAGCCTGTTTGGTTACAAGGCTAGACGCTAACGGCAGGCAAAGGGAATTGGTTTTCCCCTAGCCAAGCGCCACGCAGACTAGATGGCTGCAAAGTTGACTTAAAAAATTACAAGCATTGGTTTGCTTGTGCGTAATTACTCTCGCATTGGTTTGCTTGAGGAACTCAAAGCATAAAAACATTGGTTTGTTTTTAGTTGCGTTGCTTACCATACAGCTATAGTGCACCTCTAGTACATGACAAAGCGATAACGCAGTAGCTTTAGAGTCTAAATTATTAAAGGGTAATTGTTAAAGTATTGGTTTATTTTACGCAGTAATACCCGCATACGCATGAGTTTTGGTTAACTATGCGCATGGGCATGCGGTTCACCTTTTGTTTTGATTCGCGATATATAAACAAATAAACACACTACGCATGCATGTCAGGAATATATATACATCAAATTAAGTTGTTACATAAGAGGTAATTGTTTGTAACGCCTGCCCAACACGGGACTTAGGGCTGCAAAAATACAAATACCTGCCTAAGCATAGGACTTACGGCGCAATCCAACACAAACTAATAATCCTCCTTTAAAACCCCATCGATCAACATGTTCGGGTCCGCAGCGAATGCGTTGATTAGGGGGATAGGGATGGACTTGATGGCTTCTTCCGCCTCCATTAACACTGCAGCTGTTCCCTCTTTTAGCTTCTTTCGAACGATGTCGGGGAACGGCGGTGTTAGACCGCAACCTTGGATTACCTCCTGCACAGCCTCGTTGATTTCATGGTCCCTGACCGCATCAACGTAGGCATTGAACTTGTCGGACACAGGCTCTGAGTCCATTACCTTTTGCGCAATGGTAGGGAGTGCGGTGCGCAGCTTCGCTAGATCCGCCTCTGCCAGCTCGCGGTTGGTTACCGCGTCATCCCTTTCCCTCGTCACCCTTTCCAGCTCCACCCGCAGACGCTCCGCCTCCCCCTTGGACTGGTCAACCGCACCAACCAGCTCGCAGTTTTTCTTTCTCTCTTCAATTAGTGCAGTTTTGGTTTCCGCCGCGGTTAACTCCACCGCCTTGCGCGCTTCTTCTGCGGCGTCCCTGTCTTTCTTCACCTGATCAACCCCCGCTTGCAGCAGCCCTAGCTCTGTTTCTTTCCGCAAGGCCACTTGATACAAGTTAGTCGAACGGCGGGCTTGATCTGCAACCATGCCAAAAAAGACAAGGCCGTTTTAGACGAAGGCGTTGAGCGCCTGATTAAAAGGCAGTGCGGCTAGTTGGTTGCGGAACTCAGCCGGGAAGATTTGTTGGAGGAAGGTGGACTGCTCTGCGACGTTTTCCGCCGATGTCTGGGTGAGCTGCGCCAGATTTGCCAATCGGAAGCTACCGTGTGGCGGGGTTGGTGTGGACTCGGAGTCCAGGTGTATCATCTTATCCTTTGACTCGGCAGTAGCTTCGAGGTCCGGATTGACCCGCGGTGGGGTGTGATGAGTTTCTTCCGCATGCCCTGCGTGTTAATAAGTGGTTATATAAATGCAAACTTCAATGTGCGGTATGCGCGAAAGCTGAACTCTTACCAGAGGATGGGGGAGGTAGATCCACAGAATGGGGTTCGATGGGAACGAAGTTATCGTTCCGCTTGTCCTCCCTCTGTTTGGGAGTGAGTTTCTTCTTTTTCTGTTGGGATTGGGAGGCTTCGGCGGCCTTGCGCTCATTGCCGGAGGTGGCAGGTGCATTCTCGCCAGTCTTCTCCTGCTCTAACGGCTGGTTCACATTCTGTTTGCGGAAGGCGATGCCCGCAATCTCCTCCGCAGTCAGTACTCTCTTCATCTTCATCTCTGCAAACATGCACGCATGCGTTAGATCACATAAATAGCAAACTGTTAGTACGTGATTATACTATTCCTACCCTTTCCATCCGGTCCGACTATGGCTGGACGCACATCCTCCCATGGCCAGTGTGCGGATATCTTCCCTAGCCGCAACATCACGTTCCCGTATGACCGGTGCACCAGCTGTGCGTTAGCGCACTCCGCTAACAGTTTTGTTTCCTCGTCATCAAGGATCGGGGTTTTGTTCACATCCTTTTCCACCTTCTCGCACCATATAAGCGTTTGCAGAAAAGCGGTACCAACTACAGTTTGGTCAATGAAAAAGAAAGTTTCTTTCCAGTTACCCGCATTCGACTTTGGGGTTTTGGTGAAATTTTGTCGGGCGAAGAAGGTGAACCAGGATTTGTGGTGATTGGCTAGGCGGTATAAATGACAGAAAACTTTAACCAACGGTACCCTGTCGATTGCGGCGCACCACATTTCAAACAGAACTATTTTGCCTATGGCATACGGGTGTAGTTGCCCTAATCCCACTCTGAAGTGATCTAATACGCCTAAGAAGAAGTCAGAGGGAGGAACCCTAAAGTTACCATGCTTGAACGCATGTTCATAGATGGCCACTTTCTTCTCCGGTGGCTCGTGAGCACGCTGATGGGGTAGGGGTGGCACCGGATTGTACTTGGCTAAGGGAGGATACTGTTTCACTAAGTAATCTATGTGCTTCTGCTCTATAACAGACTCTACGCTATCTACATACGTCTCGTTAGCTTTAGTCATTTTCTAGGAGTAATCGGATGAATACTAACCTTTAAATGGTGGCCGGAATGTTTGATTTTTGATCGGAATTCAAATTGGCAGCGTAACGAGGAAGCTTGAAGTAGGAAAGTGGAAATGAGCTGCAAAATGGGGTATTTATAGGGAAGATTGGGAGTCATGGGATGGAGTGGTGTGATCGTGGCTGTACACGTGTTGCGCAATCGACGGCCAGCACTTTATTTATACGCGTGGATGCCAGTTGGGTATGATTACATGTACGCGCGTGGTTGGCACGCGCCTGACACACTGTCACTTTATGTCATGTCCGCCGAATGGGCTTCTGCGATTTTGACAGGCATTTAATGGCATCGAGGAGCACGCGGAATATTAAATGCTAGCCGTTTTCTTGTTTTTTCTTTCGCTTAATAGTTTGATATCATACGCCTCGCGCCATATAACATTAAACTGGGGGGACATAATGATACCGCAACCCGCATGCGCACCTCATATGCATGCGGGCGCTTAATAGTGTGCGTATGCGTGTTCTTGTGTGCGATATGAGGTATGCGGATTGTATCTGATTCCTTTGTTCCCGGTACGGCGGTTGCTTAGCTGTCAAGTAAATATCTTTTCCATAATTATATCCGTGATTCGGGGGAGTCAGTTATGGATGAGATTAACGTGATCTGGGACGGTTCTAGAATTAGGGTTTGCCTATAAATACAACCCTAATCATCATTTACCAGACACGGCATATTACGTAACTATCACGCACGAGATACATTACGCAAAACAGCATCATTCAGCATCTTTTCAAGGTTAACAGGTTAGTCTTTCGTAAGCTAGTACCTACGACCTTATTTGGGGCCTCTTGATCGACGACCGTTATCAGAGGTGGACTTAATCACTTGGCCACCCCGCCGACATCATCATGTCGGCCAGGGTAATTCACATTAGCCGGACCGGAGAGCCACGTTCTAAGATCCTTCAACCCCTCCTTATGTATTGAGCAGGCATATTAAACCCCACGGTTGAAATATGCATGATCAATAGATGTAAAAATAATTGTAAAAATATAAAAAGACTTGCCATTTAATTATTTATTAAATTTTATATATATATTTTTTATAAAATGGGAAGATCTAGAAAAAGAGTTTTATTTATTTATTTGTTTTATTATTATTATACTTATATATATACATACGATTTATATATATATATATATATATATACTTTTATATATATATATATATATATATATATATATATATATATATATATATATATATATATTATTTTACTTATTTGTATCATTAATAAAATACATTTAAATTTTCAATCCTTTAACTTATTTATTTTATGCTTAGGATTGTTTTTACATATGTTTTAATTAAATAATTATACACATATATTCATTTTCATTAATTACATATATTATTAATTAAATTTTTTTTCAACGTTATTATATATAATATAACTTAAATTATAAAAATGTGTCAACTATATTTATAATTATTTTAGTCAACGTTTGTTACAAATTCGTATTTTAAATGCGTTTAAATAACAACCCTAAAAATACAAATGTAGAGAACAAAACCCTAAGGGTAGAATAGTCATTTCAAGTATGGAAAAGTGAGGGTTGTTATAGGATCCCTTTGTTCCTTATAAAAAAAAACGTATTGTTCATCCGTCCTGGGAAATGCTGTTCATCCTGAAAAATCACTGTTCATCCGTCTGAAAATCACTGTTCATCCGTCTGAAAAATCACTGTTCATCCGTCTGAAAATCACAGTTCATCCGTCTGAAAATCACTGTTCATCCGAAAAAAAGAAAAAAAAAATTCAATGGCAGACAACAAAGGTAATCAAAATCATGATCTCGCTATCGCCCTCCAAAAACTCAAGAACACGCCAGATATTGTGATGACCCGGAAATTTCTGACCAAATTTAAACTTAATCTTTGTATGATTAACATTTCCGACACGATAAGCAAAGTCTATGAAGTTGAATCTCAAAATATTAGAACTGTTTCATTACATTTGACTGCTCTCGTCGATTCATGAACAATTATATGTATGTATATATATATATATATATATATATATATATATATATATATATATATATATATATATATATATATGTATAAGTAAAAACGACTTTCCTACAGTAAAACACTATTTGCTACAGTAAAATGACTTTGCTACAGTAAAACACTATTTGCTACAGTGGAACCGTATTTTGCTACAGTGCTACAGTGAAAACAACTTTGCTACAGTGATTTACTACAGTAAACACTATTTGCTACAATAAACACTATTTGCTACAGTAAACACTATTTGCTACAGTGAACACTATTTGCTACAGTCCACTATTTTGCTACAGTAAAACATTATTTGATGTCGACGAACTAGCAAACAAAAACGGATAAGGCGGCCATGCGATCGCATGGCAAAAACACTGAAAACTCATGCGATCGCATGGGGTACTGTAGCAGGCCACATACTATAAAAACTCGATTTGGTTCAGTTTCTTTTCCTCACTCATATTTACTCCGTATCATTTATGTTATTTATATTATTATTATTATTATTATTATTATTATTATTATTATTATTATTATTATTATTATTATTATTATTATTAAGATTAATATTATATTATTATTAATCCTATTATTATTAGTAGTATTAATACATAAAATACTACGACGAGGTCATGAGCGTGTCACTTTCAAAATGGGTTTCGAGACCGATAGAGCTAAGGAAATTATGGGTTATAACTATGGAGGTTATGGGTAATATTCACAGGTCAAAGCTAGTGTTTATCATCTCTGTTGCGTCTACGTACTTTCCTACAATATTGAATCACAATATTGATACGTGAGCATTCATATCTTATCTTTTATATATTAATTGTGTATCCATGTCTAGTGCTCGAGTATATATATTTATGCATGCTTGTATGCTAAATTTCTTCGTTAAACAGTTTATGATGAATCACGAATTAAATACATATATTACTGATAAAAGGTATATGATATGCATGTTTTTGGAAAGCTGGCGAAAAATCAATAACTTTTCATTTAGAAATCTCGTAATTTTGATGAACGAATTAAAAGATATGGTCAATTGAATTATGAATAACGTTAATTGGAATTGCTTTTGAATCTGCAATTAATATTTAAACAACTTTTTTGTAAGATTGATAAATTGGATTTTTGAATATTACCAGCCGAGTAAATGAATCCTTATATAAGGCACGTCTCGTTTTGTTGAACTGTTGTCAAAATTGACTTTTTGAAACAACTTTCGATAACTTTTGTATGTCAATCTCGAGCATTAGGATTGTGATACACTATGACCTGACCTAGCATGATAGATATTTATTGGCCAAAATATGTTCTCTAGGTTGAGATCTACGATTATTTGGTAATTCGTGTTTCGGTCACATTTTGGTGAACGACTTTATATGCTGCTAAGGTGAGTTTCATTGCTCCCTTTTTAATTGCTTTTGCAATCTATATTTTTGGGCTGAGAATACATGTAATTTATTTTAAACGCAATGGATACAAGTACATACTAAATTCTACACTGAGTTTGAACCGAAAATCCCTTAGCTTTGGTAACTAGTAGCTGCCAGTACATAGGATATGGACTGGTGGGTGCCAATAACAGTATATGGATCCATAGGGCTTGACATCCCCATCCGAGCTAGAGCGCTAGCCTTTTAACGGACGTGTGTTATTTGAGTTTAGGACACGTTGGTTTGCGTGTATTAAAACGAATGGGGTATTTATCATTATAACGTTAAAGCTTAGTTACCAGGGTGCTCTGTTACGTAGAATCTATTGACAAACTTTTGATAAACATTTCTGGATGAAACAACTGAAATCTTGTGATCCACCTTTACATACAGATTATACGAAACATTAAAACTATGAACTCACCAACCTTTGTGTTGACACTTGTTAGCATGTTTATTCTCAGGTTTCCTAGAAGTCTTCCGCTGTTTGCTTATATGTTAGACAAGCTATGTGCATGGAGTCTTACATGGCATATTTATCAAGGAAACGTTGCATTCACCAAATCATCACCATGTATCTTATTTTGACTGCATTGTCAATGGAAGTACTATTGTAAACTTATTTACGGTGATTGACTATATGTAGAAATCATCAGATGTCGAAAACCTTTGATTTAAATATTCATTTATGGTGTGCCTTTTCAAAAAAATGCAATGTTTACAAAACGTATCATATAGAGGTCAAATACCTCGCAATGAAATCGATGAATGATGTGTTCGTCCATATGGATTTGGAGCGATCGTCACAGTTGGTATCAGAGCGTTGGTCCTAGTGAACCAGGTCTTGCATGAGTGTGTCTAACTGATAGTTGTTAGGATGCATTAGTAAGTCTGGACTTCGACCGTGTCTGCATGTCAAAAGTTTTGCTTATCATTCTTTGTCGGAAATTACCTGCTTATCATTCCTAATCTAGACACGTTTTACTGCATTGATTGCATGAATAGTGTATAGACAAAATTCATATCCTAGCGTATCTGTTACTGTAAACTTTTCCTGACATCTTTCGAAAATTTCTCCGTGATTTATGGAATTTGGTATTATATATACATATGTAAATTATGTATTGAAGAATACCAAACTAAATTCTATAATCTAATTCATATCAAAAATCATCTCCCTAATTATACAAGATGCATCCCGTATCTAGTTCAAATTCCTTAAACTCTGACAGCTATTCCGATATGGATATTCACCTGAATTCCGAAGACAGTGTAACTGGAATGGATCAACCAATTAGCCATCATCTATTCTGGATGAATTGGGGATAGGTTCGTAGCCTACTTAATTATTGGAGACAAGAAAAAGGCGATCCCTTCCATCCACCACATTGCCCTCTTGGCGAAGAACCTGAAGCACTTACCGGCGAACCTGTTCGTAATACTATTTTCTCTCTCATCTCCAGAATATCTCGTCATGATCATATACTCTCTCAAATTCTGGATCTTATTCATCCGCTCTTCTGAACTGCCAATCATCCCAGTGTAGTAGAAGAAGTCAACGAGCTTCGCGCTCGGGTAGTGGCTTTGGAGAATATGGTGCAAAGGTTACAAGCACCAGCAGCATCACCGGCATCAATAGTACCACCGACAACAACACCAACAGTACCATTACCACCACCAACAACATCTGCATCGCAAACCTCAACTTCACAATCTGTTCCACGAGTATCAACGTCATACGCACCGTAGTTACTAAGAAATACCAGCAACAATAACCGATGAAGTATTAACTCATTTCCCCGGAAGAAATTTTATGTATATTTAATATATATGAATTTTGAAATCAAAATAAATCTTTTCATACTAAGCTATTAAATGTGAATCTTGACTGGTAGGTACTACTCGGTTAGTTCATATTACTAATATGCAATGATGTACATCCTTCCTTAACAACTTAACCATTGTTAACTACAATCTCTGTTTCAACCCAACGAATTCCATTTCATAATAAACCAAGTGTATTATTCAATTACATAATTGATTTTACATTTTCATTTTCGATGTACTCGAAACTTTCCAGAAAACATCATCTGTGCCTTGTAAGGTTCACAAAGATTCCACAAGCATCAACATCCTTCACCGAGAAATAAGAATAAATAATGAAGTGTTGATTTCATTAGTGAAAAACTCCGCAAAGATTATGTAATCTTTAATGTTTTAGAGATTAATCATTTCTAAGTCAGGCCAAAAATCAAATGAGCTTAATATGATATTAACTCATTAAATCCGTATTACATCTGAAGAAATATACATACATATATTTTCATAAAGACTAATGAAAATTCTTTTGTACAAAATATTACTTGTGAAATCTTTAACGGGTAGGTAATTCCCGGGAAATATATAAGTTCACAATTAATATGTTATATTGTACATTCTTCAACTTTGATTCAAAAAAATTTATTAACTATGCTCACAGCGATATACAATCGTTTCCATACAAATTCAATTACATCTTCTGATATTGACGGATCAGAATCCAAGTCAAGATTTAACGGGTGACATCATTCTTAGATCTCTACATCTTTCAAAGCTATACTTTGACTTCAAAACTGTGCTGGAACATTATATGTATATTAACGATTACAATCTGTGTTCAAACCCTTCGAAATTCCTGAAGACACTTCAAATAATGAATCATCGAGATGATGATCCAACCACATGTTACCCACAGTTATGTACCTGAAAAACTCTTGAAACCAAAGTCATAGTTTAACACGTATCTGTGTTAGACCCTTTGGCATTTATTAGCTAAAATAACTTTGCAATCCCTTTACAAAGTAGTCAGTTTTGTCACAGCCCCAGCAAGTCAATTTCGATTCTTCAGTCGAAACAGCCTTATTATAACCTTGATATATTCGTTGCCACTTTCGCCATCATTATCGGGGAACCGTTTATGTTCCACCACAAATAAACTTACCAACAACTTCACTGATCTTTGACTTTTCGAAAAATCATTATACTCATTAGAACCCTATCATGTACTCGTCTACATATTCTATCAATGATTGTCATACCAACTACCGGGAATTAGCAATCAGTATTTTGAATCTCGCAACAATTCTACGCCAACAGTTATATATATATATATATATATATATATATACACATATAATGTCTATCTCCTGGACTTACATACTTCGAATGTGAAGTTTCCGAAAAACACCCCAAACTACGAAACTAGTTCTCCGAATTTTGGAAAAATGTTGATGAAGCAGCAAAAACTGTAAACGACCTTAACAGTCAAAAGTTTGATGATAAAGAATAGTATGGTGGTAAAGCTGAGAAAAAGAGAAGGTTTGGAACTAAAAAACGGATTGAGTAAAGTATGAAAGAGGCTGTGAATAAATCACAAAGACTGAACCTGCCTTCAAAGAATCCAAATGATTCAGTGACTGCTGAAACCATTAGTAAGAACCTTACTTCTTATTCTAAACCTTCACAGACAGATTTTCCGCATCATCCTCTGATATTAGAAATTCTAAGATATCATCGTATCTTTCATTAAAAATATCCTCGATATTTCTGGAGATATCTTCATACCTATTCTTATCGGAAATCATTCATCTCTTCACACTATCTGCATTACATCATAAAAGAAACTATTTTAGTTTCTAAAATCTGAAAAATTCGAAAAAAAAAATGGATGTTTTGAAGTAATATTGGGAACTGAAGCATGAGTTAGTATAATATAATGACACTTGATCAACGTGATTATATTACAGTAAATCATGCTGAGTTTCTAACGGAACGTGATAAAGGTTCACAGATCTCACCCTCATCATGAACCATGTTACATAACTCTTTCATTCTATTTAATCTCTAAATATATCAAGAAAATACTTTTCTTGATGATTCGGTCTTTTCCAGATATTCTGGTAATTTGAAAAATCAAGATCATATCATTACAATTTCTTTCTTAGAACATTAACTATGTTCATTCCGAAATGTATAGCTACGAATTCTGGACCATTATTCGCTTGACTTAAAGTCGGGAAGAGAAAACGAAAGCATGAAGCTCTGAAATATAATGGAAAATATGAAGCCCGAAAACAACCCCGAAATTACAAACCGTGTATATCAATGCGTATAGCAATATAAAGACATGGGAGAATGAAAAACAATATAACCCCAAGGTAATAGTAGAAGAAGATAACCTCCTCTGGTGGCAGATAAAAAAGAAGAATGAATGATATGATAGCCAAGAAAATATCAAGAATCAGAACTGGATGAAGCATTTTCACAAATCTTTTGTACGTATGAAATAAGGAAAAAGATTATAGGAATGGTGAAAATAAATGAAACGGAAGTGGTCAATTTATATGCGAAATATCAGACATAGCAATCGAGGCAGATTACGCATTTAATCAAAGAAAATCCTAATTTTCGCAAATTCCAAAAAATCAAATCTTATTTAAATTATGAAGATTTTCTATTCCTTAAAATCTGGAAATCAATCGTTACTACATCAAGAGATAAGACGCATCTTTATTCTCCATTTCACTTGATTACGATAACTTCTCTCATACGCTTCGAGTAATTGGATTATTTTATCCATATTATTCAAACATAGATAAAACTCTATTATCAACTCATATTCGTCATTAAAACATTTTTATTGTTAGCCATGACGACCTCACTCAAATTTCGAGACGAAATTTCTTTAACGGGTAGGTACTGTGATGACCCAAAAATTTCTGACCAAATTTAAACTTAATCTTTGTATGATTAACATTTCCGACACGATAAGCAAAGTCTATGAAGTTGAATCTCAAAATTTTAAAACTGTTTCATTACATTTGACTGCTCTCGTCGATTCATGAACAATTATATGTATGTATATATATATATATATATATATATATATATATATATATATATATATATATATATATATATATATATATATATATATATATATATATGTACAAGTAAAAACGACTTTCCTACAGTAAAATACTATTTGCTACAGTAAAATGACTTTGCCACAGTAAAACACTCTTTGCTACAGTGAAACCGTATTTTGCTACAGTGCTACAGTGAAAACAACTTTGCTACAGTGATTTACTACAGTAAACACTTTTTGCTACAATAAACACTATTTGCTACAGTAAACACTATTTGCTACAATAAACACTATTTGCTACAATGAACTCTATTTGCTACAGTCCACTATTTTCTACAGTAAACACTATTTGCTACAGTAAAACACTATTTGATGTCGGCGAACTAGCAAACGAAAACGGATAAGGCGGCCATGCGATCGCATGGCAAAAACACTGAAAACTCATGCGATCGCATGGGGTACTGTAGCAGGCCACATACTATAAAAACTCGATTTGGTTCAGTTTCTTTTCCTCACTCATTTTTACTCCGTATCATTTATGTTATTTATATTATTATTATTATTATTATTATTATTATTATTATTATTATTATTATTATTATTATTATTATTATTATTATTATTATTATTATTAAGATTAATATTATTATTAATCCTATTATTATTAGTAGTATTAATACATAAAATACTACGACGAGGTCATGAGCGTGTCACTTTCAAAATGGGTTTCGAGCAGGATAGATCTAAGGAAATTATGGGTTATAACTATGGAGGTTATGGGTAATATTCGCAGGTCAAACCTAGTGTTCATCATCTCTGTTGCGTCTACATACTTTCCTACAATATTGAATCACAATATTGATACGTGAGCATTCATATCTTATCTTTTATATATTAATTGTGTATCCATGTCTAGTGCTCGAGTATATATATTTATGCATGCTTGTATGCTAAATTTCTTCGTTAAACAGTTTATGATGAATCACGAATTAAATACATATATTACTGATAAACGGTATATGATATGCATGTTTTTGGAAAGCTGGTGAAAAATCAATAACTTTTCATTTAGAAATCGCGTAATTTTGATGAACGAATTAAAAGATATGGTCAATTGAATTATGATTAACGTTAATTGGAATTGCTTTTGAATCTGCAATTAATATTTAAACAACTTGTTTGTAAGATTGATAAATTGGATTTTTGAATATTACCAGCCGAGTAAATGAATTCTTATATAAGGCACGTCTCGTTTTGTTGAACTGTTGTCAAAATTGACTTTTTGAAATAACTTTCGATAACTTTTGTATGTCAATCTCGAGCATTAGGATTGTGATACACTATGACCTGACCTAGCATGATAGACATTTATTGACCAACATATGTTCTCTAGGTTGAGATCTACGGTTATTTGGTAATTCGAGTTTCGATCACATTTTGATGAACGACTTTATATGCTGCTAAGGTGAGTTTCATTGCTCCCTTTTTAATTGCTTTTGCAATCTATATTTTTGGGCTGAGAATACATGCAATTTATTTTAAACGCAATGGATACAAGTACATACTAAATTCTACACTGAGTTTGAACCGAAAATCCCTTAGCTTTGGTAACTAGTAGCTGCCAGTACATAAGATATGGACTGGTGGGCGCGAATAACAGTATATGGATCCATAGGGCTTGATATCCCCGTCCGAGCTAGAGCGCTAGCCTTTTAACGGACGTGTGTTATTTGAGTTTAGGACACGTTGGTTTACGTGTATTAAAACGAATGGGGTATTTATCATTATAACGTTAAAGCTTAGTTACCAGGGTGCTCTGTTACGTAGAATCTATTGACAAACTTTTGATAAACGTTTCTGGATGAAACAACTGAAATCTTGTGATCCACCTTTACATACAGATTATACGAAACATTAAAACTATGAACTCACCAACCTTTGTGTTGACACTTGTTAGCATGTTTATTCTCAGGTTTCCTAGAAGTCTTCCGCTATTTGCTTATATGTTAGACAAGCTATGTGCATGGAGTCTTACATGGCATATTTATCAAGGAAACGTTGCATTCACCAAATCATCACCATGTATCTTATTTTGACTGCATTGTCAATGGAAGTACTATTGTAAACTTATTTACGGTGATTGTCTATATGTAGAAATCATCAGATGTCGAAAACCTTTGATTTAAATATTCGTTTATGGTGTGCCTTTTCAAAAAAATGCAATGTTTACAAAACGTATCATATAGAGGTCAAATACCTCGCAATGAAATCGATGAATGACGTATTCGTCCATATGGATTTGGAGCGATCGTCACATATATAGTTAACAAATCCAACGAGCGTGCAAAACAACGATGGATTGATGAAGAAAACCGAAGAGCTACTTATGATACTTGGGTCGAATCACAACAATACTGCCAATATGAACTACCACAATACCACCAACGCCCCGTCTACTATCAAACACAACACTACTTTCAGCCCTATTATCAACAACAATCCTACCATCAACCCTACTATCATCCACAACCTTACCAACATCGCCAACCTGTTAACGAGATTTTTGATACGGACAAGTTCTTTGATTCGATGAAAAGATTAATATCGAGGTTGAAGAAATCAGATATCGATTCTCATATGGAGAAGCGTGATAAAATAGTTGAAGAGAGTCAGGTAGAAAGCATGTCCTCGTGTCCAGAAAAAGAAAGTAATATCAAGAAGGTGGAGAATGATATAGTTGTTGTTAGTGTTGAAGAAGGTAAAGAATCTACAACACAAAATTCTGACTTGTTAGGCTTGGGTAAAGAAGAGGAGAATTTATTCATATGTAAATTAGCCGCGAGTTCTGAAGGCATTCTTGATAAAGGTGAGGTTCTAGCGGTTTCAAAAGATAATGGAGACAAGAAAATATCATATTTTTATTTGAATAACTCCATGGATGCAAGCAAGAAGATTAATAAAGGAGATTTGTTCGTGTTTAAACCCGGCATTGAGAACTCGAGGTCAAGTTCTTTTCAAGAAGGAGAGAAGGGTCAAAGGGTTTTAGAGCATAATACTTTTACAAGAGGACGTCGCAAGCTTATTTGGAATGGCAATGATGAATTTGTATTTGGTGTGCTTGTATTTAACCCGGACATATCATTTTATTTGAGTTGCACTTGCACTGTTCGCCGAGTTGTCATTGACTGGTTTGTCTTTGATCCGGGTATATCGTCTTCTTTGATTTGGAACTCGAGGGCGAGTTCTTTTCAGGTGGTAAAGACTGATGTGGAACCGATCTCAATGGTTGCTTGGAGGCTAATCAATAGTTATAGTTATCTAGTTTATATATTTTATTTACTTATTTAGATTATTTGTTTCCATTAAACAATAGTTGGGATAGAATAAGAGTCTAAGCAAAGTCGGTGTATGTTTGGATATATATATATATATATATATATATATATATATATATATATATATATATATATATATATATATATATATATATATAATCGTGCAAAAAGTGTAATTTTTTAAAAAATTATTCTTTTGAGTTTAAGAGCCCGTGGTGTTGGGTTTAGAGCCCGTGTGTTGGACGGTGGTAAAATAATTGTGGAAAATTAATTGATTTTTCAAACAATTATTCTTTTAAGTTTAAGAATCCGTGTTGTTGACATATTTAAATGTAATTTTGGGTGATGTTAGTCACTTAACGGATTTTTATTTTTATTTTTTACCATTAATATTTTTTTAATTATATAAAATTATATATTACATAATATTTAGAGAAAATATGAGTTCACTAAAAATTGGTCATGGAACGTTTCACATAAAAACACGTTAGTAAAGTCTAAGTTATACTGTATTATTTTACAATTATTATATATAATTATTTTTAAATAAAAGTGTAAACCGTGAGTTTAATTTTAGAAAGGTTGTTAGTCATTTCAGCAAAATAAGCGTATTCAGGGGAGTCATCATGTATAATGTATAATTAATATTGTAATAGTTATATTTGCATGTTCATATAAATTTTAAAAACTTGAACTGTAAATTCAAATCCCTTCGATATTTATTGGTAAAAAGAAATGCTCCGTTGGTAGTGGATCGAAATTCCGTGTCAAATACAATTTATTGCGTTTAGTTCGTAAAATTATTTCGAGTTGAATGATGGTGGCGGTGGACTCTAACTTGCGGCGAACACATTCAAAAATTTTGGTGAATTTTATTTGGTGAGTTTATATTAAATAATAAATTTACCTTTTATATCCCAATAAAATTTGTCAAAACTCCATATTTTAATACAAATACCACCCGCTAAACAAATTGTGTAAAGTTCATTATGGATTATGTCCATATTTAAAAAGAAGCGTCAATTTATCCTATTTATATTTCAATTATAATAATAATAATTGTAAATAATATATATAATCTATACATATAATCTATACATATAACAATCCATAAATAACTTTCAACCACAATAAAGAATAACTTTTTCTTTTATATATATATATATATATATATATATAGTCCGCTTATGTTTACGTATGTAATCACCAATCCTTTGAAATTAATTAAAAGTCAGCCATGAGTTTGCTTTTGCATCTCATATTTACGCATTGTTAAGTATGAGTTTTATGAATTAAAATACGTTTGTGTTTTAATTGATTGTTGAAAGAGTGTTTGTCTTTCAACGGATCCTTTGATCCTCATCACGATAGTTCCTGTTACTGACTCCTTCGCATAGTTATCCAGAGGTAAAAGGTCTGTTACAGATTCTATAAATAAGAGCATAAATATATAACTAATTAACATTACATATATTTTTACCCTCATACACACATCAAATACAACGAAAATGGTAACCGTTCCGCCGATGATTGTCTCTTTCGACGTGTATTAGGGAAGTAGATTCCGTAATCAAATGAGAGACTATGATTATACAAGTAGTTCGAAATCTACGTTCGAATAAATTTATGTTCGCGACGTAGGTTTAGAGGACATTCTATACTTTTTGAAAGAAATGGTTCCGTTCGAACACACGGACGTCTTGTATTACGAAGATGATTGTGTTCCGGAATTGTCTGCTACATATCTCCGAACAGAGGATCAGTGGAACAACACCAACGAAGGTCCGAAGCAAATATTGAGTTTCATTCAAAGCAAACCATCAAAACTCACCAAGGCCGAAATGAAGCGACCCGTCCTAATCCATCTGGACGAAGTCATCAACATTTGGTCCATTTGCGAGGTACTGTCCTAAATATGCCATGAATGACTCCATGTAATATCTTTAAAATGAGGGAATGCACGGCGGAAGATTTCTTTCATACCTGAGAATAAACATGCTTAAAAGTGTCAACCAAAAGGTTGGTGAGTTCATAGGTTTATCATAAATAATAAAATTCATAATTTTGATAGACTACAAGATTTAAATGTGCATGGTACAAATGGGCCCGAATCCTATACCCACCTGTAATGTACATGAGATTTCTTTTAAATACAGTACACATATCTCGTGTACGAAACCATTTTTCAACAATTCTTTATAACCGTACACATATCTCGTGTACAAAATATCATACACATAACCTGTGTATAAAATCATTCTCTCTATATATAACCTTTGCTTGGTAACCGACCTTAACATTTAATGCGTATAAATAATATCCCCAAAACTGAACCTCTCGTCTGTATAAATATATAAACCTCGAAGTAATAAACACCATACCCACTAGCTCTACTGTCTAGTGAACATTCTGGGTGGGGGCGTTAAACCCGGTAGCTACCTTTAGGATTCGCGTCAATTAGTAGGCAATTATAATGTCCAAACTAATTCTTATATTACCAAGCTATAATAATCAGCGGGAAATATTCACATCAATTAGTGGCAATTATAACGTCCAACTAATTCAACAGAACTTCTGTCTGTATAATAATTCATTAGAGGAATGTTTTGCTTGTGTCTATCTCGTCAAATATTTATAAAAGCATTTCATGTATTCTCAGTCCCAAAAATATATATTGCAAAAGTATTTAATAAAAAGGGATCAAATGAAACTCACGCATACAAATATTGTTAAACAGTTATTAAAACTTTGCATGAATTCACAGTCCAAAAATGTAATGAGTAAAAGGGAGCAAATTAACTCACGATACGATATTTTGTAGTAAAAATATGCATATGACTGAACTGAACAATGCAGGGTTGGCCTCGGATTCACGAACCTATATCATTCATATATATATTAAAACATATACTTTTAATTGAACAAATATATATATTATTATTATTAGTGATATAATTTTTATATTAATAACTTATGTATTTCTTTATTTAATTAAATATATTCATTTTATTTATTTTGAATAAATATTAATATAGTTAAGTTAAATATATTTTTATACGAAAATCATTTGTTTGTGAAATTAATAATTATGATAATACGCATTATGGGTAAAAATCATATCGAGCATCTATTGGGCAGGGGGGCGGGGTTTGCGCTAACGTTTTTTCTAGAAATGTTTCAGGTAGCACGATTTGGAACGAGATTATTAAAGCAAGAAAGACAATGGACAACATCGGAATTAACTTCTCCTCTTCATTCATTAATAGCATTGGAAAAGGGATCAACACCAATTTCTGGTTAGACAACTGGTGTGGAACTGACAAATTTTGTAACCTATTTCGAAGATTGTTTATGCTCGAAACAAACAAACATGCATCGGTCTCGGATAGGCTCACAACACATAACTCTAACACCACTGGCTCGTGGAGCTGGTCACGAACACCCGCAGGTTGTGTCCTTACTGAATTATCGGAGCTAAACACCCTTTTAGCTTCCATTTGCCTCACCGATAAACCTGATACTTGGAAATGGAATCTCGACCCATCCGACATCTTCACAACAAATACATAAGCCCGCACCCTCGATAATCTAAAACTCGCTAACTCTCACAACGCACTAAAAACACCTAATAATAAACTCATACCCCTCAAAATCATCATTTTCATATGGCGTGTAATAAATGGAAGAATCCCAACAAGAACCGAACTCGACAAACGTAGCATTGACCTCGACACATTACTTTGCCCACTTTGCAATTCACAGGTCGAGACCATAGAACATGTTCTTTTTCATTGTCCAAAAACAACATCGATTTGGAATGCTATTCTTCAATGGTGGAACTTCCCTAATAATTCTCTAACCAACATCCATGACATTACATCAAGTAACCAAAACTTCGCTTCTACACATACCGTTATCTCAATTTGGCGAGCCACCAAATGGGCCTCACTGTATATAATTTGGAAATACTGCAACGCTAAAGTCTTCAGTAAAAAAGAATGGAATGTCGCCATCATCCTCGCCGAAATTCAATCCCAAACCTTTGCATGGATTTCAAAAAGGGCAAAAAAAGCAACAATTGTTTGGCATCAAAGGCTCATTAATCCATCTTCCTACATTTCCTCGAACACGCAAAGAATGGGTATAGGCTAAAATTGGAACATACGATACCCTCCGGAAACCACATGTGATCATTCGCTATAATATTTTGGGCCGTGGTTGTCGTTTCGCACTTGGCTAAATGGGTGGTTGTGATCGACTTTGTCATCGCAACTGCGATACTGTTGGATTGCTTCCTCCCAGCTTATATTTTAAGTGTCGCGGTGCGTAGCGGGGCCTCGTCCTAAAATTTATAGCTCTTTAATGTAAATTTCCATTATATGCTACGATGTATAGTATTATAGGGCTTTGTAATTGACTCTGTTATATTAATATAATTTTACTTGCTTTTCAAAAAAAAAATTTATTATGATAATACTAGTATTAGTAATAATATTGATACTATATAATAATAATGATAAAAGTGATAATGTTAATAAAAATAATGATATTAATAATGATAATAATACTAAGTTGTATTAAAATAACTATGATAACGACAATTATAAAACTTTTTAATAATTCTTTTAAAACATACTTTAATTAAAATTTTAATCATTTCCATAATAATATTTATATCTAAAATTTCTATATTTATAATCTTAACAATATTATTAAAACCTATATATTCATAGTTATAATAATCATAACCTTCGTATTTAATTTGTAAACTAATGACTATAGTCTTTTTTAACATTAATTTGTAATCATAATAGCATTACTAGTAATAATAATAATATAATAATAATAATAATAATAATAATAATAATAATAATAATAATAATAATAATAATAATAATAATAATAATAATAATAATAATAATAATAATATTAGTAGTGATAATACTACTAAATTTTAAATGATAATACTGATAATAATAATGATAATATCGTAAGTTATAATAATGAAGATAATTATACTAATCATATAGTTAATAATAATAACTAACATAATAACTGATAGTGCTCCAAATGAACATATATTTTGTAGCAATATCCTCCCAATATGTAAATTATTTAGTTGTAATTGTTCTATTTTAAGTTGTAATCGCTTATATTAAATAAGTGCGAAGATAAAAGGCGAAAACGACGATTTGAAGACAAAAATGTCCAAAAAGCTCAAATGTACAAGATACAATCCAAGTGGTTCAACTTATTGATAAGAAACGTCTAAAAATGACAAAAGTACAAGTTGCGGAACGTAAAGTACAAGATATTAAATTATACGAAAAGCGTTCGAAAATCCGGAACCGGTACCCGAGCCAACTATCAACGCCCGACGCAATGGACCAAAAATTACAAGTCTACTATGCACAAGAATATAATATAATATATAAATAATTATATTAATTATTTATATTTTATATTTATATATAAATTATGTCGACAAGCAAGGTTCTAAAATTGTGTGAGCTGGATTTTCAAACTCCGCGACTCGCGGAGTTTGCAGGCTTAAAATGTCGCAACTCACGGAGCTGCAAAAATCAGAAATGCCTATAAAAGGCCATGCATTCTGCCGAGTTGAAAAAACATAAAAAAATAATAATAATACTCTGTAATAAATAATAAATAAATATATATATAATATATATATAGTATAGGGTAGTTTTATATTAGTTAGTTTGGGTTATGTAACGGTTATTTACGGGTTTTTAAGCCGGAACTCTGTCCGTGTAACACTACGCGTTAAATAATCAATGTAAGTTATGTTCTCCCTTTTTAAATTAATGTCTCGTAACTAAGTTGTTATTATGCTTATTTGAACCGAAGTAATCATGATGTTGGGCTAAAAATATCTAAAATTGGGTAATTGGGCTTTGTACCATAATTGGGGTTTGGACAAAATAACGACACTTGTGGAAATTAGACTATGGGCTATTAATGGGCTTTATATTTGTTTAACTAAATGATAGTTTGTTAATTTTAATATAAAGATTTACAAATGGACGTCCCTATAAATAACCATATACACTCGATCGGGCACGATGGGCGGGATATTTATATGTACGAATAATCGTTCATTTAACCGGACACGGGAATGGATTAATAGTCTATGGAATTATTAAAACAGGGGTGAAATTATGTACAAGGTGTCATAACCCGTCCTTAACCATAAGAACATGTTAGATAACGTATGATTTCATTGCGAGGTATTGACCTCTATATGCGACATTTTTAAAAGAGAAACTACATATATTATACATTACAAACCATAACCATTATTTTTGTTACAAGCTTTAGACAATAAAAAGATGATTATCGTTTAGCGATAATCTTCGACTTACAAACTTTACATATAATGATAACAACACGATTTTGAGCATATTTTACAACACAAATCCTTGGGTATGCAGTTTTATTTTTGACACAAATATGCGTACGCAAGATCCTGCTCAAATTCAACATAATGCAGCGGAAGCTTTAGTAATCACCTGAGAATAGACATGTTTTAAAAGGTCAACATAAAGTTGGTGAGATATAGGTTTAATGCCGGCAGCAATA
Organism: Rutidosis leptorrhynchoides; assembly: GCF_046630445.1. NCBI lineage: Eukaryota > Viridiplantae > Streptophyta > Magnoliopsida > Asterales > Asteraceae > Rutidosis > Rutidosis leptorrhynchoides. The sequence goes on along the minus strand of NC_092333.1, from coordinate 574,578,316 downwards.
TATATATATAGACCACAAGATTTCGTATATAAACAGTTTAATAAAAATATTCTAAGTGGTTGAGCACTTGGTAACCATACTTAACATTTTCACGTCGCATATTCCCTTTAATATGAAATCTTACTACACCGTACCAAGTGTAGTCACAAAACGAAGTACTGTGCAACCGTTGAATACTGGTCGTCCAGTCCGGTTGAGGTTGTCAGGCCCGATAGATCTATCAACAGGATTCGCGTTTACAATACCGCTGTAAATATTAGTTACCAAGCTACAGGGAAGTATGCCAGTGGTACAACTCAACGTAGAACATATTTTTCAGTTACTTGTGTCCATATCGTAAAACATAAAATACATGTATTCTCATCCCGAAATATTTAGAGTTTAAAAGTGGGACTATATACTCACTCTTGTCTTGATGATATAAATAATTTGACTCGGTCTTCCGGTTGATATCACGAACCTATCCATATATAATATATCAATATGTTTTCATTTTTAAACAAACGTTATAGATATATACTTGTTATACTTTTAATACTTTGAATAATTCCTTAGTCCGTAGTTAGCAGTCCGATGTTAGTAATTCAATTTTAATGGTTCATTTTTAGATGTTTAATATACCCGCAATGAAATAAATAAAACCCCCAACGAAATCAATAAAACCCCATCGTATATGTGTTGGTCGAGATTAATCTTGACCCATGGTACCGGTGTTGTCAAATGACGTGTTGCGTACAATCATGGGATCTTATGATTAATCTTCTCGTGTTGTTTACGGGTGATCCTGAACCATATAAAATTGAATTATAAGTACATATATATAAAATATCATGTTATCTTAGAAATATGTGATTTATATCATTTTTTTCCAATTGATCCCGTAGTTGAAATGATCTAGGATAACCAATTTTGTTTCGGTCATAGTTTCTTCGTTACAAATCCGTTTTCGTTGATTCAACTTGCCATCTTCTTGGATCGAGTTCTTCTTTAAGACTATGAACTGTAAATACCTTGGTTTGTATTCAAAATCATACGGCATAAGTGAAACATTAGTGAAACATATGAAGTTAAACATTTTTGTTACAACAAAATCATTTAATGACCATTTTTCTAAAAATACTTATACTTTGAAAAACCAAGTTTTACCTTGTTAAATTAGCATATACATAAGTTATATTACAGGTCTTGAAGTATTTTAAAAGTTAAGTTAGAAGGATCTATTTAGTTTGCAAACAAGTTTGAAAACATTCAAACTATGTTCTTGTTGTTAAACTTTTGTACCACAAAATAAGATAGCTATATATATATGAATTGAATAAGGTTATGAACATAGATTCTACCTCAAGTTCCTTGGATAAGTTTGTTGTAAAAGAGGAGTAAGAAGCTAGAATCAAAAGGGTGATAGAAGTGGATGAAAGATTGGGAGTAAGTTGGTGTTCTTGGAGGGTTTTCTTGAAGTGTTTTTGTATGGTTTTCTTATGGTGTTTTAGTATGGTTTTTGAAGCTAGATCTTCTTGGAAACTTTGCTGAATTGATTAAGGGTTTTAAGGCTTCAAAGTATGTGTGTGTTTTGGCTAGAAAGTTGAAGTAAAATGAATGAAGATGATGATACATATAAAGGCCTTAAAAAAACGTGGCATTAGGTGTTCATGGACAAAATTCTAGTTTGTAATCTTGCTAATTAGTCTTGCAATCATACAAAAGTAATTACCTAGCTCTAAGGGCATGAATAATGGCTGGTTAGGTGGTGATTTTGATGTGTATTTACTATTAGTAAATACGTATAGGAGCTAGGTATGATACGAGTACAAATACTCTAGGTATACGTATAGAAATTTTGTGAAAAAATGAAATGAGGATTCAAATATAGCTATCTTTTGTGAATACACTTATATGGTTTTATGTATTAAAAGCCCTTTAAAAATGATTAAATACATTACTTATACGATATATGTATAAACATTATAAATCATCAGTATTTATGTCAAATAACGTTACGTAGGTTATTGTTTTGAAAACTTAAGTTAGTAGTTTCAAAATATACTTATGACTTTTTGTTATTAATAAAAAAATGAGATATTAAAACATCCTTAGATCATGTTAAATATGTATTTATAATTATCATATATTGTATAGTTCGTGATATCATCGGTCAAACTAGACGGTCAAACGTTGTGTAAAACTCTTTTCAAAAACATAAGTCTCAACAATTTGGATTGCTTATCATGTTGGTAGGGTTTAATTTATGTAAATATTAATCTCATAAGTATAGAACGATCGGAAAAGTGCGGGTCGTTACAGTACCTACCCGTTAAATAAATTTCGTCCCGAAATTTTAAAATTGTACCTATTTTGCGTCATCGAGAAACAAGTGTGGATACTTTTGTTTCATCTGATCCTCTCGTTCCCAAGTAAACTCAGGACCTCTTCGAGCATTCCAACGAACCTTAACGATTGGTATGTTGCTCTGCTTGAGCTGTTTAACTTCACGATCCATGATTTCGATTGGTTCTTCGATGAATTGTAGTTTCTCATCGACATGGATTTCTTCAAGAGGAATGGTGAGGTCTTCCTTTGCAAGACACTTCTTCAGGTTTGAGACGTGAAAGGTATTATGTACTCCAGCGAGTTGTTGCGGTAACTCGAGTCGATAAGCTACCGGTCCAATGCGTTCGATGATCTTGAACGGGCCTACATATCTTGGGTTCAGTTTACCCCTTTTGCCGAAACGTATTACACCTTTCCATGGTGACACCTTTAGCATAACCATGTCCCCGACCTGAAACTCTAATGGTTTCCTTCGAACATCGGCGTAGCTCTTTTGGCGACTACGGGCTGTTTTCAATCTCTCCTTGATTTGCACTATCTTCTCAGTCGTTTCATGTATGATCTCGGGACCAGTTAAATGTCGATCTCCTACTTCATTCCAACAGATAGGAGATCTACACTTCCTTCCGTACAATGCTTCGAATGGCGCAGCTCCAATGCTCGCATGATAACTATTATTATACGAGAATTCTGCTAACGGTAGATATTTATCCCATCCGTTTCCAAAATCGATCACACATGCCCTGAGCATGTCTTCGAGAGTCTGAATCGTTCTTTCACTCTGTCCATCGGTTTGTGGATGATATGCGGTACTCATATCCAACCGAGTTCCTAATGCCTCCTGTAGCGATTGCCAAAACTTTGAGGTAAATCTACTATCCCGATCGGATATAATGGAAATAGGTATTCCATGCCTTGAAACAATTTCCTTTATATACAATCGTAATAGTTTCTCCATTCTATCTGTTTCCTTTATAGGCAAGAAATGTGCAGACTTGGTAAGACGATCAACAATTACCCAAATAGTGTCGTATCCCCAGGCAGTCTTTGGTAACTTCGTGATGAAATCCATGGTAATACCGTCCCATTTCCATTCTGGGATTTCTGGTTGTTGAAGTAATCCTGACGGCTTTTGGTGTTCTGCTTTGACTTTGGAACAAGTTAAACACTCCCCAACATATGTTGCAACGTCTGTCTTTAAATTAGGCCACCAATAATGCGTCTTAAGATCTTGATACATCTTTCCAACTCCAGGATGTATCGAGTATCTTGTCTTATGTGCCTCATTCAATATCAACTTCCTTAATCCACCCAACTTCGGTACCCAAATACGGTTTGCAAAATATCGAATTCCATCTTCCCGCATAATGAGTTGCTTCTCATACTTCTTCATTATTTCATTTCCTATATTTTCTTTAGTAAGTGCTTCTCGTTGAACTTCTTTGATTTGTGAGTTGAGATTCATGCGAATTTTATATTCATCGCTCGTACTCGAATTGGTTCTCGTTCCTTTCTGCTTAAAGCATCGGCCACCACGTTCGCCTTCCCGGGATGATAACGAATTTCACAATCATAGTCGTTTATTAACTCGACCCACCTACGTTGCCTCATGTTCAATTGTTTCTGATCAAAAATATGTTGAAGGCTTTTATGATCAGTAAACACAGTGAATTTAACCCCATACAAGTAGTGTCTCCACATCTTCAATGCAAACACGACTGCTCCCAATTCTAGATCATGCGTCGTATAATTTCGCTCGTGAATCTTCAATTGTCGAGATGCAAATGCAATAACTTTCTTCCGTTGCATAAGAACACAACCAAAACCTTGTCGCGAAGCGTCACAATATATTTCAAAATCATCGTTCCCTTCTGGTAACGATAAAATAGGCGCCGTAGTCAACTTCTTTTTCAATAATTGAAATGCACTCTCCTGCTCAGAAGTCCATTCATATTTCTTCCCTTTTTGTGTTAATGCTGTCAATGGCTTAGCTATTCGGGAAAAATCTTGAATAAACCTTCTATAATAACCAGCTAAACCCAAAAATTGGCGTATCTGTGTTGGTGTCTTAGGAGTCTCCCATTTTTCAATAGCTTTAGTTTTTGCTGGATCAACCTGAATTCCTTTGCTATTAACAACGTGACCAAGAAATTGCACTTCTTTCAACCAGAAAGCACACTTAGAAAATTTAGCGTATAGCTGTTCTTTTCTCAACAACTCTAATATCAACCTTAAATGCTGCTCATGCTCTTGCTCACTCTTGGAATAGATAAGAATATCATCAATGAAAACGATAACAAACTTATCTAAATACGGACTACAAACTCGATTCATGAGGTCCATGAATACAGCTGGCGCATTCGTCAATCCAAACGGCATAACCAAAAATTCGTAATGACCATAACGTGTCCGAAAAGCAGTTTTCGGTATATCTTCTTCTTTGACACGTAATTGATGATAGCCCGATCTTAGGTCAATTTTCGAGTAAACACATGATCCTTGCAATTGATCAAATAAGTCATCAATTCTCGGTAGTGGATACCGATTCTTGATAGTTAACTTATTTAATTCACGATAATCTATACACATCCTGAAAGATCCATCTTTCTTCTTAACAAACAAAATTGGAGCTCCCCACGGTGAAGTACTTGGTCGTATGAATCCACGGTCCAGTAATTCTTTTAACTGACTCTGAAGTTCTTTTAACTCGGACGGTGCAAGTCTATATGGAGCACGGGCAACCGGTGCAGCTCCTGGTACAAGATCTATTTGAAATTCTACAGATCTAAATGGAGGTAATCCCGGCAACTCTTCCGGAAATACTTCAGGAAAATCTCTTGCCACAGGCACGTCATTGATGCACTTCTCTTTTTCTTTCTTTTCGACTTTATTAACATGTGCTAAGATAGCATAGCACCCTTTCTTCAAGCACTTTTGAGCTTTCAAATAACTAATGAGTTTTAGCTTTGATTTACCCTTCTTTCCATAAATCATTACTGGCGTTTTATCCTTACGAGGAATGCGAATTGCCTTCTTGGCGCACACAACTTCAGCTCCTATTTTGGACATCCAGTCCATGCCGATTATTACATCAAAACTTCCTAATTCTACGGGTATCAAATCAATCTTAAATGTTTCTCCGGCTAAATTTATTTTACAATCACGGCAAATTTTATCGGCTTTAATTAGTTTACCATTAGCTAACTCAATCATGTACTTAGCATCTAGAGGTAATGATGAACAATTCAATTTAGCGTGAAAGTCTCTACACACGTAACTTCTATCAGCACCAGTATCAAATATAATAGATGCGGATAAGTTATTAATGGTAAACGTACCCGTAACAAGCTCCGGGTCTTCACATGCCTCTCTAGCATTAATAACAAATGCTCTCCCACGTGCAGGTCCGATATTCTTCTCTGGATTCGGGCACTGACTCTTATAGTGACCTTGTTTTCCACACCCAAAACAAGTAATGTTAGCCAAAGCAGTTCTATTTGCGTTGGTGGCAGGAGTCTTGGTACCATTTGTATTTGTAACGAGAGCCCTACAATCTTCAGCAAGATGACCCTTTCGATTACATTTGTTGCATACCACATTACAGTAACCAGAGTGATGTTTGTGGCATCGGTTGCATAAAGGATTTTGTCCTTTATAACCAAAGCTTAAACCACTACCCGCACCTTGCGTGTTTTCTTGTTTCTTATAAGGTTGTTGTTGGTTACCTCGATCATAACCTCCATTCCACTTTTTCTTGTTCCCCAATACCTTCACCTCAGTATTGAATGCTTTCTTGTCCAAAATGACCTGATCCATTAGCTCGTTCGCCATGGTTATAGCTTCATGAATTGTTTTAGGTTTCGATGCCGTAACATTTGCCTTGACCTTTTTGGGCAAACCATCTTTGTACATTTCAATCTTCCGTTCTTCGGTTGGAACCAATTCAGGACATAGTAAAACCAATTCCATGAATCGCTGATTGTAGTTGGTGATTTCAGTACCAACCACCTTCAAACTTCGTAACTCATCTTCTAACTTAATAACCTCATTCCTTGGACAATACTCGGTGATTATCATTGCTTTGAATTCTTCCCATGGAGTATCATAAGCTACATCTCCTCCTACCGCCTTCACATAATTCTTCCACCATGTGAGTGCACTATCTTGTAAAGTGCACGATGCATACTTGGTCATGTCCTTTTCAACACAACCACTGATTTTAAACACAGTCTCCATCTTTTCTATCCACCGGGTTAAACCGATCGGTCCTTCTGTTCCACTGAATGATGAGGGCTTGCAAGCTTGAAAAGTTTTGTAAGTGCACCCCACACGAGGATTTGGGTTAACTGCAGCACCTCTTGCAGCCTCGACCCATAACATTCTGTCGTTCACTCGCTGATTGATGAGTTCCTGGATTTCTTGTTCCGTCATTCGGTTCAATCGCGCCATATTCTTCTATAAGAATGAAAAGAAAATAATTATTCACATTGAATATTATAGATGTAGTGTGTATTTATAGTACATTTATAGCTTGTTAATAATATGAACCAGGTATTATTATAAAAGCCTTTTCTTCTTATTAGCGTTTTATAATTATATCTTGGGTAGTACCTACCCGTTAATGTTCATACTTAATAGCTTAGTACAGAATCAATTACTACAATCTAAATAATACTTAACCATGGAAAATTATTGCATTTCATACTTCGCTATTTTACATATGCTTATCTTACATCAAACTTTAAGCAAACCACACTAATAATATTATACAAAACATTATATGATTCCATGGCTTAATACGGCAGTGCATCGTTCGGTCTATTTTCTAGGGCGTTTAGTTCCAATGAATGGCCTAACGCTTATCCTAGCTGTCTGCCTACGTTTTGGCTGAGGAGCCGAAGAACTAGATGCGGGGATAGCACTAATAGGAATAGCGGGAATAGGGGTGGTAGTGTTGAGTGGAATTGGTGCTACGTCATTCTCACTAAGTTCGGGATTTGAATTTTCTAATTCATTCGCTTTTCGTTTCTTTCCTTGATCGAATTTTTCTTTCGTAATTTCTAGTATTTCTTCCTCGGGTTCACTTTCTTCTTCGGGTTCACTTTCCTCTTCGGGTTCACTTTCCTCCTCGGGTTCACTTTCCGATATTTCTATAGTTGGTTCATCCGGAAATTGTGAGTCTTCCCCAAAAATACCACTTTCGTCATCGGATATGTTAATGACTGAAACACAATCTGAAGATTCTGGTTCGGAGTCGCTGAATGTGATAATAAGTTTCGAGCCCGACATCTATCACACAACAACTAACCCATTAGTACTACATAATATTTACATATAAATTTTAACCAACAGTGATAAGCAATGGTTTTTTTTTTTTTTTTAAATCAGACCCGGTCAAAGTCCAGACTTTACTAATGTATCCTAACGACTTCTCGGTTAGACACACTAATGCAAACCTGGTTCGCTAAGAACCTGGCTCTGATACCACATGTCATAACCCGTCCTTAACCATAAGAACATGTTAGATAACGTATGATTTCATTGCGAGGTATTGACCTCTATATGCGACATTTTTAAAAGAGAAACTACATATATTATACATTACAAACCATAACCATTATTTTTGTTACAAGCTTTAGACAATAAAAAGATGATTATCGTTTAGCGATAATCTTCGACTTACAAACTTTACATATAATGATAACAACACGATTTTGAGCATATTTTACAACACAAATCCTTGGGTATGCAGTTTTATTTTTGACACAAATATGCGTACGCAAGATCCTGCTCAAATTCAACATAATGCAGCGGAAGCTTTAGTAATCACCTGAGAATAGACATGTTTTAAAAGGTCAACATAAAGTTGGTGAGATATAGGTTTAATGCCGGCAGCAATATATATATATAGACCACAAGATTTCGTATATAAACAGTTTAATAAAAATATTCTAAGTGATTGAGCACTTGGTAACCATACTTAACATTTTCACGTCGCATATTCCCTTTAATATGAAATCTTACTACACCGTACCAAGTGTAGTCACAAAACGAAGTACTGTGCAACCGTTGAATACTGGTCGTCCAGTCCGGTTGGGGTTGTCAGGCCCGATAGATCTATCAACAGGATTCGCGTTTACAATACCGCTGTAAATATTAGTTACCAAGCTACAGGGAAGTATGCCAGTGGTACAACTCAACGTAGAACATATTTTTCAGTTACTTGTGTCCATATCGTAAAACATAAAATACATGTATTCTCATCCCGAAATATTTAGAGTTTAAAAGTGGGACTATATACTCACTCTTGTCTTGATGATATAAATAATTTGACTCGGTCTTCCGGTTGATATCACGAACCTATCCATATATAATATATCAATATGTTTTCATTTTTAAACAAACGTTATAGATATATACTTGTTATACTTTTAATACTTTGAATAATTCCTTAGTCCGTAGTTAGCAGTCCGATGTTAGTAATTCAATTTTAATGGTTCATTTTTAGATGTTTAATATACCCGCAATGAAATAAATAAAACTCCCAACGAAATCAATAAAACCCCATCGTATATGTGTTGGTCGAGATTAATCTTGACCCATGGTACCGGTGTTGTCAAATGACGTGTTGCGTACAATCATGGGATCTTATGATTAATCTTCTCGTGTTGTTTACGGGTGATCCTGAACCATATAAAATTGAATTATAAGTACATATATATAAAATATCATGTTATCTTAGAAATATGTGATTTATATCATTTTTTTCCAATTGATCCCGTAGTTGAAATGATCTAGGATAACCAATTTTGTTTCGGTCATAGTTTCTTCGTTACAAATCCGTTTTCGTTGATTCAACTTGCCATCTTCTTGGATCGAGTTCTTCTTTAAGACTATGAACTGTAAATACCTTGGTTTGTATTCAAAATCATACGGCATAAGTGAAACATTAGTGAAACATATGAAGTTAAACATTTTTGTTACAACAAAATCATTTAATGACCATTTTTCTAAAAATACTTATACTTTGAAAAACCAAGTTTTACCTTGTTAAATTAGCATATACATAAGTTATATTACAGGTCTTGAAGTATTTTAAAAGTTAAGTTAGAAGGATCTATTTAGTTTGCAAACAAGTTTGAAAACATTCAAACTATGTTCTTGTTGTTAAACTTTTGTACCACAAAATAAGATAGCTATATATATATGAATTGAATAAGGTTATGAACATAGATTCTACCTCAAGTTCCTTGGATAAGTTTGTTGTAAAAGAGGAGTAAGAAGCTAGAATCAAAAGGGTGATAGAAGTGGATGAAAGATTGGGAGTAAGTTGGTGTTCTTGGAGGGTTTTCTTGAAGTGTTTTTGTATGGTTTTCTTATGGTGTTTTAGTATGGTTTTTGAAGCTAGATCTTCTTGGAAACTTTGCTGAATTGATTAAGGGTTTTAAGGCTTCAAAGTATGTGTGTGTTTTGGCTAGAAAGTTGAAGTAAAATGAATGAAGATGATGATACATATAAAGGCCTTAAAAAAACGTGGCATTAGGTGTTCATGGACAAAATTCTAGTTTGTAATCTTGCTAATTAGTCTTGCAATCATACAAAAGTAATTACCTAGCTCTAAGGGCATGAATAATGGCTGGTTAGGTGGTGATTTTGATGTGTATTTACTATTAGTAAATACGTATAGGAGCTAGGTATGATACGAGTACAAATACTCTAGGTATACGTATAGAAATTTTGTGAAAAAATGAAATGAGGATTCAAATATAGCTATCTTTTGTGAATACACTTATATGGTTTTATGTATTAAAAGCCCTTTAAAAATGATTAAATACATTACTTATACGATATATGTATAAACATTATAAATCATCAGTATTTATGTCAAATAACGTTACGTAGGTTATTGTTTTGAAAACTTAAGTTAGTAGTTTCAAAATATACTTATGACTTTTTGTTATTAATAAAAAAATGAGATATTAAAACATCCTTAGATCATGTTAAATATGTATTTATAATTATCATATATTGTATAGTTCGTGATATCATCGGTCAAACTAGACGGTCAAACGTTGTGTAAAACTCTTTTCAAAAACATAAGTCTCAACAATTTGGATTGCTTATCATGTTGGTAGGGTTTAATTTATGTAAATATTAATCTCATAAGTATAGAACGATCGGAAAAGTGCGGGTCGTTACACAAGGACACTTGGCGTAATTGTTAACAAAGAATTAAACCTTGGATTACACGCAGTCGATATCCTGGTGTAATTATTAAACAAAGTATTAAAACCTTGTTACAGTTTAAGTCCCCAATTAGTTGGAATATTTGACTTCGGATATAAGGATAATTTGACGAGGACACTCGCACTTTATATTTATGACTGATGGACTGTTATGGACAAAAACCATATGGGCATATTAAATAATCCAGGACAAAGAACAATTAACCCATGGGAATAAACTAAAAATCAACACGTCAAACATCATGATTACGGAAGTTTAAATAAGCATAATATATTTTATTTCATATTTCCTCGTACTTTTATTTATTGTCATTTTAATTATTGTTATTTATTTTATATTGTTAGTTAAATATCGTCATTTACTTTACGCTTCACTTAAAATATAAAATCGACAAACCGGTCATTAAACGGTAAAACCCCCTTTTATATATTATTAATATAATATATTTTGTACGGATATAATTATTTAAAATATAGTGTGAAATAAGCCAGCTCCCTGTGGAAAGAACCGGACTTACTAAAAACTACACTACTCTACGATTAGGTACACTGCCTATAGTGTTGTAGCAAGGTTTAGGTATATCTCATTTGTAAATAAATAATTAAAAATTGTCATATTTTGTGTAAAATTGTTTCGTATTTAATAGTTTTTCCTAGTAAAATATATAGCTATTTCATATACACCTCGCATAACATCAAGTATTTTGGCGCCGCTGCCGGGGATCGGGTGAAAAATTATATTTTTGTAAAAATATATTATTTCTTATTTCGTAAAAATATTTTCTTATTTATTATAAGTGTCCAAAAATATAAAATAAAAAAAATTTAAAAAATTAAAAATCGAAAAAAAATTATATATATAAATTTATTTTTTTTAGATTTCTATTTATAAAATTAAAAAGTATTTATATTTTAGTTTTTAAATATAAGTTTTATTTAATTAATATAAATATTTTTAAAAAAAAACGAAACTTGTCATTTTAATTTCAAATCTCCGCGACTCGCGGAGTTTGTTGCCAGGTGGAACCGCGACTCGCGGAGCCACCCTGTCAGGCCACCATAAACCCTAATTCGCATTAAGTACGGAGTAATTATTATTTATTATTTTTTTTATTTAACCCTATTTACTTAATTATTATTATAATTAGTTTAGTTTTATTAATTAATTTGTAATATTAATTATAATTAGTTTTAATATATATAAAAATTAATACTTTTATAAAATAAATATAAAAATAATATTTTTATAAAAATAAATAATTTTATCAATTTTAAGCTTAGTTTTATTTTTGTATCTTTTTATTTGTTTAATCGTAATATTTGTATTTTTGTCGTTTGTATCTAGTTTTAAGATTAGTGTTTTTATTTCTAGATTTTTAGGATTTGCCGTAAAATTCCTTAAGTGCTTATTTCTTTAGACTAAAATTTAGGTGCTTTAGAATTTTGCGACGCTGTTTATAAATTTTAGTACCTTTTAAGTTACGACGCGCTACTTTCTTATTTTTATTTTTCGACGTTTTTCGACGCGCAATCTTTTTCTTTCTTATTTCTCGACGCTTTAGTTTTTAGGGCTTAGAAATTTTCTCTACTTCTTATCTAATTCTCCAAACGGAAAGAAAAATTATTTAAGCGGTTAAGTTAATAGGCATCCAAATTTTCTGGTTCGTAGTAATAGTTGGATTTGTTAGTGGCAAGTTGTGGGCTTCCGATTTAAAGGGTCCTGGCTTCCTGCTGCATCTTTTGGCTATTCGAAACGTGGGCAAAAATCAGAAAAGTCTATTAATTGGACAACTTATATAAGTTTTTCTATTTTATAACTAATAGGATAATTAGTGAATGCACCACATTGTAGCTAAAATTTGGTCATCGCAATAAAATGGAAAATTTTGAAAACAAGGCCTTGAAAACTCTTTTTGAACTCCAAAATCAATTAAATCAATACTCTCAAACGGGTTTTGATGATAATTCGTTCAGTCAATCTTGGATCACGAATGACGAAACAATAACTGGTTGTGAAATCTGTGGAGATTATCACTCAACATGGGAATGTTATTATTACGTTCCTATGGAAAATTATGAACCCATAGAACCTGAATGGAATGATTATGAGAAATACAATTCTAATTGGGATTATTCCCAAGAATATATCCAAACTCAACAACCAGAGGACGAGGAAAAGTATGTGTCTAAAAATTCTTTAGATTATATGAAAATCAAACTCGAAGAACTTCATGCTCAAAATGAACAAATGAGAGAATTTGTAAATAGGAAAGTTGAAACTCTATCAGATTATACAGCTGTTGATCTGAGGAGTAGTGTGCAAGAAAATCTCAGATCATCGAATTTTGATGAATTCGAGAGCTCCGAAATCACCAACTATCCCGATGATACTTTTTATTCAGTCTTACCAATTTCACAACATAATGACACATTAGCCTCTACCGACGAAATCATCAATCCATCAATGGATGATGATGATGAAGAAGTAAGGGTGACAAATTGGTACTCTTGGAAAAACGATAACGTTGAAAATTTTACCCCCGAGGCCAAACCGAACTTCACCATTACACAACCTTCCAACCCAATATTCTCAATAGACGAGTCATCTACCGAAGATGAACTACGAGCTGTAATAGATAATGACACCTCGGATTTCACCCAATCGGGTAATAGAGGTGAAAACTTTGATCACGAGAATAAAAGGAAGGAAATATTAGGAATTGTTCACCCTATAGAAATAAGTATGTCGGTGTATATCGATCCATTTGACCAAGAACCAGAAAAGAGACATATCCATTTACTAAAAGCTACACTTAAAAAAGAATTAGGTAGTGACGATCGGGTGGGTCTAAACTTTAAACCCATTGATATAATATATACCACCCGAGATGTAAATAACTGGCTCACTATTTTAATTCGTGGAACTTATTCTACCGACTTCACATGTCGTCAGCTAAGTGTGGGGAAGTCTAACCCCAATTAACGTTAAATCAGGGGTTCGGGTTAGTGCATAACTCGTTAATAAAAATGCATGATTATGGTAAAAGACGCTTTTTCAAATATTAGTAAACAGTTCAGAAAAGCAGCCGTTTTTGAAAAAAAAGCATGTGTGATAAAACAAGAAGGAATGAACGATGAGGCGCGCCATCTATCATTCGACGAGCTTTGTAATTACAAACTGGGTATTTTCAATCACTTTTCTACACTAATCACCCTCATGAATTTATAATTAGAGTCTGATTTCATGCAAATGAGGACATTGCATGATCTCAAGTGTGGGGAAGGGTTATAAATTCTCTTGGGTTTATACTTGGTTTATTTGCCAAATTTTATGAAAATTTGAAAAATTTTCAACTAAATGAATTTAAAATCATGTTTATATATATTTATGAACGGTGAAAACTAGGTGTTAATACTGAAATTATCGTTACCTCGGAAAGGACATAAATTGAGAAACACCCTAAAACGTTTGAATTCATTTAAAATGGAATAAAGGAGAATAAAAAGGCAAAGAAAGAAACTAAGTGTGGGGAGAATGTACCTAGTTATTCAATTAAAAACTATCTAGCACATGTTTCTGTAAAGTTTATTGCAGGTGCTTTTGTTTTGGACTAAATTAACTATTTTACCCGATGAAAGAAAAGAAAAAATGGATCTACACGATGAATCAATTCCATCATTAAAAGGAAGTAAAGTCTTTCAAAAAAGACACGCGCTTCTTGATTTAGGTCAAGAAGTTGTCGTCCAGACCAGCTGTAGGTTGACGAAAAATCTAGAAAAGTCATCACTAAAATCAGCAGGAAATCCACGGACCTCAGCATCAAACAGGGTCGCCAAGTGGTCAGATTTATCCTAACCATGAGAAGGATTTATCTCGTACAATGGGGGGCACCGTGCAAATTAGCTTGATAAAACTAATGAATCAGATCCCCAGAAAGGATAATCTCCTTAAAGATTAAAAATCAGCTTTTAAGCCTGATATTACTCAATCCTTGAGATTGACCTTAAAGATTGAGAATTACAAACTCATGGAATTCAATGATATCTAAACTCGAGCTTGAACGAGAAAATATTTTGATCAAAATTAAAACTGATTTGTTTTCTGAAAACCTATTTTCAATGCGTTCATTACCATTGAACGTAAAATCCTAGGAATTCACCTGGAATTCATTAGGTCACCTGAACCAAATCGGGTGTCAATCGTAAGAACGGTGGTTGCATAGCATGGTCGGAGACAGGACCTTGTGCCAGACTGAAAAATCATAGGATGATCTTTACTATTGCTCCTACAAAGGATAGTACTAGCATTCGACACGTTTATAGACCATAATCAAAAGCAAGTCACGGGACATTGCCTTAACAGTTGCTTGTTCATCGCTTTCCTTTACAACCGGACGGTAGTTTACCGAAAGGTAATATACGGGACAAGTAAACTGGACGTGTTGCTTTCCTAATATAAGGTTAGCAAGTGGGTAACACAAAACCATAAGTTTTGAGCTAAAATTTTCAAATCTGAAACCCACAAAACCCACAAAAAATCATTTTGCAAACACCGGTGAAGGGTTATTTCGGAAAACTTATCTAGGGTAAAAGCTAGATTGAATTTTCAAAAGATCAAATGTTTTCATAAAGATCCAATTTCCTTAAGGATCTACATTTTCATAGTCATGTGGGACTGTAAACCGCCTTTCAAATGTGCACTTTGCTTTGGAAACCGAAAGTAAATCGGCTATTTGATTACAAGTGTCGTTGACCTAAACCCGAGGCAACTGTGGATGAAACACCCACCTTTAACCATGGTTCTATCGTTACTATCATTATTTATACCGCCATATCAAAATCACTGATGTACAAAGTGTGAAGAATAAAGAAGTGATTCGTGTGATGTATTATATTATTTCAAGTTATGTATTGCTTGAGGACAAGCAACGTTCAAGTGTGGGGATATTTGAAAGTGCTCCAAATGAACATATATTTTGTAGCAATATCCTCCCAATATGTAAATTATTTAGTTGTAATTATTCTATTTTAAGTTGTAATCGTTTATATTAAATAAGTGCGAAGACAAAAGGCGAAAACGACGATTTGAAGACAAAAACGTCCAAAAAGCCCAAATATACAAGATACAATCCAAGTGGTTCAACTTATTGATAAGAAACGTCTAAAAATGACAAAAGTACAAGTTGCGGAACGCAAAGTACAAGATATTAAATTATACGAAAAGCGTTCGAAAATCCGGAACCGGTACCCGAGCCAACTATCAACGCACGATGCAATGGACCAAAAATTACAAGTCTACTATGCACAAGAATATAATATAATATATAAATAATTATATTAATTATTTATATTTTATATTTATATATAAATTATGTCGACAAGCAAGGTTCTAAAATTGTGTGAGCTGGATTTTCAAACTCCGCGACTCGCGGAGTTTGCAGGCTTAAAATGTCGCAACTCACGGAGCTACAAAAATCAGAAATGCCTATAAAAGGCCATGCATTCTGCCGAGTTGAAAAAACATAAAAAATAATAATAATACTCTGTAATAAATAATAAATATATATATATAATATATATATATAGTATAGGGTAGTTTTATATTAGTTAGTTTGGGTTATGTAACGGTTATTTACGGGTTTTTAAGCCGGAACTCTGTCCGTGTAACACTACGCGTTAAATAATCAATGTAAGTTATGTTCTCCCTTTTTAAATTAATGTCTCGTAACTAAGTTGTTATTATGCTTATTTGAACCGAAGTAATCATGATGTTGGGCTAAAAATATCTAAAATTGGGTAATTGGGCTTTGTACCATAATTGGGGTTTGGACAAAATAACGACACTTGTGGAAATTAGACTATGGGCTATTAATGGGCTTTATATTTGTTTAACTAAATGATAGTTTGTTAATTTTAATATAAAGATTTACAATTGGACGTCCCTATAAATAACCATATACACTCGATCGGACACGATGGGCGGGATATTTATATGTACGAATAATCGTTCATTTAACCGGACACGGGAATGGATTAATAGTCTATGGAATTATTAAAACAGGGGTGAAATTATGTACAAGGACACTTGGCGTAATTGTTAACAAAGAATTAAACCTTGGATTACACGCAGTCGATATCCTGGTGTAATTATTAAACAAAGTATTAAAACCTTGTTACAGTTTAAGTCTCCAATTAGTTGGAATATTTGACTTCGGATATAAGGATAATTTGACGAGGACACTCGCACTTTATATTTATGACTGATGGACTGTTATGGACAAAAACCATACGGGCATATTAAATAATCCAGGACAAAGAACAATTAACCCATGGGAATAAACTAAAAATCAACACGTCAAACATCATGATTACGGAAGTTTAAATAAGCATAATATATTTTATTTCATATTTCCTCGTACTTTTATTTATTGTCATTTTAATTATTGTTATTTATTTTATATTGTTAGTTAAATATCGTCATTTACTTTACGCTTCACTTAAAATATAAAATCGACAAACCGGTCATTAAACGGTAAAACCCCCTTTTATATATTATTAATATAATATATTTTGTACGAATATAATTGTTTAAAATATAGTGTGAAATAAGCCAGCTCCCTGTGGAACGAACAGGACTTACTAAAAACTACACTACTCTACGATTAGGTACACTGCCTATAGTGTTGTAGCAAGATTTAGGTATATCCCATTTGTAAATAAATAATTAAAACTTGTCATATTTTGTGTAAAATTGTGTCGTATTTAATAGTTTTTCCTAGTAAAATATATAGCTATTTCATATACACCTCGCATAACATCAATAACCATAATTAATAATATTTAGAATAACAATAATAATAACAATAAAAATAATAATAATAATAATAATAATAATAATAATAATAATAATAATAATAATAATAATAATAATAATAATAATAATAATAATAATAATAATAATAATAATAATTTTGGTAATGGAAACTACCTCAAACAAGCTTTAAAAACAAAATAAACGCCATCGCCCGGGCTCGAACCCTCGACCTCTCGTTCACCCAACACCACACCAATCATTCAGCCATTTCAATCTTTCTGATATTATTTGAAAACTAATTTTATTTAACCCGTTATTAACAATTTCTTCTCCCTCTTCATATCATCTTCATCCTAATTTTATCATCATTTCACTTAATCATCATCATAATATATACGTATATGATCATCTATACCATACACCATCATCATTATCATCTCACTTTCGTTATTATCATGTTCGATTTGAAACGAAAAACACGAATATTGCTATTCATCATCATCTTAATTAAACTATCATCATTATCATGATCTTATAACACCATCAACTTCTTCATTTGATCTCACCAAATATCATCATTAACAATTAAACGAGGCAAGTTTGTGTGTTACCGAAAAGGAACCAAGAGAAGAAGAAAAAAAACGTTGGATTTGCATGTTGTGGCCCAATATCTATCGGCCCAACTGAAAACATTTAATATTGCGGCCCAAAAGACATGGCAGCCCAACCAAAACAGCCCGTTCTTTTGATCAATTTACATTTAAAGGAAAACGTCAGTGGTGTGTTGTTGTCGACTGACCCAGAAACAAAAGGAAGAAAGAAAAGGGCAGTTGTTTTCCACTAGGTTAAATATCCATCTTCACGAATAGGTTAAACATGAATTAATAAGTGGGGTTGCTTGGTTTTAATGGTCGACCAATAGATAAAAGAAAAGAAGCACTCCAAAATCAATTTAAATCATTATCCTTATCCACTATCAAGAGGTTTTAATTATAGTTCAGGAAAAGAAAGAAACAAAGAAAAAGAACCAAAGTAGCAGCAGCCATGAGAGGCACAGAAAGCATGTCTGTAACAGCAGTAGAAGTAGTAACGATGTGTAGCAGGTGAGGTTGGTTTTTGTTTCAGTCTTTGTAGCATAGTACTTACAATAATAGCAGTATGTAACAAAGAGTTTGCAGGTTTACAGGTTTGCAGGAGTAGTGGGTGTTTAATGGGTTATTTGATGAAGGTTGAAGGTGAGGTTTACGATTTTGCAACATAAGCAAGTACAATCGAGTAGGGGTCTTTAAAGGGTGTTTTCGGATGGTTTTAATCAGAAGAGACATGATAGCAGCTGCATTAGTTTAGCTTCAATGGTTGTATTGGTGGTTGGAAATAGAACAGAAAACAGAAAGAGAAACTGTGCAGCAACATTTATGACGAGTAGGCTATAGGTTGCACAAGGTGATGGTGGAGACATTCATGGGTGAAGGGTGGTTATTTTCGGTTTAGATAGAACAAGGAAAATGTAAGAAACAAATGGAGATTTGGTGGTGGTTTATGATTAAATTTTAGAGAGAGAGGGATGCTTTGCTTTGGGT
Organism: Rutidosis leptorrhynchoides; assembly: GCF_046630445.1. NCBI lineage: Eukaryota > Viridiplantae > Streptophyta > Magnoliopsida > Asterales > Asteraceae > Rutidosis > Rutidosis leptorrhynchoides. The sequence continues at coordinate 574,559,348 of NC_092333.1, read as the reverse complement.
TGCTTTCTCTCATCCAGGTATGTATATCGACATACATATATAGATTATATGTAATCTAGTAAAGTGGTAGATAGTGGTAATTAAAATAGGAAACTTACACAACTTGTTGTTCGAAGGTGGTTGTTCGGCTAGTAACCTAAGGTGGTGGAGAAATTGAAGGAATTTTTATCCGCATCATAGAAGGATCGTGTATTATATAATGCTAGTGTTATCGACATGAAGAATCAAACCCAAGAAGAAGCAAACAAAAATATATAAAGCAGAAAGTGAAGTGTAACGGATTCGTACGATGTATACAGCACAAGATTCGATTACAAATTGTTTCGTAGCTTTGATTGGGTCGACAGAAGAATCAATCGGGTACAGATAAACAATATATATACAAATTGAATATGACAGGTAACAAATTTGATTGTTTGATATCGGTATGTAATAAAATTTTGTTTTGTAATGTGAATTGATCTCGACGTGTAACAGATTCGTAAAATTGCTATAGATATCTGTCAACTTGATTTGATCAGGTTGTTTGCATTGAGAAGTTAATTTGGACGGGTAACAAGTTGGAGACAGGAAGGACGAGTAAAAATGAAATAACAAGAAAATTGATGAAGTTGATTCTATCAATTTTGTTTGTAATGGCAATGGGAATCTTTTCTCAATTCAAGCAGACCACCGGGACAGAAAAATATATAAAAAAATTAAAAAGACCGATTGTGATTTCAAGCAGAATGGTACGAAAAATTTGGTTGTTTAACTATTTCAGAGACATGAAACAAAAATTGGATAAAGATATAGGAACGTGAAACAGATTTGATTCTATGTTTTAATCCTTATTTAATCTAAATTTAATAATTATATTATTAATTCAAAAATACTGATTTGTATATTGTATCTGTATATCTATATATCTGTATATAATACTGATTCCTAATATGTATCTGTAATTATATATCTGTATGTATATCATCTGTATAATATAATTAATCTTATTAATTAATAACTATAATATTAATACTATTAATAATATAAATAATAATAATAACCATTTATAAAAATAATTATATTATTGATAATAATAATATCTATAAGATTTATAACAATAATATTAATAATAATAATAATAATAATAATAATAATAATAATAATAATAATAATAATAATAATAATAATAATAATAATAATAATAATAATAATATTTATATTAATAATAATAATAATATTAATTATAATAATACTAATATTATCAATGATAATAATAATATTAGTAGTAATAATATTATAACAATTTATATTTATCACACTTCATATCTATATTTTATATATGAAGATTAATAATAGTTAATAATACTAATTTTAATATTAATGAAAGTAGTCCTAGTATTATTAGTATAATAACTATATTTTTAACTTGTAATTACATTTAATATATTAATGTTACAATTTATTACTTTTGTAATGTTTACTAATTATATCATATATAATTGAATATTTAAGCACTATTACAATATACATTTAATAATAATTCTACATAGAATTCTTATCTATTTATATATAGATTCATTTTAAATTATAACAATATTATTTTGTATTTTGTTTTACATATTAAATTACAATGTTTAATTTATTTTTTTATATTATTTTCAATTATCATATATCCTTACATATATATATATATATATATATATATATATATATATATATATATATATATATATATATATATATATACACACACATATTCATTTACAAACAATTATTCGTGAATCGTCGGAAATGATCGAGGTTAAATGAATGCAAGAAAACAGTTCAAAATTTTTGAGACTCAGGGTTACAGACTTAGCTTATCGTGTCAATAATATTAAATCGTATCGAGAGTTTGATTTAAAATTAATCGAAATTTTCCGGGTCGTCACACGAAAGTCATTTGCTCAAAATCAATATGAGCATGTAAGTTAGTTTAATTTTATTTTTGATAATATATATATATATATATATATATATATATATATATATACACACACATACACACACACATACATACTTACATATAAACATATATACATACTTATATATATTAATAAATTAGTAAAAAAATATGTACATATCTATCAATTTCATATATTTACAGCGTAACCGGGAAACTAACGAGAACGAGAGCTTAATCGAAGGCTATAAGAGGAACAACACGGATGACAAGGGAAATTGCTATGAACCTTCCGAGGAACCAGTTCGCAAATATGTAAGTAATTATAATCACTAGCTCGTTAATTTGTATAATAAAAACATATCGTTTTCAAGTTTCTAATGGTGGTTATTCTTGTGTTTTAACTATGAAGAATGAGATGGTGCGGATGCGTGATGAGCAAGTTGGGGCACAAAGTCCAATGAGTGAACGGGAAATCATGCGAGATGTCTTAGGTCATCGTTATGGACGGGAACGTGGTGTTGGTCCAAGTTATTCACGAAGGTCGGTTGATTCGTGTATTTCCACCCAAACAAGTCAACGAATCTTCACGGATGATGAGTATAATCGAAGGTAGGCCACGAACCGGAATAAGTTAAAAGTCGAGGTGACGAAGGAAGTCTCGAAAACGATGTCCAAAACTATTAAATGAACTATGCGCGATTTCTTCATGAACAACGTTTTTTCCGCGGAAAGGGAGGAAAGGGAAAAGAAAAGGTTCCGGTGGAATTGCAAAGTAGTGAGGAGGAGGAGGATCAAACTAGGGATTCGGATGACGATATGGAGATGTAAACAAAACAATTTGTTAACGTTTGTGTAATAACTAAAACTTAAATTCGTAGGATGTTATGTAATAACTTGAATTGTTAACGTTTTCTTATTTGTCGTTCAATCGTATTTTTAGTTGTTAACGTGATGTTATTGTTGTTATGTATGCTGAAAAATTGGTTAAAATCAGGTTGCGAAGAAACGCCCGATTTACCGGGTGGGAAACTGCAAAACAGCAAAATCGAGTTCAGCTACTGGAGTATTTGCGGCGACCCATCGCCGCAATTGCTGGTAAATTCACCATAACAAAATCGATTATTTGCGACGTAAGGTAGTCGCAACTACTCGACGCAATTGGTGCATCCATAAAACAACGTGGTGGGCCCCACCGACATCTCGCCGCAGAAGCATCGCCGCAATTGCATTTCCATTTTCTTTTTTGTTTTTCTTTAAATCAAGGTGGGTCCCACAATAATGCGTCGCAACTAACCGTCGCAAATACTTTTTACGGCGAACCATAAGAGTCGTTCCTTTTGCGACGAGACATCGCCGCAAAAGACCTATTGCGGCGGGCCGTACGACTTTTTGCGGCGCCTCAAATGTGCCTGTTTCCTGTAGTGGCTATAGGGAAGAAAAGCTTAACAAAAAATTAAATATGTTGAAAATTACTAGTTTTGGTCCCTAAAATAACAAGTTAATCATCGGTTCAAATTATAGAATGAAGATTTTGTATAATCTAAACCAGATTGCCATTCTAAACTACGAAAAGAGAATTATCGATTGCCAAGGAGTTTGACTAAAGGCACAAAAAAATCACCGCAACATCAAGATCTCTTTGCGATGGCATTAAACACCTAAATCATTAATTTTCCTTTTATGTTAACAAAATAATACTGAAAGTAATAATCCTACCTCCAAAATCCTAAACATTCACTTCCGCCGTCGCCAATCGGCGTCGACAGAAAGTCAACTTTATCCCTCGCCGTTGATGTTACTGGAAGTGGGCAACCAAATTTGTACAAGTTTTGTAGCTTAAAGACGAAATCGGAACACAATCTCGTTTCCAGTACACACCTGATAATATTGATTAAGACCGCGTACGAGTCTGTTACAGATATTAACTTTGTAGAGAGAAAAGAAGAGAAGCTAGAAGAAACTAAAAACCAATTATAGGGGCGGGTACAGTTTGGACCAGTGTTGTAAAAAACCCAATTACTCGTCGATTAATCCCCGATTAATCATTTTTAGAAGCAATCCGTTCCGATTTCCAAAAATCCATTTAATTTAACGGTCAATGTCAATTGATGAATCAAAATCAAATTTGGTAATCAAAGTCAGTCAAAGTCAAAAATGGTTAACATTTTAACATGAATTTAAACTAGAATTTTATAGTTTTGAAGCAAAATGAACAATTTTAGACAATTATGTTAAAAATTATCTTAATATTTATAGTTTTTTTCTATAGCTACACATATAATTTCTAAATTTAACATTTAAATGTATACAGTACAATCTGATTAATCTCCGATTAATCCCCGAATTACCGATTAATCCTTCCAAAGTCCCGACCGATTAATCCTCGAATAGCGAATTTTGCAACCTTGGTTTGGACTATTACCCGAATAGTGAAACCTTAAAACTTATTTACATAAAGTAACGGAGTAATATAATTTTAGCGTAATTTGTTTTTCTCAAGACAAAATTGCATGGGGTCCCTGTGGTACGTGGTTTGTTCGATACAACTAGGGCTGAGCATGGGGTGGGTGGGGGCGGTTTTGAGCGAAACCCACCCCCATAACCAATAATTCGGTTAATTGAATATTTTAATCGTCCGGTTTGGTTAATAACGTTTGGTTAATTCGGTTAAATGGGTTAAAAAGTATATATAAAACGGTTATTTTGGTTAACCATTTACCGGCTAAAAAATGTATGGGGTGGTGCCTAATACTATATAAACTAACATTTCGATATAAAAGTACGTCTGTCGCATATGTTTAACTAAAGATGATTATAAATCAACGTAGTTTGCACTAAAAAAACATGCATAAAACCAAATATAACTTAAAAATACATACAATGATCATCTTTCTCTTTCAAAATTTAAGCGACAGTAACTAATTGAGTATATTCATTAGCTTTATGGTTTATAAACACCAAACGCAATCAATGTACAAATGAGCATTCTTATGATGTAGTGAAATAATCAACAATTTTTTTTTTGCCTTTTTTAAGCAGTAGGATATATATTAATTTAAAACTCGAAGACAAGGCTAAAGCATGGAAGGAATACCATGCACAACTAAAATGTGCAGCTACACTAACAAAACATACTAGATAGGCAGCACCGGTACATGACTTAACAAAAGGGAAACATCAAAGACAGAAAAAATAGGCCGAGGATACATCCAAAAACTACCATGCCTCCACACAATATATTAATATATGTAAAAAATTTGATCAATGATAAGTGAAAATGGGGCGGGTACGGTTAAATTGGGGCGGGTATCCTTCATTTTCATAACCGCCCCATAAGTTCGGTTAATCAATAAATGTTAACCATATCCGCGGTTATTTCTTCGGTTCGGTTAATTCGGTTTGGTTTTAGTGGTTAAAGCGGTTATGGTTCGGTTAAAACGGTTATTTGCTCAGCCCCAAATACAACAAGTAGGGTATAATTAGGGTATGTTTGGCAAAACTAGCTGGTAGCTGAAGTTGTTAGTTGTTAGTCAGAAGCTGGAAGCTGGAAGCTGTTAGCTGATAGCTGAAACTTTTTTGATGTTAGTGATTGGCAGAGTAGTTGAAGCTGTTAAAATAATTATGAAATGACAAATATGGACATGAGAAACAAATACAAAATGTTAAATATTATCATATTAACAACAATGTTACTTGTAAATTAATATTATTATTTTATTATATATATATATATATATATATATATATATATATATATATATATATATATATATATATATATATGTATATGTATGTATATGTATATATATGTATGTATATATATGTATAAAAGTGAAGAGTCGAGAATTAATATATTGTTTATTATCGACAAAAAGTTGAAAGAAAGAATAGCATACGAGTATTATTTTATTTGATGCTCCATGCCTCCATAATCAGTTAGATTTACGTAATCAATTAGAATTCCTAAGATTTTATAAGAGCATTTAGGTAAATATATAGACCAAAAGCTCTTCTACAAACTCAAACGCTACTCCATATAGCGTTTCAACTTGGAGCTTTTATTTTCCATTGAAAGCTCTAAACTTATTTAATCAAGCTTTTTTTTAAACGCTAAAAGCTCCAAAAAGTTCTAAAAAGTCCCTTCCCAAACATACCCGTAGAGTAAGAATTTTTTCACCTTTGAGGGTTACTATGGTTTGCAGAAGTTTCACGGCGTGTCCAACACCATAACGTCTGTCTAATTTTAACGTTTTGGGGCCTCACATGACCTGCATATGAGGGTATTATTGTCTTTTAATTGAAACCAGCTTTCATGAAAGAGCCTGCTACTGGACAATTGTTAACTGTAGTTGGATTGGATTCAAATACTGGAACATATCCAGTTGCATATGCATTTGTTGAGCAAGAAAGGATTGATTCTTGGTGTTGGTTCTTGGAATATTTGGTGAAAGCAGATTTTAATTAAAAGACAATAATACTCTCATGTGCAGGTCATGTGAAGCCCCAAAATGTTAAAATTAGACAGATGCTATGGTGTTGGAACCCCCGTGAAACTTCTGCAAACCATAGTGACTCCCTAAGGTGAAAAAATTCTTTTGGACTCTACTTGTTGTATCGAACAAACCACAGAGACCCCATTCAATTTTGTCTTTTTTCAATATTCTTTTCATTAAGATGATTATAATTCCGTCTCTTTCACTTATATGAGTTTCATTTATTTAGACTACCGTTAACGTAACGTGTAATCGACCATATTTCACCACCATGTTACTATCAAAGTTGATTTTGTTGAGGTGTGGAGACATTTAAACAAAGTTGGAAATGTCGCCACAAAAGGTGAGTTAACTGAATTCTGGGAGTTCCAGGGAGTGATGCGGCGCATCACTCAAGAGATGTGGCGCATCCATGAAGCATTTTGGCCCGAAAGTTTGTGATGCGGCATGTTAAAGGAATATGGCATGTCAAGGGTGCTCGATGCGGCGCATCGTGGGGAGATGTGGCGCATCTCCTGCTGGCAGCAAGTGGATCAACTTTTGCACAAGGGATCCGATCTTGATTGACTCAAGTTGCACTTTACGTGCATGTTGGGCTGCTTTACACCATCAAAGGTGGCTGTGATCATGCCATTGTATGGGTGTAAAGGCTTGCAAGTTGTCCATGTTGATTCCTTTATGTGATCTTGAAGATCAAGTTGAAGAACACAAGTGTGTTCTTGGTTTCCTATAAATAGGCCTCATTGTAACTCATTGTAAACTCACCACCACGAAATTAATCAATATAGAACACTCTTTGGTTGGCCATGGACTAAAGCAATCACAAACGATTGCATATAACCACGTTAAATTCCCGTGTTTTTTTATCATTCTTGCTAGTTTTACGATTATCACTATATTTTTCGTTTGTTGGAAGTGGGTTGATAACTTGGGGTTATCTAGTCTTGTTTGGGCTCACCTAGTCGGGTTTCCTAACAAGTGGTATCAGAGCTCTCTGGTTTACGAGTTTTCGAGAACAATGGCGGAAAAGAGTGATGTGAAGATCGATCGGTTTGATGGAACCGACTTTAGTTTTTGGAAGATGCAAATGGAAGATATGCTCTATCAAAAGAAGCTTTACCAACCCTTGAAGGGTGTTAAGCCGGAGGAAATGGATCAAGGCGAGTGGGAGTTGTTGGATAGGCAAGCCCTAGGGGTTGTTCGACTTTCTCTGGCCAAGAAAGTCGCTTACAACATTGTGGGTGAAATCACAACGGCGAGATTGATTGCGGCTTTATCTAACATGTATGAAAAGCCATCCGCTTTGAACAAGGTTTTCCTAGTTAGGCAATTGGTGAACGCTAGAATGATGGAGGGATCCTCGGCGGCAGATCATGTGAACGAATTTAATTTGATTTAAACCCGGTTGAAATCGGTTGATATTAAATTTGATGATGAGCTAGAGGCATTGTTTTTACTATCTTCATTGCTCGATAGTTGGTCCGGTTTAGTGACGGCGGTTAGTGGTTCATCCGGAACTACTAAACTCACTTTTGAAGGAATCCGTGATTTGATTCTTAGCGAAGATATTCGTAAGAAAGATTCGAATAGGAGTTCGGGTTCGGTTCTAAGTGTTGGTAGGGGAAGATCTAAATCGTGAAGTTCGTCAAAGAGCAAGAGTGTGGTGTGTTGGAATTGTCAACAAGTCGGTCACTATAAGTCTAAGTGACCGAGTTTAATGTCGGGTGGGAGTTCAACGAATATGGTGATTGAAGATGCGTTGTTGTGCCAAGAAGAGGTTCTTGACGAATCTTGGGTTTTAGATTCGGGTGCCTCGTTTCATGCTACCCCATACATGAACGAGATGATGAATTTCAAGTTGTGTTCCGGTAAGGTTCGAGTCGCGAATGGGAGTAAACTTGATGTTGCGGGTATTGGTGATCTTGTGGTTAAACATACTTGGATCTTGAGGAACGTGAGGTTCATTCCAAAGCTCAAGAGTAGGTTAATCTCGGTTGGGCAATTGGATGATGATAAGTGTCATGTCCTATTTGGAGATCAAAGGTGGAAGGTGTTTAAGGGAGGTCATGTGGTTGCTCGCGGGTACAAGAGGGGAACCAAATATATGGTTGAAGAATGGCTAGGTGATTTCGTGGGTATTAGAAATCCTAGCATGCTAATGCTTTCCGGGTGTGTTGAGGGATCTTGTTTGAGTGGGAGCTCAAGGGAAGTCGAAGTTAGTGAAGATTCAGGCTGAATTGGTTATACTAGAGTTTTCGTTACTTCAAGTAGATCTTCTCCAATGGCAACTTTGTTGCAATCGGCCGAAGAAGATAAACAAGAGATTTTCTTGAGAGTCACTGTTAAAGAAACATCCGTACAGTGGGAGTTGGCTCGTGGTGGAAAATCGGGTTTGTCAAAAGACGTGCGCGCGTATGTAGTCGGTGTTCCAATGGTGAAAGCTAAGGCGGTTATGTGGAACATCAAGGGTGTGATTGCATTCTCACACGGTTGCCTTGATGGGATTGTCCACATGTTTAATCTACCGGCGTGTTTATTCTATGTTGGAAAGTTAAATCGAGTGGATGTTATAGTGTACGGGTGGGTCGCTTGGGCGATGGGGTTAATTGGGTCGGGTCGAACTCAAACGACCCGTTATCTCATAGACTAAGGAGATAGGTGTCATAGCCAAAGAGTTGTTGTTTGTTTGTCGTTTTGTTTTCCCAAGCTAGTAACATGAAAGTTGTTATTGTGGGATGATGATGATGTTGTTAGGCGAGTTTAACGAATGATGAGTTTGTTCAAAGTCTCCAAGTGGGAGATTTGTTGAGGTGTGGAGACATTTAAACAAAGTTGAAAATGTCGCCACAAAAGGTGAGTTAAAGTGTTGCACGAATTTTGCAGATTTCGGGTTGCGTGAAAACTGAATTCTGGGAGTTCCAGGGAGTGATGCGGCGCATCACTCAAGAGATGCGACGCATCCATGAAGCATTTTGGCCCGAAAGTTTGTGATGCGGCGTGTTAAAGGAATATGGCGTGTCAAGGGTGCTCGATGCGGCGCATCGTGGGGAGATGCGCTGCTGGCAGCAAGTAGATCAACTTTTGCACATGGGATCCGATCTTGATTGACTCAAGTTGCACTTTAGGTGCATGTTGGGCTGCTTTACACCATCAAAGGTGGCTGTGATCATGCCATTGTATGAGTGTAAAGGCTTGCAAGTTGTCCATGTTGATTCCTTTATGTGATCTTGAAGATCAAGTTGAAGAACACAAGTGTGTTCTTGGTTTCCTATAAATAGGCCTCATTGTAACTCATTGTAAACTCACCACCACGAAATTAATCAATATAGAACACTCTTTGGTTGACCGTGGACTAAAGCAATCACAAACGATTGCATATAACCACGTTAAATTCCCGTGTTTTTTTTTTTATCATTCTTGCTAGTTTTACGATTATCACTATATTTTTCGTTTGTTGGAAGTTGGTTGATAACTTGGGGTTATCTAGTCTTGTTTGGGCTCACCTAGTCGGGTTTCCTAACATATTTTCGCTTGCACGATTAACTACATCATAAGAAGGAAATTTTCGTTTTGGGTGGCGTGGTGGAATATAATTGGTTGGAACTTGAAGTCGTTGGAAAATTAAGACAAAATTACGTGGTTGATTCTTAATGTTTGATTCATATTTCACATTAACTACTTATCTTTTTTTCAACGCGGTTGGTCAACGAAGTTTCACTTACTACGCGGTTGGTCCCTCTGACAAACACCCGTTAAAAAACTATGTTAAGTGTTGATATGTGCAATGATGGTATTTTTGTCTTTTTATTCTATCATTTAATCAACATATTTGTAACGATCTCTCTAATCTTCATCGGTTCAAATCAAAAACTTTATCAACTCACCTATAACTTCCAACAAACCCAATCATAAGATTGAAAGTCACATTTATGTTATGAGTCCATTTAAGTGAACATGTGAGTGACACATGACTTCAGTGTGTTGGTTGAGAAGCGTTACGACACTCAATCTAACTAAAGTAGTTACAACCATGTAATGCATGTCTTAAAAGCTTAAGTATGGTTAGAAAAATCCTTAATTTTAAATTTAATAAAAAAAAAAAAAAAAATACATACTACACCCTTTCTAAAACAGACCCGACCCAAATTGTGACGTACCTGAGACAGAAACAACGGCAATATCCGTAATATTAGTAACTCGCCACCTGTAAACCATAACAAACAAAAAGGAAAGTGACAAACAAGTAAAGCATCTTTCTTTTCGCAATTATAATTCAAAAACCCCTCATACACCAAAACCCTAGAAATCTAAACTAAACAGAACCAGTTCATTCATGATTTCAATCCAAAATTAAACATAAAAAATGGGCGATTTCAATCTCGCACTTGTAATTGTAGCGATCGTCGTTTGCGTATTAGTATTTCTCATCAATGTGTACCTTTTGGTCAACTATCAACATCCCGATGACAAAAATCAGGCGTATTTCCCTAAATTCGTCGTCGTTTTAGGTCTTTCTGTTGCATCTATTTCTATTCTTATGCTTCCGGCTGACGTAGCTAACAGGCAAGCGTGTCAACAAGCTATCTATAATGGAGCTTGTAATCTTACCTTACCTATGAAGGATTTGTGGCTTGCTATTTACATTATCGATGCGGTTCTCGTTTTTTTCGTTATTCCGTTCGCCATGTTTTATTATGAAGGGGATCAAGATAAGTAAGTATTTATTTCAAAGTGTATGATATGTATCTTGTTAGTTAGTATTATGTATGTGATCATGATGATGAGCTTGTGTATGTAGAACTGTGTGGAAGAGGATGAAGAGTGCATTGTTGTGGGTGATTACTACGGCTATAGTGTGCGGTTTAGTGCTCGGTATTCTGTATGGTTAGTACTTACTTTATTAGCTACTAGTTGGAGTGATATTTTTTTTTGTGGTTAAATGGTTATGGAGACTATACTTTGTTACTATGACGGTGTTATGATATGCATAAAGCTGAGACATTTAGATTTGGCTTGTGATTTCCTGCGCTATAAGAATAGTAGTATTTTTAATTTTTTCCTTAAACTTAAATTAACTGCTTGCTAATAGATATACAAGTGTATGTAGATGTAGATTTCTTATTGACAAATTGAGCTTTTTACTAGCTTTGTAATAGTAGTGTTAGTTAGGAGCACGGCCCATGATAGTTTAAGTTTGTTTACTAGTAATGTCTTAGCTTGACTACTGTTAACCCTATTAATTATTATTTTTTGCGGGGACCGGTTGCTACATTGGGTAGATGGGGGGTGCAACATAAGACGATATGCGTCGGAATACCAAGCAGTCTCTTCAAACCATTGTGATCCCTATTTGCGAGCAATTAAATATTTATGGCTGTTAAAGTGCAAAAATAATTGGGTTATTAGAACATGTTACCTTTTTACTTGATCATTAAACTAAGGTCACTCTTTTATCCAATAACAGTATATAATTTTTTATTTTGAAATGTAAAGACTCGCACACCACTTTTGTCCCTAACAGTACTTGAACCTACTACCTATTGGTTGTTGTGAAACACTAACGTTCTTGTGGTATAGTAGATAATAGTAACAAGTATGAAAATCGCACAATTAATTATATCTTTTTTGCAGTTGTTAAGCTATTTCCTTACCATTATTGATTATTTTGTTATTGAGCTCTACCGCTATCATGTCGTAGGTCTTGTTGGAAAGGTTGATTTCACTGTTAGACACCTCTCTTCTTCGACTGTTGCTTTTCCAAACAACTTTGACTTCTCAAATAGTCAACCATGTATAGGGAATGGTGCACGTGAGGTAATTTCTGTTTATGTCCCTAATTTGTTTGCTTCATGGCACACTGGTTTCCTGTTAGATTCTTACGAGTTATGTCGTTTTAATAAAAATGTCAGTGTTCTGCATATACTGCCAGTCCCTCATCAGAGACAACATGGACCATGCACGCTACCTTTCCCGAATACGTTGTTGCTCTTGCTACAATTGTAGGATCTGTGCTTTTTTCGGTATGTTCAGCCCTCTTCTATTCTACTGTATAAAGCCATCTTTAAATAGTAATCATACTACAAATTTTCAAAATATTACAAGATATGACTGATCAAATCTAAACATATCTTGCCATTTGTAGATATTTGGTGGTGTTGGCATAGCTTGCCTCCCGTTGAGTCTTATATTTTCATTCATCAGGCGACCAAGAGCAGTTATCACTAGATCACAATATATCAAGGTAATTTTAAGTCTTAACCTATTGTTTTGATGTAACATTTTTTTTTTAATTATTTTACCTTGTCAATCAGTTTTGTTTTGTTTGAAATTTTTAACTGTGCAGGAAGCAACAGAACTTGGTAAAAAAGCAAGAGAATTTAAGAGGGCAGCTGATGCACTTCACCAGGAACAAAAGAATGGTTCAAAGGGACGAAAGTGGCGTAAAAATATGAAGGCAGTAGAGAAAGTATATCTTTTTTGTTTTGAGATTTTGTTTTATACGGATCTGTATGCGTTTTGGTAGCATCTTTTTATATGTTTATGTTCATTGTTTGTTTCTGAACTCACACGTCTTTTTTTTAGGAGTTGCTTCTTTTAGAGGATGATGTGAACGCTTTAGAAGAAATGTATCCTCAAGGTGAAAAGGTGATAATTAAAATGTACAAGGCTCTTTTAATTACAGTTTGGATGTTTTTTTACAGTTGCCTACTAATTTATGCCCTAATTTATTCAGGCAGAGGCTACTTGGGCTATGACAATTCTTGGCTATCTGGCAAAGCTTATACTTGGAATCTTTGGGTAAGTTCACACATGAATGTTTCGTATGTTATTATCTAAAGATTGTTTGCTGTTCATTATCCCTAATTTATGGTCACTACTAACCAGCAATTCAAAAAAAAGTAATTATGATTTATTCTGATGCGCTTTTGTTGTTAGGTTGATTGTTTCTATTGCTTGGGTTGTACACATCGTAATATACCTGCTGATTGATCCCCCTCTTTCCCCATTCTTAAATGAGGTTTTCATCAAGTTGGATGATGCTTGGGGTATGTTCTGATTCTGAGTGTCTTTACTATCTCTAATTTTAAATAAAAACAAATGTGTTATTGATGATGCGTTTTAGACCCATTTAGTTATGAATGGGTCACTCCGGGTTATATTTTATTTTATCTCTATATGACAGAAGGATAAATAAATATAGTTAGCTAAAGTAGGAAGAAGTCAAATGGATGGGAAGTTGTTGAAGGTGCATATTAAATGTTTGTAATTATTTTTGACACACTAGGAAATATGGACTAGTGTTTTGACTCAACTGGACCCGACCCGGTCTGTAACCGAAATGACCCGTTTCTACCCGTTACCAAATGCGCCCACTTTTCCACCTTGAGTTAACTTGTACTATTGATTGTATGCTAGGTCTGCTTGGAACTGGGGCATTTGCATTTTTCTGCTTATACCTTTTGCTTGCGGTGATTGCTGGTGAAATGATGATTGGCATGCGACTAGTATTTATCACGATCCACCCCATGAAGTAATTACTTACTTTTAATGTTGTTTAAACCTTCTTTTATTTTGTTGTGCAAATTATTTTCTGGTTGTTGCTAAAACTAAAACGAACTTACAGGTGGGGTGCTACTCTAATGAATTCTTTTCTGTTCAATGTGGGACTCATTCTTCTTTCCTCCATAAGGTTGGCTAATCACATGCTATATATATATATATATATATATATATATATATATATATATATATATATATATATCATAATTTAGTTAAAAATTGTTGTACACGATGGCACAATGGTCATTTACCTTTTAACTTTCTTCTCTTAATCAATATTTATATCCTATTCCATTTGACTTGTACACCAAGCTCTTTTTTTCTTCTCTTAATTACCTTTTTTACAGTTCAATGTAGTAATAAACATGTCCTGCACATAATATTTTCTTCTTGTTTCTGAAGTTAAAGAAAGCTTGCTTGAAAGTCAAATGTGGACTTCTTCGTTTCATTTATATTTTATTATAACTAATTTTCTTGATTGGTGTTTTGTTTGGTGCTTTCAGTGTGATTCAGTTTTGTTCTACTGCGTTTGCATACTATGCTCAAGCAACAGCTGCCCAAGAAATATTTAGTCACACATTACAGTCTCTTCGTGGAATCAAATATCTATACAAGTTAGTCATAGTTGTTTTTTTTTTTTTCAGTATTACCATTAGTTTATGGTTTTCTTGGTTGACCTGTGCTGACTTATACTTGTCTCACATACAGGTATAATGTATTTCAGATCGCATTTATTGCTCTAGCGGGCTTAACCTTTGTATATTATGCCGCCTTTGTAAGTTTACTCCTTGTTTTTTTACACTTCCTCTCTAGAAGTTTTAACGGTTTACATTTCGAGACATCATATAACCTGCACGTTCCTTTTATGAGAAGTACATAAGCAAAATCTCAAATCATTTTCGTGTTCAATCCATATCAAAATGTTAGCTGTAACTCAAACTCACAGGGCCTCTCATTTCGCCATCTTTAATGGAGTTTTCTACTAATCGAATCGAATTTGTAATATGTCAGATATTTTTGACAGTTAACTCCTTTGTTAAATATATGTAAAGTTAAATGTTACAACTTTTAAGAACCAATGAATTGTGTTCTTTAAGACTGAAAAGTTAACTTTATCGCTATATCATGAGTTCTATCGTTTGTATTGATTAGGGATGGAGAAGAAAAAAGCCTAGTGGCAGGTTTCAGCTGTCTTCTTAAATCATATTATGCCGTGAATACTAACCAGCTTTTGGGAAATATTCAGCTTTTACTGCATTTTGATCTTGTTTCAACTCCATTTGTAAGTATTTCTTTATATTTGTTTAAATATCATATATGTGAGTATATGTGAATCAGTGAATTATGAATTTACAATATATTACTTTTATCTATGGTATTGTGTTCTGGTTGCACCTACAGTGTTGAATGTAGCTCTTGGTCTATATCCATAAGGTTAAAGATAAATTAGTTAAAAATCATGTGATTTATTCAAATTTTCATTTGCCCCTTTTATGTTACATTAGTATATATTTTGACACTGCATCTGTTATATGTTGCATCCTTTGTATTCAATGCCAGAATATGAGAAATTTTATTTAACCAGTTTGGAAACAAAAAGTATCTTATATCCATGATACTTTTGAGGTACACGTGCACCTTTATTAATTTAATGTAGAAACATAATAGTAAATGTATAATAATTAGATATTGCGAGTTTAAATGCCTAAGAAAACTCTGTAGGCAAAGACTCCCAATGCAAACTTGGTTTCCAATTGGTTTCAGAAAGGATTTTTTGTATCTCATCTGCCACTATAGTGCTTCCCGTAGCTGATAAGTGCATCCCATCGCTGCATCGGGAACATTATCCGTTAATTATAAGCTAGTTCTATTCGATAATTAGTAACGAAAAGAAAAGTTATGTTCTAAGGACCTACCAATATTGCATCTATAATTAGTTTAAAGCATAGATTACTAAATCAGTTACTATTAGAGGTGGCAAAATGGGAACGTTGACTACCAGTCAAAATGGTTACTTCTATGGGATAGATTCGTACCATTTTTGCCCATATGTTGAGTTTTCTTATTGAATAAGTTATCCACCAATTATGATTACTAAAGTATGAGATTTCATTTAGTGTAACCTTTTTAGTTAAATTATTTTAATGGTTTAATCATTTACGCATAGAAAATACTCTTTGCGAGACTATCTACCCATTTCACTTATTTACAAGGGTATCGGGTCATTAGGGGTAGTATGACAGTTTACATCCTACTTTTCCAATACTCTGCCTTTGGCATGATTCAATAATGTTATTGTTGTGGTTAGTTTCAGAGAGTTCAATGTTCTTATATCCTGAACGGGTCAGATAAGGTCAACCTGTTTGACCCAATCCAACCAGCGTAACATCGTGTTATTTTGAGGGCTTCGTTTATGTGTGTTAGGTTGGTGTCGTATTATCATGTTGTCTCAAATATTGTCAGCAATATACAAGTGTGTGTTTGTTAAAGTATCTGAAGGTATACTCACACAAAGCATGTTGTCATCCAATCATCTTGCTTAGTAATTAAGTTATACAGATTAATAACTGTAATCTCCATCTCTCGACACAATTCTTCACAAGCATCCGCATATTTTTTGCACAGTTCATTTTTGCGACCATCGTTACTGGTTTCATGAAATGACAAGTACATATTTATTAGGTGTCAATGTAAATTACAATGAGAAAAAACATACGGAGTAGCTCATTAAAGATCATATCACCTGTAAACTTCTAGCACCCGAGCCTCGTTTACTGGAGGAGCAGTTAGAAATAGTATGCGAGGCTTATCTGAAAGGTTCTGCGAAGAAAGTTTCATGTTAAGATTTAAGAATAGTAAGACGTGTAACAACAACCTATTGGAAGTAAGAGCCACATTCTATTAAATTACATGTTTTACATGAACCCGTTTTGACACATTTTTTTTAGAACGACAATTTTGACATCGAATCCTCTCATTTGTCACACACACTCGTTAGAAAGAAACTCCTCGCATCCAACGCGCAAAGCGTACCCGGAATGCTTTAGGTTAATTGCTTGGTCCGCACAGAGTGAAGGATACGAGAGACACAATCTTGGAGAAAACTCCCCCCATGATTTGAACATGCACTTACTTTTTTTAAGAATAAGGGCTCAAAACCAACTGAGGTTTTTTACCACTCAACCAATAGTTCGGTGGTTGAACCTGTTTTGACACATTACCCAACCATTCTATATTGGCACCTCTATAAATTAATCACATTAATAAGTTTTGTAAAATTTACCTGGAGATGGATTGCAATCTTCCTCATGTTTTCGACGTACTCAGAAAGAGGTACATGAGGACTAAGGCCATCTATACGAGGGCTCTCTGAATCGTTACCTCCAAAATAAACTATCACCAAAGATGGTTGTATTGCATCATCCTAAAACCAAAAAGAATGAGAAGAGGAAAACAGATTAGCGAGAATTAAACAATGCAATTTCGGTTCAGGATATGTTTAATCTTCAACGGATCAAACGGGTGAAAGTCGCGTAATGTGTTACTTTAGGAGGAAAAAGTCCTTATTCATTCTCTTCAAAGATCTTAATTGAACTTGTATCATGATTTATCAAAATCTTCAGCAAAATCTATATCTATATACATATATATGGATCTGATTCATGGGGAAGCACTTTTTGAAATCTTAAAAGCGTAAATTAATGTAAAAAAGTGGCTTAGAATATGTTTCAAAACTGATGCTTTGAATGTGTAATTTTTTTTTGATGAATCTTGTTTGTGGTTTTTAACACCAACTAATGAATACTCCGTATTATATAAAAATTAAATCAAAATCAATAATATTCATCACGGTATACGGAGTATTCGGAAATATATATGTAACCAGGAGGTGATCCAATTATCCGACCCGTGACCCGTCTATCTTGTTCACCTATAGATTCAGGTAGAAATGGGAAATTAATTCGAATGAATTAAACTTTGAAGAAAGTACCTGTGGAAACACTTGATCTAAAACTTGTACTGCTTGTCTGGAGTTCCAATTAACATAACCTCGAATAAATATGTCTACCTGTACCATTTGCATGTGGACATTGATGTTATATAAACAATCAACACACATCTATCGTCCACTATTTCATTTATTTTGAGATGTTGCTCACTTTCATAAATAATAAAAACAACGTGATAATAAATATTTGTATCCCTACTTTATTCATGTAGAACAAAAAATTGGTAAAAAGTAGAGATAAAATTGAAAAGCTAACAAAAATGTATACAATAATGAATGTGTTATACTCGTATCTCTCACAAGTCCGAGTCACGACCTAACAACTATCATTCATCATGGTACTGATTTTCCATGATTAAAATTAGTAGCTAGCTGCAATTCTGTATTCAGAACACCAAACGAATAACAAATTAAATTAAATTCCATGCAACTAAAGCTTATAGCGGTTATTTTGTAACGGCGGTTAGCTGTTGATATTAAACAACTTTATTAACAAAAACTCATCATCCTAAATAAATTCATTGAATAAACAACATATATCAAACTCATCTTAAATTGAATTTCAAGTGAAAATTTTTGTTTTGTGATATATATAGATAATGTACGAGCAAAATTGAATTTCAATTCTTGTTCTAACATGTGAATTAACGATTCCAACCCAACCCAAATAAATCAGAACAAGATGCATGATAATGAAAAAGTGAACCAACCTTACGGGCATAACTGTGTGCAAGGATCGCACCCCAACCTTGATACCCAAAACTAACTTGAACGATGGAGGAACCGAACAACACAAACTGTGGCCTTCTTGGTCCAACCATCGCCACTCTTGGAGGCTTCACACTATTCTAATGTTTGCAAATTTCAATGTGAAGGTGCACACTTTTATATATGCACCTACCTACAACTATAAAAGATCAAATTTAACTAAATACGTAAGTGGTCTAATTTCTTTTTACTTTTTTTTTTTTTTTTTTTTTTTTTTTGAAAAATAAACTTATAATAACATTGAACAGATTTGAAGGTTTATACCAGATATAAAAGAAAATTCAAAATCTAGTCAAAACAAGTGACAATAAAACACAAACCTAAATCACAATTCTCGTTATGACGTTACGCGATTCTTTGTTGGGGTTCCGCCAACATTGGGAGTTGGGCCCAAACCTTATTGTTTGTGTTGAGCTTACGTGGCACACGCGTGTCCTGTGTATGCACTGTCATGTAGCTGGATTCGTACGTGCCAGTGTCCTTAACTTTGTCGGGTGATGGGCTTACACATGTACATTGCCATAAGATGGTCCGAAATGTACAAGTTGCCTATTGACGGTCTCTCATACGTACGCTTCCGGATGACGCCTCACGCATACGTACTGCCGGATGCTTGGTCTTATGTGCACGCACTGCCTTTAGGAGGGCTTACGTGTACTTACTCCCGGTTGGAGGGTCATGGAAGATAATTCTGGTCTTACGAACGGCTATGTTGATGACGTTGTGTAAACGCCATCTAACTTCCGTCTGCCGTAAGTAGCATACTTGTGTGAATTACGTTTAATGAATTGAAGTATTCGTTATGCGTATTATTATTAAATTACAACAAACAACGACTGAATTTGATCCAGTTAGGCAGTTATATACTTTGTTTAGATGTAGTCATTTAGATATGACCAATGTTTTGATATAGAAATCATGGTTGGTGAACGGATGAATGAAGTTACATTAAATTAAAAGCAAATACGTAATAACTATCTAAACACCTACTTATAGGGAATGTAGTTGCATATAACATAAAAAGTCTAACTAAAACGGTAACGGATAAAGTTGTACATTTTTACGTTAGTTGGGCAATGTACACGGTCTAATATGACACCTTTTTTTTATTATCACTTTTAGGGATAACAATGGATCGATCAGGTAATGCCGTATCCGTATCCATATCCATTTAGTTTTTTCCATTCATATCCATATCCATATCCATATCCATTTGATTGTTGTTCATCCATCCATATCCATATCCACCAGATGAAACGAGTTAATGGATATCCAATAGATATCAAAAAGATGTTATAATATTTTCTAACATGCGATGTAAACAAAAACGTAGTATAACAATAATATATATAACATGACATAATTAAAATATTTTCACTAAATAGATAATCTTTATCGAAGAGAGAACACATTTGTTGAATTTACTATTAAACATAGATGATGAAAAATTATATATGTAATTTGTTCGCTAATCTTGATATACGTGTTCTATTGTAAGATGTCATAGTTATTTCATTATAATGTTGACCGCAAAATGTAAATCTAACCGTAATGCATTTGTAATTGTAGATATGTAAGCATTTAATTATATTTATGTATTTGTATATGTATTTCGGGTGTTAATGGATATATCCATGGATGAAACTTTTCATCCATGTCCATATCGATATCCATTTAGGTTCATCCATATCCGTATCCATATGCATTTAAGTTTATCTATATCCATCACGAAGCGGGTGAATTGGATAGATATCCGCTGGATCGGGTGGCCATTGTCATCCCTAATCACAATACATGTTGCTAATAAGTTTTGAACTTTAGACTTCTTATAAAGATATATAATCCAACCAATAATGTATTACTATAATCTATCATATTAATAATTAAAATTTCTAATACACCACTACACTATTTTTTTTTTTTCATTTTTCGAAAAGCTACTAATATACCTCTGTAATTTATCATATTCTTTAATACCTTATATATATAAATTTAAAGTATATTTTTGTAACCTATGTTTTTTCCTTAAAATTAATACACCTAAATGAAATATGATCTACAAGTTATGAAATTATGACGTTAGTGTTAGTAATAAAGCACGTGAGCCCTAACAAGACTTAATAACTCTAGATTATCAAACTCACTCACAATAAACGAAAATATTTGATGTATATGAAGAAACTAGCAAAAACGATAAAGATAAGAGAATTTAACGAGATTATATGTACTCACGAATGATTGCTTTAATCCTCGGCCACCAAAGAGAGTTCTTTTAATGATAATTTTTATGGATACATGTATGGGTTACAATAAGATGCTTAAATAGGCAAGACAATACAAGGAAATAGCTTTGGAGCAAGAAAACGCGTATTCTAGAATTTTCTCCCGTCAGCCCCTAATTCGCGATCTCGAGCTTCATCCCTTCACCAGTTTTGTGATCGCGAAACTCACCCTGAACGAAACTCCAGTCGCGACTTTTGGACTCGCGATCTCGAACCCGTGCATCTATTTTTCGTTTTCTCGATTCCTTGTTTAACTCGATTCACACTCCCAACAATCTCCGGCTCGAATAGACGTTAAACAACACCCATCTTTAACCTAAACTCATCAACATCATCATCTACAGCAACAACTTGACTCGCTAATTATACCTCCTTTTGATACCGCCAGAGTTGCACCCGAATCAAGCCACACTTCACCCGATAACCTTCGAGCAAATGAAGTCTTTCGACCCCCAAAAATACCGTTAAACTACAATTCGATCATTTTGTTACTAGCTTGAGAAACAAGAACTTCTCTTTCGCTATGGCACCTACCTCCTTAGTTTTGGAGATAACGGGTCGTTTGAGTTCGACCCGACCCAATCAACCCCATCGCCCAAGCGATCCACCCGTACACAATATCATCCACCCGATTTAAGTTTTCAATAAAGAAAAAACCCGCCGGTAGAACGAACACATGGGCATTACCGATTAAGACCTTGCACAAGAGCACTTTCGCACACTTAATCGTCCACTTTAGCACCTTTGCTTTCACCATTGGAAAAGCGATCACATACGTGCGCACGTCTTTTGAAAAACCCGATTTTCCATCCCGAGCTAACTCACATTGTACCATGTATCATTAACCATGACTCTTAAGAAAATCTCTTGTTCATCTTCCTCGGTCGACCGCAATAGAGTTGCATTGGAGAAGATCTACCCGAAGTACCGAAAACTCTAGTGTACCCAATTCAACCCGAATCTCCACTAGTTTCGACTTCACTTAAGCTCCCACTCAAACTAGATTCCTCAACAATACCAGAAAGCATTATCATCCTAGGACTTTTGACATCCACAAAATCACCTAGTCATTCCTCCCTAGGAGCTTCAACCATATACATGGTTCCCCTTTTAAACCCACGAGCGACTACATAATCTCCCTTAAACACTACCCACTTTTGATCTCCAAATAGGACATCACAATTGTCGTCATCCAATTGCCCAACCGAGATCAACCGACTCTCGAGCTTTGGAACAAACCACACATTTCTCAAGATCCAACCATAACTCAATTGTCTAACCACGAGATCACCAATACCTGCAATATCAAGTCTACTCTCATTCGTAACTCGAACCTTACCGGAGTATTTCTTGAAGTTCACCATCTCGTTCATGTATGGGGTAACATGATACGAGGCACCCGAATCTAAAACCCAAGATTCGTCAAGAACCTTTTTTGGCACATCAACGCATCTTTGATTACTGTAGTCACCATACTTCCACTCGACTTATGACTAGGGCACTTTGACTTATAGTGACCAACTTGTTGACAATTCCAACACACCACATTCTTGCTATAACAACCCTCAAATTTCTATTCTTGAAATGACTATTTTACCCTTAGGGTTTCTGCATCCTTATTTAATATAGTAATTAATAGGTTATTAATATACGAATTATTCAACGTTGACTAAATATTTATTTTTGGACAACACTATATATTAATTGAAGTTTATATTTATTATAATATTGTTATAGCTACTCCATGGGACGAGGTGAAAAGAATGATGACAGATAAGTATTGTCCGCGAAATCAAGTTCAGAAGATGGAGACTGAGTTTTGGGAACTTAAAGTAAAGGGGATCGACATCGAAGCTTACACTAACAGATTTCTAGAGTTGGCTTCACTATGTCCAACTATGGTAACCCCGGAATATAAGAAGATCGAAAGGTATGTCGAAGGTCTTCCTGCTGAGATCGAAGGGAATGTTATATCTGCTAGTAAAGAAACTATTGATGGTGTCATATTGATGGCACAAAATCTTATGATGGCTTTAACAAGGAGAAATGGCGGAAGTAAACAAGCCGAGGTAAAAGTTAAAGATGGGAAGAGGAAGTTTGAGTATATTCAAGGTTTAAATTAAAACTCAAACATGAAAGCTGCTGATGGTTCGAAGGGTAATTTTGCTGGGGAGACACCCATATTGTAACTGTTGTGAAAAGCATCATCCTGGAAGGTGTACTGTTAAATGCACCAAGTGTAAGAAACTGGGTCATCTAGCAAAGAATTGTAGGGTTGCGATTCCCACAACCAATACCTCGGCAATAAAAGCTAATACAACAGTTCCGACTTGCTATGGATGTGGGGAAGTGGGGCATTCAAGAAATCAATGCCTAAAGAACAAGGGTAATGCTGGTAATGCTAAGAGTAGAGATTTCGTAATGACTGATAAAGAAGCCCGTGAGAGTGATGAAGCAATAACGGGTACGTTTCTTGTCAATAACTTCTATGCATATATTTTATTCGATATTGGTGCCGATAGGAGCTATTTGTCTACTGAATTATGTGCTTTATTTACTGAAAAGCCAAAAGTCTTAGATACTAAGTGCCTCGTAGAAGTAGCTAACGGGAAGGTTATGAAGGTAGACTGAATTTATAAAGACTGTAAACTGATTTTAACAGACAAACTCTTTAAGATTGACTTGTTGCCAGTAGAGTTAGGAAGCTTTGATGTAATTATAGGGATGGATTGGCTGCCCCGTTGAGAACATGAATCTTGTGTTTTGATAAGACCGTTAGTATTCTCTTGGAAATGATGAAACCCTAGTCATTCAAGGAGAAAAAGTGGCTCTAAACTCAACATCATTTCGTGCATCAAAACCCAAAAATATCTGATGAAGGGATATCAAGCCTGATATGATCGAAATGGACGATTTTATTTATGAAGTGTCGTTAGGCCGCAAGGCGTCAGGATCAGCCGATCACGAGAGAGAACAGTGGTTTATTATTTATATTTTGCGGGGTCTAAATTTACATTTAACTTTCTAAGGTAGAAGGTGTAAGTTAACCTTGGGTCGTACTTTTGAATGGTTTAACGAATTGAAGATCAAGTGGACAATTGTCTTTGGTTAAATTACCTAGATAAAGGATAATAGTTGATTTTAAGCTAATAGTACTAATTACGAAAAAGTAAAGATGATGGAGGGATATCCGGAGTATGCATATCAGGGAAATATTGACCAAGATATCAGTTTGGGCTAGAGAAAGGTAATTATGTTTAGGTTAAAGCTAAGATTAGAATGGTGTAGATCTGGTTGGATGAGCCAATTACACAGACCTACTTATCTCTAGACTCTCGGAGTTCTTGTTGAGTAGTGTAAAGTATGTCACTTGGTTGTATAATTGAATGGTAACTATACCTCGGAGGTTATCCTTAGTAAAGCACTAGGTTTATTAGTGAGTTGAGTTCTAATCCCAACCATCGTTATCAGTTTAGTTAACTGAATAACAACGTGCGGTGTTGATTAAACACTGATCACAAACGGAAGAAGTCTGTCGGGTTAAGTTGACAAAACCTTAAATGAAAACTAACAACCATTTCATCATACTAATGAGATCATACCAATCTAAACATTATACAACATTATAGTTGATATATTGAAAGTAAAGCAGACATAAACCTAATAGATACCTAAACAATTGATATGACTTAATCCTAAGGCAAAAATCAAACAAGAACATGCAATAGGTTTGGTCATACAGTTAAGTTACTAACTAGATCTTAACAGCTCCTAAGAGGTCTCTTCGGAACAGTCAATAGGCATACTAGGTCATTCATGTCTCAATTCCTAAGTTCCGTGTTGATAAAGGCGCATTAGATGCCTCTCGGGAATTCCGGCCATATCGAGTTCATAGAATCTTCAGATACAGTATAACCAGGGGTCTTAATCCAACGAAGTAGCTAATTTCATATAGGTGGACAAGTCCTAATCACAACCTAGGTTGTTCAATCCTTAAGATGCTAGCATACAAATCTATCGGACTCACAAGTTCAGCATAACAACGGTAACCGTACTAATATAACACAACTACGCTAACCCAAACTTCTATCATGGCAACATACAGATTAATTAAGCTAACATGGTAATATCGGAAAGCATTATTAAACATAAATGATAACAATACATGTTTAATTAAAAAGACAAGTGTTTCGGATAAAAACATGAAAAGGCTGAAGAAATCTGCCCGAGATCGCAGGGACTCACCGGGATATCCTCCGGAAAATAAAAGCTAAGCTAGCTACTTCTTAAAACTAACTAAAAAGCTTGAAAATCTAAATTGAATTAAAAATTGAGTGTGTGTAAAAAATGAATGCAAAAAGCCCTTTAAATAGACTTAAAAATTGCCTGCATACGGCTGGCAGGCCGTATGGGCTAGCAAGCTGTTTTTCATGCCCGTTTGCTGAGGCCGTATGGCAGGCTGTTTTTCACACTGGCAGGCCGTATGGCAGGCCGTATGGCAAGCCTTATGGCCTACCCTGGTCAGATTTGTTTCCTGGATCGTAACTTGATTTCCTTGGTCGTAACTTGTCTTTCACCGTTTTCGCTCTAGAATCTTCGTTTTAGCTCCGTTTCACTTGATTCTTTTTGCATCGCCTTTGTAATTACTTAAGCTACAAAATTAATCAAAAACACGATTATTTTGGCAACAAAGTTTGGAACTTTATAGATTTAGGGCCCAATATCAGGGTAAAAACGTGACTTTTTGGCCGATATCAAATACCCCACACTTAGCTTTGCTTGTCCTCAAGCAAAAAGTGGAAATATAAGGTTCTTTTCTAATAAATTCTCTCTCGCCCACCCTTAGATTCTTTTATTATGCCTTCATCAAAAGTCGTCACATCTTTCGAAAGTAGTAGAAAAAGTTTCGAGATGGTTTTAGTCGCTAGATTTCAATTACATCCATAGTGAAAAAGGCCTACTTTTCAACTCTCAGATGCAGAGTGTACATGACTAGGCTTCTCACTAGAGGATCACTTATATCACTCAAGTGTTTATGGTGCCCTAATCTAGTTGTATTGTCGCTCAGAAGCCAGTCGTGTAACGGTCCTCATCATAGGCTTGGTAAAGCATCGATATCTCCACCGGTTAAGTAAGGACGACACTGATCTTCTTCCTAGGCATTTTTTTCAAGAGGAAAACGGGTTGTAGGTGAAATGTCCCGTTCTTATTGATTAAAAACGTTCCATATTAATTGATTTCGTCGCGAGGTTTTGACCTCTATATGAGACGTTTTTCAAAGACTGCATTCATTTTAAAACAAACCATAACCTTTATTTCATCAATAAAGGTTTAAAAAGCTTTACGTAGATTATCAAATAATGATAATCTAAAATATCCTGTTTACACATGACCATTACATAATGGTTTACAATACAAATATGTTACAACAAAATAAGTTTCTTGAATGCAGTTTTTACACAATATTATACAAACATGGACTCCAAATCTCGTCCTTATTTAAGTATGCAACAGCGGAAGCTCTTAGTAATCACCTGAGAATAAACATGCTTAAAACGTCAACAAAAATGTTGGTGAGTTATAGGTTTAACCTATATATATCAAATCATAATAATAGACCACAAGATTTCATATTTCAATACACATCCCATACATAGAGATAAAAGTCATTCATATGGTGAACACCTGGTAACCGACATTAACAAGATGCATATATAAGAATATCCCCATCATTCCGGGACACCCTTCGGATATGATATAAATTTCGAAGTACTAAAGCATCCGGTACTTTGGATGAGGCTTGTTGGGCCCGATAGATCTATCTTTAGGATTCGCGTCAATTAGGGTGTCTGTTCCCTAATTCTTAGATTACCAGACTTAATAAAAAGGGGCATATTCGATTTCGATAATTCAACCATAGAATGTAGTTTCACGTACTTGTGTCTATTTTGTAAATCATTTATAAAACCTGCATGTATTCTCATCCCAAAAATATTAGATTTTAAAAGTGGGACTATAACTCACTTTCACAGATTTTTACTTCGTCGGGAAGTAAGACTTGGCCACTGGTTGATTCACGAACCTATAACAATATATACATATATATCAAAGTATGTTTAAAATATATTTACAACACTTTTAATATATTTTGATGTTTTAAGTTTATTAAGTCAGCTGTCCTCGTTAGTAACCTACAACTAGTTGTCCACAGTTAGATGTACAGAAATAAATCGATAAATATTATCTTGAATCAATCCACGACCCAGTGTATACGTATCTCAGTATTGATCACAACTCAAACTATATATATTTTGGAATCAACCTCAACCCTGTATAGCTAACTCCAACATTCACATATAGAGTGTCTATGGTTGTTCCGAAATATATATAGATGTGTCGACATGATAGGTCGAAACATTGTATACGTGTCTATGGTATCTCAAGATTACATAATATACAATACAAGTTGATTAAGTTATGGTTGGAATAGATTTGTTACCAATTTTCACGTAGCTAAAATGAGAAAAATTATCCAATCTTGTTTTACCCATAACTTCTTCATTTTAAATCCGTTTTGAGTGAATCAAATTGCTATGGTTTCATATTGAACTCTATTTTATGAATCTAACAGAAAAAGTATAGGTTTATAGTCGGAAAAATAAGTTACAAGTCGTTTTTGTAAAGGTAGTCATTTCAGTCGAAAGAACGACGTCTAGATGACCATTTTAGAAAACATACTTCCACTTTGAGTTTAACCATAATTTTTGGATATAGTTTCATGTTCATAATAAAAATCATTTTCTCAGAATAACAACTTTTAAATCAAAGTTTATCATAGTTTTTAATTAACTAACCCAAAACAGCCCGCGGTGTTATTACGACGGCGTAAATCCGGTTTTACGGTGTTTTTCGTGTTTCCAGGTTTTAAATCATTAAGTTAGCATATCATATAGATATAGAACATGTGTTTAGTTGATTTTAAAAGTCAAGTTAGAAAGATTAACTTTTATTTGCGAACAAGTTTAGAATTAACTAAACTATGTTCTAGTGATTACAAGTTTAAACCTTCGAATAAGATAGCTTTATATGTATGAATAGAATGATGTTATGAACATCATTACTACCTTAAGTTCCTTGGATAAACCTACTGGAAAAGAGAAAAATGGATCTAGCTTCAACGGATCCTTGGATGGCTCGAAGTTCTTGAAGCAGAATCATGACACGAAAACAAGTTCAAGTAAGATCATCACTTGAAATAAGATTGTTATAGTTATAGAAATTGAACCAAAGTTTGAATATGATTATTACCTTGTATTAGAATGATAACCTACTGTAAGAAACAAAGATTTCTTGAGGTTGGATGATCACCTTACAAGATTGGAAGTGAGCTAGCAAACTTGAAAGTATTCTTGATTTTATGAAACTAGAACTTTTGGAATTTATGAAGAACACTTAGAACTTGAAGATATAACTTGAGAGAGATCAATTAGATGAAGAAAATTGAAGAATGAAAGTGTTTGTAGGTGTTTTTGGTCGTTGGTGTATGGATTAGATATAAAGGATATGTAATTTTGTTTTCATGTAAATAAGTCATGAATGATTACTCATATTTTTGTAATTTTATGAGATATTTCATGCTAGTTGCCAAATGATGGTTCCCACATGTGTTAGGTGACTCACATGGGCTGTTAAGAGCTGATCATTGGAGTGTATATACCAATAGTACATACATCTAAAAGCTGTGTATTGTACGAGTACGAATACGGGTGCATACGAGTAGAATTGTTGATGAAACTGAACGAGGATGTAATTGTAAGCATTTTTGTTAAGTAGAAGTATTTTGATAAGTGTATTGAAGTCTTTCAAAAGTGTATAAATACATATTAAAACACTACATGTATATACATTTTAACTGAGTCGTTAAGTCATCGTTAGTCGTTACATGTAAGTGTTGTTTTGAAACCTTTAGGTTAACGATCTTGTTAAATGTTGTTAACCCAATGTTTATAATATCAAATGAGATTTTAAATTATTATATTATCATGATATTATCATGTATGAATATCTCTTAATATGATATATATACATTAAATGTCTTTACAACGATAATCTTTACATATATGTCTCGTTTAAAAATCATTAAGTTAGTAGTCTTGTTTTTACATATGTAGTTCATTGTTAATATACTTAATGATATGTTTACTTATCATAGTATCATGTTAACTACATATATATCCATATATATGTCATCATATAGTTTTTACAAGTTTTAACGTTCGTGAATCACCGGTCAACTTGGGTGGTCAATTGTCTATATGAAACATATTTCAATTAATCAAGTCTTAATAATTTTGATTGCTTAACATGTTGGAAACATTTAATCATGTAAATATCAATCTCAATTAATATATATAAACATGGAAAAGTTCGGGTCACTACAGTAGGGTTGGTTGAGAAGTTTGTGAAAAGGTGAAAGGTATCCAGATCTTTTGATTTTTAAAGAGATTTGATAGATTTCGACTCTTCAGAGTATCCATTTTGGATAGAGAACGACTTGAATTCCGCGATAAGTTTCTTCGGAAGATGCGGATTTTGCTAAGACTTTTGCCTAGAATTTTTCTTGGCTCTTCCGTGAATCCTTCTTTGGGCAACTTCTCGGGTTTTTCTTGCCTTTATTCTAGAGACTTTGCTCTTTCATAATCATCATTTTTTTTTTTGGCATACCCTTTTTTCATAACTTTTGTCCTTCGTTCCTCGTGCCCAGAGAGGAAGTGGTAATTCACTGAAAATAGGTCTTTGACCTATCAAAAACAATCGAGGGTTCGGAATCTTTTAAAAAGTTCTTTTGAAGCGAATTTGATCGATCTATCTCTTCATCGATCTCTGGATCTTTTGAAAGGTGGTAAAGAAATGAAGGTGAATGGGTAGTGTATTTTGGGGAGTGAATTTGGGGTGAGTATTTTCTGATTCATTGATGTGTCAAAAGTGTGTGCGGTAGTGCTTAACTTATTCTTCAACTTTTAAATTTATAAAACCTTTATTTAATACACTTTAACACCCTAACGAGCAACAAAACCCGATCAGATGCAGTATTTTAGGTTATCGTCACAAGAGAGCGTAGATGCGGATAAGAGTTATTTTATTATTTAATTCTTATTTAAGAATTAAAGATATATTTTTATGTCTTTTATGGGATATATTCTTATCTCTTAGGAAAGAGATGTTCTAAAGATAAACAAAGTAATAAAGTAAAGCAAGGAATTGAAGATTCAAAATAAACAAATAAAAGTAAAAGCAGTTACATGAACAACCAACTCATACGAGAATCATATTAGGCAAGTTTCATAACTTATATTAACACAAAGCAGAATAACAATCATAGACCAACTATTATCCCTTAATAGGTTAAGTCAAGTGTTGCATATCATTTAACAAGTAGGACTTAAAGCATATGCTAGATATGTGATGTGCATAACTAACATCTTAATTCTTCATGTTCAATTCAATTACATGATACACATTAATCTTGTGATGCGGATCAATATGCAAATAGACTGACAATTTATATAAGCTATTAAACACCAAGTAGATCAACTCAAGTTATTAGCTGAAAGTCAATTACTACTAAGTTCTCATGCAATCATTAATTAAACAAATCCAAACAAAGGTTCTTCGATTAAGCCTAACAATATCAAATTCTATTATATAAGTGTAATTCCATTTAAATAAGTTTATCACTATTAAGCTTTTTAACTTAGTTGCATGCAATCCAATTTAACAAGGTTGATGGACTAGATCTAAACAAGTAGCATGAATCGAATAATAGATCATTGGATCAAGTACTAATCAATCCTAAAATCATGTTATTTAATCATTAAGCATGGTAAACAAGTGTATTTAAGCAAAACAGATTCGAAACAATTCAAACATTATTGCAGAAACTCGACCATACAGATCTAGAAAAGAATCAGGAACTGTACAGATAAAGCACACGAAGCCGGAGGCTTCCTTCCAACCAAGCCGACGACTTGGATTGGTGAGGCTGCCAGCTTCATCTGATTCCCAGATGAAGTTCAGTTTTCGTCCACGTAACCACTACGAATGTTTAGTTCATAGCAGAAGACGAACAGAAACAATTACAGTAAATAAAATAGATTGAACAATAAAATAAAGATAGAATCATACCTTAAAAAGGTAGATGTAAGAAACTTGAATTAAAAACTTGAATGATTCTTGATTAGAATGAATAAATCTAATATAAGGGTTTAGAGAAAACCCTAAAAAGAAAAACGAACTAAGCAGAATTATTGAATTCTGAAAACTGCATATGAAAACTGAGACCAGAGGCCTTTATTCATAATGTTCAGAAACGGTGGCTGTGACTCCCCGTACAAAACCATCGTGTACGAATCATCAACAACATGATCATTACAAGGTCAAACACTATATGCGTTTTCAAAACAAGTTTGCATTCATGATAAAAGCTGACGTCATAACCAACGTCAATTGTTTTACAACCAAAAGTATGCTTCTATGAATAGAAGCAAAGATAATAGTACGTGACCCTTACATCGTTACAAATCATTGTTCAAAAGTATTAAAGTTATGAATGCAAGATAAACAGTTCATGCGGTGATATCTCTAGAGCAGCGGGTGTCTACAGCAAGACTAGTACACAGCGAAAGCAACCTTAAGCACCTGAGAAAAACATGCTTAAAAACGTCAACACAAAGGTTGGTGAGCTATAGTTTAAGTATAACAGTATGTAAGGTAGGCCACGAGATTTCAGTGCTACAAAGAGCGTTTCAAAACAGTATGATAAAGTATATGTTTAACCGTGGGCACTTGGTAACTAACTTAATGTTTATACCCCCTGAAAGTACACTTGGCAAGTGCGTATGTATACGAAGTATTAAACACCCGTTAAATGCTAGTGCTACTAGCCCGAGTGAGGATGTCAAACCCTATGGATCCATATCTAAGATTCGCGTTCACCGGTTCAAAAACCAATGACTAAACGTTACCGAGCTAAAGGGAATGTTTATGCCGTTGTATAACGCACACATATATAAAGTTTAAGTACTCGTGCCTAGTATGTAAAACGTAAAATGCGCATGTATTCTCAGTTCCCAAAATAGTTAAAGTAAAAAGGGAATGCTATAACTCACAGTGGTAAAGTAGTGGTAAAGTCGAGTCGGGAAATAAGCAAGTACGTAGGTCCGGAAAGTCCTCAACCTAAGTCAAATAGTACTAAGTCAGTAAATCGTCTCAATAGTTTTAAAAGTATGTAATTTAGGTCTTAAAGGTCATCATCATTCATCATCAAACAAAAGGTGTATAGTAAGTTTCGTTCATGAAAAGAGTTTAAAACAAAGGCTGACTTGGATCAGTCACCACAGCCTCAATACCTACTGAAATAAGGTGAGACCAGTGTCCATGGCTCCGTATATGAGTCCTTTAGTTGTGGTAAAAATTCCAGAAGCAAACTCGTCTTCGTTTGACCGTGGCAACGGTCTAAGTGCGAGTAGGTCAGAATTTTCAGCACAACGTTAAAAGACATAGTGACACTCGGAGGGCCATAAATCCTAAACCGTAACTCGGATTAAGACGAGTCCTAAATGAAAAGTTATCTACTCAAACAGAGATATCTGAAAATCATCTTTACAGTAGCCCAGGTCGTACTGATCAGACAAAGAAATAGTAAAACAGTAGGTTCCGGTGGTTCTTGGTACTCGATGCCTATCACGGTTCTCATCCTTGATGCATATAGCTTCAAGTGTACAACTCGTTGATGTGTTTGCATCATCTTAACCAAGGTTTCACCCTATTAAAGAAGGAGATCTTGTCAAGCGCACTGACTCTATTGTGGATGTCCCCGCGGGGAAGGTTAGAACGCGCCATCGCGGATTGTCTACAAGAATTGGCTCTAATACGTGTAGCACAACTCAATTAAGTGTTGTATGTAATTTAATGAACCAAAGTTACATCAAAGTCTTAGATTTAACACATACATGAACTATAAAAGTAATATTGAACTACAAACTTGAAAGTAAACTAACTAATCAAGATCTTAAGATGTAGAACATAGTTCTTAGTTAGATCTTGAAGATCTAAGACCCAAAAGTCTAGATCTAAAGTTATTAAGTTAAATCTAACACAAGTGTATGAAGTTATAACTAAAGAGTTACAATTCCATGTTCTTGAAATCTTAAAGTTAACTTTTAGTTTCAAGAAGTATGAGATCAAGACTAACTTGTAATACTTGACCATTTAAACCAATAAACATGAAATTAAAGTGCATAATATGAAGTAATAAACTTAAATAAACAAGTTAATAAGTCATGGTTGTTCATACTTTAAAGATTCAAGCCAAAGTCTTGATCTTTAAGAAGTAAACTTTTAAGTTTACAACATGAGCTTCAAGTATGACTTACAACAAATGAACTTACAATCTTTTGAAACAATAAATGTAGAACATAAACTAGGAAGTTTTGTTCTTGTTTGTTCTTGTAATTACAAGATAAAATGAAGAATCAAACTAAAGAGCTGGTTCTTATCAACATGCAAGTAAATAACAACAACTAGCAAAGTAAGTGATTAAGTAACAACAAGTAATTAAACAAGTGAGAAGATGATGATGATATGAGATGTTTGGTTCAATTTTTAGATGAAGAAAAAGAGAGGAAAAGTGTTCATATTACTTACAAGTATTTGAGAGAAAAAGAGAGAAAAAGAAGTAAGTTTGATGTGTGTGTGTAAGGTGAAAATGGAACAAATGAAGTATGCAAGTGATAAGTAAATAAAAAAAATTTTGAACACTCCCTCTCCATCATAAAAGTCGACGGTTTGCATCAAGGAAAAGGGGAGGGAAGTGTCCACAAGGTTAAGCATGTAACTGGCTTTAAAAGTTGGTTAATAGGGTGCATGGTGTTGGAAGATGGTGTAACCTTACAAGTAACTAGATTCTTTCACATAACTAATCTAGTTTAAACCCTTAATGGACTACTTACATGTGAGTTGGGCTAAAGAGTCCATAAAAGATGTAGGGTGGGCTTTTAAGTCCAATAACACTAATAAAAGCCCAAGTTCAATTAATTAACGAATTAATCCAATTAAAGCCCAAGTAATTAACTAGTAACCTTAGTTAATTAAAATAATTAATAAAACTTAATTATGAATGTAAATAATATCTGAAAATATTATTCGTGTAATGTTGGTGTGTCACAAAGACGTTTCGGGCATTTAAAGTCAAGTATGATCAATCATGGTAACAAGTAAATGTAATAACATACATTCGTTAAATCACACGTATTAATAATAAACATTATTAATTAAAAGTGGAAAAACCAGGGTCATTACAGTGGCCAAGCCGGCGACTTCAGTGGGAAGCCGGCGGCTTGCCTTAGGTTGGTGACTCCTTCTGCAAGTTTAACTTAATCCGCAAGCACAAATCTGTTAACCGTCATAAGTAAGCCGGCGGCTTCAGGGAAGGCCGGCAGCTTCAATGATCCGTCAAATCTTCTTGATTTTGTTTCCATTTTACTTGAACTTGGTCGACAAGTTGAGAAACCGTGTTCATTAGGCCGGCAGCTTCAGTGGGAAGCCGGCGGCTTCCTTTGCTTTTTACATGATCAACAAGTTCTTTCAATTTTGCAGAGATTCTGGAATATTCTGGCGTATTCAGCCCCAGGCCGGCGGCTTCCTTGTATCCATGCCGGCGGCTTCCTTAGCCTTTCTGCAATTTTCTCTGTTTTTGATCCTGTTTGATACATAACTTTGATAAAATCATTAGAAATATCTTTTTCCCCATTTTCCCCATTTTAGTGTGTTTTGGGATTAAAATGACTCTAAAATACTAAGATAACTCCTCAAAATGTTATCAAAAAACTGTATAATTTAGGAGTTATCATTCATCAACTCTTTGGTGTGAGTTGGTCGGTTTAAATGTGAAACAGATGGCTTTTCTCTTTTCTATTCAGAATGATTTTGGAAGGAGGATCACACCTACACCACTTATGGCGCTTACTAACCATTGGCCTTGAAACGTATGTCAAAACCAAGTTCTAACTTAAACCGTACACCGGCACACTCATCAAATGAATTGACAAAGTACTGTAGATTTGATGGGTCATACAGGTACTTTGGGTTCATGAGTCCTCACTTTTTGGAAGTAGGGGTCGTGCTTGGTCATGCGTAGCCTTTTTCATATTTCTTCGAAAGAAATCTTTTGACACAAATCATGAGTTTTATCTTAATTGTTCCGTTCTGGTGAATGTTTCGAAAACTGATTTCTAGCAATTTTATAGAAACTTTTGGGTAAAACAAGGTAAGAATTTTTAGAATATCCTGAATATTCTATGCTAATCACTTTTTAGACAAAAGAATTTTTCAAAATTTTGGCGTTTATGGTTACTTGTTCTTAAACCTTTACCCAATACCCCACATTTAGAAGAACATTGTGACTAATGTTCCCTAGAATAGAATATTTTAATACTTTGATAAATTAAGGACAATATCTTCTAGAATCTCTAATTTGGTTGCGGGGATGACCCCACACTTAGAGATTTTAGTGCGTAATAATTGAAATTTTTTTGAGGAAAGATTACTTCCCTACAGTCAGGTTACTCTCCTAGTGCTGGGCTTTCCTATGGTCAGGCTCCTAATGCTGGAAAGGACCAGTCTATTTGATAAAATCCTGCATGAAGAACAAAAGAGAGTAGCATTTCCACTAGATATATTTTTATAAATTGCTTTTATAATGAAGGTAAAATTAAAAGAAAATAAAGTAGTCTACGAAATACTCTCCTGGCCAGTTTGTAGAGCGGTGTTTGCGAAGTATCCGTTAGGATCGAAGATATCATCATCATTCTCAAGTCTCGTCAAATACTCAAGAGGCTGTCCTGCATCCAACTCAGGGCCCAATAGTGTGTCTAGACAAAGGTCCGATGGTATCTCCAGGTGTGATAGGTTCGGGAATGGTTCCTCATCAGGGATGCTCCCGGTGATCTCAAATACCTGGGCCATAGGTGGCTCAACTGATATAGGGACTAAGTGACAGCCCTCAGGTAGCTCATGAATTGGGACCGTCTCAATGACTGGAGTAGGCGAAACAGCTAAAACAGGTGGCGTGATAGGAGTAGCACGAACTGGAACGGCGGCAGAGGCTATTGAATGAACTGAGACTGGAGTAGAGTGCCTGGGAGTAGCTTGTCGTGTTGGTGGAACAAGACGTGCTAGTCTGAACGATGACAGGCCTAGAGTACTCTGGGCATTCCGTCACACTGAAGATATGCTCTGAAAGCTCTGTAGAGTCTCTGATGATCTCTAAGTAACGCCCATGTAACATCTGGATCACTCATGGTGGCTCCATGGTTAATCACAATCTACGGCTCACGTGGCTCTAATGGCTCTAGATGCTCAGCGGGTCTCGAAGCTAAACTCCTGGAGGAGCTGGCAGTACCGTATTGATATCCTCCTCAACACTCTCTAGAATCAAACGTCTCGGGCCTAGCTGTCCCGTCGATGGCCTGTGCTGATATGTGCTGCTCTCTGATAGGTAAACCCTGGGAGTCCTTCTCCTGCGAATGGGAATGCAATAGGAAGCTCCAGAACTTGGCATTTTGCCTGGATACATTTCAACAAACTAGTAATTACTAAGCGCAAGTACGGCGCTTAGGGTTAGTGCACAGTAAAATATTGTTGATGTTATGCGAGGCGTATATGAAATAGTGTATATTTTACTAGGAAATACTATTAAATACGATACAATTTTACACAAGATATTTATTTATTTAAAGAATGGATATACTTAAACCTTGCTACAACACTTATAGGCAGTGTACCTAATCGTACAGTAGTGTAGTTTTTAGTAAGTCCGGTTCGTTCCACAGAGAAAAATCTTTAACCAAAGCTTAACGCTATATTAGTTTTAATTTATAAAAATACAAATATATAAATAAGTAATATTATTATTATAAAAGGGGGGGTTTTTACCGTTTAATGACCGGTTTGTCGATTTTAAAAAACTTTAGTCGCAGTTAAAACCTAATGTAAAATATTAAATAAATAAGAGACTTAATTTAAAGCGTAAAGTAAATACCGATAATAAAATTGCGATATAAAAGTGCGATAAAATAAAATTGCAATAATTAAAAAGTACGATAATTAAAAGTGCAATTAAATACAATAACAATAAATAAAAGTACGATAATTAAAAGTGCAATTAAATATAAAATAAAGGAAATTAAATATGAAATAAAAGAATTATGCTTATTTAAACTTCCGTAATCATGATGTTTGACATGTTGATTTTAGTTTTATGCCCATGGGTTAATTGTCCTTTGTCCTGGATTATTCAATATGTCCGTCTGGTTTTTATCTATAACAGTCCATCAGTCATAAATAAAAAGTGCGAGTATCCTCGTCAAATTATCCTTATACCCGAAGTTAAATATTCAAACTAATTGGGGACTTAAACTGTAACAAGGTTTTAATACTTTGTTTAATAATTACACCAGGTTATCGACTACGTGTAACCCAAGATTTTAATACTTTGTTATCAATTATGCCAAGTGTCCTTGTACATAATTTCACCCCTGTTTTAATAATTCCATAGACTATTAATCCATTCCCGTGTCCGGTTAAATGAACGATTATTCGTACATATAAATATCCCGCCCATCGTGTCCGATCGAGTGTATATGGTTATTTATAGGGACGTCCAATTGTAAATATTTATATTAAAATTAACAAACTATCATTTAGTTAAACAAATATAAAACCCATTAATAGCGCATAGTCTAATTTCCACAAGTGTCGTTCTTTTGTCCAAACCCCAATTATGGTACAAAGCCCAATTACCCAATTTTAATAATTAGCCCAACATCATGATTACTTCTGCATTAAATAAGCATAATAATAACTTAGCTACGAAACATTAAATTAAAAAGGTTGAACATAACTTACAATGATTAAAAATAGCGTAGCGTTACACGGACAGAATTTCGACTTACACCATTACAATATTCGCTAACATACCCTTATTATTGGAAATTAAAATTAAAATTAAATATATATATATATATATATATATATATATATATATATATATATATATATATATATATATATATATATATATATATACGTTTATAGAGAGATTGATAAAAGGATATTTAAAATGATCAAAATGCGTTAGCTTTTATAGGCATTTTTGTCCAGGGTATCTCCGCGAGTCGCGGTCCCTTTGCACTACAAACTCCGCAAGTCGCGGAGTTCGTAAACCCAGCTCACACAAGTTTGGATCCTAGTCTGCCGACGGTTTTAATATATAAATATAATATATATATATAATTTATATAATTAATTATATATTATATTATATTTATATACATAGTTAACTTGTAATTTTTAGTCCGTTGCGTCGAGCGTTGAGAGTTGACTCTGGTCCCGGTTCCGGATTTTCGAACGTCCTTGCGTATAATTTAATATCTTGTACTTTGCGTTTTGAATCTTGTA
Organism: Rutidosis leptorrhynchoides; assembly: GCF_046630445.1. Classification (NCBI taxonomy): domain Eukaryota; kingdom Viridiplantae; phylum Streptophyta; class Magnoliopsida; order Asterales; family Asteraceae; genus Rutidosis; species Rutidosis leptorrhynchoides. Next base: position 574,520,792 of record NC_092333.1, on the reverse strand, counting down.
TTCTTGTAATTTTGAGACGTTTCTTATCAATAATTGGAACCACTTTGATTGTATTTTGTACTTTTGAACTTTTTGGTCGTTTGCGTCTTCAATTCGTCGAATCTATCTTTTGTCTTAACCTTTTATTATTTAAACGAATATCACTTGTAAATAGAACAATTGAAACTAAAAGCTTGTCTTTCTTGAGGAATAATGCTATGAAATATATGTTCGTTTTTAGCATTATCAAATGTTCCCACACTTGAGCGTTGCTTGTCCTCAAGCAATATAGTCTTGAAATACTAGAATCACTTCTTTATTCTTCACACTTTGTACATCAGTGATTTCTATACGGCGGTATAAACAATGGTAGTAACGATGTGGTTTACAGTCTCACATGACTATAAAAATTTAGATCCATTAAGGAAATTGGATCTTTATGAAAATATTTGATCTTTTGAAAATTAAATCTAACTTTTGCCCTAGATAAGTTTTCCAGAATAACCCTTCACCGGTGTTTGCAAATTCTTTTTGTGGGTTTGGTGGGTTTCAGATTTGAAAATAATAGCTCAAAACTTGTGGTTTTGTGTCACCCACTTGCTAACCTTGTATTAGGAAAGCAACACGTCCAGTATACTTGCCACGTATATTACCTTTCGGTAAACTACCGTCCGGTTGTAAAGGAGAGCGTTGAACAAGCAACTGTTAAGGCAATGTCCCCTGACATGCTTTTAATTATGGTCTATAACGTGTCGGACGCAATTACTATCCTTTGTAGGAGCAATAGTATTGCTCACCCTTATAATTTTTCGGTCTGGCATAAGGTCCTGTCTTCGACCATGCTATGCAACCACCGTTCTTACGGTTGACACCCGATTTGGTTCAGGTGACCTAATGAATTCCAGGTGAATTCCTAGGATTTTACGTTCAATGGTAATGAACGCATTGAAAATGGGTTTTCAGAAAACAAATCGGTTTTATTTTTGATCAAAATATTTTCTCGTTCAAGCTCGAGTTTAGATATCATCAAATTTTATGAGTTTGTAATTCTCAATCTTTAAGGTCAATCTCTAGGATTGAGTAATATCAGTCTTAAAAGCTGATTTTTGATCTTTAAGGAGATTATCCTTTCTGAGGATCTGATTCATTAGTCTTATCCAGCTAATTTGCACGGTGCCCCCCATTGTACGAGATAAATCCTTCTCATGGTTAGGATAAATCTGACCACTTGGCGACCCTATTTGATGCTGAGGTCCGTGGATTTCCTGCTGATTTTAGTGATGACTTTTCTAGGTTTTTCGTCAACCTACAGCTGGTCTGGACGACAACTTCATGACCTAAATCAAGAAGCGCGTTTTTTTTCCGGAAGACTTTACTTCCTTTTAATGATGGAATTGATTCATCGTGTAGATCCATCTTTCTTACAGTAAATCGGGTAAAACTGTTTAGTTTAGTCCGAAGCAAAAGTATCTTTAATTATTTGTTACAGAAATATGTGACATATGTTTAAAATAACTTTGTAAATTTTCCCACACTTGGCTTTTATTTTTCTTTTTATTGTCCTCTATTCCATTTTAAATGAATTCTAACATTTTGGTTTGTTTCTCAATTTATGTCCTTTCCGAGGTAACAATAATTTCGGTGTTAACACCTAGTTTTATCGTTCATAAATATGTATAAACATGATTTTGAGTTCATTTAATTGAAAATTTTCAAAAATTTTACTAGAATTGAGTAGTCAGTATATAAGACTAGGGCTGTTCATTATTATCAGAGAGCACTAGATTCTAATACAACTACTGCTTTACTAGTATTTCTAATGGTAACCAAGTGTTTAAGTTAAAAAAATTTAAAAATCCGAAAGAATTTAACCCCTTCCCACACTTAAGATCATGCAATGCCCTTATTTGCAAGAAATCAGTAACAATTTAAATTATTGAGGGTGATTAGCGTAGAAAAATGATTAAATTTTACCAAAGTTTTCAAACATATTGGAATTTTTTTTTTTAATAATCTTTAACTTATAAAACAATTAAGTAATTAATTTTAAAATTTTGTTTCCCTTGTTATTTAGGACGAGGTCGTTTAGGAACGATGTCCTAGTTCGTCCCTTAACAAAATTTTAAAATTTGTCAATTTAAAGCGCGGTTTTAAAAGCAAAGATTTTTGGGTTTTTTAATGTTTTTGGCATACTTTAATTCAATAAGATTAAAAATAATGATAATAAAAGTTCTCGTCCCTCCCTCGGGTAAAGCAATTTCGGTTCAAAGACCTAGTCTTCAACTCACGACGAATTTTAAAAATCATATTTTTAACTTAACGAAATAAAGTAAATTTTTGTTTTTAAATTCACACCAAAACTTAAATTTAAAATGCATAAAATTAAAAATTCATATTAAAAAAATTAAAAATTCACACCAAACTTATATTATATTTTTATTTTTATACATACAAACTTATATTAATTTTTCAAATATTTACAATTTTAAATAAGTTTACAATATTAAATTAATATTTATATATTAATTTTAAAAAAACATGGTAAAAATAAAATTAAAAATCTTTTTGGTCTTTTATCTCACTTTAATCAATCAAATATTATCAAAAATATACGCCCCTCTTTTCGGTAAAGTAATTTCGGTTCCATGACCTAATTTAACTCATGACGAATTTTTGAAATATTTTGGGTTGATTGATTAAAGATATTTATACCTTAAGAATAAACGTTAAATTTCGCAGTGATGTAATAAATTTTTGTATGATATCAATAATTTTGGTCGCAAGACCTAATTTTATTGAATACCAATTTAATACTTTATAGCGAACAAATTAGCGTTTATTATCAAAAGGTTAAAAATAAAAATAAAAATAAAAATAAAAACTGTACAAACTTACCTGTGAAATAGATTTCTTAGTGATATGCTCTAGCCCACTCATAAGATAGTCGGACTAATTGATTTTCCATAGCTACATAGGCGTAACCTCAAGCTTTCAATGTTTTTTCTTCTAAACATATGAACGGTCCATCTCTGCATAAAGTAACAAATTCGGTGTTTGAATAGGTTTAATTATTTGAACATTTACGTTCGTGTGACCATTTTCCGCATTTGTGACATCTTTCAAGGTGTCGTGCTCTTCTTTTCGCTGCGGATTTTGATTTTCCTTTACCAAATTGTAACTTATTATTTTCGCATCTGGATTCTTTTCTTACTCCGTTCAATTTTTCTCTGATTACTGATATCAGTTCACTCGGAAGTGTGTCATTATTACGTTTAGTAATCAAAGCGTGTAGCATTAGACCATGGTTTAGTTCACAGGAAGTCTTCATTTCGTAAAAACCTAAAAAAAATAAAAATTCAGAATGGGGGGAGAAGACTAGTTCTTTAGGGTCTGCTAAGGAAAGACCATTCGGGTTCCATTTTCGAGAACTACACGAAAATAGAAAATCTAATTCTAACAGAAATACATATTATCCTTTAAAGACTTGATTCTCCCCACACTTGGTTAGCTGTGGTATCGAAATTGTGATTAACTTCGTTGTCGACTACCATCGGACTATCTATGTAGTGTTTAACTCTGTGACCATTAACTTTAAATTCAATCCCATTTGAATTTATTAATTCTATCATTCCGTATGGGAAAACTCTTTTGACTATGAATGGTCCAGACCATCTTGATTTTAATTTTCCAGGAAATAGCTTGAATCGTGAATTGAAAAGAAGAACTCTGTCTCCTTCCTTAAATTCTTTTGAACTTCTTATTCTTTTATCATGCCATTTCTTCGTTCTTTCTTTATAGATTAACGAATTTTCGTATGCTTCATGTCTTAATTCTTCTAATTCGTTTAGTTGACTTAATCGTAGACGTCCAGCTTCATGTAAATCAAGATTACATGTCTTCAAAGCCCAAAATGCTTTGTGTTCAATTTCTACTGGAAGATGACATGCTTTTCCGTAAACGAGTTTAAAAGGTGTGGTTCCAATTGGAGTTTTGTAAGCTGTTCTAAAAGCCCAGAGTGCATCCTCCAATTTAATGGACCATTCCTTCGGATTTGATCCTACGGTTTTCTCTATAATACGTTTTAAAGCTCGGTTGGTATTTTCAACTTGTCCACTTGTTTGTGGATGATAAGCAGTGGAGATTTTATGAGTTACTCCATATCTTTTAAGAACTTTCTCAAGTTGATTATTACATAAATGAGTTCCCCGATCACTTATTAAAGCTTTCGGTGTTCCAAACCTTGCAAAAAGACGTTTTAAAAAGTTGACTACAACTCGTGCATCGTTAGTTAGGAGAGCTTGTGCTTCCGCCCATTTAGATACATAATCAATGGCTACGAGAATGTAGAGATTATTATGAGATTTTGGAAATGGACCCATAAATTCAATACCCCAAATATCAAATACTTCACATACTTGAATGACATTTTGTGGCATTTCATCACGTTGACTTATTTTTCCGGCCCTTTGACAAGCATCACAGGATTTGCAAAGAAGGTGCGCGTCTTTGTAAATTGTAGGCCAATAGAATCCAGCATCATAAACTTTTCTTGCTGTAAGTTGAGGCCCATAATGCCCTCCTGTTGGTCCTGTGTGACAATGGTTTAAGATTTGATTGGCTTCATCTCTGAATACACATCGGCGTATTATTTCATCGGGACAACTTTTAAACAAATGTGGATCTTTCCAGAAATAGTGTTTTATATCACTGAAGAATTTATTTCGTTTTTGGTACGATAATCTTTTTTCAAGGAATCCACATACTAAGTAGTTTGCATAGTTTGCAAACCATGGAATTTCATTATGATCTATCTTCAATAGATATTGTAACATCCCAAATATTTAAGGTATTATTTTATGTAAATTTTAATTGCTAAGAAATTATATGGTAAAGGTTGTTTTATGTTAAATGGATAAAAGTTAAGTTTATTGGTTAAGTTAAGAAGGACTAATGGTGCAAAGTTAGAATTAAGGACTTCCCTAACTATAGATGTGATGGGGAGGGTAGAAAGTGTAAATTGTGCAAAGCTAGTTTAAATAAAAGAAAAAGAAAATGCAGAATTTTTATTAGTACACAATAAATTAGAAATTGTGTGTGTGTGTCTGTAAGTGGCGACCCAAGAGGAAGAGCAAGGAGAAATCATCAATTGTTAAAATTGTGTTCATGCAAGCTTGATTTAGTGAAATCTAAGACATCTTAAGCACTCTAGCAAGTCTTGAATCTTCAATTTCATCCTCTTTGTGCATAATTAGAGTTCTTGAACTCTAAAAGCTAAGGTATGAGTTTCTATGACTAAGTGTTGCTATTGTTGGATGATTGTGATGAATTTTAGGCTTAAATGTTGTTGTTTGTTGTTATTGTGCACACTTGTATGATTGAAAACGAATTTGTTAGTAATTTTAGGAATAAGTTCAAGTATGAACTTGCATTATGAAAGTATGGAATGATTATGGTCAATTTGATGATGTTCTAGCTTAAATTCTAGTCATGCACACTAAGTGTTTGATGAAATGCCTCAATGAAATGTTGATGTGTTCTAGTTAGTAATTTTGAAGAAGAATGTTCATGTATGAATTATTGTTATTGTTGTAAGTCATAGAATTTGAATAATTGATAATTTAGGGTTGCTAGTAATGGAAATGGATTTATGCACATTTGATATTTAATGGAAGAATTGAAGGAAATTGCATGTTATGGTTAAAAGAGATGAACTAGAGATTTGCATGATTAAGGAAAATGATGTTGGATTGATAATGTTGTTATATTAGAAAAGATGAGATCAAAGGCTATGTGTGAAATTGTTCTTGTGTATTTGATGTGATTAGGGGGTTAAGTAAATGTGTAAGTGTATGAATGTGTTAAAAGCTTGTGAAAGTTGTGATTTTGATTAAGTTGTGTTATTAATGAGATTAGCTCATGTATAGGTGCTAATCAAGGTAAAGGAGCCTCAAGTGACCAAGGAAATCCTTTTAATCAAGGTGAGTTTATAGGGGGTAATATGGGCGGGTCAAGAGTGGCTTAGTGTTCTCGGATTGCATCCGTGCAAGAGAGTAACGACTAAGTGCACTAGTTATGTAGCTTAGATAGAACTATTGGGTTAGCTCAATAGTTGTATCTATGGTTGATGTTTAGCTTAGGCAAGGTTATCACATTGCTAGTAATCTTGCCTATGGTTCGTGTTAGCTTAGACACTTTGGGTGTCTACGTATGAGATGATGATAGCTTAGGCATATTTAGTATGTCTATGGTTAGCTTAGACATGATTACTAGGTTCGGCCTAGTAAGTCATGTCTATGGTAAGAATGATCGGATCCGAAAGTATGCAAGCAACCTAAGGGTTGAAGGATAAGTGTTTCGATTATGCCCAAATGATTTATGTTTATGTTTTATGTTTATTGCTTTCCTATAACTCACTAAGTGTAAAAGCTTACCCCCATGATGTTTTATGTTTTAGGTGCTAAGGTTCATCGTGAAGGTAAGGAGCTCGTGTGAAGTGCTAGAGGAGCATTGGCATTAGCGTAAGTGGTATTGCAAGTCCCTTTTGTAATCACGCTCTATGGTTACCGCTTATCAAACGCCATGTATTTGAAGTGTCATGTTTGTCATTATTGAATTTGGGACCAAATGATGGTTTTGTTTCATGAAAACACGTTTGATGTCTAAATGTTGATATTAGATGGTATACGATGTTAGAAACTGATTTCAGATGTTTGGGTATGAATAATGTTGTTTTATATGTGTTTGAGAATGATGGAATGTGCAAAAGTTGGTTTATATACAATGTTGCAGGTCAGGCACCCGGAACAGGGTTATGTCGCGCCGCGGCAAAGGGGTCCGCGCCGCGGCAATGCACTGAAGTTCAAAACAGAACCAGGGTTAAGGAGTCTAAAACTTTATGTGTTTTTTCGCGCCGCGACAAGGCTTGCCGCGCCGCGGCATAAGCCTTGTCCGGCCAGTGACTTGAATTTAAAAAAAAAAAAAAAAAAAAAAAAAAAAAAAAAAAAATTTACTCGATTCAAGGCGTTAAAAGTTGGTATCAGAGCTGTGGTTTAAGGGACTTGGATAACCCACGATAGGGATTATCTAGGCTTAAACCATTGTTGTGAAAGGATAAGCGGTTTAGGACTTGCATAAGTGTTTAAGTCGTATAGTTGTGCCATGCTCCATAGGGTAGAGTCATTGACAAGACCCATAGAATAATGAATAAGATTACGAATTGGTTTATGTAAGGAGTTTGATACTCGCTAGCCATGATGTCGTGGTAGACTAGATGTGTAATGAAATGGTGTAATAACAACAGGCCATTGCTATTACTTCATTCTAGTACACATGGACGTCTACGATGGTCATGGTGAATCGAGTTAGGAATTCTTTCGAATGGTTTGATTTTGTTGAATAATGGTGTTACCGGTATTTGAACTAATGGGTTGATTGTGATTTTCAGTATGGCTATTGTATCACCAAACCGAGGTCAAGATGAGGATGATGAGTACGTCCGCACCCCATCCACGGAGTCTATAGAAGACTCTCACAACGAATCGGAAGAAGTTAACATGCCAAATGACATTTCGGGGCAAATAGGGCAAGCCTTGATACGTTATACTCCAACTTTGTTAGAGAAGATTAAGACGTTGATCAATGATCAATTAGATGAGAAGTTAAAGACTTTTGTTGCTAATAACCCTACCTTAAGAGGTGAAGGGGGAAGTGGAGTAAGACAAGAAGAGGTAGAAGCCCCTAAGAGAAAGGATGACCGTTTTGAATATAAGAACTTCGCAAATTGCCATCCTCCCGAGTTTCATGGTAAGGTTGACCCTATTGTTAGTCAAAGATGGATTGATGAGATTGAAGAAACTTTCATGTTGTGTGAATGCCCCGAACATTTGAAGGTAATTTATGCGGCTCATCAAATGAAGGGTAGTGGTTACGAGTGGTGGAATTTCATAGTTAAATCTCATGGGCGAAACGTGGCTACAAGTTTCTCATGGGACAAGTTCCGTGAAATGTTTATGACTCAATTTGCTCCACCCGCCGAGGTTAGTAGGTTGAAATCCGAGTTTATGAATATAGAGCATGGAAGTAAGTCGGTGACCGAGTTTAATGCCGAGTTTAATGACAAGTCTCGTTTTTGTCCGGACTTTGTGTCAAGTCCCAAGTTGATGATGGATCATTATCATGAAAAGTTGAATCCCGAAATAAGTGAGTTTATCGATAAGAGTACTTATAAGACTTTAGCCGAGATGATGAATCGAGCACTTGTTAGAGAACACGAACTTAGGAAGAGGGCGGCGTTTAAGCGAAAGTTAGATCAAGACTCTAAGGCGATGCAAAATGTTAGTCCGAAAAAGGGTAAGTTTGGTTCCGAATCCCCGCACAAGTCAAAAGGGGGTTTTGTGTCGGGTAAAAGCGGTGGGAAAGAAGCCAAGTTGTGTACTAGGTGTGGTAAGAATCATACGGGTGAATGTAAAGCGGGTACTACCGATTGTTACTCTTGCGGTAAGCCGGGACATAGGGCCGCCGAATGTCCTAAGAAAGGTAAGCAATGTTATTATTGTTTTGAGAAGGGTCATTTTCAAGCCGAATGTCCGGAATACAAGAAGGATTTGGCTAGTGGTAATGTTAAGAAGGAGGTTAAGACGGAACCGAAGACTAGTGATAGCCGACCAAGGGCCCGAGCTCATCAGATTACCGCACTCGAAGCGAAGGAGTCCCAAAATGTGGTGTCAGGTACCTTTATTGTAAACTCTTTACCTGCGCATGTTTTGTTTGATTCCGGTGCTACGCGGTCGTTTGTATCATATTCTTTTTGTAAGCATTTTAATATGACCCCAAGTATGTTAGAACACCCATTAGAGGTTGAAATAGCGGATAATAAGACTGTGATGGTGTATAGTATCATTAAGGGGTGTGAAATTATTTTGGATGATGAAAAGTTTGTCATTGATTTAATACCCATGCATATGGGGGAATTTCAAGTAATAGTGGGCATGGATTGGCTAGACGACAATGAAGGAATAATTTTGTGTCGTAAGAAAATTGTGTTAGTTCAATCACCTAGTGGGAAGGTTATATGGATTTATGGGGAAAGAGCTAGGCGTGCTATTCCTATATGCACGTATGCTAAGGCTAAAAGGTTTTTGTCTCACGGGTGTTGTGCGTTTTTGGCACATGTTGTGGATAATTCGAAAAAGATTGTTGATTTAGATGATGTACCGATAGTTAACGAGTTTCCGGATGTGTTTCCAAGTGAATTGCCCGGTGTACCTCCCGAGCGTGAGGTAGAGTTTAGAATAGATTTGATACCCGGGGCCACGCCAATTGCCAAAGCTCCATATCGATTAGCCCCATCGGAAATGAGAGAAATGATGACTCAATTGCAAGATTTGATAGATAAAGGTTTTATACGTCCTAGTAGCTCACCTTGGGGAGCTCCGGTTTTATTTGTGAAAAAGAAGGATGGAACTATGAGAATGTGTATTGATTATCGAGAATTGAATAAAGTCACGATTAAGAATAAGTATCCGTTGCCAAGGATAGACGACTTGTTTGATCAATTACAAGGTGCTAGTTTCTTTTCAAAGATAGATTTAAGGTCGGGTTACCATCAATTGAAGGTGAGGGAAGAAGATGTCCCTAAAACAGCTTTTCGAACAAGGTATGGTCATTATGAGTTTGTGGTTATGCCGTTTGGATTAACAAATGCTCCGGCCGCGTTTATGGATTTGATGAATAGAGTTTGTCGACCGATGCTTGATAGGTTTGTAATTGTGTTCATTGATGACATTTTGGTATATTCTAAGAGTGAAGAGGAACATACGGTACATTTAAGACAAGTATTAGAGACTTTAAGAAGAGAAAGATTGTTTGCTAAGTTCTCTAAGTGAGAGTTTTGGCTTCGTGAAGTTCAATTTTTGGGCCATGTCATTAACAAGAAGGGTATTTGTGTTGATCCGGTGAAGATAGAGGCAATTATGAGATGGGAACCACCTACGAATCCTACCGAGGTGAGGAGTTTTCTAGGTTTAGCGGGGTATTATCGGCGATTTATACAAGATTTTTCTAGAATAGCCACCCCACTCACCAAGTTGACTCGTAAAAGTGTGCCATGGAGATGGGAAGAAAAGCAAGAACAAGCGTTTCAACTCCTTAAGGAGAAGCTCGTTCAAGCTCCCATATTGGTTTTACCGGAAGGGAATGAGAACATGACGGTTTATTGTGATGCTTCTAAGAAAGGCTTAGGGTGTGTATTGATGCAAAATGGGAAGGTCATAGCTTATGCTTCCCGACAATTGAAGGAACACGAGAAACGTTATCCCACACATGATCTAGAATTGACGGCCGTAGTTTTTGCTTTAAAGATTTGGCGTCATTATCTTTATGGTGTTAAGTTTTCCATTTATACCGATCATAAGAACTTAAAGTATTTGTTTGATCAAAGGGATTTGAATGATAGGCAAAGGAGGGGTCTTGATTTAGTGAAAGATTATGATTGTGAGATCTTATATCACCCCGGAAAAGCGAACGTGGTGGCGGATGCTCTTAGTAGGAAGTCGAGTCATCAACCGATTAAGATAACAAGTTTGGCTATGGTAATAGCACCTCAAATATTTGATGATATTCGTGTTGCACAAGGTGAAGCATTATCGCCCGAAAACGTGAGAAAAGAAAGAATCAAGGGGCAAGTTGACGATTTTGTGGTAGATTCTCGTGGTTTAAGGCTTAGATATGGGAGAATTTGGGTACCTTTGCAAAGTGATGTTAGAAGTGAGCTCCTTGACTTAGCTCACAAGTCTAAGTATTCGATTCACCCCGGTGCTACGAAAATGTATAGAGATTTAAGGAAAGACTATTGGTGGCCGGGAATGAAGAGGGATATAGTTAAGTATGTGTACAAGTGTCTTACTTGTCTTCAAGTGAAAGCCGATCATCAAATGCCCTACGGTAAAATGCAACCTTTAGAGGTACCGGTGTGGAAATGGGAGCATATTACGATGGATTTGGTGACTAAGTTACCTAAGACCCCTAGACAACACGATGCAATTTGGGTTATTGTTGATAGATTGACTAAGAGTGCATTATTTTTGGCAATAAGAGAAGCTTCGTCGTCGGAAGCAATGTCAAAGTTATATATGAAAGAAGTTGTTGCAAGGCATGGAGTGCCGGTTTCTATTGTTTCGGATCGAGACACCCGATTTACATCGCAATATTGGAGAAAGTTTCAAGAGGAAATGGGTACTAAGTTACATGTAAGTACCGCGTTTCACCCGCAAACGGATGGTCAAAGTGAGCGGACTATACAAACTCTCGAGGATATGTTAAGAGCATGTGTTATCGATTTTGGTGGTAGTTGGGATACTCACTTACCTTTAGTTGAATTTTCATACAACAATAGTTATCACTCTACAATTGGAATGGCACCATATGAGATGTTGTATGGAAGGAGGTGTAGAACCCCGATTTGTTGGGGCGAAGTAGGTCAACGGGAATTAGGAAGCACGGAAATAGTACAACAAACCACCGAGATGATTGACCAAATTCGTGAAAGAATAAAGGCGGCACAAGATCGACAAAAGTCTTATGTAGATAAAAGGAGAAAACCGATAGAATTTCAAGTAGGTGATAAAGTGATGCTAAAAGTTTCTCCATGGAAAGGCATCATTCGTTTTAGAAAGAGGGGAAAATTGGGTCCAAGGTTCGTGGGACCATTTGAGATAGTGGCGAAAGTTGGGAAGGTAGCCTATCGTTTGGCTCTACCCGATGAATTGAGTAATATACATGACACGTTTCACGTGTCACAATTGAGGAAATGTTTGACGGGTGAATCAACCTATGTTCCTTTGAATGAAATTGAGGTCGATAATAAGTTAAGGTATGCGGAAAAGCCGATAAAAATTATGGATCAAAAGGTTAAGCACTTGAGGAATAAGTCGGTAATATTATTGAAGGTATTATGGCAATTTAGAAAAGGTTCCGAGTGTACATGGGAACCCGAAGAATGGCTCTTGAAGTATTATCCGTCGTTGCATCAAGAATGGTTCGCGAGGACGCGAACGATCCAAGAGGGGGAGAGTTGTAACATCCCAAATATTTAAGGTATTATTTTATGTAAATTTTAATTGCTAAGAAATTATATGGTAAAGGTTGTTTTATGTTAAATGGATAAAAGTTAAGTTTATTGGTTAAGTTAAGAAGGACTAATGGTGCAAAGTTAGAATTAAGGACTTCCCTAACTATAGATGTGATGGGGAGGGTAGAAAGTGTAAATTGTGCAAAGCTAGTTTAAATAAAAGAAAAAGAAAATGCAGAATTTTTATTAGTACACAATAAATTAGAAATTGTGTGTGTGTGTCTGTAAGTGGCGACCCAAGAGGAAGAGCAAGGAGAAATCATCAATTGTTAAAATTGTGTTCATGCAAGCTTGATTTAGTGAAATCTAAGACATCTTAAGCACTCTAGCAAGTCTTGAATCTTCAATTTCATCCTCTTTGTGCATAATTAGAGTTCTTGAACTCTAAAAGCTAAGGTATGAGTTTCTATGACTAAGTGTTGCTATTGTTGGATGATTGTGATGAATTTTAGGCTTAAATGTTGTTGTTTGTTGTTATTGTGCACACTTGTATGATTGAAAACGAATTTGTTAGTAATTTTAGGAATAAGTTCAAGTATGAACTTGCATTATGAAAGTATGGAATGATTATGGTCAATTTGATGATGTTCTAGCTTAAATTCTAGTCATGCACACTAAGTGTTTGATGAAATGCCTCAATGAAATGTTGATGTGTTCTAGTTAGTAATTTTGAAGAAGAATGTTCATGTATGAATTATTGTTATTGTTGTAAGTCATAGAATTTGAATAATTGATAATTTAGGGTTGCTAGTAATGGAAATGGATTTATGCACATTTGATATTTAATGGAAGAATTGAAGGAAATTGCATGTTATGGTTAAAAGAGATGAACTAGAGATTTGCATGATTAAGGAAAATGATGTTGGATTGATAATGTTGTTATATTAGAAAAGATGAGATCAAAGGCTATGTGTGAAATTGTTCTTGTGTATTTGATGTGATTAGGGGGTTAAGTAAATGTGTAAGTGTATGAATGTGTTAAAAGCTTGTGAAAGTTGTGATTTTGATTAAGTTGTGTTATTAATGAGATTAGCTCATGTATAGGTGCTAATCAAGGTAAAGGAGCCTCAAGTGACCAAGGAAATCCTTTTAATCAAGGTGAGTTTATAGGGGGTAATATGGGCGGGTCAAGAGTGGCTTAGTGTTCTCGGATTGCATCCGTGCAAGAGAGTAACGACTAAGTGCACTAGTTATGTAGCTTAGATAGAACTATTGGGTTAGCTCAATAGTTGTATCTATGGTTGATGTTTAGCTTAGGCAAGGTTATCACATTGCTAGTAATCTTGCCTATGGTTCGTGTTAGCTTAGACACTTTGGGTGTCTACGTATGAGATGATGATAGCTTAGGCATATTTAGTATGTCTATGGTTAGCTTAGACATGATTACTAGGTTCGGCCTAGTAAGTCATGTCTATGGTAAGAATGATCGGATCCGAAAGTATGCAAGCAACCTAAGGGTTGAAGGATAAGTGTTTCGATTATGCCCAAATGATTTATGTTTATGTTTTATGTTTATTGCTTTCCTATAACTCACTAAGTGTAAAAGCTTACCCCCATGATGTTTTATGTTTTAGGTGCTAAGGTTCATCGTGAAGGTAAGGAGCCCGTGTGAAGTGCTAGAGGAGCATTGGCATTAGCGTAAGTGGTATTGCAAGTCCCTTTTGTAATCACGCTCTATGGTTACCGCTTATCAAACGCCATGTATTTGAAGTGTCATGTTTGTCATTATTGAATTTGGGACCAAATGATGGTTTTGTTTCATGAAAACACGTTTGATGTCTAAATGTTGATATTAGATGGTATACGATGTTAGAAACTGATTTCAGATGTTTGGGTATGAATAATGTTGTTTTATATGTGTTTGAGAATGATGGAATGTGCAAAAGTTGGTTTATATACAATGTTGCAGGTCAGGCACCCGGAACAGGGTTATGTCGCGCCGCGGCAAAGGGGTCCGCGCCGCGGCAATGCACTGAAGTTCAAAACAGAACCAGGGTTAAGGAGTCTAAAACTTTATGTGTTTTGTCGCGCCGCGACAAGGCTTGCCGCGCCGCGGCATAAGCCTTGTCCGGCCAGTGACTTGAATTTAAAAAAAAAAAAAAAAAAAAAAAAAAAAATTTTTACTCGATTCAAGGCGTTAAAGATATTCATCAGGAAAGTTGTCTTGTATGGTCGATTCATTTAGAACTTCTAATTCGGGATTTTCAAGACGAGAAAGATGATCAGCTGCGAGATTTTCTGCTCCTCTTTTATCTCAGATTTCAATATCAAACTCTTGTAAGAGTAAGATCCAACGGATTAATCTTGGTTTGGCATCTTGTTTCGAAAATAAGTATCTAAGAGTAGAATGGTCGGTATAGACCACCGTTTTAGCTAGAACGAGATATGATCGAAATTTGTCAAAAGCAAAGACAATAGCAAGGAGTTCTTTTTCAGTAGTTGTGTAATTCGTTTGTGCTCCTTGTAACGTCTTACTAGCATAATAAATAGGTTGAAATCGTTTTTCAATCCTTTGTCCTAAAACGGCTCCCATTGCAAAATCACTTGCATCGCACATTAGTTCAAACGGTAAATTCCAATTTGGAGTTATCATGATCGGCGCATTAGTGAGTTTCTCTTTAAGAACATTAAAAGATTTGATACATTCATCTGAAAAGATGAATGGAGCATCCTTTTCTAGGAGTTTATTCATAGGAGTGGCAATTTTAGAAAAATCTTTAATGAAACGTCGGTAAAAACCGGCATGCCCTAGAAAACTCCTAACTCCTCTAACATTGGTGGGATGTGGAAGTTTAGCAATTACATCTACTTTAGCTCTATCCACTTCAATTTCTTCCTTTGAAATTTTATGACCCAGAACGATGCCTTCTTTAACCATGAAATGGCATTTCTCCCAATTAAGAACTAGATTTAATTGCTCGCATCTAATCAGCATTCGTTCAAGATTAGTTAGACATGTTTCAAAAGTATCACCGAAGACTGAAAAGTCATCCATGAAAACTTCCATGCATTCTTCTCTCATGTCGTGAAAAATCGCCATCATGCACCTTTGAAAGGTTGCAGGGGCGTTACAAAGTCCAAATGGCATGTGTTTGTAAGCAAAAGTACCATAAGGGCACGTGAATGTGGTTTTCTCTTGGTCCTCGGGTGCTATTGGAATTTGAAAATATCCGGAAAAACCATCAAGAAAACAATAGTAACTGTTTCCGGCTAATCTTTCCAACATTTGATCAATAAAAGGTAAGGGAAAGTGATCTTTTTTGGTGGCGTCATTTAATTTTCTATAATCAATACACACACGCCATCCTGTTACAGTCCTAGTCGGAATAAGCTCATTTTTCTCATTTGTAATAACAGTCATGCCACCCTTCTTAGGTACGCATTGAACTGGGTTTACCCATGGACTATCAGAGATTGGATATATTAAACCTGCATCTAGCAGTTTAATAATTTATTTTTTAACAACATCTTGCATATTAGGATTTAGTCTTCGTTGGAATTGCACATACGTTTTATGACCTTCTTCCATAAGGATTTTATGTGTGAAATACGAAGGACTTATTCCTTTAATATCATGAATCTTCCATGCAATAGCTGCTTTATGAGCTTTTAACACAGAAATGAGTTGTGATTTCTCATTTTCAGTAAGAGAAGACGATATTATTACAGGTAATTCAGATTCACCATGTAAATAAGCGTATTCCAAATGGTTTGGAAGTGGCTTTAACTCTAATGTCAGAGGTTCTTCTATCGATGATTTATATCGATATCTGTCTTCTTCTTTTAGCATTTGAATTTCTTCTGTTGTTGGTTCATATCCATTAGCTATTAGTGTAGCTAACATTTCAGTTTCATCAATTGGTTCAGTTCCTTCTCCTAAAGAACATTCTCCTGTTCCTTGTAATTCTGGAAATTCTTCTAACAATTCTGCATGTGAATCTATAGTTTGAATATAATAACATGTATCATCTGCAGATTGTGGTTGTTGCATTGCTCTATCAACTGAAAAGGTAACACCCTCGTCCTCTATACTTAGGGTCAGTTTCTTACCAAACACGTCTATCATTGCTTTAGCCGTGTTTAAGAATGGTCTTCCTAATATGAGAGGAACTTGAGAATCTTCTTCCATGTCCAGAACAACAAAATCTACTGGAAATACTAAAGTACCAACTTTAACTAGCATGTTCTCCATTATCCCTCTAGGATATTTTATTGATCGATCGGCTAGTTGTATACTTATTCGTGTTGGTTTCAATTCTCCAAGGTCTAGTTTAGTGTATAGTGAATACGGCATTAAATTTATACTAGCACCTAAGTTTGCCAATGCTTCTATTGAACTAAGACTACCCAGAAAACATGGAATTGTGAAACTTCCTGGATCAGATAATTTTTCTGGTATCTTATTCAACAGCACTGCAGAACAATTAGCATTCATAGTAACGGCCGAGAGTTCTTCCATTTTCTTTCTATTTGAGATTAGATCTTTCAAGAATTTAGCATATCTAGGCATTCCTGAAATCACATCAATGAAAGGAAGATTTACATTTATCTATTTAAACATATCCAAGAATTTGGATTGCTCGGCTTCAATTTTCTCTTTTTTCATTTTACTCGGGTAAGGAAGTGGTGGTTGGTATGGTTTAACATAAGGTTTAGCTTTAACTATGTTATCTTCATTAACCATTTTAACTACCGGTTCTTTTTCCTTATCTTGTTCAGGTTGTGGTTCTTGTGGAGTAGGAATAGCTTCATCAGAAATTACAGGTATTTCAGGTGGTTTAAGTGTAATACCACTTCTTGTGGTAATAGCTTTAGCTGTTTCATTCCGGGGGTTAGCATTTGTATCACTAAGTAGACTTCCCGGTTTTCTTTCACCTATTAACCTTGCTAGGTTACTCACTTCTTGTTCCAAATTTTGAATAGAAGCTTGTTGATTTCTAAATGCTTGAGCATTTTGTTCATTGGTTTGTTTCTGAGATGTGAAAAACTTTGTTTGAGATTCAACTAGCTTCGTCATCATATCTTCTAAATTTGGCTTTTTATCATCGGTTTGTGGTGGTTTGTTTTGAAAATTAGGTCTTTGCTGGTTGTAAGTATTGTTGGATACTTGTTGATTACTAGGACCTTGTTGGTTGTTGTATGGAACATTTCGGTTATAATTCTGGTTTTGATTGTAAATTGGTCTTGGCGGTTGATAATTATTCTGATAATTATTTCCAGGCCTTTGGTTTAGATATGAAACATGCTCTCTTTGTTCCATTGTTAGTTCAATACTGAGACAATCTTTTGTCAAATGTGGTCCTCCACACTGCTCACAACTAATTCGTATTGAGTGAATATCTTTAGTAATCTTTTCCATTCGTCTCTCAACAGCATCTATCTTTGCAGAAATGGAATCTAAGTCATGGCTAGAATCGGCTCTAGCTGCTTTAGATGATCTAACAATGTCTTTTTCTTGGTGCCACTCATGTGAGTGGAAAGCAGTGTTATCAATAATTTTGTAAGCATCAGTTTCGGTTTTCTTCATAATAGAACCACCAGCTGCTATATCGATGTCTTTCCTTGTAGTGATGTCGCATCCTTGGTAGAATATTTGTACTATTTGACAGGTGTCTAAACCATGTTGCGGACATCCTCTTAATAACTTTTCAAATCTAGTCCACGCCTCATATAGAGTTTCATTCGGCTTCTGTGTGAACGTAACAATTTCTCCTTGAAGTCTTACGGCTTTAGATGCCGGAAAGAATTGTTTAAGAAATTTTTCAACTAAAACGTCCCATGTATCAATCGCCCCTTCAGGTAACGATTCCAACCAATCTTTGGCTTCTCCCTTTAAAGTCCAGCGAAATAACATGAGATATATCTGTTCATCCTCAACTTCTCGGATTTTAAATAGTGTGCAGATCCTATTAAAGGTACGAAGATGTTCATTTGGATCTTCCTTCGGCGCACCACTAAATTGGCATTGATTAGTCACCATATGTAGAATTTGTCCTTTGATTTCATAATCTGGCGCATTAATTTTTGGATGAGTAATTGCGTGACCTTGGCCAGTGCGTTTAGCTCGCATTCGGTCTTCCATACTTAAAGGTTCCAGATTTTCCATGATTGAATTTGTTGAATCTGAATCACTAGAGGATTCTGATGTAATGGTTCGTTTCTCAACAATCTCTGTTTGAATGATTGGTGGTTCCGGAGGAAAAATTAATGGTTCAGGATCTATGAATCGTCCCTGAATATTCTCCGGATTCTCAATTGTGAGGTTGGGTTCAAAAAATGGATTATCGGAAATTTGAATTGGAGTACTTGGTCGACTGGATGACGATTCTAAAGAAAAATCAACGGCGATAATATTTGCTAGATGTCTTGATCGAGTTACAGGTGGTGAACGTACAAAAGGTGGTGAACGTCTTGCTCGGTGCATTCACTGAATATCCTATTAGTTTTTAAAAGGAAAGAAAAATTATATAAGTTATCCAATTAATAGACTTTTCTGATTTTGCCCACGTTTCGAATAGCCAAAAGATGCAGCAGAGGGGCAGGATTCGTTTGGTCTCAATATAATTGAGTACTGTTTGGCTCCAATAACCCGGTCCACGTACAAATCCAACTATTACTACGAACCAGAAAATTTTGATGTCTATCAATTTAACCACTTAAAATAAATTTTCGTAATTTTAAGAAATTTAGATAAGAAGTAGAATAAAAATCTATGTCCTAAAAACTAGGATGTCGAGAAATAAGAAAGAAAAAGAGCGCGTCGAAAAAGGTCGAAAAAGAAAAGGGTTGAAAAATAAAAGGCGTCAAAAAATAAGAAAGAAAAAGAGTGACTTATAAAACTTTAAAACACTCGACTAACCCAACCTTATTACTATCACTAACTTAAAATTAAAATTGCAAATTGAGATTACTAATTGGAGTGATAATTGATACATAGGTAAAAGGCGTCAAAAAATAAAAATAAGAAAGTAGCGCGTCGAAACTTAAAAAGGAACTAAAAACTAAGAATTAAAAGTTGCGTCTAAAAATATTAAAGCTTAAAAGAAATACTATATCCTAAATGGCAATAACTTAAAAAGGAACTAAAACTTAAAAAGGCGTCGCAAAATTCTAGAGCACTGATAAGGCTAAAAAGGAACATATATTTTATAGCAATATCCCTCCTAAATAATAGGTTTTCATATGTAATTGTATTATATTTTCATTGTAATTGTTTAAATAAATAAGTGCGAAGACAAAAGGCGAAAACGACGATTTGAAGACGCAAATGACCAAAAAGCTCAAATGTACAAGATACAATCCAAGTGGTTCAATTTATTGATAAGAAACGTCTAAAAATGACAAAAGTACAAGTTGCGGAACGAAAACTACAAGATATTAAATTGTACGCAAGGACGTTCGAAAATCCGGAACCGGGACATGAGTCAACTATCAACGCCCGACGCAACGGACCAAAAATTACAAGTCAGTTATGCACAAGAATATAATATAATATATAAATAATTATATTAATTATTTATATTTTATATTTATATATTTATTATGTCGACAAGCTAGGAGCCAAAAGTTTGTGAGCTGGATTTTCAAACTCCGCGACTCGCGGAGTTTGAAGGCTAAAAACTTCACGACTCGCGGAGCTGTCAGAAATCAAAACTCCTATAAAAGGTCACGAATTCTGCGAGTAAAAAAATAAAATAATAATAATAATACTCTGTAATAAATAAATAAATAAATATATATATATAATATATATAGTATAGGGTAGTTTTATATTAGATTAGTTCGGGTTATGTAAAGGTTATTTTACGGGTTTTTAAAGTCGGAGCTCTGTCCGTGTACTACTACGCGATAAATAATCAATGTAAGCTATGTTCTCCTTTTTAAATTAATGTCTCGTACTTAAGTTATTATTATGCTTATTTGAGCCGAAGTAATCATGATGTTGAGCTAAATATTAAAGACGGGGTAATTGGGTTTTGTACCATAATTGGGGTTTGGACAAAAGAACGACACTTGTGGAAATTAGACTATGGGCTATTAATGGGCTTTATATTAAATTAACGATACCTCGTTAATTTAATATAAAGGTTATGATTTGACGTATCTATATATAACCACATACGCTTAATCGGACACGATGGGCGGGATATTTATAAGTACGAATTATTGTTCATTTGACCGGACACGGGGATGGATTAATAGTCAATGGACTCATTAAAACAGGGGTGGATTACATTCAGGGGTAATTGGTGTAATTGTTAACAAAGTATTAAAACCTTGGTTTACACACAGTCGATAACCTGGTGTATTCATTAAGCAAAGTATTAAGACCTTGTTACAGTTCGAATCCCCAATTAGTTGGAATATTTGACTTCGAGTATAAGGATAATTTGACGAGGATACTCGCACTTTATATTTATGACTGATGGACTGTTATGGACAAAAACCAGATTGACTTATCAAATAATCTAGGACAAAGGACAATTAACCCAGGGTAATAAATAATCAAAACGTCAAACATCATGGTTACGGAAGCTTAAATAAGCATAATATATTTTATTTCATATTTCCTCGTACTTTTATTTATTGTCATTTTAATTATTGTTATTTATTTTATATTGTCAGTTAAATATTGTCATTTACTTTACGCTTCGCTTAAAATATAAAATCGACAAACCGGTCATTAAACGGTAAAACTCCCTTTTATATATTATTATATATAATTATATATATTTTGTACAAATATAGTTGTTTAAAAATATAGTGTGCAATAAGCCCGCTCCCTGTGGAACGAACCGGACTTACTAAAAACTATACTACTATACGATTAGGTACACTGCCTATAGTGTTGTAGCAAGGTTTAGGTATATCCCATCTGTAAATAAATTAATTAAAACTTGTATTATATTTCATCGTATTTCGTAGTAAAAATATAATAGTATTTCGTACCCTACTCGCAACACATCAAGTTTTTGGCGCCGCTGCCGGGGAACTTGGCGAAACGCTAGATTTTTAATTTATTTTTGTATAAATATATTTATATATCATTTTAGAAAAACAATATAAAATTAAAAAAAACGTCTTTCAAACTCCACGACTCGCGGAGTTTGCAGGCTTAAAACTCCACGACTCGCGGAGCCGCCCTGACGCGCTGACAGAAACCCTAAAATCGCATTAATTATGGATTATTATTTATTATTATTTAAACCTAATTAGTTAATTATTAATATAATTTAGTTTTAAGTTTTAATTAATTAGTTATAATTAATTATATTTAGTTTTAATATATAAAAAATTAATACTTTTATAAAATATAAAAATAAAAATATAAAAATAATATTTTTATAAAAATTGTACTTTTTACAACTTTAAGTTTATTTTTATTTGTATAAAAAATAATATTTTTAGTGTAATATTTGTATCTTTATTGTTCGTAGCTAGTTTTAAACTTAGTTTTTTGCCATAGTTATTTTTACTTCTAGATTTTTAGGCTTTGCCGTAAAATCCCTTAAGTGCTTTTTCTTTAGACTAAGATTTAGGTGCTTTAGAATTTTGCGACGCCGTTTTTATATTTTAGTACCTTTTTAAGTTATTACCATTTGGGATATAGTTTTTCTTTTAAGCTTTAATATTTTTAGACGCAACTTTTAATTCTTAGTTTTTAATTCCTTTTTAAGTTACGACGCGCTATTTTCTTATTTTTATTTTTCGACGTTTTTCGACGTGCATTCTTTTTCTTTCTTATTTCTCGACGCTTTAGTTTTAGGACTTAGAAATTTTCTCTATTTCTTATCTAATATCTCAAACAGAAACAAAAATTATTTAAGTGGTTAAATTAATGGACGTTGACAATTTTCTGCTTCGTAGTAATAGTTGGATTTGTTAGTGGCTGAGTTGTGAGCTTCCGATTTAAAGGGTTCTGGCTCCCTGCTGCATCTTTTGGCTATTCGAAACGTGGGCAAAAGCAGAAAAGTCTATTAATTGGACAACTTATATAAGTTTTTCTATTTTTATAACTAATAGGATAATTAGTAAATGCACCACATTGTAGCTAAAATTTGGCCATCGCAATAAAATGGAAAATTTTGAAAACAAGGCTATGGAAACTCTTTTTGATATCCAAAATCAATTAAATCAATACTCTCAAACGAGTGTTGATGACAATTCATTCGGTCAATCTTGGATCACGAATGACGAAACAATATCTGGTTGTGAAATCTGTGGAGATTATCACTCAACATGGGAATGTTATTATTACGTTCCTATGAAAAATTACGCACCCACGGAACCTGAATGGCATGATTATGAAGAATACAATTCAAATTGGGATTATTCCCAAGAATATATCCAAACTCAACAACCAGTAGACGAGGAAAATTACGTGTCTGAAAATTTATTAGACAATATGAAAATCAAACTCGAAGAACTCAATGTTCAAAATGAACAAATGAGAGAGTTTGTAAACCGGCAAGCTGAAACTCTATCAGACTACACACATGTTGATCTGAGGAGTCGTGTGCAAGAAAATCTCATATCATCGAATTTTGATGAATTCGAGAGCTCCGAAATCACCAACTATCCCGATGATACTTTTTATTCAGTCTTACCAATTTCACAACATATCGACACATTAGCCTCTACCGACGAAATCATCGATCCATCAATGGATAAAGAAGAAGTAAGGGTAACAAATTGGTACTCTTGGGAATACGATAACGTTGAAAATTTTACCCCCGAGGCCAAACCGAACTTCACCATTCCACAACCTTCCAACCCAATATTCTCAATAGACGAGTCATCCACCGGAAATGAACTACGAGCTGTAATAGATAATGACACCTCGAATTTCACCCAATTGGGTAATAGAGGTGAAAACTTTGATCCTGAGAATAAAAGGAAGGAAATGTTAGGAATCGTCCACCCTATAGAAATATGTATGTCGGTGTATATCGATCCATTTGACCAAGAACCAGAAAAGAGACATATCCATTTACTAAAAGCTACACTTAAAAAAGAATTAAGTAGTGACGAACGGGTGAGTCTAAACTTTAAACCCATTGATATATTATACACCACCCGAGATGTAAATAACTGGCTCACTATTTTAATTCGTGGAACTTATTCTACCGACTTCACATGTAGTCAGCTAAGTGTGGAGAAGTCTAACCTCACTTAACGTTAAATTCGGGGTTCGGTTAATGCATAACTCGTTAATAAAAATGCATGATAAGTTAGGGTAAAAGACGCATTTTCAAAAATTATCAAACAGTTCAGAAAAGCAACCGTTTTTGAAGAAAAACATGTGTGATAAAACAAGAAGGAATGAACGATGAGGTGCACCATCTATCATCCTGCAATTTTATGGTATCTTTAACTACTTTCTACACTAATCACCCTCGTGAATTTATAATTATAGTCTGATTTCATGCAAATGAGGGCATTGCATGATCTCAAGTGTGGGGAAGGGTTATAAATTCTCTCGGGTTTGCACTTAGTTTATTTGCCAAATTTTGTGAAAATTTTAAAAATTTTCAAATAAATGAATTCAAAATCATGTTTATACATATTTATGAACGATGAAAATTTGGTGTTAATACCGAAATTATCGTTACCTCGGAAAGGACATAAATTAAGAAACAACCCAAAACGCTTGAATTCATTTAAAATGGAATATAAGAGAATAAAAAGGCAAAGAACATAATAAATAAAAGCCAAGTGTGGGGAGAATATACCAAGTTATTCAATAAAAAATTATCTATCACATGTTTCCGTAAAGTTATTGCAGGTGTTTTTGTTTTGGAATAAATAAACTGTTTTACCCGATTTACTGTAATGAAAGATGGATCTACACGATGAATCAATTCCATCATTAAAAGGAAGTAAAATCTTCCGAAAAAGACACGCGCTTCTTGATTTAGGTCAAGAAGTTGTCGTCCAGACCAACTGTAGGTTGACGAAAAATCTAGAAAAGTCATCACTAAAATCAGCAGGAAATCCACGGACCTCAGCATAAAACAGGGTCGTCAAGTGGTCAGACTTATCCTAACCATGAGAGGATCTGTCTTGTAAAATGGGGAGGGCGCCGTGCAAATTAGCTTGATAAGACTAATGAATCAGATCCCCAGAAAGGATAATCTCCTTAAAGATTAAAAATCAGCTTTTAAGACTGATATTACTTAATCCTTGAGATTGACCTTAAAGATTGAGAATTATAAGCTCATGGAATTCGATGATATCTAAACTCGAGCTTGAACGAGAAAATATTTTGATCAAAATTAAAACCGATTTGTTTTCTGAAAACCTATTTTCAATGCGTTCATTACCATTGAACGTAAAATCCTAGGAATTCACCTGGAATTCATTAGGTCACCTGAACCAAATCGGGTGTCAACCGTAAGAACGGTGGTTGCATAGCATGGTCGAAGACAGGACCTTGTGCCAGACCGAAAAATTATAAGGGTGAGCTTTACTATTGCTCCTACAAAGGATAGTAATTGCGTCCGACATGTTATAGACCATAATTAAATGCATGTCATTAGACATTGCCTTAACAGTTTCTTGTTCATCGCTTTCCTTTACAACCAGACGGTAGTTTGCCGAAAGGTAATATACGGGACAAGTGAACTGGACGTGTTGCTTTCCTAATACAAGGTTAGCAAGTGGGTAACACAAAACCATAAGTTTTGAGCTAAAATTTTCAAATCTGAAACCCACAAAACCCACAAAAATATTTTGCAACACCGGTGAAGGGTTATTCCGGAAAACTTATCTAGGGTAAAAGCTAGATTGAATTTTCAAAGATCAAATGTTTTCATAAAGATCCAATTTCCTAACGGATCTAAATTTTCATAGTCATGTGGGACTGTAAACCGCCTTTCAAATGTGCACTTTGCTTTGGAAACCGAAAGTAAATTGGCTATTTGATTGCAAGTGTCGTTGACCTAAACCCGAGGCAACTGTGGATGACACACCCACCTTTAACCATGGTTCTATCGTTACTATCATTGTTTATACCACCATATCAAAATCACTGATGTACAAAGTGTGATGAATAAAAAAGTGATTCATGTATGTTTTTATTTCAAGTTCTGTATTGCTTGAGGACAAGCAACGCTCAAGTGTGGGGATGTTTGATAAGGCTAAAAAGGAACATATATTTTATAGCAATATCCCTCCTAAATAATAGGTTTTCATATGTAATTGTATTATATTTTCATTGTAATTGTTTAAATAAATAAGTGCGAAGACAAAAGGCGAAAACGACGATTTGAAGACGCAAATGACCAAAAAGCTCAAATGTACAAGATACAATCCAAGTGGTTTAATTTATTAATAAGAAACGTCTAAAAATGACAAAAGTACAAGTTGCGGAACGAAAAGTACAAGATATTAAATTGTACGCAAGGACGTTCGAAAATCCGGAACCGGGACATGAGTAAACTATCAACGCCCGACGCAACGGACCAAAAATTACAAGTCAGTTATGCACAAGAATATAATATAATATATAAATAATTATATTAATTATTTATATTTTATATTTATATATTTATTATGTCGACAAGCTAGGAGCCAAAAGTTTGTGAGCTGGATTTTCAAACTCCGCGACTCGCGGAGTTTGAAGGCTAAAAACTCCACGACTCGCGGAGCTGTCAGAAATCAAAACTCCTATAAAAGGTCACGAATTCTGCGAGTAAAAAATAAAATAATAATAATAATACTCTGTAATAAATAAATAAATAAATATATATATATATAATATATATAGTATAGGGTAGTTTTATATTAGATTAGTTCGAGTTATGTAAAGGTTATTTTACGGGTTTTTAAAGTCGGTACTCTGTCCGTGTACTACTACGCGATAAATAATCAATGTAAGCTATGTTCTCCTTTTTAAATTAATGTCTCGTACTTCAGTTATTATTATGCTTATTTGAGCCGAAGTAATCATGATGTTGAGCTAAATATTAAAGACGGGGTAATTGGGTTTTGTACCATAATTGGGGTTTGGACAAAAGAACGACACTTGTGGAAATTAGACTATGGGCTATTAATGGGCTTTATATTAAATTAACGATACCTCGTTAATTTAATATAAAGGTTATGATTTGACGTATCTATATATAACCACATACGCTTAATCGAACACGATGGGCGGGATATTTATAATTACGAATTATTGTTCATTTGACCGGACACGGGGATGGATTAATAGTCAATGGACTCATTAAAACAGGGGTGGATTACATTCAAGGGTAATTGGTGTAATTGTTAACAAAGTATTAAAACCTTGGTATACACACAGTCAATAACCTGGTGTATTCATTAAGCAAAGTATTAAGACCTTGTTACAGTTCGAATCCCCAATTAGTTGGAATATTTGACTTCGGGTATAAGGATAATTTGACGAGGATACTCGCACTTTATATTTATGACTGATGGACTGTTATGGACAAAAACCAGATTGACTTATCAAATAATCCAGGACAAAGGACAACTAACCCAGGGTAATAAATAATCAAAACGTCAAACATCATGGTTACGGAAGCTTAAATAAGCATAATATATTTTATTTCATATTTCCTCGTACTTTTATTTATTGTCATTTTAATTATTGTTATTTATTTTATATTGTTAGTTAAATATCGTCATTTACTTTACGCTTCACTTAAAATATAAAATCGATAAACCGGTCATTAAACGGTAAAATTCCCATTTATATATTATTATATATAATTATATATATTTTGTACAAATATAGTTGTTTAAAAATATAGTGTGCAATAAGCCCGCTCCCTGTGGAACGAACCGGACTTACTAAAAACTATACTACTATACGATTAGGTACACTGCCTATAGTGTTGTAGCAAGGTTTAGGTATATCTCATCTGTAAATAAATTAATTAAAACTTGTATTATATTTCATCGTATTTCGTAGTAAAAATATAATAGTATTTCGTACCCTACTCGCAACACATCAAGCACCTAAATCTTAGTCTAAAGAAAAAGCACTTAAGGGAATTTACGGCAAAGCCTAAAAATCTAGAAGTAAAAATAATTATGGCAAAAACTATAACTTAAAATTAATTACGAGCGAAAAATACAAATATTACGAATAAATAAATAAAAAGATACAAAATATAAAAATAAACTTAAAGTTATAAAAAGTACAATTTTTATAAAAATATTATTTTTATATTATTTATTTTATAAAACTATTACTTTTATATATATAAATAAAACTAGTTAAAATTAATTATTATAAATTAATTAAAACTTAAACTAAATAATAAATTAATTAACTAATTTAGGGTTTATTAATAATAATAATTAATAATACTCCGTAATTAATGCGATTAGGGTTTCTGGTCGTGTCAGGGTGGCTCCGCGAGTTGCGGTAAACCTGGCAACAAACTCCGCGAGTCGCGGGGTATGAAATTTCAGATTAGTTGGTTTCGTTTGACAGGTTTCGTAATTATTTTATTTTTTTATTTTTCTGTTTTTAATTAATATATTTATATAAATTTAATAAAACTTATATTTTAAAAATTAAAATAAAAATAGAAATATTTTATAATTTTATAAATAAAAATCTTAAAACTAGATTTATATATATATTTTTTTTTCGGTCTTGATTTTATGTTTTAAATAAACACAAAATATTTAAATAAAACTTATATTTTTATAAAATAAAAATAAAGAAACTTTATAAAACTTTAATATTTAACAAACTCTTAAAAATATTTATATTTTTGTTTTTCTTTTTATATTTTTGAATATTTTTATATTTAAAACGTATATACTTTTATAAAAGTAGACTACAACTTAACAAAAAAAAAAAAATTTATATATAGCGTTCGCTTCGGCGTTCCCCGGCAGCGGCGCCAAAAATACTTGATGCTTATGCGAGGTGTATATGAAATAGTATTAATTTAAATACGAAATAGTATTAATTTAAATACGAAATACTATTAAATACGATACAATTTTACACAAGATATTTATTTATTTAAAGAATGGATATACTTAAACCTTGCTACAACACTTATAGGCAGTGTACCTAATCGTACAGTAGTGTAGTTTTTAGTAAGTCCAGTTCGTTCCACAGGGAAAAATCTTTAACCAAAGCTTAACGCTATATTAGTTTTAATTTATAAAAATACAAATATATAAATAAGTAATATTATTATTATAAAAGGGGGGTTTTTACCGTTTAATGACCGGTTTGTCGATTTTAAAAAACTTTAGTCGCAGTTAAAACCTAATGTAAAATATTAAATAAATAAGAGACTTAATTTAAAGCGTAAAGTAAATACCGATAATAAAATTGCGATAAATAAAAGTGCGATAAAATAAAATTGCAATAATTAAAAAGTACGATAATTAAAAGTGCAATTAAATACAATAACAATAAATAAAAGTGCGATAATTAAAAGTGCAATTAAATATAAAATAAAGGAAATTAAATATGAAATAAAAGAATTATGCTTATTTAAACTTCCGTAATCATGATGTTTGACGTGTTGATTTTAGTTTTATGCCCATGGGTTAATTGTCCTTTGTCCTGGATTATTCAATATGTCCGTCTGGTTTTTGTCCATAACAGTCCATCAGTCATAAATAAAAAGTGCGAGTATCCTCGTCAAATTATCCTTATACCCGAAGTTAAATATTCAAACTAATTGGGGACTTAAACTGTAACAAGGTTTTAATACTTTGTTTAATAATTACACCAGGTTATCGACTGCGTGTAACCCAAGGTTTTAATACTTTGTTATCAATTATGCCAAGTGTCCTTGTACATAATTTCACCCCTGTTTTAATAATTCCATAGACTATTAATCCATTCCCGTGTCCGGTTAAATGAACGATTATTCGTACATATAAATATCCCGCCCATCGTGTCCGATCGAGTGTATATGGTTATTTATAGGGACGTCCAATTGTAAATATTTATATTAAAATTAACAAACTATCATTTAGTTAAACAAATATAAAGCCCATTAATAGCCCATAGTCTAATTTCCACAAGTGTCGTTCTTTTGTCCAAACCCCAATTATGGTACAAAGCCCAATTACCCAATTTTAATAATTAGCCCAACATCATGATTACTTCGGCATTAAATAATCATAATAATAACTTAGCTACGAAACATTAAATTAAAAAGGTTGAACATAACTTACAATGATTAAAAATAGCGTAGCGTTACACGGACAGAATTTCGACTTACACCCTTACAATATTCGCTAACATACCCTTATTATTGGAAATTAAAATATATATATATATATATATATATATATATATATATATATATATATATATATATATATATATATATATATATATATATATATATATATATATATATATATATATATATATATACGTTTATAGAGAGATTGATAAAAGGATATTTAAAACGATCAAAATGCGTTAGCTTTTATAGGCATTTTTGTCCAGGGTATCTCCGCGAGTCGCGGTCCCTTTGCACTACAAACTCTGCAAGTCGCGGAGTTCGTAAACCCAGCTCACACAAGTTTGGATCCTAGTCTGCCGACGGTTTTAATATATAAATATAATATATATATATATAATTTATATAATTAATTATATATTATATTATATTTATATACATAGTTAACTTGTAATTTTTAGTCCGTTGCGTCGAGCGTTGAGAGTTGACTCTGGTCCCGATTCCGGATTTTCGAACGTCCTTGCTTATAATTTAATATCTTGTACTTTGCGTTTTGAATATTGTATTCTTGTAATTTTGAGACGTTTCTTATCAATAATTGGAACCACTTTGATTGTATTTTGTACTTTTGAGCTTTTTGGTCGTTTGCGTCTTCAATTCGTCGAATCTATCTTTTGTCTTCACCTTTTATTATTTAAATGAATATCACTTGTAAATAGAACAATTGCAACTAAAAGCTTGTCTTTCTTGAGGAATAATGCTATGAAATATATGTTCGTTTTTAGCATTATCAATTGTGTAGACTGAAAATAAATTGAAATAAAAATTAAGAAATTAAAAGGATAAGCAAGGGGTGCCTCCCAAGAGTGCTTTGTTTATCAAGTCGTTACAGCTCGACTTTTCTGGCATGTCTTCAGAATGGATCAAAGGAGAAGAGATGCTCCTACCTGTCATGGTCTTCTAGATAAGCTTTCAATCGGTGGTCGTTGACTTTGAAGTTTCTGGTAGGTCCTTCTAATTCTACGGATCTATGCGGAAAAGCGTGTATTACTTTATATGATCCACTCCATCGTGATCTGAATTTACCAGCGGATTTCTTGAATCGAGAATTAAAGGGTAGAACTTTATCTCCAGGAGCGAACTTTGTAGGTATCAGTTTTAAATCGTGTGTCAGCTTCATCCGTTTCTTGTAGATATATGACCTCTCATACGCTTGGTCTCTTAATTCAGCGAGTTTATTCATCTGCATCTTTTGATGCCTAGCGGTTACTGAAGGATCGAGGTTACATGTTTTCAATGCCCAGAGAGCTTTATACTCTAGTTTTAGCGGAAGGTGACAGGCTTTTCCATAGATCATATGGTAGGGTGTAGTTCCTAGAGGATTCTTGTAAGTAGTCAGGAATGCCCACAGAGCATCATCTAGTTTTTCGGCCCATTTATTCCCATGATGGCCGGCGGTGCGTTCTAGAATTCTCTTGAGTGCTCTGTTAGTGACTTCTGCCTGTCCGTTAGTCTGCGGATGATAGGCACTAGACATCTTGTAGGTAACTCCGTACTGTTGTATCACCTTCGTAAATTGGGTATTACAGAAGTGTGTGCCTCTATCACTTATTATAGTGCGGGGAGCTCCGAATCGGCAGAAGAGTCTCTTCAGGAAGTTGGTGATGACCTTGGCATCATTGGTTGGAAATGCTTGGGCTTCGACCCATCTAGAGATGTAATCTACTGCTATGAGGACATATTCTTTCCCATTAGACTTGGGGAACGGTCCCATAAAGTCTAATCCCCATATATCGAAGATTTCGCAAGATTGGATATTAGTCCGAGGTATCTCATTCTTCATAGAGATAATACCTTGTCTTTGGCATGCGTCGTAATGCTTTACAAGCTCTTGCGCATCTCGGAATATAGAAGGCCAATAAAATCCTGATTTGTAGACTTTTCTTGCGATTAAGTTTGCTCCATAATGACCTCCAGTTGGTCCGTAGTGACATTGGTGAAGAATCCCCGTTGCTTGCTTCTCATCTACGCACCTCCTGATGATCTGATCAGGGCAAATTCTGAACTGTTACGAGTCTTCCAAGTAGTAGTACTTAGTATCCCTGAAGAACTTCCTTCTTCGGGATGTGCTCATTCCTTTTTGTACTACTCCCGCAACTAGGTAGTTAGCTATGTCAGCGTACCAAGGGGTATCAGTGAATTATGATCCTATGTTGGCTTGTCCTAAGCTCATAAGCCGTTCTTCTGGAAATTTGTCTAATATCTTGTTCAGCAAGTTGTTCCATCGCTGGGTTCTCCAAACGACTAAGATGATCTGCTGCGATGTTCTCTGCTCCTTTCTTATCTTTGATCTCAATATCGAATTCCTGAAGGAGTAAGATCCATCGTAGGAGTCTTGGTTTAGTATCTTGCTTAGTTAATAGATATTTTAGGGCTGAATGATATGTGTAAACCGTATTTTTGGACAGGATGAGATAGGAACGAAATTTGTCGAAGGCGAAAACTACTGCTAGTAGCTCCTTTTCCGTAGTGGTGTAATTCTCTTGAGCTTCGGTTAAGGTTTTGCTGGCGTAATAGATTGGATGAAAGTGCTTATCTTTCCGTTGTCCTAGTACAGCTCCAACTGCGAAGTCACTCGCATCACACATGATTTCAAATGGTAAACTCCAATCAGGAGCTATCATGATAGGTGCATGTGTGAGCTGTTCCTTCAGATAGTTGAACGCTTGAACACATTCTTCATTAAATACAAACGGAACTTCCTTTCCGAGGAGATGAGTAATAGGTCGTGTGACCTTTAAATTTTTTTTTGATAAAACGTCGGTAGAAACCGGCGTGTCCAAGGAAACTCCTCACCGCTTTTACTATGGTAGGTTCTGGAAGC
The DNA here is from genome assembly GCF_046630445.1 of Rutidosis leptorrhynchoides. Classification (NCBI taxonomy): domain Eukaryota; kingdom Viridiplantae; phylum Streptophyta; class Magnoliopsida; order Asterales; family Asteraceae; genus Rutidosis; species Rutidosis leptorrhynchoides. The sequence goes on along the minus strand of NC_092333.1, from coordinate 574,488,604 downwards.
TTAGTTATGGTTTCAATCTTAGCCTTGTCGACTTCTATTCCTGACTTTGATATCTTATGTCCTAAAACTATGCCTTCTTTTACCATGAAGTGACATTTTTCCTAATTTGGAACTACATTCGAATCTTCACACCGGGTGAACATCTAATCAAGATTAGAAAGGCACGACTCAAACTTGTTAAATTGGATTGCATGCAACTAAGTTAAACAACATGGTTAGTAATAAATCTACTGAATTTGAGTTATGCTTATATAATATAGTTTAATATTGTTAGGCTTAGTCGAAGATCCTTTGTTTTGATGTGTTTGATTCATGATTGCATGAGAACCAAGTAATAATTAACTTTCATCTAGTAACTTGAGTTGATCTACTTGATGTTTAATAGCTTATATAATTTGTCAGTCTATATGCATGTTGATCCGCATCATAAGATTGATATGTATTATGTAATTGAATTGAATACTAAGAATTGGGATGTTAGTCATGGACATCACATGTCTAGCTTATGCTTTAAGTCCTGCTTATTGAATGATATGCAACACTTGTCTTAACCTGTTTAGGAATAATAGTTGGTCTATGATTATTATCTTGACTTGTGTTAATATAAGTTATGAAACTTGCCTAATATGATTTCCGTACAAGTTATTCATTAATGTAACTACTTTTATTATTTAATTGTTTCATTATTTTTCTTTGATTAAGCATTTGTTATTTTATTCATTAAAAATATATCTCTAAACATCTCTTTCCTAAGAGATAAAAATCTACAATCTTAAAAACACATAAAAATCTATCTTTAGTTCTTTAATAAGAGCTAAGCTATATAAATAAACAACTCTTATCTGCTTTCACGCTCTCTTGGGACGATAACCTAAAATACTACATCTGATCGGGTTTTGTTACTCGTTAGGGTGTTAAAAGTAAAATAAAGGTTTTATAAATTTAAAAGTTGAAAGGCAAATTAAGCACTACTGCACACACTTTGGACACATCAATAACCCTAGGTTTTCAAACCCACTGACAATAAACGAATATATTTGATGTATATGAAGAAACTAGCAAAAACGATAAAGATAAGTGAATTTAACGAGGTTATATGTAATCACGAATGATTACTTTAATCCTCGGCCACCAAAGAGAATTCTTTTATTAATAATTTTCGTGGATACATGTATGAGATACAATAGGATGCTTAAATAGGCAAAACAATACAAGGAAATAGCTTTGGGAGCAAGAAAACGTGTATTCTAGAATTTTCTCCCGTCAGCCCCTAGTTCGGGATCGCGAGTTTCATTCCTTCACCAGTTTCGCGATCGCTAAACTCACCCCGAACAGAAACTCCAGTCGCGAGTTTTGGACTCGCGATCTCGAACCCGTGCAGCTATTTTTCGTTTTCTCGATTCCTTGTTTAACTCGATTCTCACTCCCAACAATTAGTATATTGTTATAATTCAGTAGGCTTATAACTACCTTTAGTGGTTTGATTCTTGATGTTATAATTCAGTAGGCTTATAACTACCTTTAGTGGTTTGATTCTTGATTAAGAATGCTAATAATGAAGTGTAAGAACAAAGATGATAATGGAGAGAAAGAAAGAAACACTTTGTAAGTGTGAGAAAATGGTGCAAGTTTAATGTTTGCATTCATGGCTATTTATAGCAAAAATATCACAAGTTTAGGTAATACAATAATATTACTTTTGTGTATCAATAATTGACTATCCATTTATATATATATTTATATATTATAATACTCCCCCTTGGATAGCAATTTTGTTTGTTGAAGATCAACTGTAAGTTACTGCCTCGTTAAAAACCTTGCTAAAGAAAACCCAGTGGAAAAAAAACTTTAGCTAAGGGAAAAAGAGTGCAGCATGGAGTTGACTCCCCCTCAAGTAGACATCGCTTCAGTTGTTACATCTTTTGAACATGTCTCATACCAATGTTATGAACGTGTGTTCTGAAAATAGCAGTTGGAAGTGCTTTCGTGAAAAGATCAGCAGAGTTTTTGCTGGATTGAACATATCTCATTTCAATCTCGTTGTCCTTAATGAGATTTTGAGTGTATGAGAAGAATCTAGGAGGTATGTGTTTGGTTCGATCACTTTTGATATACCCTTCTCTCATTTGTGCTATGCAAGCTGCATTATCTTCATAGATAATTGTTGGACTTTTATCGCGTTCTAGTCCACAAGAATCAGTAATGATTTGTGTCATTGATCTCAACCAAAAACATTCCCGAGTAGCTTCATGTAATACAATCACTTCGGCATGATTTGATGATGTAGCAACAAGTGTTTGTTTTTGAGAACGCCATGATATTGCAGTACCTCCATTTAGAAATACATATCCAGTTTGAGATTTAGCTTTATGTGGATCAGATAAATAACCTGCATCAGCATAACCAACCAAATCTTGTTTTGATTCGTTAGAATAAAATAATCCTAAATCAGTAGTTCCTCGAAGGTATCGAAATATGTGTTTGATCCCATTCCAGTGTCTTTTGGTAGGAGCAGAGCTGAACCTTGCCAACAAATTAACTGTAAAAGAAATGTCAGGTCTTGTACAATTTGTAAGATACATAAGAGCTTCAATTGCACTAAGATATGGTACTTCTGGTCCAAGAATATCTTCATGATCTTCACATGGATGAAATGGATCAGTTTCAACATTGAGTAATCTAACAACCATAGGAGTACTTAATGGTTTTGCCTTGTCCATATTGAAACGTTTCAGAATCTTTTCAGTATATGTTGTTTGATGTACAAGTAAACCATTAGGCATATGCTCAATTTGTAAACCAAGGCAATACTTGGTTTTTCCGAGATCTTTCATTTCAAATTCTTTCTTTAGAAGTTGAATGGCTTCATGGATCTCTTTATTTGTACCTATGATGTTAAGATCATCAACATAAACAGCTATGATCACATATCCGGATGTTGTTTTCTTAATAAAAACACAAGGACAAGTAAGGTTATTTGTATACCCTTTGCTTATCAAGTAATCACTTAATCGGTTATACCACATACGTCCTGATTGTTTTAACCCATATAAAGATCTTTGTGATTTAATCGAATACATTTCTTTGGGTTTTGCATTTGATGCTTCTGGTACCTTAAATCCTTCAGGTATCTTCATATATATATATCACTATCAAGTGATCCATATAGATAAGCAGTCACAACATCCATGAAATGCATTTCTAAATTTTTAGAAACTGCCAGGCTGATTAAGTATCTAAAAGTAATTGCATCCATAACAGGGGAATAAGTTTCTTCATAATCAATTCCCGGTCTTTGAGAAAAACCTTGAGCTACAAGTCTAGCTTTATACCTTGTAACTTCATTTTTCTCATTTCTTTTTCGGACAAAAATCCATCTGTATCCTACAGGTTTCACATCTTTAGGAGTGAGAATAATGGATCCGAAAACTTTTCTTTTATTGAGTGATTCTAATTCAGCTCGTATTGCTTCTTTCCATTAAGCCCAATCATGTCTATTTTGACATTCAACCATAGATGTTGGTTCTGGATCATCATCATTATACATGATGTCATATGCAACATTAAATGAAAATTTCTCATCAAGATTTTTCATTTCATTTCGGTTCCATAATATTTTTGAATGTGCATAATTGATTGCAATTTCTGTATTGACATCATCAATCTCCTCTGCAGTAGGAGTACTGATTTGTGGTTCTTCTTGAACACTTTCTTTTACCTTATTATCAGCTGATTTTCTTTTTCGAGGATTTTTATCTTTGGAACCAACTGGTCTCCCACGTTTCAGACGTGGCATAGATTCTTGAGTGACTACATTATCAGTTTTCTGATTTGGAATCTCAACTCGAGCTGGAGTATTAACTGCTGGTATATATGATTTAGTCACCCTTTTTGTATCCGTGAATGCATCAGGCAATTGATTTGCAAGTTCTTGTATATGCATTATTTTTTGAACTTCTATCTCGCATTCTTTTGTGCGAGGATCAAGATACTTTAATTAAGGTTCACACCATGAAACATCATTTTCTTTATTTTTTATTTCTCCCCCAAATCTAGGAAACAATGTTTCATTAAAATGACAATCAGCAAAACGTGCTGTAAAAACATCACCTGTCATAGGTTCAATATACCTTATGATTGAAGATGTTTCATATCCAACATATATTCCCAACCTCCTTTGAGGACCTATTTTTGTACGTTGTGGTGGTGCAATTGGAACATATACTGCACAACCAAATGTTCTAAGGTGGGAAATATTTGGCTCTTGACCAAAAACAAGTTGTAGGGGGGAATATTTATGACTTTCACTTGGTCTGATGCGAATCAATGCAGCAGCATGTAAAATTGCATGACCCCATATATATACAGGGAGTTTTGTTCTCATTATCAATGGTCTAGCGATTAACTGTAAACGTTTAATCAGTGACTCGGCTAAACCATTTTGTGTATGCACATGAGCAACAGAATGTTCAACAACAATTCCTATAGACATGCAATAGTCATTAAATGCTTGAGATGTAAACTCACCAGCATTATCAAGTCTCACCTTTTTAATGATGTAATCAGGAAAATGTGCTCTCAATTTAATAATTTCGGCAAGAAATTTTGCAAATGCCACATTACGGCTTGATAACAGACAAACATGAGACCATCTACTAGATGCGTCTATTAGGACCATGAAATATCTAAATGGTCCACATGGTGGATGAATTGGTCCACAAATATCACCTTGAATTCTTTCAAGAAACATTGGTGATTCTTTCTCAACCTTAAGTGGTGAGGGTCTAGTTATCAATTTTCCAAGAGAGCAAGATATACATGGAACCATTGTATCATGAAGGATTTTTCTATCCTTCAGTGGATGTCCATGTGTACATTCAATAATTCTTTTCATCATTGTTGATCCTGGATGGCCCAATCTGTTATGCCATAAATTAAATACACCAGGATCAATATACTTTTCTTTAATCACCATATGTGCTTCTGGTACATTTATATGTGTATAATGTAATCCAGAATTAAGTCTTGGCAGTTTTTCAATCACGTGATTCTTGTTAGTAATACTTAAATATTTCTCATTTTCTGCCGTTACTGACTGATAATCATATCCATTAAGGTATATGTCAGAAAAACTCAATAAATTTCTGCTTGACTTAGGAGAGAATAAGGCATTATTAATTAAAAATGTTGTACCGTTTGGTAATATGAATTTTGCCTTTCCTATCCCTTCTATCAAGTTAGCAGCACCTGATATTGTATGTATAGTTCCTTCCGTTAGTTTCAAATCAATGAAATATTTTTTAGATTTAAGTATAGTGTGTGTAGTACCACTATCTGCTATACAGAGATCTCCACTACTTGATTGATGTTGTGTTCCAGCAGAATTCATATTAAACTTCATATATAAGAAACAAACAGTAAGTATATAAATGTTACACAAAATGTTTATTACACACAAATAGATAAAACTGAAACATTTGACATACATAGAATTGAAACATCAAACATAGAACTGGAACATTTGATAAAACATATAGAACTGAAACATTTGAGAAAATATGATGACAAAGGTTAAATCATTTTATTTATAAAAGAAAACATATTAATTTAATTCAAGAAATCTTCATATAAATCAGATGGTTGTTCAGTGACTGTTGGATCAATATTATTCACAAAATTTACTTCCTTTTCTTTACCTTTCAGCGAATCCTGATACATCTTAACAAGATGTTTAGATGTTCGGCAAGTATTAGCCCAGTGGCCCATTCTACCACATCTGTAACAAGATTCTTCAGAATTTTTAGAAGAATTTTCTTCAACATCTTGTTTAGTGGGCTTGTTTTGTGGTTGATATTTATATTTTCGTGGATTATTATTTCTTTGACCACCACGACCACGGCTACGTCCACGCCCATTCCCATTACCATAAGGATGGTTTCTACCATAGTTATGGCTTTTGGCATGATGATGGCGATGGTTATTATAACCACGACTTTGCCCGCGCCCTTGTCCCTGTTTATAATTATTTACAGTATTTGCTTCAGGGATTGCAAGTGTACCAGTAGGATGGGATTGCTGATTTTTCATTAATAGCTCATCATTTTGCTCTGCAACTAAGAGATATGAATTAGTTCAGGATATTTGTTGAACTTTAGCATTCTCAAATTTCTTTGCACTGTGATGTTGGCAGCATTCATTGTGGAGAAAGTTTTCTCCAACATGTCTGCATCACTTATTTCATATCCACAGAATTTAAGTTGTGAGACTATATTATACAGAGCTGAGCTGTATTCATTTACTTTCTTAAAGTCTTGGAACCTTAATGTTCTCCATTGATCCATAGCAGCTGGAAGTAAAATTTCTCTTTGATTATTGAATCTACTTTTGAGACCTTCCCATAAAATACGGGGATCTTCTACAGTCACATAATTATTTTGTAAGCATTCATTAATATGTTGATGAATAAAGCAACATGCCGTTGCTTGTTCTTTTTCAGAATAAGTGTTGTTTTCATTTATGGTTTCAAGAATGCCCATTGATTTAAGATGCATTTTTACTTTTATAACCCATGGCATGTAGTTGTTTCCCGTTGATTCTAAAGGAGTAAATTTAAGCTTTTTCAGATTCGACATTTTCTATTATCAAAAATTAAAACAAACAACATGATAAATTAGAGTCAATTTATATTCATAAGTATATAAACATTAAACATAAATTTAATATAACATAAATGATAAGTAGGCGACAGTGTCGACCATATGTAAGCAATCATAAATAAATGTTATATAACATAAATGATAATTAGGTGACAGTGTCGACCATATAAATATTAGATAATAGAAATATAAATGTTAGTAACATAAATGATAATTAGGCGACAGTGTCGACCATATATTATTCAGGTGGTATAACCGACCATATATCATTTAGGTGGCAGAGCCAACCATAATTAGTATTAAGATTATCGTGCTGATAACGTGTTATAATTCAGTAGGCTTATAACTACCTTTAGTGGTTTGATTCTTGATGTTATAATTCAGTAGGCTTATAACTACCTTTAGTGGTTTGATTCTTGATTAAGAATGTTAATAATGAAGTGTAAGAACAAAGATGATAATGGAGAGAAAGAAAGAAACACTTTGTAAGTGTGAGAAAATGGTGCAAGTTTAATGCTTGCATTCATGGCTATTTATAGCAAAAATATCACAAGTTTAGGTAATACAATAATATTACTTTTGTGTATCAATAATTGACTATCCATTTATATATATATTTATATATTATAACATATATATAGTTGTTCAAGGACGACATTTTAAGCAAATATACTACTGCACGTATAAGAAATAAAACTATTAATACACCAATACACTACTTTTTTTAAAAGCTACTAATATACCTCTATAATTTATCATATTCTTGAATACCTTTTTTTTTTTTTTTTGAATAGCGATTGAGATCATTTGAGGGGGACTAAACCACCCGTTGCGATCATCTCTCGTTTCGACTATGCCGATGCAGCGATAATAACCCCGCCCCCATCACTGCCCGGGAGGAAACCTTGAAACTGATCCAAGGGCACAGCCAAGTAATGAATGTGTTGCTTCTTGTGACGTTGTGAAATCCTCTCGAAAGTTAATACTTTAATCTCATTGAGTGTCACCGCTCCATTTCAACACGAGTTCTTAAAAATCTTGTAGTTTTTTCCATATTAGATATCCCACGACCCACTCAATTACTAGCCAAATGAGAATGCCGCAAGCCGTAAGATTCGGATTATTATTCCTTAATGGATGAAGTTGAAAACTACAGCCCTAAATTAAAGCATCAACATCTCTACGTGTAGCAATAACTCTTGTCCAAATACTAGAGTATATATAATATAGATATAGATGTATCATAACATGCATTAACTTTATCATCATCCTAAAACGAGCAGGGGTGTCTCAGATGATGTGCATATATATAAAAATAATAATAATAATAATGTTTATAAGGGCTCATTTTTATATCTCGAACATAGACTTATAAATTAATGAAATGCCCTGCTAAAGAACAGATGATGTAAATAGCATAACGGCACACACCAGGAACAAAAGAATGGTTCAAAGGGACGAAAGTGGCGTAAAAATTGTTGGAAACTAAACTTGATTTTGGGCTATGTGTTTTAGATTTGGGCTTGCAAGTATCCAAGTATTTTGGATCAAGATTGTAGTCCATTATGTAGAAACTTCTTGTAATATCTAGTAGTGAAAGTGTGCAGAAAAATCTTGTAAAATATCTAAAAATAATACTTAGAAAATATCTAGATAATGCTTAGGAAATATCTAGATATTAGTAGATGATGGAGAGTTCTAGACTACTCCATTGAGTAGTATAAATATAGGGCTTTACCCCTCATTTGCAATCAAGCAAAGCAATTAAGCAATAAAACAAAGTTTGCAAGATCAATCAAACTTCTAAATTATCAATCATCTCTTCCCCAAATAATATACCCAGCCTCCTATTTCCAACAAAAATATGAAGGCAGTAGAGAAAGTACATCTTTCTCTGTTTTGAGATTTTGTATTATAAGGTTCTTATGCGTTTTGGTAGCATCTTTTATATGTTTGTGTTCATTGTTTGTTTCTGAGCTCACACATATCTGTTCTTTAGGAGTTGCTTCTTTTAGAGGATGATGTGAACGCTTTAGAAGAAATGTATCCTCAAGGTGAAAAGGTGGTAATTAAAATGTACAAGGCTCTTTTAATTACAGTTTGGATGTTTTTTCACAGTTGCCTACTAATTCATGCTCTAATTTATTCAGGCAGAAGCTACTTGGGCTATGACAATTATACTTGCAATTTTTGGGTAAGTTCACACATGAATGTTTCTTATGTTATTATGTGTTTCACCCATCTAAAGAGTGTTTGCTTTTCACACATGATGCGCTTTTGTTGTTAGGTTGATTGTTTCAACTGCATGGGTTGTACACATCATAATATACCTGCTGATTGATCCCCCTCTTTCCCCATTCTTAAATGAGGTTTTCATCAAGTTGGATGATGCTTGGGGTAAGTTCAGAGTCTCTTTACAGCCTCTCATTCTAAATAAACACACATGTATTATCCATGATGCATTTTAGACCCATTTAGTTATAAATGGGTCATTTTGGGTTATGTTTTATCTCTATTGATCGTATGCTAGGTCTTCTTGGAACTGGGGCATTTGCATTTTTCTGCTTATACCTTTTGCTTGTGGTGATTGCTGGTGAAATGATGATTGGCATGCGACTAGTGTTTATTGTTAGGAAGAGATGATCGTCTGGACGTTGGGAGACACAAATTTGAGAGAAAATAACTCTATTACTCAAAAGAATAGATTACACGAGTATTTACAAAACTCACAAAAAACTCTCAAACTTACACACACTATCTAGGTTGTGATTACACTTCTCTGAGTGACTTTGGGATGATTTACAATGAAAGTTTGCATCTCTATTTATAGCAAAAATTCTATGCCGGTGAATGGTGTGAACGAGGAAGGTTGGCGAAAGTTGGCGGCCGTCATCGTGTTCAAGTTTGCTTCTTCTTCATGAGTTGTTCAAAGATGCCTTCTTTGAATATCTAGAAACAAATCTTGATTAGGCATCTAGAAGGTGAAGCTGGAATATGGCTGGAAACCATCAATTCTCCCCCTCCAGCCGAATCCACGAACATTCCAGTTATGTCTCTGCATAACTCCAACTTCTCTCGAGTCACCACCTTTGTTAACATATCCGCAGGATTCTCCTTTGTATGGATCTTCACAAGTCTCAACAGTTGTCGATCAATTACCTCGCGTATCCAATGATAGCGAATATCAATATGTTTTATACGGGAATGGTACATGGAGTTCTTGCTCAAATCTAGAGCACTCTGACTGTCACAATGTACCCTGTACTCCTTTTGCTTGATTCCAAATTCTTGAAGATAACGCTTTAACCACAACATTTCTTTTCCAGCTTCTGCGGCAGCAATATACTCTGCTTTAGTTGTGGATAATGCAACACACTTCTGTAGTATTGACTGCCATGAAACAGCTCCTCTTGCAAAAGTGTAAATGAATCCTGAAGTAGATTTCCTACTATCAGGATCTCCGGCCATATCCGCATCTGTATAGCCTTCCAAGATTGGATCAGCTCCCCCGTAACAAAGACATAGATTTGTTTTACCTTTAAGATATCTAAGAATCCATTTTACCGCATTTCAATGCTCTTTCCAAGGGTTGGAGAGAAAACGACTCACCGTTCCCACTGCATGAGCAATATCGAGCCTTGTACACACCATTGCATACATCAAACTTCCAACTGCTGAAAAATATGGTACTGATGACATCTCCCCGATCTCTTCCTTGGATGAGGGACAAGAACTCTTGCTTAACTTGAAATGGTTAGCTAATGGAATGCTAACAGGTTTGGCATTGTTCATATTGAAACGTGAAAGCACTCGTTCAATATACTTCTCTTGAGATAGCCATAACCTTTTATTCTTTCTGTCTCGGGTTATTTGCATTCCCAAAATCTGTTGAGCCTGTCCTAAGTCTTTCATATCAAAAGACTTAGAAAGTTCTTTCTTCAGCTGGTTGATCTTCGTTGCGTCTTTCCCTACGATCAAAATATCGTCTACATATAGTAGAAGAGCAACGAAATCTCCTTCAGAAAACTTCTGAATGTAGACACACTCATCTGCTGCAGTTTTCTTGTACCCTTGACTCACCATACACGAGTCAAACTTCTTGTACCACTGCCTAGGTGCCTGCTTCAAATCGTACAAACTTTTCTTCAACTTGCATACGAGGTTATCTCCTGAAATCTCAAAACCTTCTGGCTGCTCCATGTAAATTTCTTCATGTAAATCTCCATGAAGAAAAGCTGTCTTTACATCCATCTGTTCAATCTCCAAGTTCATACTTGCGACCAATTCAAGTATGACTCTAATTGAAGTCATCTTGAATACTGGTGAAAATATCTCGTCAAAATCAATCCCTTTCTTCTGTTGGAATCCTTTGACTACAAGCCGTACTTTGTATTTCACCACTTTTCCACTACCATCCTTTTTCAGCTTGAACACCCATTTGTTTTTCAGTGCCTTCTTTCCGCGTGAAAGTTCTACAATCTCATAAGTTTGATTTTTATGCAGAGAATCCATCTCATCCTGCGTTGCGAGCAACCATTTTTCTTTATCCTTATGAGTTACTGCTTCATGAAAACTCTCTGGTTCTCCATCTTCAGTAAGTAGAAGGTACTCGGATTCTGGATATCTACTCGATGGAATCCGACCTCGTTCAGATCTACGAACTTCTAGAACATTCTGAGGAGATCCACCATCATCTTGACCTTGTGATGGTGCTGGAACGTCTGGCAGATGGGGTTGTGGCTCCCCCTGCTCAGCACCGTCATCATTATCTTCTACTTCTGGCATTTCTTCTTGCACTGAAAATTCATTTCTCATGAATGATTCCGTTGTTGCCTCTGGCACCTGAGCAGCAACATTTGTCTTCTGAGATATTGTGGGCATTTCAATATCTTCTATTGTCTGGCTTTCATGGAACACCACGTCCCTACTTCTGATCACCTTTTTCTCCTTTGGATCCCATAATCTGTATCCAAATTCTTAATCTCCATAGCCTATGAATATGCATGGAGTGGTCTTTGCATCCAGCTTCTGCCTGAGCTCCTTGGATACATGTGCGTACACCAAACATCCAAATACTCTTAAGTGAGAGTATGATGGATCCTTTTCAGACCAAAGTTTCTCTGGAACTTCAAAATTCAGTGGTACTGATGGAGATCGGTTGATCAAGTAACATGCGACTCTGACTGCTTCTCCCCAGAATGGCTTTGGTAGCTTAGCCATACTGAGCATGCTCCGAACACGTTCCATGATTGTTCGGTTCATTCTTTCTGCTATACCATTGTGTTGAGGGGTACGTGGAACTGTCTTCTCATGTTGGATGCCATATGATCTGTAATAGGCATCGAACTGCCTGGAAGAGTATTCACCGCCATTGTCGGATCGAAGACACTTTAACTTCTTTTCTATCTCACGTTCTACCATGACATGGAACTATTTGAAGTAATCGAACACCTGGTCCTTCGTCCACAAGAAATATACCCACACCTTTCGAGAAGTATCATCGATAAATGTCAGAAAATATCGGTTGCCGCCAATTGATTCAACCTCTAAGGGACCGCAAACATCAGAGTGTGCCAGACTGAGTGAAAGGACCCGTTCATATACATTATAAACGATTCACAATAGTTGATTACATCGCGAGGTATTTGACCTCTATATGATACGTTTTACAAACATTGCATTCGTTTTTAAAAGACAAACTTTCTTTACATCAAAAATTGACGGCATGCATACCATTTCATATTACATCCAACTATAATTGACTTAATATTAATCTTGATGAACTCAAAGACTCGAATGCAACGTCTTTCAAAGTATGTCATGAATGACTCCAGGTAATATCCTTAAAATGAGCTAATGCACAGCGGAAGATTTCTTTAATACCTGAGAATAAACATGCTTTAAAGTGTCAACCAAAAGGTTGGTGAGTTCATTAGTTTATCATAATCCATCATTTCCGTAATAGTAATAGACCAAAAGATTTCAGTTTCTATAAATATCCGTACACTCGCAAGTGTATAAAAGTATTCTATAAGTTGTAGGCACCCGGTAACAAGCCTTAACGTTCATGTTTTACCCTCTGAAGTACACCAGATCAGGTGTGTTTAAAATAACCTCGAAGTACTAAAGCATCCCATAGTCAGGATGGGGTTTGTCAGACCCAATAGATCTATCTTTAGGATTCGCGCCTACTGTACATAGACAAGTAGTTTAATGTTACCAAGCTAAGGGTATATTTCTGGTTTAAACCCACATAGAATTAGTTTTAGTACTTGTGCCTATTTCGTAAAACATTTATAAATCAGCGCATGTATTCTCAGCCCAAAAATATATATAAAAAGGGAGCAAATGAAACTCACAATACTGTATTTCGTAGCAATTATGTATATGACGGCACTGAACAAGTGCAGGGTTTGTCTCGGATTCACGAACCTATATTAAGTATATATATTTATATGTTGGTCAATATCTGTCTAACAATTTAGGTCAAGTCGTAGTGTATCACAATCCTAATGCTCGAGACCGACATGCAAAAGTCAACAAAAGTCAACTTGACCCAAAATGACTTTCAAAATCTATACATGTTTATTATATAACTTATATATAGTAGTTTTATATATTTAAATATATTTATCAGATCTTATTATACTAAATAATACAAGTCATTTATTAATAAATAAAAATTTATATTAAAATTCATATATGATAAAAATATACTTTTATATATCTCAAGTAATAAAATTTATAAAATTCACTTAATATCATAAAAATATAGTGGTATGTATTATTAATGTAATTACATTACGTGTGGTAAAAATATCTTTGTACGCATATTTATTTGATAAAATAATATTGATAATAATAATAATGATAAAAATAATAAAATGACAGTTTCAATAAAAATATTAATTTTTAGTAATAAAGATAATTTTAGTAATAACATCAACTGATAACAGTTATAATAATCGTTTTAATAATAATATTAAAATTAATGATAATTCAATTGACCATATCTTTTAATCCGTTCATCGAAACCACACGATTTCTAAATGAAAAGTTATTAATTTTTTTCTTCAGCTTTTCAATGACATGCATATCATATAACTTATCTCAGTAGCATATGTATCAAATTCGTGATTTATCATAAACTATTTAACGACGAAACTAAGCATACAAACATGCATAATCATATATACTCGAGCACTAGTCAGGGATACACTATTAATATATAAAAGATAAGATATGAATGCTCACGTATCAATATTGTGATTCAATATTGCAGGAAAGTACGTAGACGCAACGAAAATGATAAACGTTAGGTTGACCTCACGAGCAATACCCTCGATCAATACCCATAACCTTCATAGCTATAACCCATAATTTCCTTAGCTATATCTCATTTGAAAACTTATTTTGAAATCGTCTGAATATAACTCCGTCGTAGTATTTTATGTATACTAATAATATCTTGAAATAGTACTACGTAAATATATATATATGTAATTCGATTGAGAGAGTTTAGAGAAATATATTTTCAAGTTTCTATGAAATAATGAAACCTATTGCATTCTATTTATAATAGATTTTTGAATTATTAAAGTGAATTATTAAAGTATGAATCATTAAAGTGAATTATTAAAGTATGAATTATTAAAGTGAATTATTAAAGTATGAATTATTAGAGTGAATTATTAAAGTATGAATTATTAAAGTGAATTATTAAAGTATGAATTATTAAAGTATGAATTATTAAAGTGAATTATTAAAGTATGAATTATTAAAGTTAAAGTAAAGTAAAAGTAAAGTAAAGGTAAAGTTAAAGTATAGTAAAAATATAAAACTATGTTCGTATAATACGCGTATAAAAATATATAATATTAATTTAAATCGTTATATATATTTAATAAAATAAAATATAAATATCGTTATCTTTATCATACTGGTTAAGTAATGAGTTGTCAAAAAGAATAGATTTCTTAAATCACAGTGGACCTTATAACATAGGCCCGTAATCATATCATAATGTATCTGATAATTCAATCATTTGATATTATCTCTTAATTTCTGTCGATAAATATATCGAAACAAATATGTTCATGTAAAGTATCATATATCTAATACTTTGTTAATGTTTTCAGTTAATATTATATATTATATATACATATCTATATACACATAATTGTTCGTGAATCGTCGAACACGGTCAAAGGGTAATTGATTACATGAATGTAGTTCTAAACTTTTTAAGATTCAACATTACAAATTCTGCTTATCGTGTCGGAAACATATAAAAGTTAAGTTTAAATTTGGTCGGAAATTTCCAGGTCGTCACACTGAGTAACTCTGATTTTCTCGTTGAAGAGGAATTAAACGAGACTCTATGCTGCTTACCAAACAGACAATGATTGCAAGGATCTAGTGCAGCATCCTTGTCTACATTGATAAGCTCCTTCTTTATTAGGGTAGACAACCCTTTCTCACTCATGTGACCGAGTCTCTGGTGCCATAAATTTTGTGAAGCCTCCTTTTCTGCAACATTAATACTGCCTGTGCAGATCTTCACATGAGTCTTGTACAGTGTGCCACAAATGTGTCCTCGAGCGACTATCATAGCACCTCTTGACAATTTCCACGTGCCTCTACTGAAATGACTATCATAGCCCTGTTTGTCGAGAGCTACTCCGAAAAGTAAATTCAGCCGAAGATCTGGAACATGGCGGACATCCTTCAGAGTGATTGTGCTCCCGGAACTTGTCTTTATCTTGACATCACCAATTCCGACAATCTCAGTGGAACTGGAATTTCCCATCTTCACAGCTCCAAAGTCACCAGCTTTGTATGTTGTGAAGTATTCCTTATATGGAGTCACGTGGTAGAAAACTGCAGTATCTACCACCCATTCTGTTTCTTCTCGTGAGACGTGAAGGCATGTCTCATCATGGGTTGAACAATAAGCTACATCACAAGAGATAGTCACTAATGTTTCTCCACCCTTATTCTTCGACTGTGAACTGCTTTGACCTTGTTCCTCTTTCAATCTATAGCCGTTCTTTAAACAGTTCTTTTTCATATGTCCCTCTAATCCACAATGATGGCATTTATATGTTGGTTTTCTACCATCAGCTGACCTTCCCCTGCTCTCTTGCTTCTGCCTCTCCATTTATTTTTACCACTCATTCGCCGTCTTCCCCGATTCTCTGTGACAAAGGCATGGGTCTGATCTGTGCCCATGTCCTTTCTCCTTGTCTCTTCACGGAATAGGGCATCTTTGACCATTGACATGGTAAGTTTGCCATTCGGAGCTGAGTTGCTGAGTGTTACGACCAGCGTTTCCCAACTATCGGGAAGAGAATTAAGTAGCAATAGCGCCTGAACTTCATCGCCAAGAGGCATCTCTACAGACGATAACTGGTTGACCAAGCTCTGAAACTCACTGGTATGCTCGGTAACTGAAGTTCCACTTTTGAGATTCATGTTGACTAAACGCCTCATCAATATGGCTTTATTCCGAGCAGTCTTGGCCTGGTACATGTCCTCCAACTTTTTCCAGAGGACATATGCGTCTGTCTCTTGTGCAACATGGTGGAAGACACTATGATCAATCCATTGACGGATCGGACCAATAGTTTTTCGGTTTGATTTCTTCCACTCTATCTCTTTGGCAGAATCAGGGTTTATACCCTTCAATTCAATTGGATCGAACAAATCCTTACAGCTGAGGAGATCTTCCATCCGAGGTTTTCACAACGTGTAGTTTGTGGCTGTGAGCATAATCATAGCTCCCGAAGATGATGTTGACTCTTCTATGGACATTATCACCTTACAAATAATTTTTCAACACAAACGGGGTTGAATTGTAGAAAATAGAGATCACCGTTACGTCCAGAACGGTTGAAAATGGTGGAATAGACACTTCGCGGCTTAAATTCCACTTACGGGGCAAAATTATAATTTTTATAAACTTCAGGGACCAAAAATGAAATTCTGAAAATTTCAGGGACCAAATTGTAAAATTTCAGAATTGCTACAGTACTGCTACAGTACTGCTACAGGACTGATACAGTACTGCTACAGTACTTGCTACAGTGCCGCAGTGAATTGCTACATGACTGCTACAGTGATCGTCTTCTCCGGCTAAAATTCCGGCACCGGTCGTCTTCTCCGGCGAGTTGACCAAACTTTGACCGCGTTTTATGGGCTCGTTATAACTCCGTTTAAGTCACCGTTTTTTGCGTTGGACTCGGTTCGACAAGACGAATCCAATGGTACACTCAAAATTGAATTTTGAGAAAACTTCAGAAAACCCAAAACTCGACCAACGTCTCTAACCTGGATCTTGATACCACTTGTTAGGAAGAGAGGATCGCCTGGACGTTGGGAGACACAAATTTGAGAGAAAATAACTCTATTATTCAAAAAAATAGATTACACGAGTATTTACAAAACTCACAAAAAACTCTCAAACTTACACACACTATCTAGGTTGTGATTACACTTCTCTGAGTGATTTTGAGATGATTTACAATGAAAGTTTGCATCTCTATTTATAGCAAAAATTCTATGCCGGTGAATGGTGTGAACGAGGAAGGTTGACGGAAGTTGGCGGCCGTCATCGTGTTCAAGTTTGCTTCTTCTTCATGATTTGTTTAAAGATGCCTTCTTTGAATATCTAGAAACAAATCTTGATTACGGCATCTAGAAGGTGAAGCTGGAATATGGCTGAAACCATCAATTCTCCCAACATTTATAACGATCCACCCTATGAAGTAATTACTTACTTTTAGTGATGTTTTAACCTTTTCTTTTTAATATGCTAATGATGATTTTCTGGCGGTTGCTAATATTGAAACCGATATACAGATGGGGTGCTACTTTAATGAATTCCTTTCTGTTCAATGTAGGACTCATTCTTCTTTCCTCCATCAGGTTGGCTAATCACATGCTTACATAAATCATAATCTAGTTAAAAATTCTTGTACACAATGGCACAATGGTCTTTTACTGTTTAACTTCTCTTAATTGATATTTTATATTTTTTTTCCTTTTCACTTGGACACCAAGTCCTCTTTTTTTTCTTCTCTTAATTACCTTTTTACAGTTCAATGTAGTAATAAACATGTCCTGCACATAATATTTCCTTGTTGTTTTTGAAGTTAAAGAAAGCTTGCTTGAAAGTCAAATGTGGATTTCTTTGTTTCATTTCGGTTTATCATAACTTATTTTCTTGTTCTGTTTGGTGCTTTCAGTGTGATTCAATTTTGTTCTACTGTGTTTGCTTACTATGCTCAAGCAACAGTCTCTTCGTGGAATCAAATATCTATACAAGTTAGTCATAGCTTTTATTTTTTTGCTTTTCAGTATTACCATGAGTTTATGGTTTTCTTGATTGACTTGCGCTGACTTATATTTGTCTCGCATACAGGTATAAATGTATTTCAGATTGCATTTATCGCTCTAGCGGGCTTAACCTTTGTATATTAGCTGCCTTTGTAAGTTCACTCTTACTTTTTTTGTGACATTTCCTCTGTAGAAGTTGCAACGGTTTACATTCTGAGACATCATATAACTTGCACGTTCTTTTTATGGGAAGTATATAAGCAAAAACTTGAATCATTGTCCTGTTCAATTCATACCAAGATGTTAGCTGTAACTCAATTTGATTTTTTTTATGCCAACATACCCTGATTTTTTTATGCCAAAATAACAAAAACTTATATAAATACGGAAAATGTTTTCGAATCGAAAACGTCTTTAGGAAAGATACAAGAGAGAACCCCGATGAAGTTCGCACCTAGAAAGCGGTGAACATACAAACTATCTATACCTACCTGCCTCATCTAGACTATACCGAAACAAAAACGAGACAAGATGGGGCAAGAACTAACCGGAAAAACCCAACACGCTCAACAAACTAACAAGAAACAAAACTCAAACCGAAAAGACACTACGAAACACGAAACAGAGAACTCCGAGCTCAAATATCTTTAACAAAAACTCCGAACTCAACCTGATAGGGCCTCTCATTTCGCCATCTTTAACGGAGTTCTCTACCAATCAAATTGAATTTGTAATATAACGAATTTTTTAACAGTTAACCCTTTTGTTAAATATTGCAACTTTGAAGAGCCAATGGATTGTTTTCTATCGTTTGTGTTGATTAGGGCTCGAGAAGAAAAAAGCCTAGTTGGCAGGTTTCAGCTGTCTTCTTAATTCATATTTCTTCTCTACACGCACGAATACCACAACCTCTTGTCAAATATATTTCTTCGAGAAGTAGCAGATTATCAGCAGTAGAATTTTTAAGTTGCAGAAGTTGTTTTGGTGTATTATGATCCAGTTTCAACTCCATTTGTATGTGTGTGTGTATATATATATATATATATATATATATATATATATATATATATATATATATATATATATATATACTTGTTTAAATATCATATATGTGAATATGTTTGAAGTAGTAAATCTACAAATTTACAATATATTGCTTTTATCTATTATCTATGGTATTGTGTTCTAGTTGCACATACAGTGTTGAATGTAGCTCTTTGGTCTATCTCCATAATTATAAGGTTAAAGATAAATTAGTTAAAAATCATGTGATTTTTCAAATTTTCATTTCTGTTATAAAATATCTAGATTGTGTTATAAAATATCTAGATTGAATGTTAATTTTATTATTATTATATTTCTTGCATAGTAATATTTTATACTATAAATAGACATGTATGGTAACCATTTAAGGTGTACCATTTCTCTTGAAATATCAATATCAATATTTCTTCTCTCCTTCTTCTCTCTTTTTCTCTCTTTGTTCTTATAACCATTAAAGGTAGTTATAAGCCTACTGAATTATAACACGTTATCAGCACGAAGAGCTTAGTGTAATCAAAGGATATCTCAAACGATCACGAGTCACTAATCAAGGTATGAAATTATTAATAATTTTCAGACTCGGACATATCAAATTTTGGACTACTAACATTTTGAACTACTAATTTTTTATTAAGTTCTTAGTGCATTTGTATTGTTCTTATTATATGGTTGGCTCTGCCACCTAAATTATATATGGTCGACACTGTCGCCTAACTATCATTTATGTTTACTAACTTTTATTAACTTCACTAACATTTATATTTATGTTATTTAAGTTATATATGGTCGGTTATACCACCTGAATTATATTTCTGTAATCTAACTTTTACTAACTTCACTAACATTTATATTTATGTTATTTAAGTTATATATGGTCGGTTATACCACCTGAATTATATTTTCTGTAATCTAACTCTTATTAACTTCACTAACATTTATATTTATGTTAATAAGACCTCATGATTGTACGCAACACGTCATTTGACAACACGGTACTTTATGTACGCAACACGTCATTTGACAACATGGTACCATGGGTCGAGATTAATTCCGATCAATACGAATACGACGGGGTCTTTATATGTTATCTAATATTTATGATTACTTATGAAATTAATCATTATTTATTTCATGCATACTAATGTTTATTCTTAAATTTATAATTTTAAAAGTTAAAATAAAAAAATAGTTTGTATTTTTATTAAAAGTAAATCTTAAAAGTTAAAATAAGAAAAAGTAGTTTGTACTTTTATTAAAAGTAAATCTTAAAAGTTAAAATACAAAAAGTAGTTTGTATTTTTATTAAAAGTAAATCTTAAAAGTTAAAATAAGAAAAAGTAGTTTGTATTTTTATTAAAAGTATATCTTAAAAGTTAAAGTAAGAAAAAAAAAGGGGATGGTAAAATGGAATAGTTTTTTGTCAAAAATGAAGTATTGAAAATGAAGTGGTCTCCTTCTATAACTAAAAAAAATATATATATACTTTTATCAAATGAATTTTTTTGTGGCCGACAATTTCAAACACGAGTCCGTGTTTAGTTTATCAAGAATATCTCTTGCTTTGGTGAAAGGTCACGATCACGATATCAGGTGTTGTGAAAGAATTAAAAAATTGGTCAAGTGGCCTTTTAAAAACTAGAAAAAAAAATTAAACAAAAAGTTTTTTTTATATATTTATAATTTACGGGTAACGTAAAAAAAAGGAAATTTTTTTTAAAAAAAAAAACAAAGAAAGTGTTTAAATGAGTTTTACAGAAAGGGGGAAAGCAAAGTAAAAAAAAAAAATTTTCCAAACAAAGGTAAATGAAAGTAGGACTTAATACAAGAAAAAAGTAAACATCTCCTAGACGTGATAAAATCTATCAATGATAAGTATTAGACTTGATGAGCTAAATGTGACAAAAATGTTTCAACATGTCTTATGTTAATTTTCTAAAATAAGTTATTATTATTCCGAGTTTAACACATATACATATGTTAATTAAAAATAACCTTTTTTGTTCTTATGTAGTGTTGGGTTGCAATTTTGGTTGTATGCCATAATTCCATCCAGTAGAGTGACAATAGAAAACTTTTGATGATAATCAATAAAAAACTTTTTTCCAAACTTGTCAAATGTTTTGTTAAAAACGTGACCGTTGAAAAAAGGAGGTTGAATAATAAAACTTAAAAAACAAATTATTTTTTTAAGAGTGTGCATCAAAATGGCCCGTTTAATAATGGGGAGTAAAAATATAGTCAAATTGTTTCAACGAACAAGGGTTCAATCAGATGTCTCTTAAAAAAAATCCGCGGGTACGGGTGATGGATCCAATGGATCCGCATCCACGACCCGCGGGTGCTATCCCTAATTGTGACAAGTACAAATCAACTAAAAGTCTAAAAAATAAATGCTCTTATAGGGACCAAATGTTCACAATAATTGCCTAAGCTAGATATGAAACAAATAGTTCATAAAAAGAAAAAAAAAGGTCGTTGTGCGTTTTCGGGATGATAGCCGAAATACACTTACAAAAGTAGGTCAGCCGTCAATTCTTTATGGCCATATCAACGTAGATCAATAAAATCATTTATGGTTTTGATAAAAGATTAATTAAAAATTAATTGTTTTTTGGTCTTGGATTCTCGGTAACAAAATAAAGGTTGTTTTTGGTTGCCACAACAAACAAGACAGAGGTTGTTGACTTTTGTTGTTAAACATGGCACAAGTGAACAATAACAATAGATTATTGTTTTTGAAAAGAATAATGATGCGTTAATTTTATTGTATAAAATAAAATTAAAGAAAATGGTTTTCATTGATGACTATGAACAAACGCAAACAAAGTGTTTGTGGTATTTGGTGATTAAAAAAAAAAGTGCATCTAAAGCTTCTACTGAAAATAATATGCATCTAAAGCTTCTACTGAAAATTAATGTGCAAGGTACAACGTATAACTATATGGTCAAATTCATTTGAGCCTTCGGAGTCACAAGTATATGATGTATATATATATTACTCAATTAACAAAATAGTAAATCTAAATTAATTCATATGAATAGTAAAACGAAATTAATTAATTTACTATTCACATAAAAAAGCGCATATGATAAAAAGCGCATCGCATATGATAAGCGCATATGATAAAAAGCGAATATGATGAAAAGCACAACGCATATGATGAAAATCGCATATGATTAAAAGCGCATATGGTGAAAAACACAGCGCATATGATTAAAAGCGTATATGGTGAAAAGGATATATGATAAAAAAAAACACATATGGTGATTTATAAAAAATAAAAAAAACACATATGGTGATTAATGGAAAGCACATATGGTGATTAATGAAAAGTATATTGTGAAAAAGAATCACAAATGTTTCTTGAAAGAATTCAAGGTAAGATATATGAACCAATTCATCCATCATGTGAACCATTTTGATATTTCATGGTTCTAATAGACGCATCTAGCGGATGGTCTCATATTTGTATGTTATCAAGCCGTAATATGGCATTTGCAAAGTTTCTTGCACAAATTATTAAATTGAGAACACATTATTCTGATTACACCATTAAAAGGATGAGACTTGATAATGCTGGTGAGTTAACATCTCAAGCATTTAATGATCATTATATATCTACAGGGATTGTTGTTGAACATCCAGTTGCTCATGTGCATACACAAAATTGGTTTAGCTGAATCAATAGATAAACGCTTACAGCTAATAACTAGACAATTGATAATGAGTACAAATCTCTCAATATTTATATGTGGACATGTAAATTTACATGCTGCGACATTAATTCGCATTATACCATGTGGAAGTCGTAAATATTTTCACTTAATACTTGATTTTGGCCAAGAGCCAAATATTTTCTACCTTAAAACATTGGTTGTGCAGTGTATGTTCCAATTGTATCACCACAACACAATAAAATGGTTCTTCAAAGAAATATGATAATATATTTTGGATATAAAACATCTTCAATCATAAGATATATTGAACCCATGATGGGTGATGTTTTTACAGCACGTTTTGCTGATTGTCATTTTAATAAAACATTGTTCCCTAGATTAGGGGGAGAAATAAAAATAAAAAATAAAATGATGCTTCATGATGTGAACATCAATTAAGGTATATTGAACTCGCACAAAAGAATGTGAAACGAAAGTTCAAAAATAATGCATATGCAAGAACTTGCAAATTAATTACTTTATGCATTTACAGATATAAAAAAGTGACTAAATCATATATAACAGCGATAAATGCTCCAGCTCGAACTGAAATTCCAAAAGCTGGCAATAATGTCACTGTTGAGTCTTTGCCACGCATCAAACGTGGAAGATCAATTGGTTCCGAAGATAAAAATCCTCGAAAAAGAAAATCAGCTGATAATGAGGTAAGAGAAAGTGTTCAAGAAGAACCACAAATCAATATTCCTTCTGCAGAGGATATTGATAAATGTAAATATTAAAATTGCGATAAATTATGCAATATTATGGAACCGAAATGAAACTAAAATCTCTATGAGATATTTTCATATAATGTTACAATGACATCATGAATAAAGATGATGATCTGGAACTAAAATCTGTCATTGAATATACAAAATGGACATGATTGAGCTCAATGGAAAGGAGCAATAAGAGCTGAATTAGAATCGCTCGATAAAAGAAAAGTTTTCGGATCAATCGTTATCACTTTTAAAGATGTGAAACGTATGGGATACAAATGAATTTTTATCCGAAAAGAAATGTGCAAATGAAGTTACAAGGCAAAAGTAGACTTGTAACTCAATATTTCCCACAAAGACCAGAAATGAATTAGGAGGAAAAATTATCCTCCTGTAATGGATACAATTACTTATTAGATACTTAATCAACCTGGTAGTTATTTAAATGCATCTCATGAATGTTGTTACTACTTATCTGTATGGATCACTTAATAGTGATATATATGAATATACCTAAAGGGTTAAGGTATCATAAGCATCTAATGTAAAACCCAAGGGAATATATTCCATTAAATCACAAAGATTTCTAAGTGGGTTTATACAAACGGGACGTATGTGGTATAACCGATTAAATGACTACTTGATAAAAAAAAAAGGGTATAAATATAAACTTATTTTGCACGTATGTTTTATAAAAACAATGTTCGGATATGAGATCGTAGTTGTTTATGTCAATGTTCTTAACATCATATGAACAAATAAAGAGATCTATGAAATCATTCAACTTCTAAAGAATTATTTTGAAATGAAAGATCTTGAAAAAACCAAGTATTACCTTGATTGCAAATTGAGCATATGCCTAATGGTTTACTTGTACATCAAACAACTTATACCGAAAAGATTTTAAAACATTTTTTTTAAAGACAAACTCATTGTTGTTAGATCACTCAATATTGACACTGATCTATTTCATCCCTGCGAAGATCATGAAAATTTTAACAGATCGGAAGTTCTATATTTTAGTGCAATTGAGGTTCTTATGTATCTTATAGATTGTACAAGACCTGACATTTTTTTGCAGTTAATTTGTTAACAAGGTTCAACTCAGCCCTTACAAAAAGACATTGGAATGGGATAAACACATATTTTGATACCCTTGAGAAACTGCTAATTTAAAATTATTTTATTCTAACGTTTCAAAACAAGATTTGGTTGATTATGTATATGCAGGTCATTCATCAAATCCTCATAAAGATAAATCTCAAACTCGATATGTATTCCTAAATGGAGGTACCACAAAAATCATGGCGTTCTTAAAACAAACACTTGTTGCAACATAATCAGATCATGAAGAAGTGATTGCATTATATGAAACTACTCGAAAATGTGTTTGGTTGAGATCAATGACACAAATCATTATTGATTCTTGTGGACTAGAACGCTATAAAAGACTAACAACTATCTTCACCAACAACTATATATGAAGATAATGCAGCTTGCATAATACAAATGAAAGAAGAGTATCAAAAGTGACTGAACAAAATATAAATACTGACGAGGCGCCAAAGCCATAGACAGTCTTAACGGTCATAAGTTTGATGGAAAAGAATGGTATGTTGGTAAGGCTCAGAAAAGACTACAAAGGAATAGGAATTGAAACAAGGGTTTGAGCAAACCATGAAGGAGACTGTAGACAAATCACAAGGGCTAAACTTGTACATAAAAGATTTAGATGATACAGTTTCAGATGAAAACCTCAGATTCTTCTCATATACTCAAGATCTCGTAAAAACAACCAGATTAAAATGAGATACGTTCAATCAACAACTCTGCTGATCTTTATACCAAAGCACTGCCAACTGCTATTTTCAGAACACACGTTCATAATATTGGCATGAGACATGTTCAGAAGATGTAACAACTCAGGCGTTGCCTATTTGAGGGGGAGTCAACTCTATGCTGCACTCTTTTTCCCTTAGCTAAAGTTTTATCCCAATGGGTTTTCTTTAGCAAGGTTTTTAACGAGGCAGTAATAGTTATTCTCTAATAAAATTGTCATCCAAGGGGGAGTGTTATAAAATATCTAGATTGTGTTATAAAATATCTAGATTGGATGTTAATTTTATTATTATTATATTTCTTGCATAGTAATATTTTATACTATAAATAGACATGTATGGTAACCATTTAAGGTGTACCATTTCTCTTGAAATATCAATATCAATATTTCTTCTCTCCTTCTTCTCTCTTTTTCTCTCTTTGTTCTTATAACCATTAAAGGTAGTTATAAGCCTACTGAATTATAACAATTTCCCCTTTTATGTTCTTTTAGTAACTATCTATCTATCTATCTATCTATCTATCTATCTATAATCTATAATCTATCTATCTATAATCTATAACATAATATAAAGCAAAAGCATTTGCCACGTGTCTATAGCAGATTTATTACCCCCTTCGATTAAACCACGTGTCGCTTCATGATGATTGGTTGCGAATGATGTGTCAGAATAAACTGACAGCATGTACAATCAGTACTGGTCCTGGTCCCCTCAGTTAAACCCTATTATTCCACCCTCAAACCGTTCTCTCTGCTAAAACCAAGCCCCTCCCTCTCTCTTCAAAATTTAAAACCACCAGATCCCTTTCATCCTCGATGATCACTTCATGTCGCAGTATTAGGCGACGCCACCACCACCAATTAATTCGTTATTTTTTTCTCCACAAAACCGTTCAAATTTTATAAATTAACGCCATTCAAATCTGTATATCCTTCTTCAATTTTGGTGGGTTTATCTTGGTGATTTTGAAATTTGAAGACTGATTAGGATTTAATCGCTTGATTTCATGATCAATCGCTTGATTTGAAGACCGATTAGTTATGCAATCATTTTATAAGTCATCAGTGTTGGATGAGGCTATTGAATATTTGAAGCAGGTTGAACCTGAAAGTACAGGTATATGTATGAAATTTTTTAATTTACGCATCGCGCTTTTGCTAAGGCTGTGTTCCAGAGTTGAATTATAAAAGAAAATGAATGAAGTGAAAGTGAATTAAAGGGGAGTGAGTTGGATCTTTCCAAATTGGAAGGAAAGATTTTGAAGGAAAAAACACTGAAACAATCAATTCCTTTCATTTCCTTTCCTCCTAATTAAAACTCAGGAACACCAATTGTTTTTAACTAGTTAGGTGGTCCGCGCTTCGCTGCGGATTTTGAACGACCGCAAAACCAACAACGTAAATACAACTTCTTTTACGCGATCACTAATACTGGATTAGGTCATTTTGACCATTTTTATCCCGTACCTGTTTTTGACTTCAAGCTCAACCAAACTTAATAAAAAAATTGCAAATTACTTTTATAAACCACAATCGACCAAAAAAAGAAGCATTTATTAATGATAATAATGTATAAAACATAGCTATTCTTATTAACATTAGTACAAAACTTTTGGAACATATTAAAACCTTGGAGGAGGAAGTAGCAGCGGCATCATCGGTGGCACGCAACCCGTATTGACCCGTCCAAAACTTGGCCATTTTGACCTGAAGATGTCATCTGAACCGCCCATTATAGCCCAAGTACAAAGACTTCCATTACAACCATAAAGCAAGAAACTTTTTAACTAAGCACCAGGTCCATCATTGAAGAAAATTGCCAATTTGCTGGAAACTGTAAAATCCAAAAAATAAATACTTTGTTACTCATATGGGAAAAGATATATGGACAAACCAAAAGCATCTAACCTTCTCAGTACCACAATATTGCCTTTTCGAATACATGGAAAAAGTCATACATCAATATATAGAATCTAAGATAAATGTATCTTATCATCTGATAATCAGTTGACCTATTTTTCCATAAGCTAAAAATAGCAAATAATCATTAACTTGACCCTCTCATTTGACACCCCTACAACAATTTTTTTTTTTTAAAAATAAAAAAAATAACAGTTTTCATATACATAAAGGCTTACCGAGTTCGCTTCGCATTGGATATGCGATGAACAACCAAAAACCTAACCACGGGTCCAATAGAGTAAGCTAAAAGAAAACCAAATACCATATTTCGTAAACAAAGCTTGTAACAATAAAGAAATCAATATAGAAATTCACACGTATTAAGTTTTACATCTCGATCTTATTAGGTAAAATTGTAGCAACTATAGACTACGAAACAAAATATAATTGCATTGGCTAAATAAAATTATTTAGTAAATGGGTCAAATTTGCAGTATAGACTAAATGGGTCAAATTTGTAGTATAAACTAAATGGGTCAAATTTCCTCTATAAACTAAATGGGTCAATTAATAAAGTTACGTTTGGTCAAATATGTATACACTAAAATGCCATTGGTCATAAAGTTATATTTGGTCATTTGTTCAAATTTTCATTTGGTGATTTTAGTATTAGTGCAATGAGTATGAAGGTGAATTAGTAATTATTTGTTAATGTACCTTTTCATCTAGCAACATGTAGCACTATTCGATTAGGATCCGGTCTGGGGAATTTGTAACAGCAAATTTGCGATACACTTTAGCTTCGATCACCTTTGACGTATCATAAGGTCTCAAGTGAGCTAGTGATATTCTGTTATGAAAATAACAATCATTGTTAACACACAGTTAGTGAATAATACAAATCATTTATGTTTTGAGGTCCGCGCATTAAGGCGGAAGTTGGTTTCATTTCTGGATGCGCTTTATGTACATTTGTTAATCCTTTTTTTCTTTGATTCTGTGCCGGGTGCAGCTGTAAATATAAATGTGAAGTTGTTTTTAGTTTATGTCAGTGAAACTGATGAAAAAGTTTTGTAGATCAATTTACCTTTGTCTTCAAGCAATGACCACTTGTGCACCTTGTCGGATGTGTTGTGTAGATGCTGCTGCTGGTGTTTCTTGATTAGGAATACTTGTTGACAACATGTACACTTCAATATTTTTAAAAACATAATATATACGCAGACATATTCAAGATAATCGAAAGTGAATCGACACCAAAAATCAATAGCATGGACTCACATTTGGTTGCTGACAACATGTAAACTTCAATATTCTCAGACGTCGATTTTCCAAGAACAATGTACGATGAAGGGTTCAAGTGGGCACACAGGCGGTTGAACAAAAGAGGTTTGTCCCGTACGATTCTCGTATTGAAATGTATGCCTGAAAGAGACGAAAGCATCGCCAAAAACAGGAACATTGCTAATAGCAACATCAACAAAACTCTTCAAACAACCTGAAAACACCAAATTTAAAGTCGATTACAACCATCACAACACATACACTAACATCAATCTACACGTTCGCACATTTTTTCATCAATATTCAATATCCACATTAAGATAATATGACCTATTTTTTATTAACAGCAACTTATAATCGTTAATGACAACAAAATTAATCGAGTATAAGCTTAACACTTTCTAAAACGATTTCATCACCCATAATCACGTCTTCAGTTGCAACAAATATATTCAGTAATATATTTTTTTTTTGAAAAGCATTCAGCAATATATTTAGTGGGTTGTCTTCAGTATGATTAAACCTCTTCCACAATGAGATTTCATCTTGCATATCGAATACGAAAATCTTCTTATGCTCTAATATAAACTGAATCTCATATCTCTACCATATTCTCAAACCTAACCTTCTCACTTTGTAATTATGAAATCTAAAAACCTTCCAGCTTATATTTTGACTATTAATTATAGCTCCTAAAACAGCCAGTACCAAAATAACAACAAATTTAACAATCAAATGATAAATAACTCGAATATCAAATAAAATTACGAAAATCTTAAGTTCATATCAATTACGTTTCACATGTACAGATTCTTTCATCAATTACAACATCTTAATTTCTCTTAAAAATAAGATGACAAATAGAACATACCTGATTTTTCGTAATAATGAAGTAATCGCTCACCATAAAAATTCTGTTTGTGTTAACTTTTACTTCCGTAACGTCAACTGGTGTTGGCGATGATGATGAAAAGAAGTAAGAACTTCAAACTTCCTGAACATCGATCACACCATTTTTGTTAACTACCAAATAGGTTCAAAACTGCATATGAGCACAACCTAGCTGGTGTAATTTTTTTCCCCGAGAAAAAAAAAAAAAAAACCCCTTAAATTTATGCAGCAAAACAAAATTAGTATTCATCAATTGGGAATAATACGATATCTCTTTAAATTTATGCAGCAAAACAAAATTAGTATTCATCAATTGGGAATAATACGATACCTCTTCTTAAGGAATCAATGCCAGCCTAATAGGTTGTGATGACACAAATGATGAAAACAATTTATAAAAACAACCTCTAACAACAAAATCGTAAATAGAGATGTGAATTACCTGATAGTAACAGCAAAAGGGATGTAGAAGCAATTGAGAATCTTATAAATAGGAAAAGAAAATTACATAGTTCCAATGAACCCTAACAGTTAAGACTATGCAATATCAGGGATGAGGATGGCGAAGTTGTCTTCAAAGGTATCGGTTCTTGGTTACCGAAGTTGATTAGGTGGAGTCGGTAGAGGCGGCGCTGGTGGCGATGTTCCTGCCGATGGTGGTGGGCGACGGGTTTGAGAGAGCTGTGGGAGGAAGGGTCTGGAGGGAGGGAAGAGAGGGGTTGTTTCCAGAAGGTACGGTTTTTTTGAGCGTGAGAATAGGGTTTAAAAGAAAATGGGTCGGGTAAGAGTTGGATTTGGGTAATATTGGTAGTTATTGTTAATGCAAGGTGTTGGCTAATCATCAAATTTGACACCATTTACCACAATTTATAAATATAAATATAAATATAAATATAAATATAAATATAAATTTCCCTTCACTTCCATTTTTTTAACTCCAAAAGAAAACTTGGGAACAAAGCCTAAGATTAAGGAGTGTTGCTTATTGGGGGGCTTTTTAGGTTTCAGTTCAATTGGGTCAGGGTATTTAGGTTTTGATCTGTATATACATCTAATCAATTCTGTGATTTCTCATATGAGTCTCATCTATGTTGGTGCAATCTTCACGTCACATACATTTTGTAACAATAATGGTAATGGTAATACTATTCGTACAAGAATTAAAAACCTAGCCTTTTTTATTCTTCAATATTTTATTTCTTTATTCTCTTCTTCCCCTGTTTTCCTTCCTATTTTATCAACATTCGAAGTAAAAACTATACAGGTACGTTTCTCTCTTCGATTTCACATCTGTTAGTCTTAAATATTAAATCCTGAATTTTATTATCATGTAGGTTTTCAGTTCCCATTTATGATTTGCAAAATTTTGCGATCTAATAATCGTTACCTTTTGAATTATGAAAATCTGTCTTAGGTTATAATACTTCTTTCAAATGTTATTTTTAGAGCTCAATGCTAACATGTTAACAATTGCTGTGTTTTATTTCATTAATTTGATAGTTGCAAGTTTGTAATCCGGCTTATAATGTCAGTTCTTTGTATTTAAGGTTTGTATATATGGTTACTATGAACAAGTGAGGTTTGGCGAAGGTTCGATGATGCACACAAAGTGTTTGATTAAATGTCCTAATGAAAAAGAGTATTAAATAATATGCATTTTTTTTTTTTTTTTTGGTTTGTTGCTTTCATTCATTAATTATGTTAAGACTGTTTATTTTCATTTTATGTAGGTTTAAGCAGGTTAATTGTTAATTGCTCTCAGTCATAAGGGGTTATTCTCGACAAGGATCCTCAACGGTTACAACTATGATTGATGTCCAAGTTTAGGATGTATGAATGTGTATGTGATGCTGTGAGGGTGTTAAAAACTTATACTTTATCTTATTTTGGTAAGTTGTTGTGTTAAAAACTTTGAATATCAAAGATAACTACATAAAGTTTTCGAGGCATCTTTAGTATTCCTGAAATTTTGTTTAGATGAATGTGGTTATAATCTTAATTAATAAGCATTTTGTACTTATTTTATACATCTTTTAAAACAATGATAACTTTCTAAGGTGTATCAACTACTTTGTTTGAGACTATCATTTAAGTATTAAGTTGGGATTATGAAAGTTATATCGTATTAATATCAATGAAAAATCAAACTTACTGACTGTTGATAAAGTTGGCCAGAGAAGGTTACGCTGAGCTCAGCGCCTTGCTGCCGTAGGATGAGATGATGATTTTGAATGCATGATGGATGCCAAAGATGGTAAGTTACTTAGATAACTCTGAATTCAAAAATTTTAAAAATTAAAATTTGAGATTTTTTAGTAGTTATTGATTTGACCTGATGAAAATTTGATGTATACATTAGGTGAGGCTAGAGGTTGTTAGCTGAAGCGGCTTCATATGGAGCCCAAATAGTTCGGTCTTCAGAAGTATTTGTGGGTGGATATCTACATGGGTCGAATTTTGATGTGACAATTGGTATCCGTTCACTCAAAGAATAAATAAGATTATCTCAAGTACCATGCTGCAATTATCAAACTTCAGGTAATATAAAATTGTTGCATTTGTCATTACAAATAGGTATCATCATGGAAATTAAATATGTTTTGTTGATGAGTTTATGATTGTGTTTTTACTGATAAAACACGGTCTTGAGTTTATCGATTGGCAACAACTGCATGAAAATATAAAGTATTTTTTGATGATGGGAGTAATAGAAAAAGAAGGTTACACAATAGTCTTTATATGGAAGTGACAGAACCTCATGCTAACAATGTTCAACAAATGATTAAAGGGAAGTTTTGCAATCATCAATGACTCATAATGCTATGTGCAGTATGTTTCCACCTTCATATTGTTTTTATTATGACCATGTGTAACTATCATTTGTTGAACATTGTTAGCATGAGGAACGGGGAACTCCATGAGGTTCGTGAGTATCAAAACAACTGTTTCTGTACGAGGATTAACCAGGAGGAAGTTAGATCGTCTCTACGAAAGATGGGGAGAAACAAAGCAGTAGGACCAGACCAAATTCCGATTGAGGCATGGAGGTGCCTAGGAGATGAAGGGGTTAGATGGCTGACAAACCTTTTCAACATGACGTTTAGAAGCGCAAAGATGCCTATGGAATGGAGACTTATTGAGGTTATTCCCATTTACAAGAATAAGGGAGATGCGCAAATATGTAGTAATTATAGAGGCATAAAGTTACTTAGTCATACAATGAAGCTTTGGGAGAGAGTGATTGAGACGAGGCTCCGACGTGAGACAAAGGTTTCAGAGAACCAGTTCGGTTTCATGCCAGGACGTTCGTCGATAGAAGCGATCCACATCGTTAGAAGCCTTATGGAGAAGTATAGGGAAAAACAAAAGAACCTACACATGGCATTCGTAGACTTGGAAAAGGCTTATGACTGTGTCCCGCGTGAGCTGATTTGGAAGACCCTTAATGTTAGGGGTGTCCCAAGTAGATATATAAGGACTATTAGAGATATGTATGAGGGGGCGAAGACTCGTGTACGTACGACGGTAGGAAACACTGAGTTTTTCCCAGTAGAGGTAGGTTTACATCAGGGATCGGCCCTTAGCCCATATCTTTTCGCTTTGATTCTAGACGAACTGACTCAAAGAATACAAGATAACATCCCATGGTGCCTAATATTCGCGGACGATATTGTATTAGTTTCGGATTCCCAGGATGAGCTTAACCGAAGGATAGAGCAATGGAGGAGCGCCCTAGAATCAAATGGCCTACGGATTAGCAGACTTAAGTCGGGGTACCTTAGATGCGATTTCAGGACGAGCGAAGAGGAACAAGAGGATATTGTGGACGTCCGAATTGGGGACCAAATTTTACCTCCACAAGAGTCCTTTAGATATTTAGGCTCGATGCTTCACAAATCGGGAAGGATAGATGATGACGTGACACATCGTATACGAGTAGGATGGTTGAAGTGGAGGGCAGCGAAAGGGGTGTTGTGCGACAAGAAGGTACCCCTTAAATTGAAAGGGAAATTCTTCAAGGTGGCAATCAGACCGGCCATGTTGTACGGATCGGAGTGTTGGCCAATGACGAAAGCCCAGGAGAGAAGGATGGAGGTGGCAGAAATGAGGATGCTTAGGTGGACGTGTGGTAAGACAATGCTAGATTTGATACCAAATGGAGTTTTTAGGGAGAACTTGAAAGTTGGGAACATAACCAACAAGCTGAGGGAAGGACGACTAAGATGGTTTGGACATTTTTTGAGGCGCCCACTTTTAGCCCCGGTTAGGAGAGTCGAGACCCTTGTTGTTGGGGGCGTAAGGAGAAGGGGTAGACCCAGACGTAGGTTGGAGGATAGATTGAAGCTTGACATGAAGGAGCTCTTATTGACTGAGGACATGACTTCTGATAGGAATTTGTGGAGGAGTAGAATTAGAATAGATGACTAGGCTCTACATTTTGTTTATTTTTTTTATATATTTATATTATATTTCCTGCCTACTTGCTTATGTGCCTTATCGTATTGGCTGTACATGTTTTACGGTTATATTATATATCTATACTTATTGTAGCATTTTCAGAGGATTTATTGCACTATATGGTTACATGTTTGTATTACATTATATAGCAATTAATTTATACATACTTACATATCACATGCTTTTATGCTATCATTGTATGCTTATTTGTCTATGTTTACATTGTATACCATCTATTTTATACTGCATAGTATACCTACATGCTTCTTACCAACATGTTTCCGTATACTTATTGTACTTACATGACTGGTTATACTTGCATATTTGACACGCACATATTTTAATTATATGTTATATGTTATATTACATTATTTTGTTACATGCTTTGTTTACCTATACATATCGTATTGATATATACTTTATTCATGGTAAAGTTTCTTTTTTATCTACTTTACTTATATACTTTTACTGCACATATCGGAATTCATGGTTCTTTATGGTCGGAGGTTCCTAGGAAGCAGCCTCTCTGCTCTACAGAATAGGGAGGGACGACTTCCTCTACCTGGGGACCGATAGGTATCCGTGGGTGGAGGAATGACTTCCCTTTTACTTTAGGTTAGAGGAAAGGACTGTCTACATCTAACCTCCCCCATACTCCACTCTAGTGGAATTGGGTATTGTTGTTGTTGTTGTTGTGTAACTATCTTACATGTTGCAATATGAGTTGGTCTATGTTGTTTTAGATGTGCCAATTATAACTCATTATTATGAATGCAAATATTCTGTAGTATTATTCATCTAATAATGTCCTCACAATCACTCACGTGTTTGCTGTATGTAATTATAGTCCCACTGTAAGTGATTATGTTTTGATGTACATGTGCATCATTGAAGTAGTTATGTTTGGTAAAAATTTTAATACTAATGTTTAGTATATGCATATTTCATATGTATGCATATTTAAGTATGCTTGCATGCTATTTGATATGTATGTATGCTTAGGTGAGGATTGATAGATATTATTTATTAGATAGATCATTTGGAAAAGTAGTGCAGGTGGCTTATAAATATGAGATCTTTAATGGAAGTTGTCATCAATCGAACTAGAGATGGATGATTGTATGTTGAGAAAGAAAGTATTGTGGAAGGTAGACGTTTTCGAGCTAACATTACGAATATGGTAGCTTTACCTCTCTGTTTGTTTTAAACGAGATCCGGATCAGCCCACGCGATGCGGCGGGGTTTTTCGGCTTGCATATTCATGTGTAACGTAGCGTTATGTATTTACATAAAGAAAAACGGTCCATGTGTTAAGTCCCATTTTAGATGTTAGTGTGTTTAACGTTTTTTAAAAGTGTCCGTTTCGAACATAGCTAGTTTTATTTTGTTCGTAAAATTATTTCGAGTTTAACGGTGATGGCTGAAAAATTTAACTCGCGTCGAGAAGGGAGATATGGCCCTTTAAAAATTTAAGTGGAGTTTCTTTATATTTTTAAAATAAATTAATAGGTTTACATTTTTTACCCCTGTTAAATTTAAAGGTTAGACCCTGTTTGAGGGGTGGTTGTGAAAAATATGTGAGTGTTGTCGTTTTTTTCCTTAAGAAATGACCAAAAGTTCCGCAAAAATATGGTCCTTTAAAAATTTAAGTGGAGTTTCTTTATATTTCTAAAATAAATTAATAGGTTTACATTTTTTACCCATGTTAAATTTAAAGGTTAGACCCTGTTTGAGGGGTACCCATGTTAAATTTAAAGGTTAGACCCTGTTTGAGGGGTGGTTGTGAAAAATATGTGAGTGTTGTCGTTTTTTTCCTTAATAAACGACCAAAAGTTCCGCAACAGAGAGCATATGTAAAATGTGAATTATAATTTAACTCTTTGGTGAAGTATCTATTTTAAGAAAAAAAAATATTGGTATTTTCAACTTCAAACATTAGAGATCCAACTAAGAGAGATAATTTCATTCACAAATAGTAACTGTTGCGTATAATGTAAATCCAGTAGTGGATCAATTTCAACGAGCTTTTCAAATTAGTACTTTTTGTAATCGACTTTATAGCTTCTTCAATAAACGCTGGTTCTTCGATCAAGTTTTTAATGACTTTCTAGTCGGATCGTTCATGCGTTTCGAATACGAAGTTTCAGATTAAAGTAATGTGTCACTAAGAACTTTGTTTGTTGTATGGTGCTACTGATATGTATGATGATTTGAACACTTATTCTATCATATTATTTCATGGGACATGAAAGGAAGTTGATGTGCTATGTCTAAAATTATTAATGCACTGGGTCATCTGTGTATAGTTTGATACCAATTTAATCTCTTCCCAGGTTTATGTTATTGATTTTGGACTTGTTAAAAGATATCGTGATCCCGCTACAAGTTGCCATATTCCATACAAGTATGATTTCTAACATTCTTACATAGAAATACAGAAGGTCTGAAGCTAACCTTTCATCTTATCTCATCGCATATACACAGAGCGAACAAAAATTTGACAGGAACTGCACGCTACGCCAGTATAATACTCATTTGGGAATTGGTATGCAATTGTAGCTGCAACCACAATTTCTTGCATTTTCATATTTAATATTTTATTTTCTTTTTTTTGCCTGACACAATAATCTAAAATCCAGAACAAAGTCGTCCCGATGACTTGGAGTATCTTGGCTATGTTTTCTTATACTTTCTGAGGGGAATTGGTATGTTTTCTTATATACTTTCTGTTTGTATAGGTAATTTACTTTATTGCATTTCGATTATATTTTATCATTTGTGTATTGCTCTTTCAGCCAAATATGTATATAATATCTTTGATACTCATAAAATGTTGTAACGATTCCAAACCTTTTTTTAGCAGCGTGATGTACTTGCACATTAAGACACTTTTACCCATTAGATATTTTTTCGTTGAACTTAAACATGATGTAGTAAAATTACTATATCTATTTCCATGTTCATTTATACACTTTGACCCATTTAGACACTTTGACCCATATCATTTTCTTTGTTCATTTAATATATGAAACTCATGTTTAACACTTTGACCCATATCATTTTCTTTGTTCATTTAATATATGAAACTCATGTTTAACTGTATATAGTTACAGCCTTCGCATATAGTTACAGCCTTACAGGTTACTTATTTTGAATACTTCATTAGTGATTGCTTTCGTATTTGTATTTGTGTAATACATGTAAGCGGTAACAAAAGTAACAAATTCAAATACTACTCGGAATTTGCATGTAACTTCTGTACCATATGCTAAAAAAACAAACTACGTTAAATTAAGTACTTAATGTATAACACATACAATTTATTCGAATATTGACATCTTACAATACCAAGTTTCAAAGCCAGCGTGCAACACACGGGCTATTAAAGCTAGTATATATATATTTTGATACTGCATCTGTTATATGTTGCATTGTATACAATGCCTTATTTAACTAGTTTGGAAACAAAAGTATCGTATATCCATGATACTTTTGAGGTACGTGTGCACCTTTATTAATGTAGAAACATAATAGTAAATGTATAATTATTAGATATTGTGAGTTTAAGTGTCCATGTCTGCAAACTCGGTAGGCAAAGACTCCCAATGCAAACTTGGTTTCCAATCGGCTTCAGAAATGACTTTTTGTATCTCATCCGCCAGTATATTGCTTCCCGTAGCTGATAAGTGCATCCCATCACTGCATCGGGAACATTATTCGTTAGATGTAAGCTAGTTTTGTTTCATACAGTAATTAGTAACAAAAAGAAAAGTTATATTTTAAGGACCTACCAATATTGCATCTATAATAATTAGTTTAAAACATAGATTAGTAAATCAGTTACTATTAGAGGTGGCAAAATGGGGACGTTGACTGCCAGTCAAAATGGTTACTTCTATTGGATAGATTCGTACCATTTTTGCCCATATGTTGAGTTTTCTTATTGAATAAGTTAATAAGTTATCCACCAATTATGATTACTAAAGTATGGGATTTCATTTAGTGTAACCTTTTTAGTTAAATAATTTTAATGGTTTAATCATTTACGCATAGAAAATACTCTTTGCGAGACTATCAACCCATTTCACTTATTTAAAAGGGTATCGGGTCATTAGAGATAGTATGACTGTTTACATCCTACTTTCCAATACTCCGCCCTTGGCATGATTCAATAATGTTATTGTTATGGTTAGTTTCAGAGAGTTCAATTTTCTTATATCCTAAACGGGTCAGATAAGGTCAACCTGTTTGACCCAATCCAACCAGCGTAACATCGTGTTAATTTGAGGGCTTCGTTTATGTGTGTTAGGTTGGTGTCGTATTATCATGTTGTCTCAAATATTGTCAGCAATATACAAGTGTGTGTTTGTTAAAGTATGTGAAGGTATACTCACTTGAAGCATGTTGTCATCCAATCTTCTTGCTGCGTAATCAGGTTATACATATTAATAACTTTAATCTCCATCTCTCGGCACAATTCTTCACAAGCATCCGCATATTTTTTCAACAGCTCATTTTTGCGACCATCATTACTGGTTTCATGAAATGACATATTTATTAGGTGTCAATGTAAATTACAATGAGAAAAAAACATAGCTCATTAAAGATCATATTACCCGTAAATTTCTAGCACCTGAGCCTCGTTTACCGGAGGAGCAGTTAGAAATAGTAAGCGAGTCTTATCTGAAAGGTTCTGCGAAGAAAGTTTCATGTTAAGATTTAAGAATAGTAAGACGCGTAACAACCACCTATTGGAAGTAAGAGCCCCATACTATTAAATTACATGTTTTACATGAACCTGTTTTGACACATTCTTTTTTAGAACGGCAATTTTGACATCGAATCCTCTCAGTTGCCACCCACACACCCGTTAGGAAGAAACTCCTCGCACCGGGAATATTTTAGGTTAACTGTTTGGCCCGCACAGAGCGAAGGATACCAGAGACATAATCTTGAAGAAAACTCCCCCAATGATTTGAACATGCACCTATTTTTTTTCAAAAATACGGGTCTAGAACCAACTGAGGCTTTTTACCACTCAACCAATAGTTCGGTGGTTGAACCCCTTTTGACACATTACCCAACCCTTCTATATTGCCACCTCTATAAATTAATCACATTAATAAGTTTTGTAAAATTTACCTTGAGATGGAGTGCTATCTTCCTCATGTTTTCGACGTACTCAGAAAGAGGTACATGAGGACCAAGGCCATCTATACGAGGCTTCTCTGAATCGTTACCTCCAAAATAAACTATCACCAAAGATGGTTGTACTGCATCATCCTAAAACCAAAAAGAATGAGGAGAGGAAAACAGATTAGTGAGAATTAAACATGGCGATTTCGGTTCAGGATATGTTTAATCTTCAACGGATCAAACGGGTGAAAGTCGCATAATGTGTTATTTTAGGAGGAAAAAGTCCTTATTCATTCTCTTCAAAGATCTTAATTGAACTTATATCATGATTTATCAAAATCTTCAACCAAATCTATATATATATATATATATATATATATATATATATATATATATATATATATATATATATATATATATATATATATATATATATATATAGGGGTAGGATCAATGGGGAAGTAATCAATCCGGGGGAAGCGGGGAGAAGCAAATTTTTTTTTTCGTTTTTTGAAAAAACTTTGTTCACGAACATTATAGATTGGATGAAAATAAGAACATTTAGAAAAGACACTTCGTGATGAATGTTATTATTTTGACGGGAAAACGATCGACAAAAATAACATTCAAGATAATATTGTTCGTGAAGAATGTTAACGTTTTTTTTCTTAATGTTTTGTGAAATAAAATTTAGCCCGATTTAGGGTTTAAGGTTTAGTGTTTAGGGTTTAGGGTTAACCCTAAACTCTAAACCGTTCGTGTTAAAAACTCAATCTAAACCCTAAATTTAAACACTAAACCCTAAATTTCTAAACCCTAATATCTAAACCATATAAACCCTAATATCTAAACCCTAATGTCTAAAACCTCAACATACGCTCGAAAAATACGATAATTGTTATATATTACTTCTTTGAGCGTTTTCCCGCCAAAATAATAACATTCATCACGAAGTGTCTTTTCTAAATGTTCTTATTTTCATCCAATCTATAATGTTCGTGAACAAAGTTGCTTCCCCCCGCTTCTCCCCAATTGGTTACTTCCCTCTTGATCCTGCCACTATATATATATATATATATATATATATATATATATATATATATATATATATATATATATATATATATATATATATATATATATATATATAATGGAGCTGATTCATGGGGAAGCACTTTTTGAAATCTTAAAAGCGTAACTTAATGTAAAAAAAGTGGCTTAGAATATGTTTCAAAACTGATGCTTTTTAATCTATATCTATATACATATATACGGAGTATTCGGAAATATATATGTAACCAGAAGGTGATCCAATTATCCGACCCGTGACCCGTCTATCTTGTTCACCTCTAGATTCAGGTAGAAATGGGAAATTAATTCGCATGAATTAAACTTTGAAGAAAGTACCTGTGGAAACACTTGATCTAAAACTTGTACTGCTTTTCTGGAGTTCCAATTAATATAACCCCGATTAAATATGTCTGCCTGTACCATTTGCATGTGGACATTTATGTTATATAAAACAATCAACACACATCTATTATTACGAAAAGGGTCATTGGCCTAGTGGTATCGAGCAACCCCTCCAACCAAAAAGTTATGGGTTTAAGTTCAGGGGTTAACATACCGGCATATATCGTGTTATCTGTGAGTTTGCCTTTAAAAAAACACACATGTATTATTATTGATCATACTCTTGTTAAACTTTTACGAGTCATTAATCAAATCTAACAAATTCACTATAAGATTTAAAATCGAGACGACTTGGATCCCGTCTCTTACATCTACGAGTCACTTATCAACTATCCTAGCTAAGTTCGTGAGGAATTTTCTTTACAATTTGGAACATTCTTGTAAAAGAACATTACGAGAATGAGACCTTTTAAACAGGACTTCACAATACGTCCAAAAGTCCTCACAATAGGTTTATTGTGAGGACAAGTCCTCGCAATAGAGTCCACGCAAATAGCTCAACACAATAAGTTCATATCAAGGATGTTGTTCACGCAATAACTTATTTAATAGCAAAATGAAAAAGAAATGGTAAATATGCAAGAAGACTGTCCTCACAATAGATAATATATATATATAAAAACTTTATTTAAATTTAAATAATAAAAAATACTATTTACGAAGACTTGTCCTCGCAATAAAGATTGATATAGAAGCTGATATATGCGTGAATTTGTCCTTGCAATAGGTTGGTCGGGATTTATTTATTTATTTTTTTTTTCATTTATTTTGGAGGGAACATAAAATATAATAATTGAAATTTTAAGAAAATCTTAATTACTTATTGCAAGGACATGTCACGAGTCACCAAAATAGGTTATTCGGTTTTTTGGAGGGAACTAGAAATTACAAATATAATAAATTTTAATAAAAATAATGGTTTATGAAAAAGAATAAATTATCTATTGTGAGTAGATGTCATTCGAGTCCAGATATATAATTGACGTCCTCTCTAAAGGGTTCTATTATTATAGTGAAGCCAATGGGGCTTTGCCTCATTGGTAACCATGCTTGCATGGTTTTCGAGGAGACCCGGTTTCGAGTCTCACCAGGGGGTTTTCCCCACCTGCCCGTTTGAATGGTGGCGGTTTCCTCCTGGAACGTGCGATGCGATGCGATCTAACCACTAACCGTGCGATGAAAAACTAACATGCCGTTCAAAAAAAAAAAAAAAAAAAAAAAAAAAATTATTATAGTGAAAATCATGAATAGTTTTAGTGTAGCATCCAAATATAAAGATGATTAACAAGAGTTTGTTTGAATATAATTACTTGTACTCACAATATATTATCGATTTTTATACTTCATATATAGAGAGTACAAGTAGTTTGTGATCGAAGATAGCTGTATACTCATTGGTGTCGAATATTATACTTCCTACATCAAACCTATTGTCTACCATTTCATTTATTTTAAGATGTTCCAAATTAATTTAATTGCTTACTTTCATAAATGAATAAGAATAATGTGATAATAAATATTTTGTATCCATACTTTATTCACGTAGGATAAAAGATTGGTAAAAAGTAAGAAGTAATACTGAAAAATTAACAAAAATGTATATAATAATGAGTGTGTTATACTCCTTATCTTTCACAAGTCTGAGTCACGACGTAACAACTATCATTCATCATGGTACTGATTTTTCATGATTAAAATTAGTAGCTAGTTGCAGTTCTGTATTCAGAACACCAAGCGAATAACAAATTAAATTAAATTTCATGCAACTAAAGCTTATAGCGATTATTTTATAACGGCGGTTAGCTGTTGATGTTAAACAACTTTATTATCAAAAAACTCATCCTAAATAAATTCAGTCGAATAAACAACATATATCAAACTCATCTTAAATTGAATTTCAAGTGAAAATTTTTGTTACATGATATATATAGATAATTTATGTTACGTAACCTTTTTACGAGCAAAATTGAATTTCAATTCTTGTTCTAACACGTGAATTAACGATTCCAACCCAAACCAAATAAATTAGAACAAGATGCATGATAATGAAAAAGTGAACCAACCTTACGGGCATAACTGTGTGCAAGGATCGCACCCCAACCTTGATACCCAAAACTAATTTGAACAATGGAGGAACCGAACAACACGAACTGTGGTCTTCGTGGTCCAACCATCGTCACTCTTGGAGGCTTCACACGATTCTAATGTTTGCAAATTTCAATGTCAAGGTGCACACTTTTATATATGCACCCTACAACTAAAAAAGATCAAATTTAACTAAATACGCACGTGGTCTAATTTCTTTTTTTTTTCTTTTTTTTTTTTTTTTGAAAAAAAAAACTTATAATAACATTAAACATATTCGAAAATTTATACCATATATAAAAGAAAATCCAAAATCTAGCCAAAACAAGTGATAATAAAACACAAACCTTAATCACAATTCCCATTATGACGTTACGCGAATCATAATATACATCGAGCATAATCAAAGACGAAGGAGATAAATAATGAATCTAAGATGAACGAATACCACATCCGTCCAATTACAAGTGTCCATTCAATTTTTGCACATGGTTTAAGGAATTTTCACTAACGTCATTCTCCACTAATGAGAAATTTTCGCTTTCTGAAAGAACTTGTTCTGATTGGTTGAAATACAAAGTGAATATTTGAAATGAGACATCCTATATGGACACTTGTGACGGGACGGATGGAGTAATATTTTAATGAATGTCAAGATTACAAATCGTTTAAACAAAGAAACATTGGTTGTCAAGGGAGATCTCGTCATGATCTCCCTCGAGCTATGGACTGTATGAATGAGCCCACTCAATCGTACGGATAACGTTATGCACCGACAAGGTGTAACGACCTGACTTCTTCGACTTATATTATTACTTGTTACTTTTACGAAACTGCGTATTTGTGCGTACTAAGTTAGATTAACTACTGGGATCATTAATTTTGTTAATTACTTTCGTTGATGTCTTACAACGTGTTTTTAAGTACTAGGTTACTTAACGTGATCCTTGATTTCATTTACGACCATTAGTGTCACTTATTGATTAAAACGAGCTACGAACTTGGTACACGATAAACTTTTACCATGATTGGGATATTATGGCTACGTAAACGAAATTGTTGCTTATTAATGACAATTACTTAGTTTTATAGTTCCTTAATTATGCTTAGGTGTTTACTTGGGCTTACTAGTACCTTAATGGACTTAGCACCTTAATGGACTTCCATGGCCCAACCTACTCAACTTAGTGGACCACTTAATGGGTTAATTAGCCCATGAAATTAATAATTAAGTCCATGAAGTAATGAGACAACTATCATGCATGCTTGTGTACTAATACTAGTATTATGTCTCAAACCACCCAACATGTACAACCACCACCATGTACCACCATCCAATAGCAAGCCATGGTCCCCCCCCCCTCGCTCCCTTGGCCGTCGGCCACCCCACACACACACACACACCCTCACTTTATTTTTTTTTAAGGCTTATTACATTCTCATTCACTTCATTTCAAACACACACACTTATCCTCTCAATTTTCTCTCTACTTTCTCTCATCATTTCTTGAAGAAAACTTGAAGGTTTGAATCTTTTTCTCTTCCTTTTTCTTCCCAAAACCGTAAATCACCATCATCATTATCTATTTTTGGATTTTGGTTTTTATAACTTCAATCCTCATGTGATCTTGCATTCTTTGATCTCTTTTATGATAAAGAAGCAAGAACAAGGATCAAAGCTTTGTAGCTTTTGATTCTACATGAACTTATTACAACTTTTAAGATCAAGTTACTTTATGATCTTCTTTATATTCAAGTATTGGAACTTTGAAATTCATTTCATGAAGATTCAAG
Organism: Rutidosis leptorrhynchoides; assembly: GCF_046630445.1. Classification (NCBI taxonomy): domain Eukaryota; kingdom Viridiplantae; phylum Streptophyta; class Magnoliopsida; order Asterales; family Asteraceae; genus Rutidosis; species Rutidosis leptorrhynchoides. The sequence goes on along the minus strand of NC_092333.1, from coordinate 574,444,268 downwards.
TTTATGACTTGATATCTTTTTACATAAAGGATCCTTACTTGAACTTGTTTACTTTTAACTTTAAATCTATTATTATTGTTATGGAATTTGATTTGTTTGAGTTACTTGGTCAAAGATTACTTGTTAACTTTGATCTCATTAATCTTGTAACCAAAGTCTAACTTTGAAGGTTCAAGAACAAGAAAGTTTAGGCTTACTAGTTTATAACTTTCACACATGTAAGATTGATCTAAGATATATAACTTATGGTCATCTAACTTGTTAAAACAAGAATTTATTTATTTATGCTCACTTTACTTTACAAAATCTAAGTTTCATAGCTTATGGTTGTGTAAAGTGGAAAGTCTAAGTGTTTTGACTTAGGGTTTCACCAAGAACATGGGATCTAGACTTTTTAGTCTAAGATCTTTAATGACTAGTTAAGATCTAAGCTCTCTAGCTTAGGGTCTTGCCTATTTAGTTTAATTCAAAGTTTATAGCTTAATAAGACTTGTAATTGTGTTGAAACTAAGAAAAGTGATGCAACTTTGGTTCATCACCTTGCTCAAACTCTCACATGAGTTGTGTTTTGATTCTTAGTCTTGATCATTGTGTGTTGATGGTAGAACCTTGGTCATAGTGATGCAAACACATCAACGAGTCGTACACTTGAAGCTATAAGCATCAAGGATGAGAACCGTGATGGGCATCAAGCACCAAGAACCCTACCGGAGCATTGTTTACTGTTTTCTAGATCTGATAATCACCTGGGCTACTGGAAAAGTTTATTTTCAGTTAGTTCGGTTCGATTAGATGATTTTCCGTTTAGGCCTCGTCTTAATCCGATATACGGTTTAGGATTTATATCCTTCCGAAAGTCACTACGCCCTTGTAATGTTGTGCTAAAATTTCTGACCTACTCGCACTTAAACCATCGCCACGGTCAAACGAAGATGAGTTAGGTTCTTGAAATTGGTCAGCGGTTAGAGGACTCATATATGGAGCCTTGGCCACTGGTCTCATGTCATTTCAGTTTGTATAGAGGTCGTAGCAGCTGAATGAAGTCAGCCTTTGTTTCGATCTCTATTCTTGATTTAAATCTTACTTTACTTACGTATGATGTTGATGATGATGACACTTATGATTTAACTTACGTAATTTTAAACCCTTTTGGAACAACTTACTGACTTAGTAACTTTTGATTTAGGTTGAGGACCTTTCGGACCGACTTACTTGCTTACTTACCTTGTATCGACTTTTACCGCATTTTCACTGTGAGTTATAGCTCCCTTTTTACTTTAACTATTTTTGGGACTGAGAATACATGCGCTTTTTATGTTTTACTTACTAGGCACGAGTACTTAAACTTATTATATATGTGTGGGTGATATAACGGCATAAACTTTCCCCTTAGCTCGGTAACGTTTAGTCATTGGTTTTTGAACCTGTGAACGCGAATCTTAGATATGGATCCATAGGGTTTGACATCCCCACTCGGGCTAGTCGCGCTAGCATTTAACGGGTGTTTAATACTTCGATAACATATGCCCACAGTTAAGCATATACTTTTCATACTGTTTTGAATACGAAATCTCGTGGCCTACATTACATTACTGTTACAATTAAACTATAGCTCACCAACATTCGTGTTGACTTTTTAAGCATGTTATTTCTCAGGTGCTTAGACGTTTGATGCTTCTGCTGTATTAGTCTCGCTGTTAGACTTGCTGTGTAGACTCCCGCTACTTTGATTAGAGATGTCTCTGCATGAAACTTTTACCTTGCATTCACAAACTATGTTACTTTTGAACAATGAATTTGTAATGACCCTTGGGTCTCGTACTTATGTTAATTTCTTTCTATTCATAGAAGCACGCTATCTTTTGTAAAATGTTATCTTTCCATGAATGCAAACTTGTTTTAAAACAACATATAGTATTGTAACCGTGTGATGATCCTGTTGATGATGATCCGTACACGTTGATTTTGTACGGGGCGTCACATTTGGTATCAGAACATTGGTTGTAGGGAATTAGGTTGCATTAGTGAGTCTTGACCGAGCCGAGTAGGATTTGCTAATAGGACTAATCTACAACTTGCTTGCTTACTTGTTTCTGCGGAACTTGCTGCATCCTACTGCTTACTTTTACTGTTATATGAACTCGCTGTATGCTACCGTTTATTCTCGCTACTGCAAGCTACTATCTGCCTTCGATTGCATCATACTTCTGTACGATTTTGTAATTTTGCCATGCTATGCACTGCTATAGACAATCTAGGTTGCTGTAGTGCCTAATACGTGCTTGCTATATGTCTTACTGACATGTAAAAATTTATTTTTCCTTGTTCAGATGACGGATATACCGCCCATTATCATCGACTTGGAGAGCGACTCAGATACATCTGCTACTTCGCCTGCTATTGTTGCTGACTCACAGATCCCGTCGCCGCTACCCTCCGACGACTCCGGCGATTCGTCTTCTGGAAACAGTAGCCACGCACCTGACTTGATGGTCATCTCAGACGGAGACGAGGATCCAGAGGAGATTCCAGCTCCACCCAGCCCAGGACCCCCGAAGCCACAGCACACCATTCCGGTGATGCTGTGATTCCTTGGGGAAATGGGGACGGTCCTTTTCGTAATGAGCATGGACATTGGGCTAGACGCCTTGCTGATGGACGTGTCGTGCCGATTCTGCCTGGCAGATATCGACTTATGACCACTGGTCGAGCAGATCCACCCTCAGATGATTCGAGCGATTCATCATCCGATGACTCCAGCGACGAGGATTTTGAGGAGGACCCTGAGGAGGAGCCCGTGCAGCCACCCTCTACCCCGCCGAAGAAGCGGTACCGCTTCGATGGTACTGTTATTCCAGGAGTTAATGGAGGTAAGCCGTTCGTTAACGCACATGGACTGAGGGTTAGGGTCACTGCCCACAAGCGGGTTGTGCCGTATCTCGCTGATCCATTCGTGCGTAAGGTCGGCCGTTTTGCGCTATCTACTTCTGGTACTGCACCATCCGCTCCATTTGCACCACCTGCCCCACCAGCATCTCCCAACGTCGAGGAACTAACGAGGGAAGTGCATACCCTCCGTGGTCGGGTGACTGAGCTCGAGGACCAGATGTCCCACATAATGGACATCATTTACCCACCATCACCATAGGGCTATTGTATTAGATTCCACTATGTAATTCCATTAGTAGTTTCATGTTTTCTTCAAATATTGTACGGACCTTATGAAGATGTATGCCACTTCTTATTAATGAATGAAATTACTGTTGTTTGAATTACTATACGGTGTTTTTACTTAAATTATAACATGATGATTTTCGTGCTATCTACAACTAGCTTACCATGCTTAGATGACGTATATTGTGATGTTTCCAAATTGATTACCTTATACCATAGCATTATGAATTACTGAATGCTGGATTTTGACTTAAGTTAAAATTTTTGTTTAGAAGATCAATGGCAAACGGAAGAGTTCTAAGGGACTTGCCCACAGCAGCTCAGATTGAGGAGATGATAGCTGCTCGAGTAGCCGCGGCTATGGTAGATGCCAATCCCCAAGCTCCACCGGCTAACCAGAACATTCAGAACGGGTGTACTTATAAGGAATTTCAGAGCTGCAAGTCCCACAATTTCAGCGGTACTGAAGGGCCAGTTGGGCTGACAAGATGGTTTGAGAAATTGGAAGCTGTGTTCCACGTGAGTAACTGCTCCGAAGTGAACAAAACTAAGTACGCCTCCTGCACGCTGTCGGATGGCGCTTTAACCTAGTGGAACATACTCGCCCAGGCTCAAGGAATTGATGAGGCTTATGCTACACCATGGGAGGAGTTTAAGAGTGCTATGATCGAGGAGTATTGACCCAGAACCAAAATTCAGAAAATGGAAGCGGAGTTTTTGGAACTGAAAGTTGTAGGAACTGACCTTGATGGCTATAACTGAAGGTACTTGGAGTTGGCTTTGATGTGCCCCACGATGGTTACTCCTGAATTTAAGCGAATGGAACGGTATTTGTGGGGACTTCCCAAGACCATCCAGGGAAATGTCACCTCTTCGAAGACAGTAAATGTCCTGGAAGCTATGCGCATGGCGCACACCCTAATGAACTAGATCACCCAACAAGAGCCAGAAAATGCGAGATCAGAATCGAGAACTAGTAATGGGAAACGTAAGTGGGACGGAAACAAGGGAAAAGTCTTTTATCAAAACCCAGCTAAGAGGTATGAAAATTTCAAGAGAAACAATGACTGAAGAAACCCTAACCCGAACCCTAGCTCAAACCCTAACTACAAGGGTACCATTCCTCAGTGTAAGAGATGCTACAAGCATCACACTGGATACTGCAACGTGGTATGTGAAAAGTGTAAGAGAACTGGACACATCGGCAAAGATTGTAAGATCACCACCCCAGCTGTGAGAACAAATCCAAATGGGCCAAAGAAGTGTTTTGAATGCGGTCAGTAGGGTCACTTTAAGAATGAATGTCCTAACAAGAAGAAGGATGGTAGGCCAGCACGTGGAAGAGTCTTCAACATGAATTCCAGAGATGCCCGTGAGGATCCTGACTTGGTTACAGGTACATTCACCGTTAATAAACTATTAGCTTTTGTCTTGTTTGATACTGGTGCCGATAGGAGTTATGTATGTAGACACTTTTGCTCTAGGATAGATTGGTCATTAGTTCCTTTGGACGAGAGTATGCTTGTAGAGGTAGCCAATGGGAAACTTGAGAAGGTTGACCAAATTGGTCGAGGAGGTATAATAAACTTAGCTGGCGTAGATTTTAAGATTGATTTGATACCCATTAAGTTGGGAAGCTTTGATGTGATAGTTGGTATGGACTGGTTGTCCAAAGTAAAAGCCGAAGTTATCTGTGGAGAGAAGATTCTTCGTATACCTAGCGAAGACGGTGTACCAATGATTGTTTACGGAGAGAGATGTAGCCCGATGCTGAACCTTATTAGTTGTATGAAAGCGCAGAAGTTCGTGAGAAAAGGGCGTTTTGCTATCTTAGCGCATGTGAAGAAGTTGGAGACCGAGGAGAAAAGCATAGATGATGTGCGAATTGTGAACGAATTTACAGACGTCTTTCCAGAAGAACTGCCAAGATTACCCCCACCGAGAGCAGTAGAGTTTCAGATTGACCTAGTGCCAGGAGCTGCACCTGTAGCTCCCGCACCTTATCGACTCGCACCTTCCGAAATGCAAGAGTTGCAGAGTCAACTGCAAGAACTATTAGACAGCGGATTCATCCAACCAAGCTCGTCGCCTTGGGGTGCACCTGTCTTGTTTGTAAAGAAGAAGGACGGATCTTTCCGCATGTGTATTGATTACCGCGAACTCAACAAGTTGACGATCAAGAATCGGTATCCCCTTCCTAGGATTGACGATCTTTTTGATCAACTGCAAGGATCAAGCGTTTACTCTAAGATCGATTTACGATCAGGTTATCACCAGTTGAGGGTGAAGGAGAGCGATGTACTTAAGACTGCATTCCGAACTCGTTATGGTCATTATGAGTTTCTTGTGATGCCATTCGGTTTGGCCAACGCACCTGCCATGTTTATGGATCTCATGAATCGTGTATACAAACCATACCTGGACAAATTCGTTATCGTCTTCATAGATGATATCCTCATCTATTCCAGAAGTGAAGAAGAACACGAACAACATCTTCGACTAGTGTTGGAACTCTTGAACCAAGAGCAACTTTATGCCAAATTCTCCAAGTGTGAATTTTGGTTGAAGGAAGTCCAATTTCTGGGTCATATCGTGAGCGATCAGGGTTGATATGGCCGAAACAGACGGTTTTTATTCACGCGGTGTCCTCAGGTCGTGGCTCGCCAGGATCAGCCACTCGTGGGAGAGGGTACTGTTTTAAATTTATATTTAGCGGTGCCTAAATCTTACTACTCCTTATAAGTAAGGGAAGTATGATCTAGAGTCATATTTTTGAGATATCAGTAGAATCGAACCTATATTTAAGCCTAAGATAGTTAGGGAGTAGTGAATATTTATTTTTGGTATTTTCTAATAGATAAAGTAAATGCGATAAAATTCATAATTCAGATAAGGTTAAAGTGAGTGCATACTATGACTTCATCAGTTATTCTGCCGATATTATGGAATGCTGGCTCATGAATAGGCAGAGGCCCTGTATTCATTACACTGGTCCTAAACGCCCCTGTCATAAGACATGTCACTGGGTACTGCGTTAGGCTTGAAGATTCTGAATAGACAGCAACGTCCCTTACCCCCGACGCCCGTGCAGTCTGACTACAGGCATACACGTTCAGACGGCTCATCCAATTGAGCGACTCAGTTGGGTGATGTATTAACATTCCAAAATGGTCTAAACTTACTTAAGCATAATAGAATACATGGTTTACCATATCCGAGAGACGTGATGCGTTTCAATGCTTTCGTTAATGATTGGTAAAAGATAGTTAGGCCCTTAAAAAGAGTTCAACCATTAAGAACACCATGGCTTAGTCAAGCTGACTTCCATGAACACGTTCGGTTATCCTAAAGGTTCAATCGTTTATGTGTCTAAACAAACAGTTTCTTAACTAACTACGATTCCCTCAAGCGGGGTGAAATGCTTGAGACCGCGTTATGGTGCAGTGTACTGGTCAACACTAACCGGGTTACATGGCCTTACTTAGCAGAGGTACAGCTTACAACAATCGATGTGCTTCAGCGTGCACGTACGAAGTTTATATGTTTGGTGACTCCACTAGCATTGTCTAGGACCGACAATGTACTAAGGGTCTAGTCAGATGTTTCACTACGAAAGAGTCCTCAGTCGGAATTCAAAGCTCGATAGACTTACTACAACCGGTGTGCCTTGGTCGATCTTACGTTGTATCCGATAGACTTCTCTTACCAAGGGGTGACACATATAGTGTACTCTGAATCGGGGTTCGCGACTTCCCAATAACAGAGCCTATAACTACGTTCTATTAGTTGGAAAAGCGATTGAGTTTAAAGCATGATCAAAAAGTATTTCAACAGCATACACAGACCATAATATTATTTCGGCATTATAACTGCTTACATCATAGCCAACACTAAAGATAACTACTCGCTAATCATGGCAACAATATCATAAAACATTATATAAGATAAAGGATAGAAGTACCAGTAGATTAAATGAGTTCTGAATACAAAAGTGACAACTTAAAGACTCCAGACCACTCCTAATATAATCTTCAGCGTTCTTCTCCGGGTACTAGGTTTCCCGCACGGAGTCGAAGGCCTTGAGAGTATGACTAATATTGTACAAGAGAGAGAAATAAGTGAATTGAAGTGTGTGTTGGAATGAATGACAAAGACCCTTTAAATATACTAGAATTTTGCCAAAATACGGTTGGCAGGCCGTATGGCAGGCCGTATGGTGGCCCGTATTTGGCAACCCGTTTGACTGGCAGCCCGTTTCTTGTGGGCATTTGCTGGGCCGTTTGGCAGGCCATACCCCATACTGGCAGGCCGTATGGCAGGCCGTATCTGGTGATGGTCAGCCTTGATTCCCTGGATCGTAGCATGATTTCTTGTCTTTCACCGTTTTCGCTCTAGAATCCTCGTTTTAGCTTCGATTCTCTTGATTCTTTTTGCACCGCCTTCGTAATTACTTGTTCTTCAATTCTAACCGACGAAGTGGGTATTTTTTTTTACAAAGTTCGAATCTTTCTTGTTTTTGGGCCTTAATACCGGGGTGAAAACGTGACTTTTTAGCCGATATCAAATATCCCACACTTAGACTTTGCTTGTCCTCAAGTAAACTCTCATTCTTAAGAATCTTTTCGGTGTTTCTTTTCTAATAGCCTAAGCGGTTTGCTTTTATTATAAGAGAAAAAAGATAAGGTGAGTCATCTATGTTAGGTTTGAAATTATCTCTGCAAGCATGCGAGGAGGTTACATGACATAGGCTAGCTTTAACGGGTCACTTAAATCACTCAAGTGTTTAGGGTTCCCTATAGATCTAAAAAATGAATACACTCATAGTCAGTCATGCTGCACCCATCGTCATAGGGTTGATAAAGACTCAAATCCTTGCTGCTAATGCGAGAGCAGTAGTAATCTCAGCTTTATAGGTCATTTGTCAATGATGGGAAAGGAGTTTTGGAGTGGTAGTGAAGTTAAATAAAGGGTGATGTAGTCTTTATACAGACTTTTATTTGGATAGATAGGAGTGCTGAAGTATTTTGAGAAGCACTTTGGAACTTTTCTTCAATTGATAATCATCTTTGGCCGAGTTATCTTCGGCGTTTCTCTTTATATAGTTCTGCTCCTTTTTTCAGAACTTGAAAATCATTCAAATTTTTTATTTTTTTTAGACTTCATCTCGAGAGACTTTTAGCCGGTAAACTTTTTCAAGACCTTTGCCATGATACTTGGGAGGTCTATAACATCGAGTTTTCAGAAGGAATCTCGTTTTCTGGAGTTTTCGAGGAATAGTAAAGGTGATGTGGATGTGGTGGTGGAGTAGAAGTAGTGGAGGTGCGGAAGGTTTATGTTTGACAAATGGCTAGCTATTTTGATTACAACTGAATCACGTTTCACTGCTGGGAAATGTAGATCTAAAGCAAGTTCTGATTCTGAGCACAGACATCGGCACTCTCAACGAAAAATAGTGAAGCATTAAAGATGAATGCTGGTCTTATTTGGGGTGCCTCACCATAATCAATTTAGGTCGATAATGCCTTAGTCATGCAATGCTCTATTAGAGATTTCAATCTAACAAAATTTCCACCTTACTTAAGCCTTATTTTTATTGACAAATGTTTCAGGTTTTCAAAAATACTCTTTCGAAAAGGGTTTCTTTTGCAAAAATTTTGAAATTTGGCTTAAGGACTTGGAATCTTCGTAATGGGTTATTATAATACAGCATAAAAAGATACGAACATCCAACACTTAGACGAACATTGTCCTCAATGTTCCTAATGTATCCCATACTTGGAGATTTGGGAGTATTTGTCTAGTGCTTTTATTGGGTGTTATCCAAAACTTAGTGATAAGCTAGGATGTGGCATAGTTTGAATCTTGAGCTAGTAGCGAGAAGAAAGAAATACTCCTAGCAGATGCGGCTGGTTGCTAATCCTTGCATCTTTATTGGCTCATTTGTCATCCTTTATTCTTCTACTCTACTTTATTGTACGGGTTGCCTCCCGAGAAGCGATTTTGTTTAAGGTCGTTGGCTCGACCGTAGTGATGCTTCAAAAAGCAAACATTCCTCGCTGATGGTTGTGAACTTGGTCTTCTCGAGGGAATGTGAGTCTTGGTGGATAAATCCGGAGAAAGTGTCGGAGTAATAGTGGTAACAGATCTGGTACTTCTCTTGAAGATCTTCTGAAAGATAAGTAGTGCGCAGTTTCGGCTCTTGATAAGTCTTGAAGTCCGATGAGGATATGATCCACAGCTCTGCTGGTTGACCCATGAATGTCAATCATAGAAGCAGTGCTGGTGTTGATGATTTCTCTGATGGGATGCTCATTTCGGAGGTCTTCAAACAATGTCAGAAACTGTATCTTTAGAATTTCGAAGTCTTTGGAACGGTGATCTCCACAGTAAGAGTCTGTTGCTTTGCACAGATTAGTTAAGAGACGAAGCTGGAAAGAAGTGAATAGCAATCCTGATCCGAGTATTAATTTCACCGTCTTTGAGTATATCTCCCGACATCCAGCTTTAAATGTGAAACTAGGATCTGTGGATTCGTGGAAGATACGTGATAGCTGCTTTGTAACATAGGTGGCAATGTTGACTCGATCTGGTTCAATATGAGAGAACGGATTATTTCGCCTTGCTTCCTCCATAACAGCGTCTCGTAACTCTTTGATAATCAGATCAGCATGGTGATCAATTGTTACGTAAATCACTAGTTTGTCTTGTGTGCTTTCGAAATTATCTCTATCAAAAAGAGCGAAAAAGCTGTGAATATCCTTGATCATTTGCAAATCAGAGTGGTAAGTCGGGCGTCCGGTGGAAAGATCCATATGCTTCCGGATGAGAATCAGTAGTGCTCGTTGGTTTCGTGAGAACGGAAATGCAGATCCGGCTAAGGCGTTATAAACACTAGAGTAAATGATCTTCTGATTTCGACAGAATCTTGTCTCGAGAATAGTGCGAACCACTGAATTATGCTCTCGTTGCCTTTCTTCGTGATAGATATGATCGTGAAGAGAATTGATAAAGTCTTGAATGCGTTCTTCTAGGATTTCAACATCATTGTCTTCTCTTCGGAGATTGAGGTGGTGTTCTTCCCGGATAGCCATAATTCGTTCTGTTAAGCGTAGCAAAAAATCAATGGTTGATTTTCGGATGGCTTCGAGAATATCTTCAAAATCATCGGTATCATTGATGAAGGTAATCATGTCTGCATGTGCGGATATAACCAGAATTCGATCTGAGGAAGAGTCCGGCTCCCCTTGACCTGGTTCGGTTGGAGAGTGCGAGTTATTCAGAATGTTTTCATGTTGCTCTTCCTCGTCATCATCGGTGTCTTGTTCTTCTGAGGATGCGTCTGATGAACGGGTTTCTTCAGTATTCTGATTCTCCACTTTGATACTTGCAGGATCAATTTCTATATCCTTAACCTCAGCCTTATCGGTCTTCTTCTTGAAGCGAATGATTAAACTGTGATCTGTCGTCTCAAGCGTCATTATTTCTTCATGACGCTCGGTGCTTGGAGCGGGTATTATCGCAGTTTCTTTTACGTCTTCCATTTCCTCTTCCTCTTCAGATTCCTCCTCTTCCTCTATTTCTTCGCTGGGATCCTCTTCTTCCATTTCTGGGTCGTCTACAGATTGTGATTCGACACCCATCTCGACATCATCGGCTGGTGGTGAAGACTCGTCATCGGAAGTGATCCGTCTGGTGGAAATAGAAAAAATCTCTGCCTGTCCAGAAAGATCGGTTGGCCGGTCAATTTTGAAGGTAACGCTCTCCCCATGTGATCGTAAGATCAAGGTTTGATTGTACACATCAATGACAGTCCTAGCCGTATTCATGAAAGGTCTTCCTAACACTATTGGTGTGTGTAGGTCTTCCTTAATATCCATCACTACGAAATCCGTAGGATACAAGAATTTGTCGACTTTCACCAAGACGTTCTCAACTATGCCCTTAGGATATCGAATTGTATGATCGGCAAGTTGGATTGTCATTTTGGTTGGTGACAAGTCTCCTAACTCTAATCTCTTGTAGAGAGAGTAGGGGATTAGGTTGATACTTGCTCCTAAATCTGCTAGCGCATGAATGGTTCCAGATTGGTAGATTGAACACGGGAAAATGAATCGGCCCGTATCTCCTAGCTTTAGTGGTAGAGAGTTTCTGAGTAATGCAGAGCATTCTTCACTCAGTGGAATTTTGTTAGTCTGGTATCCTCTCCTTTGTAGAAAGAAGCCTTCGAATGTATCTCTTCTGGTTGGGTACTTTGGACATGGTGTCCAGGAATCTTCCATCAAGTTTGAAGGAATCGAGCTTGGATAGTTCTTCTTGTAGCCTTCCAGGATAAGGTACGCGAACTGGAGTTTCAGGAGTCAGCTTCTGAGTATATGTCGATTTGTTCTTGAGCCTAGTTGACCTTCTCCGCGGTTCTTCCTCTGGGATTATGGAATCCATTTGCTTTGCTTCTTCTATGTGGGGATTTTGGATAGTATTACTTGGCAATCTTCCCTGCGGTCGGGTTTCAAGGCGTTGTGATAACTGTCCGAGCTGCATTTCCAAACTTTTGAGCAGAGCCAATTGATTTCTCATTAGTATTTCCGTCTGATCTTATCTGGTTGCAGTTCTCTGATTTAACTGTTGTTGCCCTTGAATGAACTGATTTAACTGATCATCAGCTCCGAGAGTGGGGTTAGTTGCTTTTGTAATCTGGGTGGTAGGGGAATTTTCCTCAACTGGGGGACCAGTGAGTGGAAGTGGTTGATCGTAGGTCAATTGAGATTGTTGGGCTAGATAAGGTGGGTAGCGATAGTGAAAAGGTTGATTGCTTCGCTGAAATTGATTAACCCTAGGTGGTTGATTGAATCCGGGATTTGGTGGACGAGCTGGGTATTGGACGTAACAGACTGAACCGTCAGGGTTTTCGTACTCAACTTGATATTCTTCAGTAGGTTGCGGGTTGGTACAATTAACACAAGCCCGAGCTTGGTTAACCTGCTGCGGCTGCGTCTTCAGTTCTCCGAGTTGTTTAGCAAGAGATTCCATCTTATCCGTGAGTGATTTGATGGCCTCCGTTTGATTGTTAACTGCAGTGAGTGGGGCAGATGATGAAGTTGCTTCACCACTGTTTCAGTCATGATGATGCATTGTCATGTTCTCGAGCAATTCCCATGCTTCGTCTGCGGTTTGGTTCATCAGATTCCCTTGAGCTGCTGCATCGATCGTCGTCCTATGATTTACCGTAAGACCATTTTAGAAGGTACAGATTTGGGCTGACCGTTCTAGCTGGTGATTAGGGCATTTCTTTAGCAGGGTTTTAAATTGCTCCCATGCAGTATAAAGAGATTCATCATAACTTTGTTTGAAGTTAATGATGTCATTCTTCTGTTTGGTTTGTTTAGAAGGAGGGAAATATTTGGTTAGGAATTTAGTAGCCATCTCCGTCCATGACGTGATGGAATCTTTTTCCAGTCCTTCGAACCAAGTTTGAGCATGATGAGTGAGAGAATAGGGGAACAAGTATAGCCGGACTATATCTTGTCTTATCCCTGACTGTTTGTAGGAGTTCAAAAGAGATATGAATTTATCAATGTGAGAATTAGGATCATCATTTTGTAATCCATGAAACTGACAGCTATTCTGAATGAGCTGAATGATGTGATGTTTTAACTCGAACGAGTGTCCTTGAATCTCTGGAAATCTGATTGGTCCTCCTCGACCTTCAATTGAGGGTTTGGTATATTCTGCTAAAGTAACGTGCAATGCCATTTGATTTTTGATTCGTGCTTCCTCGCGTGCTTTTGAGATTATTGCGTCTGGATCAGGTAAGAATAACAACGGCCCTGGTCTAGATCGGGTTTGGGTCATACACTAGGTATGCCTTTTTGTTTTTAATTTTTCGCAAATAAACTAAATTATAAAAAGCTAAACTAATCTAAGGTAATCTAATCCTAAGGTAATCTAATCTAATTTTAATCTAAGGTAATCTAATGTAATCTAATTTTAATCTAAGGTAATCTAATTTAGTTAACTAACTATCCTACGGTGGAATATGTTTTTGGTTCTGGCTACTGATTCCCTGGTATTTCAGTAACAGAGCTCCGCAACGAACTACTCAACAAACCAAGTGGCCAGGCCGACTACGGAGAGGCATGATCCTTTTTGTCCCAATATAATTGGCGACTGTTCGGAAAATCCAATAACCAAGTCCGTGTATAATTGTCTTTCTTAGACATCACCAAATGCTTGTGAATAAGTTTGATAGAGAGCAGTATTGCCTGATACCAGTTCCTCGGCAGCGGCGCCAAAAACTAGTAGTTCTCCGTGATATGGCCGAAACGGACGAGATTTATTCGCGCGGTGTCATCAGATCGTGGCTCACCAGGATCAGCCACTCGTGGGAGAGGGTACTGTTTTAAATTTATATTTAGCGGGGCCTAAATCTTACTACTCCTTATAAGTAAGGGAAGTATGACCTAGAGTAGTATTTTTGAGATATCAGTAGAATCGAACCTATATTTAAGCCTAAGATAGTTAGGGAGTAGTGAATATTTATTTTTGGGATTTTCTAATAGATAAAGTAAATGCGATAAAATTCGTAATTCAGATAAGGTTAAAGTGAGTGCAAACTATGACTTCATCAGTTATTCTGCCGAGATTATGGAATGCTGGCTCATGAATAGGCAGAGGCCCTGTATTCATTACACTGGTCCTAAACGCCTCTGTCATAAGACATGTCACTGGGTACTGCGTTAGGCTTGAAGATTCTGAATAGACAGCAACGTCCCTTACCCCCGACGCCCGTGCAGTCTGACTACAGGCATACACGTTCAGACGGCTCATCCAATTGAGCGACTCGGTTGGGTGATGTATTAACATTCCAAAATGGTCTAAACTTACTTAAGCATAATAGAATACATGGTTTACCATATCCGAGAGACGTGATACGTTTCAATGCTTTCGTTAATGATTGGTAAAAGATAGTTAGGCCCTTAAAAAGAGTTCAACCATTAAGAACACCATGGCTTAGTCAAGCTAACTTCCATGAACACGTTCGGTTATCCTAAAGGTTCAATCGTTTATGTGTCTAAACAAACAGTTTCTTAATTAACTACGAATCCCTCAAGCGGGGTGCAATGCTTGAGACCGCGTTATGGTGCAGTGTACTGGTCAACACTAACCGGGTTACATGGCCTTACTTAGCAGAGGTACAGCTTACAACAATCGATGTGCTTCAGCGTGCACGTACGAAGTTTATATGTTTGGTGACTACACTAGCATTGTCTAGGACCGACAATGTACTAAGGGTCTAGTCAGATGTTTCACTACGAAAGAGTCCTCAGTCGGAATCCAAAGCTCGATAGACTTACTACAACCGGTGTGCCTTGGTCGATCTTACGTTGTATCCGATAGACTTCTCTTACCAAGGGGTGACACATATAGTGTACTCTGAATCGGGGTTCGCGACTTCCCAATAACAGAGCCTATAACTATGTTCTATTAGTTGTAAAAGCGATTGAGTTTAAAGCATAATCGGAAAGCATTTCAACAGCTTACACAGACCATAATATTATTTCGGCATTATAACTGCTTACATCATAGCAAACACTAAAGATAACTACTCGCTAATCATGGCAACAATATCATAAAACATTATTTAAGATAAAGGATAGAAGTACCAGTAGATTAAACGAGTTCTGAATAGAAAAGTGACAACTTCAAGACTCCAGACCGCTCATAATACAATCTTCAGCGTTCTTCTCCGGGTACTAGGTTTCCCGCACGGAGTCGAAGGCCTTGAGAGTATGACTAATATTGTACAAGAGAGAGAAAGAAGTGAATTGAAGTGTGTGTTGGAATGAATGACAAAGACCCTTTAAATAGACTAGGATTTTGCCAAAATATGCCTGGCAGGCCGTATGGTGGCCCGTATTTAGCAGCCCGTTTGACTGGCAGCCCGTTTCTTGGGGGCATTTGCTGGGCCGTTTGGCAGGCCGTACCCCATACTGGCAGGCCGTATCTGGTGCTGGTCAGCCTTGATTCCCTGGATCGTAACTTGATTTCTTGTCTTTCACCGTTTTCGCTCAAGAATCCTCGTTTTAGCTCCGATTCTCTTGATTCTTTTTGCACCTCCTTCGTAATTACTTGTTCTTCAATTCTAACCAACGAGGTGGGTATTTTTGCCGATAAAGTTCGAATCTTTCTTGTTTTTGGGCCTTAATACCGGGGTGAAAATGTGACTTTTTAGCCGATATCAAGTGTATCAAAGTCGATCCCGCAAAGATCAAAGCTATCAGCAAGTGGGAAACCCCCACTACTCCGACTCATATCCGCCAATTTTTAGGTCTCGCCAGTTATTATCGAAGATTCATCAAAGGTTTCTCTCTGATTGCACGACCATTAACCGCATTGACTCATAAGGGAAATAAGTTCGTTTGGGCAACCGAACAAGAGTCGGCATTCCAAACTCTGAAGTAGAAGTTAACCACCGCACCTATATTATCCCTTCCTGAAGGCAGTGACGACTTCCTCGTATATTGTGACGCCTCGAAACATGGTGTTGGTTGTGTGTTGATGCAACGAACAAAGGTTATTGCTTACGCCTCTCGACAACTGAAGATTCACGAGAGAAATTACGCCGCACGATCTTGAACTTGGAGCTGTTGTTTTCGCACTCAAACTGTGGAGACATCATCTTTATGGAACAAAGAGTACTATCTTCACCGACCACAAAAGCCTCCAACACATCTTTGATCAGAAGCAACTGAATATGAGACAGCGGCGATGGATCGAGACATTGAACGACTATGATTGTGAACTCCGTTACCACCCTGGCAAAGCAAATGTTGTAGCCGATGCCTTAAGCCGAAAGGAGAGAATGGTACCTCTTCGTGTTCGAGCCTTGAACATCACCATTCATTCAAATCTCAATAACTAGATCCGCGTAGCTCAAGATGAGGCTCTCAAGGAGGAGAATATTTCTCATGAGCACTTGAACATTCTCATCTCTCGATTCGAAGTCAAGGAGACTGGACTCCGATATTTCACTGGAAAGATTTGGGTGCCTAGTTATGGGGATTTACGAAGCCTTATTCTAGATGAAGCCCACAAGTCAAGATATTCGATACATCCAGGAGCCGGTAATATGTACCACGATCTCAAGGAACAGTATTGGTGGCCTAATCTTAAGATGGATGTCGCTACTTACATTGGGAAGTGTTTGACTTGTTCGAAGGTTAAGGCCGAACATCAAAGGCCATCTGGGTTACTTCAACAACCAGAAATTCCGCAATGGAAGTGGGAGAGGATAACAATGGACTTCATTACGAAACTACCAAAGACGGTGGGTGGATATGATACCATCTGGGTTATAATTGACCGTCTTACCAAATCTACACACTTCTTAGCCATGAAGGAAACTGATACAATGGACAAACTCGCGCAACTATACATAAAGGAAATTGTATCTCGTCATGGTGTGCCCTTATCGATTATTTCAGACCGAGATACCCGTTTCGCTTCTAGATTTTGGCGTTCTTTGCAAGAAGCCTTGGGAACACGTCTCGACATGAGTACCGCATATCACCCGCAGACCGACGGACAAAGCGAACGCACGATTCAAACTTTGGAGGACATGCTGCGTGCTTGTGTTATTGATTTTGGCAAAGCTTGGGAGAAGCACTTACCGCTAGCCGAGTTTTCTTACAATAACAGCTACCATTCGAGCATTAATGCCGCACCTTTCAAAGCGTTGTATGGCCGCAAGTGCCGATCTCCTATTTGTTGGGCCGAAGTAGGCGAGAAGCAAATCACCAGACCCGAACTCGTTCATGAAACAACCGAGAAAATTGTTCAAATTCAAGCGAGGCTTAAGACGGCCCGTGATCGTCAGAAGAGCTATGCTGACCTTAAACGTAAAGATTTCGAATTTCAAGTGGGTGACCGCGTGATGTTGAAAGTCGCACCTTGGAAAGGTGTAATCCGTTTCGGAAAGCGTGGGAAGTTAAACCCGCGATATATTGGTCCGTTTGAAATTTTGGAACGTATTGGACCCGTTCCTTACCGTTTGGATCTCCCGACACAATTGAGCTCCGTTCATCCTACTTTTCACGTGTCGAATCTGAAGAACTATCTTGCTGAGCCAGAACTTGTCATACCACTAGAAGAGCTTTCGATTGATGACAAACTCCACTTCGTGGAAGAACCCGTCGAAATTATGGACCGTGAGGTCAAAACCTTGAAATGCAACAAGATTCCTATCGTCCGAGTCCGATGGAATGCAAAACGAGGACCCGAGTTTACTTGGGAACGAGAGGATCAAATGATGCAGAAGTATCCTCACCTATTTCCGACTCCACCATCTACCTCAGCTTAAATTTCGAGATGAAATTTTCATTAACGGGTGGGTAATGTAACAACCAGACTTCTTCGACTTATATTATTACTTGTTACTTTTACGAAACTGTATATTTGTGCGTACTAAGTTAGATTAACTACTGGGATCATTAATTTTGTTAATTACTTTCGTTGATGCCTTACAACGTATTTTTAAATACTAGGTTACTTAACGTGATCCTTGATTTCATTTACGACCATTAGTGTTACTTATTGATTAAAACGAGCTACGAACTTGGCACACGATAAACTTTTACCATGATTGGGATATTATGGCTACGTAAACATAATTGTTACTTATTAATGACAATTACTTAGTTTTATGATTCCTTAATTATGCTTAGGTGTTTACTTGGGCTTACTAGTACCTTAATGGACTTAGCACCTTAATGGACTTCCATGGCCCAACCTACTCAACTTAGTGGACCACTTAATGGGTTAATTAGCCTATGAAATTAATAATTAAGTCCATGAAGTAATGAGACAATTATCATGCATGCTTGTGTACTAATACTAGTATTATGTCTCAAACCACCCAACATGTACAACCACCACCATGTACCACCATCCAATAGCAAGCCATGGTCCCCCCCCCCTTTCTGCCTTGGCCTTCGGCCACCCCACACACACACACACCCTCACTTTATTTTTTTTAAGGCTTATTACATTCTCATTCACTTCATTTCAAACACACACACACTTATCCTCTCAATTTTCTCTCTACTTTCTCTCATCATTTCTTGAAGAAAACTTGAAGGTTTGAATCTTTTTCTCTTCCTTTTTTCTTCCCAAAACCGTAAATCACCATCATCATTATCTATTTTTGGATTTTGGTTTTTATAACTTCAATCCTCATGTGATTTTGCATTCTTTGATCTCTTTTATGATAAAGAAGCAAGAACAAGGATCAAAGCTTTGTAGCTTTTGATTCTACATGAACTTATTACAACTTTTAAGATCAAGTTACTTTATGATCTTCTTTATATTCAAGTATTGGAACTTTGAAGTTCATTTCATGAAGATTCAAGTTTATGACTTGATATCTTTTTACATAAAGGATCCTTACTTGAACTTGTTTACTTTTAACTTTAAATCTATTATTATTGTTATGGAATTTGATTTGTTTGAGTTACTTGGTCAAAGATTACTTGTTAACTTTGATCTCATGAATCTTGTAACCAAAGTCTAACTTTGAAGGTTCAAGAACAAGAAAGTTTAGGCTTACTAGTTTATAACTTTCACACATGTAAGATTGATCTAAGGTATATAACTTATGATCATCTAACTTGTTAAAACAAGAATTTATTTATTTATGCTCACTTAACTTTACAAAATCTAAGTTTCATAGCTTATGGTTGTGTAAAGTGGAAAGTCTAAGTGTTTTGACTTAGGGTTTCACCAAGAACATGGGATCTAGACTTTTTATTCTAAGATCTTTAATTACTAGTTAAGATCTAAGCTCTCTAGCTTAGGGTCTTGCTTATTTAGTTTAATTCAAAGTTTATAGCTTAATAAGACTTGTAATTGTGTTGAAACTAAGAAAAGTGAT
Source organism: Rutidosis leptorrhynchoides (assembly GCF_046630445.1). NCBI lineage: Eukaryota > Viridiplantae > Streptophyta > Magnoliopsida > Asterales > Asteraceae > Rutidosis > Rutidosis leptorrhynchoides. The sequence continues at coordinate 574,425,169 of NC_092333.1, read as the reverse complement.
GCAACTTTGGTTCATCACCTTGCTCAAACTCTCACATGAGTTGTGTTTTGATTCTTAGTCTTGATCATTGTGTGTTTATGGTATTACCTTGGTCATAGTGATGCAAACACATCAACGAGTTGTACACTTGAAGCTATGAGCATCAAGGATGAGAACCGTGATGAGCATCAAGCACCAAGAACCCTACCGGAGCATTGTTTACTGTTTTATGGATCTGATCAATCACCTGGGCTACTGGAAAAGATGATTTTCAGTTAGTTCAGTTCTATTAGATGATTTTCCGTTTAGGCCTCTTCTTAATCCGATATACGGTTTAGGATTTATAGCCTTTCGAAAGTCACTACGCCCTTGTAACGTTGTGCTGAAATTTCTGACCTACTCGCACTTAAACCGTCGCCATGGTCAAACGAAGACGAGTTAGGTTTGGAAATTGGTCAGCAGTTAGAGGACTCATATACGGAGCCTTGGCCACTGGTCTCATGTCATTTCAGTTTTTATAGAGGTCGTAGAAGCTGAACGAAGTCAGCCTTTGTTTCGATCTCTATTCTTGATTTAAATCTTACTTTACTTTTTACGTATGATGTTGATGATGATGACACTTATGATTTAACTTACGTACTTTTAAACCCTTTTGGGACAACTTAATGACTTAGTAACTTTTGACTTAGGTTGAGGACCTTTCGGACCGACTTACTTGCTTACTTACCTTGTATCGACTTTTACCGCATTTTCACTGTGAGTTATAGCTCCCTTTTTACTTTAACTATTTTTGGGACTGAGAATACATGCGCTTTTTATGTTTTACTTACTAGGCACAAGTACTTAAACTTATTATATATGTGTGGGTGATATAACGACATAAACTTTTCCCTTAGCTCGGTAACGTTTAGTCATTGGTTTTTGAACCTGTGAACGCGAATCTTAGATATGGATCCATAGGGTTTGACATCCCCACTCGGGTTAGTCGCGCTAGCATTTAATGGGTGTTTAATACTTCGAGAACATACGCACTCGCCAAGTGTACTATTAGGGGGTCATATTTATGTTAAGTTAGTTACCAAGTGCCCACAGTTAAGCATATACTTTTCATACTGTTTTGAATACGAAATCTCGTGGCCTACATTACATTACTGTTACAATTAAACTATAGCTCACCAACATCCGTGTTGACTTTTTAAGCATGTTATTTCTCAGGTGCTTAGACGTTTGATGCTTCCGCTGTATTAGTCTCGCTGTTAGACTTGCTGTGTAGACTCCCGCTGCTTTGATTAGAGATGTCTCTGCATGAAACTTTTACCTTGCATTCACAAACTATGTTACTTTTGAACAATGAATTTGTAATGACCCTTGGGTATGTTAATTGCTTTCTATTCGTAGAAGCACGCTATCTTTTGTAAAACGTTATCTTTCCATGAATGCAAAGTTGTTTTAAAACAGCATATAGTTTTGTAACCGTGTGATGATCCTGTTGATGATGATCCGTACACGTTGATTTTGTGCGGGGCGTCACACAAGGCCTGGACGAATGAGACTCTCATTCGCACGAATGAATATGTTATCCGCATAAGCTCGTGCGAATGACGAGTTTCACGCATTTACATCAAACTAGGTGTACAACATTATTGATACGTATTTAATTCTTTTTACTAAAACTATATATTATTTTATATGAATTGATTCTTTATATTAAAGCTGTTTTTAATTCATATTGTTTGGTTGATTAATAAAAGTGTTGTTTAAAAATTGTTATATTATTAATAATAGTACTGATAATATTAATAAAGACGTACTCATACAATACAATGTTTATTAATAAACACAAACTAATACAACATTTGAAACTTAAAATAACAGCTATAATTTAAAAAACATGTAACACACAAAATAACACACAACAAACTAGGCGACTAGACAATTTCTATCAGAAATAAGATAGTCACCCGATGTTGATATGCCAAGATGTCGGAATAACTTGGTAATCATCATCCCAAATGGTAACAGTGCATTTAAGCTTTCTCTTGCTTTTGCATCCGTTTAACCATGATGTATCCGACATCGAAAGATATACTATTCATGATCCAGTAAATCATAAGAGCTTTAATTAGAAGCACACTGTTAGAGTAATCGTCCACCGAACAAATGGGACGACCAGTTATGTTGCTACGGATGATAGTATATATTTTCAGTTTATTGGCTCTAAGAAAATAAAAAAAAAATCTTTTTTATTTCTACACAAATGTTAAAACGGTGATTTTTAACACATGTGTTGACAACATCAAGTATAGAAGTGTCGGAAACAACATGTGTCTCAAGAAGATCGCCATCAATTTGACTGATAGAATTGATAAAATTGCAATCCTCCGGTTGGGAGTCCTAAAACATTGTTGAAGGTATCTATATCCCTGCAAGCAATATGGTATACCTTTCAACATAAACCTAACATTCTTGTCTTCTTCAGAAAAAGAAAAATGATGATAGAACTCACGTACACAATCAGGGTATACAGGAAAAATGTCAGTTATGATACACAACACTTACAATTCTTCAAACTGCTCGTATGTGAGTTCATGATCTTCTCTAGGCTCAATTCCTCTTAAAAAACAATACCATCGAGGATTGTCCTGTGGGATATTGGAATTTGATGACGACGATCCATATTCAGAAAAACAAAATGTGAAAAGTTATAAAACTTGAATTTGACGACAACACTCAATAATATTGTCCGTTTAAATAGAACTTAAAAAAAGTACCATGCAAACCAATATTGGAAAGATCGGTTTGTCAGTAAAAGGAGCCAAACCGGCATTTAAAATGCCGGTTTGTGTGTGTTTAGGGTACGACGGTCAAAACCCTAAACTTGATACCAGTTTGTGATGAACACTGACAAAACGGCAAATGAAATGCCGGTTTGGGATGAAAACTGACAAACCGGCAATCGAAAAGCCGGTTTACCTATGTTTATAAATTTTATAATAGAAAAATCATTTCTGTAAATCCCTAACAAATATTACCATTTTGAAAAAAAAAAAAAAAAAAAAAAAAAAAAATTCGAAACATGACGGGTTGTCTATAATTCATCATGAATGACATTTATGACAAGTAGATACAACAGATGAGCAAAGTGATGATTATTTTTTCAAATGCTATAATACTTTTATATTATTCCTTTTGCTATTAGCTAGTAGTAAAACACAACTAACGAAAAATAATGTTCTTGCGAAAACATTTGCATCGTTTAGTTGCTCCAACTGTAAGAATCACTACTACAAAAAAGGGGAATAGGAACCGGTTTTTAAGGCTTTAAAACCGGTTTCTATGTCTGGGGGTTTCTAAAGTGGAGACCGGTTTTAAAACTAGTTTCTAAACTAAACTTTGGGAACCGGTTTTTCCGTAAAAACAGGTTCATATTCTTTACAATAGAAACCTCATTTTTAATAAAAACCGGTTTTTAAACTAATTTTTATTAAAAAAGTAAATCCTCTGTAATTTACAGTTACAGTCATGTTTTACTTCAAGATTGTTTAAAGCACAACTCAAATTTTAGACTAAAACATATGTATCACTTGTATATTAAAAACTTAGAATACGATGTAAATAAGATGAGCAATACTCGTTTTCATTCAGGAACCAAAAACGTATAGGATCTATTACAAACAAATTTGTTTTGTTGAAACATGTACTAATGAAATGTTTAAAAATTACATTTCACTTGTTTAACGTGGTGATTCCTCTAGTTCTAGCGTGTTTGAGGTTGCCGTACAGTGGCGAGTTTAGTAAGGGGGTTACGGGGTCCCGTGACACCACTAGTTTTTCGAAATTTATTGCAAAAATCTATTTTTTTTTGTATAGGACACCACTAAATATAATAATGGGACCCCATAAATTTTTAGAGATTATAATTTTATAGTTTTGACTAATAAAGTATTTTAAATTAGCCTACTTATAATTTTATAGTATGAATATTGAATATATTAAATAACTATAAAGATAAACACACCCTTAAGGGGAACCACGCCATATCTATCTCATCATCACTTTACTTTTAATAGCAATTATTGGTCAAATACATTTAAGTGGATCATTTGAGTAGATTAACCATATATTATGTTAGTGAATTTTTTTTTTTTTTTTTTTTTTTGGTAACCTCTGTATCCAACATTTTTTTAACTGACTAATCCCAGAGCGACTACCCGCTTTGCGAGCAACCCGGAGTCATTGCAGGCGAACCTCCGTGACTTTTGAAGGAGAATAACTTTGTTGGAGCAAGGAATCGAACACTTGATATAGATTGTTTTTTGACACTTGAATGTAAACATTATAAAATACTCTCTCCGTTCTATTTATATTTAGTTGTCCTCACACAATACACATATAGTTTAAGAAAATGTTTTGAATATTATACTTTTTATTTACTTTTCAGTTTTACCCTTACTTTTTTTTAATTCTATCTACATACATTAAAGGCATAATATAACTTAATCTTCTTATTATTTTCTATTTATGGAGTGGAAAGTTAATTTGGAACATCCCAAATGAAAACATAGAACTATAAATTAGGGATGGAGAGAGTAACATTGATCAACCATACCAACTATTAAACAATTACAGTAACATTGTAGTAAGTAACTTTCTTGATTATGTTTCTTGTAAATTACTGTAGTCAATAGCAATTCCACACAAGTGGAGTATGGGGAGGTAAGATGTACAATCCTTTCCATATCCTAGAATAAAGAGAAGTCATTTCTCCACTCAGAGTGAAACACCGCAAGAATAGAGAAAGTCTTCCCTCTCAATGTTCTATGGATAGGGAGACTGCTTCCGAATGGACATCCCACCAATAAGTAGGTTGTTAAGTGTGAGACGCCATGAAATGGATTATCCAATTTTACGATGGTTGTTATAATAACAATAGTAAAAAATACGAGCAACCTTATATTTTGCGACTATTATCCAATTTTATGTTTGTGTTTTGAGCGCGACCCGACCCGATTTGACCCGACAAATTCAATATGTTGTGCAAGAAAGTTATCAAATAAAATTTTGGGACCCCATTGGGTTTTGATCCTAGAATCGCCACTGTTGCCGTATATCATTAAACACAATTTCTCTTGCTCTATTCTACTTGTTGAAGGTTGTGATGCTCTCTAGTTTTAGCTCGTCTTCACTTAATTCAAGATGAGCATCTTCAAATTCATAGTAAGCTTCATCTTCAGATTGGATTGGTGTTATCTGCTACAAAGATTAATAAATATATTGAATATCACTAATTAATAAATATATTGAATATCACTAGCATTATACAGTAGCATAGAACAAGTTCTACAATTTCTACATATAAAATCAAATGTAGTGATATTATATAGAAAAAATTGTCCATTTCATCCATGTATTTTTCATATTTTGCTCGTTTCATCCCTGCATTTTATTTTATGTATTTTTCATCCTTAGAAGTATTTTAAAGTCCAAATTTCATCCCTCACTTTAACGAAGGTTAACTGAGTCCGTTAAAACTATTCACAGGGACTATCCACATGAAAACTAGCTTCTCTCTTCATAAAAAACTAGTGTGCACTGTGCTAAAGCTTCTATTATTGATTACAACCAGGGCCGGTCATGAGATTTTGAGTGCCCTGAACTAAGAGAAAAAAAAAGGCCCTAAAACCCTAACGAAAATCTTAAAAGATTTGTTAAAGATGAAAGATTGTTACTTACTTCATTTAATTTGTTAATTAAAAAACAAACTATTGCGTCTGCATTCTGTGACATCCATCACATGGTAGTCCCTATATGAATCGATTTAAATATTAGATTCGTCATCACATGGTTATAGTACTCGCCTACTCGGTATATGAATCGATTTAAATATTAGATTCGTCATCACATGGTTATAGTACTCCGAAAAAGATCCATTATCCCTAAGAAGTTAAGAACTTTATATATAAAATACTTATTCTACAATTCCTATATAAATACAATTATTGAGTATAATTGACAATTTGGATTCATAATTCATGTATTGTATTGATTACTGAATGAAAATAATGGATAGAAGAACAAAAAAATTACCTATTGAATATCGTTAGTCAGGCCTGCTACTACTGAACCCTTGCGTGTTTTCTTTTTGTCGATATTTAAAAGTTGGAATGGTAACCGATGGATTGCCATTACAGAAAATAAACATGAGTAAATATGTGTGGGCTTGAGTGCTTTCTCCTTGTGAAGAATACTATAATTTGTAATTACTCTTATGAGTTTTTATGGAATACACTATGGGATCGCATCCCATGGCAATCACATTAACGTCTCCAATATTATTTAGTTAAAAATTACGTGGATAGTCCCTCTGAATAGTTTTAACAGACTCAGTTAACCTTCATTAAGGCGATAGATGAAAGTGAGACTTTAAAATGCTCTTAAGGATAAAAAATGCAAAAAATAAAGAGGGATGAAATTGGGACTTTAAAATGCTTTTAAGGATGAAAAATGCAAAAAATAAAACACAGGATGAAACGGGCAAAAAGTAAAAAACACGGGGACGAAATGAGTAATTTTGTCTAATATATAAGTAATAAACTAACTGTTCATACGAATGAAAGACAAACAGTTGAAATTAACAAACACGTACCTTTTCTGATAGGGAGTTGATCCATACACCACCTTATTTTTACCATACACCACCAAAACAATTATTTAGACAGTTTTACCATTTCTTTGAGAAGTTAAGGGGAGTTGGTGGTGAACAAAAGGAAGGGTAAAAATGTACAAAAAAATTATTTAGTGGTGTATGGTAAAATAGAGGTGGTGTACGGATCACCTCCCTTTCTGATAATGGAGGAATAGATAAAACAAGCTATACTTCAAACGCAACCCGGTCCTAGAAATGAACAAATGAACACGAACACTTTGAATTAAGATGCGCATACCTTGTTCACAGGTTATGAACTTGTTAGAATAAAGAATTTTAAATTAATAAGACAAGTTATGAATCCTAAAGGTTTGGTCCACTCAAAATTTTCCATTGCCTGCTCAAATTTCGCTCAAATTTGGTTTCCCGCTTGGGGTATGGAGACCAGTTCTTATAAAAGAGGTTTCCAAAGTGGGATACGAAGACCGGTTTCTTTAAAAAAAAAAAAAAGGGTTTCATTCCAAAGTAAACTTTAGGAACCGGTTTTTTTTTAAAATCGGTTTCTCATTTCCGCCTAATAAAAAACCAGTTCCTATTACCTTTAGAAACCTGTTTTTAGTTACTACCCCCAAAACCGGTTTCTAAAAGGGGTCTCTATTCACATAAACTTTAGGAATGGTTTATTTTAAAAAACCGGTTTCTTATTTCCGCATAATAAAAAACCAGTTCCTATTACCTTTAGAAACCTGTTTTTAGTTACTACCCCCAAAACTGGTTTCTAAAAGGGGTCTCTATTCACATTTGTGTAGTAGTGAATTCTTTATATTTCATGTGATATTTTTATACAAATAGAAAAATAAACATTATTCGAAGATATACCACAAAAGATATGTCAACATATATGATGGTACTACAAAAATATTCATCTTTAGCGTCAAGTTTTCGTTACTTACCAACCAAAAAGAATCCATAAAGTGGAAGAACAAGTAATCTTACATTGAAGCATCTAGTCTTTAGAATAAGATAAAGTTAAGGTGATAAATTGGAATCCATAAAGTGGAAGAACAAGTAATCTTACATTGAAGCATCTATTCTTTAGAATAAGATAAAGTTAAGGTGATAAATTGGAATCCATAAAGTGGAAGAACAAGTAATCTTACATTGAAGCATCTAGTCTTTAGAATAAGATAAAGTTAAGGTGATAAATTCATTTAGCTTTTGGGAGAATTCTCAAACTCATAAGTTTTCTTTCGAATATTCAACAGTGTATATTAAAAAAATATATAAATATTAGAAGGAAAAAATTAACGTAATATTGGTTTACAAACAAACACACCATCCATTTATACACACGGCATGTTGATCATAAAAAATCTATAAAGTGAAATTATATTTGGAATTACAAATATATCGATTTTTTTATATATATAATACATGTAAAAGTAGCGCTGATAATGGATTATCATAATTACAATGCACTTATGATCGACTATACATTTCATATAAATCACGAAAGTAAAGTAATGTCACTACTACAAAAAGTGGAATAGGAACCCCTATAAGGAACCTGTTTTTCGATGAGTGCTAAAAAAGAGGTTCTAAAAGTGAATAGAAACATGTTTTTCGTGGAGGCTCAAAACACCAGTATCTATAATATACCATAGGAACCTCTTTTTACAAGAAACCGGTTCCAATCTTTTGGAACCTGTTTTTTTAAAAACCGCTCTCTATGCTTTTCATTTAGAAACCTCTTTTTTTAGAAAACTTATCTCAATACTTTTTTTATTTTGAGCGGGAGATGAAAATTCAAACCCAAATCAAAGTATATTCAAAGTATTTGAATCAAGCACTAAAACCCTCATTTTACCTCCATCATCTACTTCCACCTCTCAATAATTTTTACTACTAAAATTTCTCCCTCGTGATATCAAAACCCTCTCAAGTCTTCTTCACAATTTGTAATATGAAGAAAACTTGTTTATTGATTATTTTGTTACAGTGCAAATTGTTTACACTTATTTTATTTTGATTATTTCTAACCTTATCATGTTGTTTGTGCAGGTGTCGTTCCAATATCAGAAGTGAGTCAAAGATATTATATACTTGTTAAGTTGATGATCTCGAAGGAACAACGGGGTGGATAGAAAAATTTATTCAAGTGGATAAGCTGGAAAGCATGGTGCTCATGAAATGTTATATTGTATAGTAATTTTAAAATTAGCACTAGCTTTCTGAATAGTTAGTTTTAGTTTACTAGTTATGATTTTACAAAGATGTATCGAGAAAATGATTCACTGTGTATTTTTGTACTTCTTGAAATTTTGATATATATAAGTTATTATTAAGTTTCAATGTGTTTGTTCTTGAATCTGATAGCATCTTTGATATTTGCTTTAAATGATACACTACTAGAAGAAAACCAAATTAAATTTTAATTATGCAAAGGAACCTCTTTTTAAGTCAAAACAGGTCTCTTTAATTAAGCATAAGAACCTGTTTTTTTTAGAAAACCGGTTTCTAAAGCTAAGCAAAGGAACCTGTTTTCAAACCGGTTCTCTACTTTTGGAACCCCCACTTATAGAAACATCTTCTAAAACCGGTTTCAAAAGCTCTAAAAACCGGTTCCAAATGTCATTTTTTGTAGTAGTGTGTGATGATAAGCCTTAGAAACCCTTTAGAGCACATGAAGAACAACGAACTTGGACAAACCAAGCCAATGGCAAGAAGCTAACAGTGCCGATCAAGCGACTACAAAGTTAGCATAACAAACCACCCGATTAATCGATTCAACATAAGCAAAAAAAGGAGACAGAGGCCATCATAGACATCGCGGAGAAAATTAGCCGAAGCCAACTCTTTAGTTTGGAGAGCAAAAAAAAAAAAAATAATAAAATAAAATAAAATAAAGGTGCGCTGATAATAAAAAAATGTAAATTGACATCATAAGAGACACTAATTAACCACAAAAATAGAAACCATATTAAAGTAAAAGAATTCATATAATTATGATAAAATGTTCCTAATTTATTCTCTCAACGATAATCACACAAAATATGCATCAACAGTTCCAACCAACGTGGCAGAATGCAATGCAGATGGACTGCGAAAGTAAATACATGCCTAATGAGCTAACTACATGCCTAATGAGCTAACAGCGAATAACCTATGTAATCACTACAGGGAATAAGGCCTTTTGTGGCGAGTTTCCTCGCCGCAATTTGCCCAAAATGCCACCGCAATACATTTTTGCGGCGAGATCTCACCGTAAATACACCGACTCCGTAGGTTCGCCGTCTAAATTCTTTTGCGACGCCAATTTTCGGCGATAGATTGTGGGACCACACTTTTTTTTAAAGAAAACAAAAATTGGTTTACGACGGAGCTTTTGCAGCAATTTATTTGTGAGACCCATGTCGTCGCAAAACATAGATGTCAATTGCGTCGAGCATTTGAGACGAAACTCGTCGCAATTAATGGCACCCAAATTTTTTTATGTACCCTTTTGCGGCGAGGGTCACCGTACCGCAAATAGTGACTCCATTATAACAGCTCTTTGCGGTTTTTGCAGCTTCCCGCCAGATCCATGCGTTTCTTTGCAACCTGTTTGTGACCAATTTTCCATCAAATATAATAAAAAACATCAACGACATCTACAAATAAGATAAAATCAAAATAAATTAACGTTTTCGGAAATAATTATTACAATAACATTCTACAAATATTATGTTTTAAGTTTTACAAATATATTGTTTTCATTCATCGTCACTCGACACTTTTTATTCATCGGGCATATCCTCATCGTCATCGTCATCCTCAACCTCATGCTCGCTTTTTTCCGAAACTACCATCTGGGCTTTTCCTTTTCCTTCTCCCCTTTCCACCGAAACCCATCAAGTTCTTCATGATATTGTGAATACTTTTTGTAACGGTTTCTGTCACCGACTTCTTGTCACTCTCCGACACCTTGGCTTTTAATCGCTCCTGCTCCTCGACCCACCTACGATTATATTCTTCTTCCGAGAAAAATCGTTGACTCGTCTAGGTGGATGTACACTAATCGACGGACCTTTGTGACCCCGTTACCCTTGGCTCGACACCCCGTTAATTCGTTTCTAGTATTTTAGAGATGGAAAACAGGTTCGCTGACATTTGGATTGGATCATTCCATCTTTATGTTGAGGCATCGAAGTTCAACAAACCGTCAATTGTTCCATTGATACAATTCCACATTGACTAGAGAACAAACTAGATGGTGCCTTATAAGGGTGGGTGTCCCCTCCTCCTTCAAGCTAGCTTTTGGGAGTGAGTTCTACATTTCCCCTTGTAAGGTTAGTGCATGCCTAGCGTGGGATAAGGCTTGCATCATTGGTGCTTTCATTGAGAGATCCCATCTTTCGAGATCCCAACACCTCGGAGTGGTGGCCTATGGAGTGGTGGCTTGGACCGGAAGAGAGAGGGTGCCAACCGTGACCAACATAGCCGTGACCAACGAGGCCTCGGAGTGGTGGCTTGGACCTAAAGAAAGGGTGCCAACCGTGACCAACGAGGACATTGGATCTTTAAAGGGTGGGGTATTGATACAATCCCACATTGACTAGAGAACAAACTAGTTGGTGCCTTATAAGGGTGGGTGTCCCCTCCTCCTTCAAGCTAGCTTTTGGGAGTGAGTTCTACATTTCCCCTTGTAAGGTTGGTGCATGCCTAGCGTGGGATAAGGCTTGCATCATCCATCTTCTACTAGGGTTCCATTGCCTGCTCCCAAGGTTAATGTGGATAAACGCTACTCCGATTAGACTGGATACTCCGGGAACTAACACGTACGCTCAGAAGGTTTCAGATTCGTCTCAGAAAAAGACAGTGGCTAAGATGAAGTTAGATGATTCTGATGTCGTGATGATTAAACCAGAAGATAACATCATCCTGGTTAAGTTAAAGGATATTACCACACTTCCTTCGCTCTATTAGTTATGTTTCGTGGCAGGGTTCGAAGAGATTAAGGCCCGATATATTGGTGGTTACTGGATATGGCTACAGTTTAATTCTCCACACAGCTGCTTGGCTTTTAAGAACAATGGTGATCTCATGAGATTGTTTTTTACGGTTAAGGAGGCATCGGATAATTTTATTTTAGATGAACGTATAATTTGGGATGAGATTTTGGGGTTGCCAACTTGTGCTTGTGGCTCTAAAGCGTTTCAGAAAGTGGCTGGCATCGCAGGGCGATTCTTATTTTTCGATGCTCACAGTAAAATTCCAATGTCAACGGGGCGTGTTTGTAATGCTTCACATTCAAAGGATTTGGTGTCTTTAAAGGAGATGATAAATGTTAATGGTATGGAAGTGGAGGTGTTTATTCGGGAAGTGGGAACGTGGACATTTGATTTAGATGATTCACTAGATACATCCACTTCGAGTTCAGAAGCTGCTGATCTACGTGGTGTTCATGATGACAACGAGTACAAGACTAGTGAAGAATCTGATTCTGACTCGTTAAAAGAATTTACGAGGATCAAGTTGGGTGATGAATCCCAAGATGCTGAATTGGTTAATAAAGGAGCTGGTGTTGTTAATCACACTCATATTGAGGAGGTGCATTCGGTTACAAAACCTCTGGCAGCAGCAAGCTCAAGTCTACCATTTCCACCGGGTTTTTCGGGTGGCTCGGTGAATTGTTGCACACCTTTTTTTATTTTAGACAAGTAAAAATGGTGTTAATACAGAGGGTGTTCATTCTACTGATAATGATATTTTTGGTTTAGGTGACCTTCTTGGATATAATATACAAGGTTGCAATGAAACGATGCGACCTGAACGAATGCAGAAAGGTTACCTATGAAGATCTTATCTCATAATAGTTGTGGGTCTAAAGTCTACTTGAGACGTAATTGGATTCGTGAGTTACGCGTTTCATCGAATGTGCAGTTTTTAGGTTTACAAGAGTCCAAATTGCCGAAATTAAAATTGAGTCGGTTGAAATCCATTTGGGGTAACTATCAATTTGATTATGCTGTCAGTTTTTCGCGTGGTTTTTCTGGAGGCATTATCTCATTATGGGACCCTAACTCGTTTGTTAAAGATCGTATATGGTGTGATGCTCATTTCGTCATTGTAAAGGGTCGTTAGATTCGAGAAGATGTAGAGACATACATGGTAAATGTTTATGCTCCACAATTACTACATGAAAAGATTTCTCTTTGGAACAAGCTTACGACATTTATGGCAAATCATGTTGGCGAGTTTATTTTTTTTGGAGATTGGAATTCGGTTCAAGTGGAAAGTGACATGAGTGGCACTCAATTTTGCTCTCACGATGCTTCTTGTTTTAATGAATTTATAGAATCGAACTCGTTGTAAGAGGTGCCTCTCGGCGGCCTCAAATTCACGTGGCGGACTAAAGTCGGTAACAAATTTAGTAAGCTCGATAAATTTTTTACTACTAACAATATTTTACATGGTGTTGATGACTTGAAAGGTATTTTGATACCCCGTGGTTTTTCGGATAATTTCCCTATTTTGCTCTACCAAGATAAATTGGGTTAGGAATTTATGGATCCAAAAACGATCACCAATCAAAAGATTGTGATCCCACAAGCGACAAACGGAAAGAATAAAGTAAAGAAACGTAAACGACACAAGAAATTACGTGGTTATATGCAATTGGTTTGATTGCTTTAGTCCACGGCCCACTAGAGTGCTTTTTATTTATATTTTCGTGCATAGGGTTACATATTACAATAGGTTTATTTATAGTACAAATCAAAATAAGGAAATAATCAACTTGACATGCTGGCTACGCACACTGTCGAGTTCCGCGACATCCTATCGCGTTCCGCGACAAACTCAGCTCAATCGCGGCAACTAAGAACAAAACGCGATAACCATCGAGTCCCAATCCCTGCCACACTTGTCGCATACCAGACCACCCTGTCGTGTATCAAGCTGTCGTGTATCGCGACATGCAGTACCAAAATGCCATGGCTGCTGCAGCTGCTCCTTTGTTTTGATCTTCTTTGCAACCAACAATCTCCCACTCAAAGGAGAACAAAACCCAAAATCTCGTCAACCCCAAAACTAACCATTTCAACCAAGAACGTCGAACCACCTCTCATACCGTCAATCAAACATGGGATACGCAAACTCAACATCACTGGAAGAGTAGACTTTCGATACAAGGTCTTCAACACTACTTTTCGAAATCAATACCAATAATCCTTAAACTGTCTAGTTGACATCTTCTTTCATCAATTAACAAAAAGACCAGTTGAAGCTATGCAAAGCTCAACTTTCCGATCGTAACCACCTTAGTACACATATCAGCAGGATTCTCCATACCAGGAATATTCTTTACATCTAAAGTACCATCTACAATAAGTTCTTGAATTTTATGATACCTTAGCTTTATGTGTTTCGTACGTCCATGAAACACCGGGTTCTTCATCAAATGAACAGCACTTTGATTATCACGATATAAGACATAATCTTGTTGAACTCGTCCCAACTCAATCATAAAATTCTTCAGCCATACAAGTTCTTTGCATGCTTCTGCTGCTGCCATATATTCAGCCTCCGTTGTTGACAGCGCAACACAACTTAGAAGTTTGGACATCCAACTAACCGCCATCGTACTAACCGTGAAAACATACCCCGTAGTGCTTCTACCCGAATCGTCACAACCACCCAAATCAGCATCAATGTACCCTCTTAAAATGGAATCACCTTTTGTGAATTGCAACCCCATTTTAGAAGTACCTTTCAAGTAGCGCAAAAGCCACTTTATACCTTCCCAATGCTCTTCACTCGAATTCGACATAAACCGACTCACTACTCCCACTGCATAAGCTATGTCGAGTCTTAAACAAATCATTGCATACATAATACTACCCACTGCCGATGCATACGTAATTTGAGCCATTTCCTCTTTGTCTACTTCCGTTGTATGTGCTTGACTTTTCGTTAACTTTAAAGTACCGCCTAAAGACACGGATCTTGCCTTTGAATCAACCATGTTGAACCGCTCTAACACTTTCTCGATATACTTGGTTTGAGACAAAGTTAAAGTACCTTCAACCCGATTCCTTTCAATACTCATTGATAATGCTAAAAATGAACATGTATTTCATAGCATTATCCCTCAAGAAAGACAAGCTTTTAGTTGCAATTGTTCTATTTACAAGTGATATTCGTTTAAATAATAAAAGGTGAAGACAAAAGACAGATTCGACGAATTGAAGACGCAAACGACCAAAAAGCTCAAAAGTACAAAGTACAATCAAAGTAGTTCAAATTATTGATGAGAAACGTCTCAAAATTACAAGAGTACAAGACGCAAAACGCAAAGTACAAGATATTAAATTGTACGCAAGGACGTTCGAAAATCCGGAACCGGGACTAGAGTCAACTCTCAACGCTCGACGCAACGGACTAAAAATTACAAGTCAACTATGCACATGAATATAATATAATATATAAATAATTCTTAAAATTATATATGTATATTATATTATATTTATAAAACCGTCGGCAAGAAAAAACAAACTCATGTGAGCTGGAAAAAGAGGCCATGCGATCGCATGGCCTGGCAGTTATAATACCATGCGATCGCATGGTGAATAGTAACTGGTCACATCCCTATAAATTTCGCAGTTTGGTTGATTAAAATATATCTTTTTCATCTATCTCTCTATCTCACTCGTATACATACATACATACATACATACATACATACATACATACATACATACATACATATATATATATATATATATATATACATACATATATATATATATATATATATATATATATATATATATATATATATATATATATATATATATATATATATATATATATTAATTTTAATTTTAAATTCTAATAATAAGGGTATGTTAGCGAATGTTGTAAGGGTGTAAGTCGAAATTCTGTCCGTGTAACACTACGCTATTTTTAATCATTGTAAGTTATGTTCAACCTTTTTAAATTAATGTCTCGTAGCTATGTTATTATTATGCTTATTTAATGCCGAAGTAATCATGATGTTAGACTAAATATTAAAATTGTGTAATTGGGCTTTGTACTATAATTGGGGTTTGAACAAAAGAACGACACTTGTGGAAATTAGACTATGGACTATTAATGGGCTTTATATTAACTAAACGATACCTCATTAATTTAATATATAAACTTATAATTTGACGTATTTATATATAACCACATACGCTTGACTGGGTACGGTGGGCGGAATATCTATAAATACCAATAATTGTTCATTTTACCGGACACGGAACTGGATTAATAGTTAATAGACTTGTTGAAACATGGGTGGATTACATTTAAGGGTAATTGGTGTAATTGTTAACAAAGTAGTAAAACCTTGGACTACACGTAGTCGATAACCTGGTGTATTCATTAAACAAAGTATTAAGACCTTGTTACAATTCGAATCCCCAATTAGTTGAAATATTTGACTTCGGGTATACGGATAATTTGACGAAGACTCTCGCACTTTATATTTATGACTGATGGACTATTATGGACAAATCCGTATGGACATATCGAATAATCCAGGACAAAGAACAATTAACCCATGGTACTAAACTAAAAACAACACGTCAAACATCATGATTACGGAAGTTTAAATAAGCATAATTCCTTTATTTCATATTTAATTTCCTTTATTTCATATTTAATTGCACTTTTAATTATCACACTTTTATTTATTGTCATTTTAATTATCGTACTTTTTAATTATCGCACTTTTATTTATCGCACTTTTATTTATCGTAATTTCATTATCGTTATTTACTTTACGCTTAAAATTAAGTTATATTTATTTTTAATATTTTACATTAGGTTTTAACTGCGACTAAATTTTAAAATCGACAAACCGGTCATTAAACGGTAAAAAACCCCTTTTATAATAATAATACTACTTATATATATTTTTGTATTTTTACAATTATAAGTTAAAAAAATATAGCGTTAAACTTGGTGAGTTCCCTGAGGACGAACCGGACTTACTAAAAACTACACTACTGCACGATTAGGTACACTGCCTATAAGTGTTGTAGCAAGGTTTAAGTATATCCATTCTTTAAATAAATAAATATCTTGTGTAAACTTGTATTGTATTTAATAGTATTTTGTAGTAAAAATATAACTATTTTGTACACCACCTCGCACACATCAAGTATTTTTGGCGCCGCTGCCGGGGACACTAAAACGCCGAAAGCGCAACGGTATAAAAAAAATTATTAAGTTCTTTGTATAAAAAAATATACGTTTTAAATATTAAAAATACAAAAATATAAAAAGAAAAACAAAATATATATATATTTAAGAGTTGTTCAAAAATATATAAAATTATAAAATATTTCTATTTCTATTTTTAGTTTGTAAAAATATAATTTTTATTTAATTTATATAAATACTTTTTATAAATATTAAAACAGAAAATTAAAACAGAAAAAAATATATAAATCACTCGGCCCGATCACTGTTGAAGCCCAATATCCTGGCCCGAAAATCTACCCCATGCGACCGCATGAGATTTTAACTATCAAACCATGCGATCGCATGGCTTGATTTGACCCGCCTGGTAACCTCAGCCGACAGTAGGGTTTAGTTTAATTATTATTATTATTATTATTATTATTAAAACCCTAATTAGGGTTTAGTTTTTAATTAATTAGTTTAGTTTTATTATTAATTTGTATTTTTAGTTTAATTAGTTTTATTAATATATAAAATTAATAGTTTTATAAAATAAATAATATAAAAATAATATTTTTATAAAAATTGTACTTTTTACAACTTTAAGTTTATTTTTATATTTTGTTTATTTTTATTTGTTTTAGCGTAATATTTGTATTTTTCGCTCATATTTAGTTTTAAGTCATAGTTTTTGCCATAGTTATTTTTATTTCTAGATTCTTAGGCTTTGCCGTAAAATTCCTTAAGTACTTTCTCTTTAGACTAAGATTTAGATGCTTTAGAATTTTGCGACGCCATTTTAAAATTTTAGTACTTTTTAAGTTATTGCCGTTTTGGATATAGAATTTCTTCTAAGCTTTAATATTTTTAGACGTAACTTTTAATTCTTAGTTTTTAGTTCCTTTTTAAGTTTCGACGCGCTACTTTCTTATTTTTATTTTTCGACCTTTTATTTTTCGACGTTTTTCCGACGCACTCTTTTTCATTCTTATTTTTCGCCGCTCTAGTTTTTAGGACATAGAATTTTCTATTTCTTCTCTAAATTTTCTTTAAATTTCAACGAAAAATTATTTTAAGCGTTAAATTGATAGACATCCAAAATTTTATGGTTCGTAGTAATAGTTGGATTTGTTAGTGGCTGAGTTGTGAGCTTCCGATTTAAAGGGTTCTGGCTCCCTGCTGCATCTTTTGGCTATTCGAAACGTGGGCAAAATCAGAAAAGTCTATTAATTTGATAACTTAAATAATTTTTATCTTTTATAACTAATAGGATATTCAGTGAATGCACCGAGCAAAACGTTCACCACCTTTTATACGTTCACCACCTGTAACTCGATCAAGACATTTAGCCAATATTGTCGCCGTTGATTTTTCTTTAGAATCGTCATCCAGTCGACCAAGTACTCCAATTCAAATTTTCGATAATCCATTTTTTGAACCCGACCTCACAATTGAGAATTCGGAAGATATTCAGGGACAATTCAGAGATCCTGAACCACTAATCTTTCCTCCGGGATCACCAATCATTCAAACAGAGATTGTCGAGGAACAACCCATTAAATCAGAATCCTCTAGTAATTCAGATTCAACAAATTCAATCATGGAAAATCTGGAACTTCTAAGTATGGAAACCGAATGCGAGCTAAACGCACTGGCCAAGGTCACGCAATTACTCAACCTGACATTAATGCGCCAGATTATGAAATCAAAGGACAAATCCTACACATGGTAACTAATCAATGCCAATTTAGTGGTGCGCCGAAGGAAGATTCAAATGAACATCTTCGAACTTTTAATAGGATCTGCACTTTATTTAAAATAAGAGAAGTAGAGGATGAACAGATATATCTCATGTTATTTCCCTGGCCTTTAAAGGGAGAAGCCAAAGATTGGTTAGAATCGTTACCTGAAGGGGCGATTGATACATGGGACGTTTTAGTTGAAAAATTTCTTAAACAATTCTTTCCCGCATCTAAAGCCGTAAGACTTCAAGGAGAAATTGTTACGTTCACGTAAAAGCCAAATGAAACTCTATATGAGGCGTGGACAAGATTTGGAAAGTTGTTGAGAGGACATCCGCAACATGGTTTAGACACTTTTTAAATAGTACAAATATTCTACCAAGGATGCGACATCACTACAAGAAAAGACATCGATATAGCAGCTGGTGGTTCCATTATGAAGAAAACCGCAACTGACGCTTACAAAATTATTGATAACACTGCTTCCCACTCACATGAGTGGCACCAAGAAAAAGATATCATTAGATCATCTAAAGCAGCTAGAGCCGATTCTGGCCATGACTTAGATTCCATTTCTGCAAAGATAGATGCTGTTGAGAGACGAATGGAAAAGATGACTAAAGATATCCACTCAATACGAATTAGCTGTGAGCAGTGTGGAGGACCACATTTGACAAAAGATTGTCTCAGTATTGAACTAACAATGGAACAAAGAGAGAATGTTTCATACATAAACCAAAGGCCTGGAAATAATTATCAGAATAATTATCAACCTCCAAGACCAATCTACAATCAAAACCAGAACTATAACTGAAATGTTCCATACAACAACCAACAAGGTCCTAGTAATCAGCAAGTATCCAATAATACTTACAACCAGCAAAGACCTATTTTTCAAAATAAACCACCACAAATCGATGATAAAAAGTCAAATTTAGAAGATACGATGTCGAAGCTAGTTGAATCTCAAACACAGTTTTTCACATCTCAGAAACAAACGAATGAACAAAATGCTCAAGCATTTAGAAATCAACAAGCTTCTGTTCAAAATTTGGAATAAGAAGTGAGCAATCTAGCAAGGTTGATAGGTGAAAGAAAATCGGGAAGTCTACCTAGTGATACAAATGAAAGGACCCATCCTAACCCATCTGGAGAAGTCACCAACATCTGGTTCCATTGCGATGATCGACTCCAAATAATGTCTTTAAAATGAGCAAATGCACAGCGGAATGTTTCTTTCATACCTGAGAATAAACATGCTTTCAAGTGTCAACCAAAAGGTTGGTGAGTTCATAAGTTTAACATAAATAATCATTTCATAATTCTAATAGACCACAAGATTTCATATTTCCATTTCTCATAAACATACTTCCCATGCATAGAGACTAAAATATCATTCATATGGATTGAACACCTGGTAACCGACATTCACAATATGCATATAAGAATATCCCCATCATTCCGGGATCCTCCTTCGAACATGATATAAATTTCGAAGTACTAAAGCATCCGGTACTTTGGATGGGGCTTGTTGGGCCCAATAGATCTATCTTTAGGATTCGCGTCAATTAGGGTGTCTGTCCCCTAATTCTTAGATTACCAGACTTAATAAAAAGGGGCATATTTGATTTATATCATTCAACCATATAATATAGTTTTGATTACTTGTGTCTGTTTCGTAAAACATTTATATAAGTAGCGCATGTATTCTCAGTCCCAAAAATATATTTTGCAAAAGCATTTAAAAGGGGAGTAATGAAACTCACGCATATAAATATTGTAAAACATTTAATAAAGCATTTGCATGTATTCTCAGCCCAAAATGGTAAAGAGTAAAAAGGGCAAATGAAACTCACCCATTGTATTTTGTAGTAAAAATACATATAACGACATTGAACAATGCAGGGTTGGCCTCGGATTCACGAACCTATATCAAGTATATATATTAACACCTCTAATTGTACTCGAGCAGATTTATATACATTAGATTTATATATTATAAATGTTATCTTAGAAGATTATGTGTTTCATTAGTAATTTAATTAAATGTATTTATTTTGTATACTTTAAAGAAATAAATATGTTAATATATCTTTGTTAAGTATATTTCTATATGACTAATTTTTTTATGGTATTAATAATAGTAATTTTGATAGTAATAATATATTTATAATAATAATAATAATAAAAATAATAATAATAATAATAATAATAATAATAATAATAATAATAATAATAATAATAATAATAATAATAATAATAATAATAATAAAGAGTTTTATATATTTATATTTAATATTTTTAATGATCATGACCATAATCACAATTATCCTAGTATCTTAACAATATTATTATATCGTCATTTTTATTATAATAGCTATAGCCATATTATAACGTTCTAAATTTTATGTCCTTAATCCATTTTGTAATATATTTATCATGTTATTGTATTAGTAACTATAATTTTAATACATTGATAATTTTTAATCATAATAATAATAATAGTAATTAATAATAAGAATAATAATAATAATTATAGTAATATAAATAATACTACCTTTAAAGTGATAATCATAAAAAAAAAATGTCGTTGCCCAGGATCGAACTCGAGACCTCCCGCTAACATATAAAGACCTCAACCACCCAGCTGAACACGATTTCATGATTAGTTCACCAAGTCATTTATATTTAAACCATTTATCTCACGATTTCCTACAGCCCAACACAACCAAATCTCGGCCCAACTGAAGCTGTGTTTTCGGCCCAGCAGAGATACGGCCTAAGTTCTATTTGTTTTAATCCTAATATAAGTCTCATAAAGTAGCTGGAGGGATTTGGTTCATAAGATAATAAGATAAGATAAGAAAAGGCAAGTGGTAGCCGCCGAGTAATATCATCAGGTCGATTCACGGTTTAAATAAAAAAACAAATAAATAGCAGCAGCCATAAAAGCTTTGGTTCACCTTCATCTTCATCCCATCGAAATCGTTTCACTGTATAATCATCAACACATTCGTAAACGTCACTGTACATCATAATCTCGTACCTGTCGTGTACCTCACTGCTTCATCGTCTTTGAGTATTGAAACCAACATAGTACAAAAGCAGTGATGGTGTTCGAAGAAGAACACATTTAGCAACATAAACCTGGTTCGTTAATGAAGAATACGGAGTGGAAACATAATAGTTGCAGAAGTGTACGATGGTGGTGGAGTTCTTGGTTGACAGGAATAGTACAACAACAATCATTGTGATGATTGGTTATCGACTGAGACAGAAAACAGATGCAGTTCAAACTGCTTTTCTTCGACAGAATAGAACCCAGGAAAGTCGAGTAGTAACAGTAGACATGAATGAAGTAGAAATAGAAGTAGACTTACTCGATGGTGTTTCACTTAATCGGATTATTCTTGGTGGTCGAGTGGTGTTTTACGATGGTAATCGAACGGTATCACAAAGAAACAGAAGCATCAGCAATTGCAGCCTTGTTCCTGGCTGTTTAGTTTCACGAACCCAACAGAAAGAAGAAAAAAATATAATAAAAAAAAATGGAGAGAGAGAGAGAGAATAGAGTGATGGTGATTGTCGATGTAGCAGGTAGTGGAGGTTGTGGGTGGATGAAACAAGTATTCGTTGGTGGTGGTTGTGATTGAATGGTGGTAACCGATGGTCGACGGTAGCAATGGTGGTGTGGTGTTCGAATTATAAGAGATAGATAGATGGTGGTGATTAATAGAAGGTGGTGATGTCTAGTGGGTTTCACGATGGTGATGTCGGATGGTGAAGTGTGGTGGTTTTTCTCGGTGGTGGTGGAGATGAAGGGTGGTTCCACGGTCTTCGATTGCTAGTAACATTTAAAGTGATCAAGTAGCAAAAGAAAGTTTAGAAGATAGGTGATGTTTGGTCGATCAATGACAACACGACAACCTGATCAAGTTATCATGTGGATGTTCCACGACGGACTAGAAATAGAATAAGCAGGTGGCGGAGGTGTTCTTTGAAGAAAGAGAAGGAAACGTATGTGGTCGAACGAAGATGGTCAAGAAATGATATGGTGGAAGTGTCCTTGATTCATTATAATAGAAACAAAGATTGAAAGTGAAGTGTAAATGGGTGTGAACTTCTCTGGATATGCAAATATATTCGTACACAGTTGTGATAATGGGGAGACACAAGACAAAGCACACCAATAGTAATCAAATTGTATTATCAATCAATTAATACTCCGTATCAATTAACTACAGTGTAATAATAATATAATAATTATTATAAAGTTTGATGAATTGAGATGTAACCAAACATACAGCAAAGTAGCCACTTGAATTGGAGTTTAGTTACCGACAGTTTTCACAGACTGTGTTATATCGTGACCATTGCTAAACAGTTAGGATATAAAAGTGTTCCTAAAAATTCTAAATTTTTAGATTAAATATATTTAATTATTTCACTCATTACCTGTTTGAAACCTGATAAAATGTGACAACCCGAAAATTTCAAACCAAATTTAAACTTTAATCTTTATATGTTTCCGACACCGGAAATTTTCAACCAAATTTAAACTTTAATCTTTATATGTTTCCGACACGATAAGCAATATTTGTTAAGTTAAATTTCAAGAATTTTAAACTATGTTCATACATTCATTCAACCTCGGCCAAGTTCCAACGATTCACGAACCATTAAACGAATATGATTATATATGTATATGTGTATATATATTATAACTTGAAACGTAAACAAAATATTTGATTAAATACTTTATATGATTGTATCTGTTTCAAAATGTTTATCAATGGAATTAGAAGATAAGATCAAATGATTGAATTATTAGATATATTAAATTATGATTACAAGTCTCTGTTGAAAGGCCCACGTTGATTTGAGAAATCTTTCCATTTTAACAATATTCGGAAAATGGTAAAGTGATTTATAAATAAGAACAAATTGTCAATCATTGAGAACTAGACAAAGGATAGTGGAAGATTGAATATCATAAAGACTCGATTGATCTATTTAGTTTCAAACGTACAAAAACGTTTTAGTTTAAAAAGAACTTTATTATTAAAACGTATATAACTTTTATAAATATCTAGAATCACTTTTGACAACTCATTACTTAACTAGTATGATAAAGATAACGATATTTATATTTTATTTTATTAAATATATATAACGATTTAAATTAATATTATATATATTTATACGCGTATTATACGTACATAGTTTTATACTTTTACTATACTTAAACTTTACCTTTACTTTATTTTTACTTTACTTTAACTTTAATAATCCACTTTAATAATTCATACTTTAATAATTCACTTTAATAATTCATACTTTAATAATTCACTTTAATAATTCATACTTTAATAATTCACTTTAATAATTCAAAAATCTATTATAAATAGAATTCAATAGGTTTCATTATTTCATAGAAACTTGAAAATATTTTTCTCTAAACTCTCTCAATCGATTTACATATATATATGTACTCCGTATTATTTCAAGATATTATTAGTATACATAAAATATTACGATGGAGTGCTGTCCGAGTGATTTCGAAATTGTTTTTCGAGTAGGATAGGATTAAGGAAATTATGGGTTATAGCTATGGAGGTGATTGAGTATGGTTCATGGGTATGCTCGTGAGGTCAATATAGTGTTTATCATTTTTGTTGCGTCTTCGTACCTTTCCTGCAATATTGAATCTCAATATTGATACGTGAGTACTCATAATTTAACTTTTACATACTAATAGTGTATCCCTGACTAGTGCTCGAGTATTTAGGATTATGCATGCTTGTACTTTTGATATTGCCCTTAGACAAGTTAGGTTGAATCTTGAATTAGTTACACTTGCGGTTGAGATAAGGTATAAGATATGCATGTCCTTGGAAAGCTAGCGAAAAATTAAGAACTTTTCCTTTAGATATCGAATGGTTTCGATGAACGGATTAGAAGTTATAATCAATTGAATTTTCGATATTTTTATTAAAAATGATTATTATTATCGTCGTTTTTATCGTCGTTCTAGTTTTATCTTATTATTATCATTATTATTATCTTTATCAATAAAAGGGATTTATCATTAAAAATTGTTATTTTTTTTATTATTACTATCGTTATTATCGTTAAAGTTATAATTAGTATTATTATTATTATTATCCAATTATTATTATTATTATTAGTATTATTATTATTATCATTATTAATATATATATCATAATTTAAAAATGGTTATTGTTATTGTTATTGTTATTATTATTATTACTATATTATCATTAAGATAATTATTAGTATAATCGTTAATAATGTTATAGTAACTATCATTATTAATATTAGTGTAATTAAAACAAATATGTGTAACACCTAATTATTTTGATTACTATTATTATCATTATTATGAACACGATATAAAAGACGATTAAAAGCTATTAAACGAAATGATTAGGAAATAATGAGTAAGAGTATCATGATGAAATTAAAATATTATAAGATATTGATTTAGATAAAATTATCGTTCTTATTATTTTTATCATTACTATTATTATTAAAAGTATCGTTAGTATTAAAACTATCATTTTAACAAAAATTATCATTTTAATAGAAATGTCATTGTTACTATAAAATATCATTAATATTATTATTTTAAATAGAATTATTATTTTAAAGATAATATTAAAAATTATCGTAAATATTAAAGTTATCATAATTAGAATTATCGTTTTATCATAATGTCATCGTAGTAATTATAAATATTGATATTTTTATAATAATAATTATTATTACAAAATAATACAACTTTTACTTACTATCATTATAGATATTATTTTATCAAATAAATATGTGATACAAACATATTTTACTACGTGTAATAACTTACTTTAATAATACCTATCATATTATCTTTATGATATTAAATGAACCCTATAAATTTTATTACTTAATATATATAAAAGTATATTTTATTATATAAATTTAATAAAAAAATTTATTTATTAATAAATAAATTATATTATTTACTCTAATAAATCTTTTAAAAATATTTAAAAATATAAAACGACGATATTTAAACTATATATTAATCATGTATAGATTTTTGGAAATTATTTTGAGTCAAATTTACTTTTGTTGACTTTTGCATATTAGTCTCGAGCATTAGGATTGTGGTACACTATGACTTGACCTAATTTGTTAAACAAATATTGACCAACACATAAATATATATAATTAATTTAGGTTCGTGAATCCGAGGCCAACCTTGCACTTGTTCAATGACGTTATATGTATTTTTACTACGAAATACAGTATGGTGAGTTTCATTACTCCCTTTTTAAATGCTTTTGCAATATATATTTTTGGGACTGAGAATACATGCGCTGCTTTTATAACTGTTTTACGAAATAGACACGAGTAAATGAAACTACATTCTATGGTTGGATTATTAAACCGAATATGCCCCTTTTTATTAAGTCTGGTAATCTAAGAATTAGGGAACAGACACCCTAATTGACGCGAATCCTAAAGATAGATCTATCGGGCCTAACAAACCCCATCCAAAGTACCGGATGCTTTAGTACTTCGAACTTTATATCATGTCCGAAGGAGGATCCCGGAATGATAGGGGATATTTGATAATGCTAAAAACGAACATATATTTCATAGCATTATTCCTCAAGAAAGACAAGATTTTAGTTGGTATTGTTCGATTTACAAGCAATATTCGTTTAAATATTAAAAAGTGAAGACA
Organism: Rutidosis leptorrhynchoides; assembly: GCF_046630445.1. Lineage (NCBI taxonomy): Eukaryota > Viridiplantae > Streptophyta > Magnoliopsida > Asterales > Asteraceae > Rutidosis > Rutidosis leptorrhynchoides. The sequence goes on along the minus strand of NC_092333.1, from coordinate 574,398,840 downwards.
AAAGGCAGAATCGACAAATTGAAGACAAAAAGGTCCAAAGAGCTAAAAAGTACAAGATACAACTAAAAAGGTTCAAAATATTGATGAGAAACGTCTCAAAATGACAAGAGTACAAGTTACAAGACGCAAAGTACACGATATAAAATAATACGCGAAGACGTCCGAAAATCCGGAACCGGGACCTGAGCCAAGAAGAAACGCCCGACGCAACGGACCAAAAATATCTAGTCTACTATGCACAAGAATATAATATAATATATATATAATTATATATAATTATATATTATATTATATATATTATTATTATTATATTACGTCGGCAAGAAGAAAACAAATCAATTTGGCTGGATCCAGGGTGGCCATGCGACTCGCATGGCCAGAGGCACAAATCCATGCGAGTCGCATGGAGTGAAATTGCTGGTCAGGTCCTATATAAAGCCAGTTTTCTGCCGAGTTTTAGACATAATTTTAATCTCTCTCAATATATACGATATATATATATATATATATATATATAATTTATATTTTAATTTTAATTTTAATTATAATTCTAATAATAAGGGTATGTTAGCGAATGTTGTAAGGGTGTAAGTCGAAATTCTGTCCGTGTAACGCTACGCTATTTTTAATCATTGTAAGTTATGTTCAACCTTTTTACATTAATGTCTAGTAGCTAAGTTATTATTATGCTTATTTAAAACAAAGTAATCATGATGTTGGGCTAATTACTAAAATTGGGTAATTGGGCTTTGTACCATAATTGGGGTTTGGATAAAAGAACGACACTTGTGGAAATTAGATTATGGGCTATTAATGGGCTTTATATTTGTTTAACTAAATGAAAGTTTGTTAATATTAATATAAAGATTTACAATTGGGCGTCCCTATAAATTACCATATACACTCGATCGGACACGATGGGCGGGGTATTTATATGTACGAATAATCGTTCATTTAACCGGACACGGGAATGGATTAATAGCCACTAGAATAATTAAAACAGGGGTGAAATTACATTCAAGGGTAATTGGTGTAATTGTTAACAAAGTAGTAAAACCTTGGTTTACACGCAGTCGATAACCTGGTGTATTCATTAAACAAAGTATTAAAACCTTGTTACAATTCGAATCCCCAATTAGTTGGAATATTTAACTTCGGGTATAATAATAATTTGACAAGGACACTTGCAATTTATATTTATGACTGATGGACTGTTATGGACAAAAACCAGACGGACATATTGAATAATCCAGGACAAAGGACAATTAACCCATGGGCATAAAACTAAAATCAACACGTCAAACATCATGATTACGGAAGTTTAAATAAGCATAATTCTTTTATTTCATATTTAATTTCCTTTATTTTATATTTAATTGCACTTCTAATTATCGCACTTTTATTTATTTTATTTTATCGCACTTTTAATTATCGTACTTTTTAATTATCGCAATTTTATTTTATCGCATTTTTATTCGCAATTTCATTATCGTTATTTACTTTACGCTTTAATTTAAGTCTTGTATTTATTTTATATTTTACATTAGGTTTTAACTGCGACTAAAGTTTTAAAATCGAAAAACCGGTCATTAAACGGTAAAAACCCCCCTTTATAATAATAATATTACTTATATATATATTTGTATTTTTATAAAAGTAAACTAATATAGCGTTGAGCTTTGTTTAAAGATTTCCCTGTGGAACGAACCGGACTTACTAAAAACTACACTACTGTACGATTAGGTACACTGCCTATAAGTGTTGTAGCAAGGTTTAAGTATATCCATTCTATAAATAAATAAATATCTTGTGTAAAATTGTATCGTATTTAATAGTATTTCCTGCTAAAATTTAATAGTATTTTATACCCCTCTGCTTTGACATCAAGTATTTTTGGCGCCGCTGCCGGGGAACACCGAAGCGAAACGTCAATATAAAAAAAAAAAATATTTTTAAGTTTTAATTAGTTTTTGTTATATATATAATTTTTGTTTAAAAATTATAAAAATTTAAAAAGATATAAAAAAATTAAAAAATCTTTAAAAAAAAAAAAAAGTATTTTAAATATATTTTTAAGTTTTTCTTTTATTTTTACAAAATTATAAAGTATTTTAAGTTTATTTTTAGTTTTTAAAATTAAGTTTTATTTTAATTATATATATATTTATCTTTTAAATATAAAACAGAAAAATATAAATAAATAATAAATATTACGTGACCTGTCATTTGAACCAGTCCAATTGAACCAGTTCAGGGTGTCCATGCGACTCGCATGACCCACCCCCTTATTCCATGCGACTCGCATGAGGGGTCTGACCAGGCCACAACCAAACCCTAATCACGCATTTATTACGGATATTATTTTATTATTATTAATTAAACCCTAATATAAACCCTAAAACTACACTATTTTATATTTAAACCCTAATATTATTATTATTATTATAATTAAGTTTTTAGTTTATTTTATTTATATTACTTTTAAACTAGTTTTATTTATTATAAACTTAATACTTTTATTATAAAATATAAAAATAATATTTTTATAAAAATTATACTTTTTATAATTTTTTATAACTTTTATATTTTGTACCTTTTTAATCGTTGTAGCATAACTTTTGTATTTTTAGCTCATAATTAATTTTAAACTTAGTTTTTGCTATAATTATTTTTACTCCTAGATTTTTAGGCTTTGCCGTAAAATTCCTTAAGTGCTTTTTCTTTAGACTAAGATTTAGGTGCTTTAGAATTTTGCGACGCCATTTTAAGTTTTAGTTTCTTTTTAAGTTATTTCCATTTGGGATTTAGTTTTTCCTGTAAGCTTTAATATTTTTAGACCTTTTACTATGTATCAATTATCATTCCAATTAGTAATTTCAATTTGCGATTATAATTTTAAGTTAGTTGTAGTAATAAGGTTAGGTTAGTCAAGTATTTTTAAGTTTTTATAAGTTTCTTTTATTTTTCCGTCACCTTTTATTTTTCAACCATTTTTTCTTTTTCAACCTTTTGCGACGAACTCTTTTTCTCTCTTATTTCTCGCCATTCTAGTTTTTAGGACTTAGAATTTTTTTCTACTTCTTATCTAAATTTCTTAAAATTACGAAAATTTATTTTAAGTGGTTAAATTGATAGACATCAAAATTTTCTGGTTCGTAGTAATAGTTGGATTTGTACGTGGACCGGGTTATTGGAGCCAAACAGTCCTCAATTATATTGAGACCAAACGAATCCTGCCCCTCTGCTGCATCTTTTGGCTATTCGAAACGTGGACAAAATCAGAAAAGTCTATTAATTGGATAACTTATTATAATTTTTCTTTCCTTTTAAAAACTAATAGGATATTCTGTGAATGCACCGAGCAAGACGTTCATCACCTTTTGTACGTTCACCACCTGTAACTAGATCAAGACATCGTTTAACAAATATAACCGCCGTTGATTTTTCTTTAGAATCGTCATCCAGTCGACCAAGTACTTCAGTTCAAATTTCCGATAATCCAGTTTTTGAAACAAACCTCACAATTGAGAATCCAGAGAATATTCAGGAACGGTTCATAGATCCTGAACCATTAAACTTTCCTCCGGAACCACCAATCATTCAAACAGAGATTGTTGAGGAACGAACCATTAAATCAGAATCATCTAGTGATACCGATTCAACAAATTCAATTATGGAGAATCTGGAACCTTTAAGTATGGAAGACCGAATGAGAGCTAAACGTACTGGCCAAGGTCACGCAATTACTCATCCAGACATTAATGCGCCAGATTATGAAATCAAAGGACAAATTCTACACATGGTGACTAATCAATGCCAATTTAGTGGTGCACCGAAGGAAGATCCAAATGAACATCTACGTACCTTTAATAGGATCTGCACACTATTTAAAATACGAGAAGTGGAGGATGAACAGATATATCTCATGTTATTTCCCTGGACTTTAAAGGGAGAAGCCAAAGATTGGTTGGAATCGTTACCTGAAGGGGCGATTGATACATGGGATGTTTTAATTGACAAATTTCTTAAACAATTCTTTCCTGCATCTAAAGCCGTAAGACTTCAAGCAGAAATTGTTACGTTCACACAGAAGCCAAATGAAACTCTATATGAGGCGTGGACAAGATATGGAAAGTTGTTAAGAGGATGTCCGCAACATGGTTTAGACACCTGTCAAATAGTACAAATATTCTACCGAGGATGCGACATCACTACAAGAAAAGACATAGATATAGCAGCTGGTGGTTCTATTATGAAGAAAACCGAAACTGATGCTTACAAAATTATTGATAACACTGCTTCCCACTCACATGAGTGGCACCAAGAAAAAGATATCATTAGATCATCTAAAGCAGCTAGAGCCGATTCTAGCCATGACTTAGATTCCATTTCCGCAAAGATAGATGCTTTCGAGAGACGAATGGAAAAGATGACTAAAGATATTCATGCTATACGAATTAGTTGTGAGCAGTGTGGAGGACCACATTTGACAAAAGATTGTCTCAGTATTGAATTAACAATGGAACAAAGAGAGAATATTTCATACATAAACCAAAGGCCTGGAAATAATTATCAGAATAATTATCAACCGCCAAGACCGATTTACAATCAAAACCAGAATTATAACCGAAATATTCCATACAACAACCAACAAGGTCCTAGCAATCAACAAGTATCCAATAATACTTACAATCAGCAAAGACCGAATTTTCAAAACAAACCACCACAACAAACCGATGATAAAAAGCCGAATTTAGAAGATATGATGACAAAGCTAGTTGAAACTCAAACGCAGTTTTTCACATCTCAGAAACAAACCAATGAACAAAATGCTCAAGCATTTAGAAATCAACAAGCTTCTATTCAAAATCTGGAACAAGAAGTAAGTAACCTAGCAAGGTTAATAGGTGAAAGAAAACCGGGAAGTCTACCTAGTGATACAAATGCTAACCCCCGGAATGAAACAGTTAAAGCTATTACCACAAGAAGTGGTACAACACTTAAACCACCGGAAATACCTGTAACTTCTGATGAAACTATTCCTACTCCACAAGAACCACAACCTGATCAAGATAAGGAAAAAGAACCGGTAGTTGAAAAGGTTAATGAAGATAACACAGTTAAGGCTAAACCTTATGTTAAACCATACCAACCACCACTTCCTTATCCGAGTAAAATGAAGAAAGAAAAACTTGAAGCCGAGCAATCCAAATTCTTGGATATGTTTAAACAGATAAATGTAAATCTTCCTTTCATTGATGTGATTTCAGGAATGCCAAGATATGCTAAATTCTTGAAAGATCTAATCTCAAATAGAAAGAAAATGGAAGAACTCTCGGCTGTTACTATGAATGCTAATTGTTCAGCAGTGCTGTTGAATAAGATACCAGAAAAATTATCTGATCCAGGAAGTTTCACAATTCCATGTTTTCTGGGTAGTCTTAATTCAATAGAAGCATTAGCAGATTTAGGTGCTAGTATAAATCTAATGCCGTATTCACTATACGCTAAACTAGACCTTGGAGAATTGAAACCAACCAGAATAAGCATACAACTAGCCGATAGATCAATAAAATATCCTAGAGGGATAATGGAGAACATGCTAGTTAAAGTTGGTACTTTAGTATTTCCAGTAGATTTTGTTGTTTTGGACATGGAAGAAGATTCTCAAGTTCCTCTCATATTAGGAAGACCATTCTTAAACACGGCTAAAGCAATGATAGACGTGTTCGGTAAGAAACTGACCCTAAGTATAGAGGATGAGAGTGTTACCTTTTCAGTTGATAGAGCAATGCAACAACCACAATCTGCAGATGATACATGTTATTATATTCAAACTATAGATGCACATGCAGAATTATTAGAAGAATTTCCAGAATTACAAGGAACAGGAGAATGTTCTTTAGGAGAAGGTAATGAACCAATTGATGAAGCTGAAATGTTAGCTACACTTATAGCTAATGGATATGAACCAACAACAGAGGAAATTCAAATGCTAAAAGAAGAAGACAAATATCGATATAAATCATCGATAGAAGAACCTCCGAAATTAGAGTTAAAGCCACTTCCAAACCATTTGGAATATGCTTATTTACATGGTGAATCTGAATTACCTGTAATAATATCGTCTTCTCTTACTGAAAATGAGAAATCACAACTCATTTCTGTGTTGAAAGCTCATAAACCAGCCATTGCATGGAAGATTCATGAAATTAAAGGAATAAGTCCTTCGTATTGCACACATAAAATCCTTATGGAAGAAGGTCATAAAACGTATGTGCAACGTCAACGAAGACTAAATCCTAATATGCAAGATGTTGTTAAGAAAGAGATTATTAAACTGCTAGATGCAGGTTTAATTTATCCAATCTCTGATAGTCCATGGGTAAGCCCAGTTCAATGCGTGCCTAAGAAGGGTGGCATGACTGTCATTACAAATGAGAAAAATGAGCTTATTCCTACTAGGACTGTAACAGGATGGCGTGTATGTATTGATTATAGAAAATTAAATGACGCCACCAGAAAAGATCACTTTCCCTTACCTTTCATAGATCAAATGTTGGAAAGATTAGCCGGAAATAGTTACTATTGTTTTCTAGATGGATTTTCCGGATATTTTCAAATTCCAATAGCACCCGAGGATCAAGAGAAAACCACATTCACGTGCCCTTATGGTACTTTTGCTTACAAACGCATGCCATTTGGACTTTGCAACGCCCCTGCAACCTTTCAAAGGTGTATGATGGCGATTTTTCACGACATGATAGAAGAATGTATGGAAGTATTCATGGATGACTTTTCAGTCTTCGGTGATACATTTAAATCATGTCTAGTAAATCTGGAACGAATGCTAATTAGATGCGAAAAATCAAATCTAGTACTTAATTGGGAGAAATGCCATTTCATGGTTAAAGAAGGCATCGTTCTTGGACATAAAATTTCAAAAGAAGGAATTGAAGTGGATAGAGCTAAAGTAGATGTAATTGCTAAACTTCCACATCCCACCAATGTTAGAGGAGTTAGGAGTTTTCTAGGGCATGCCGGTTTTTACCGACGTTTCATAAAAGATTTTTCTAAAATTGCCACTCCAATGAATAAACTCCTAGAAAAGGATGCGCCATTCATCTTTTCAGATGAATGTATCAAATCTTTTAATATTCTTAAAGAAAAACTCACTAATGCACCGATCATGATAACATCAAATTGGAATCTACCATTTGAACTAATGTGCGATGCAAGTGATTTTGCAATGGGAGCCGTTTTAGGACAAAGGATTGAAAAACGATTTCAACCTATATATTATGCTAGTAAGACATTACAAGGAGCACAAACGAACTATACAACTACTGAAAAAGAACTCCTTGCTATTGTCTTTGCTTTTGACAAATTTCGATCATATCTCGTTCTAGCAAAAACGGTGGTCTATACCGACCATTCTGCTCTTAGATACCTATTTTCAAAACAAGATGCTAAACCAAGACTAATCCGTTGGATCTTACTCTTACAAGAGTTTGATATTGAAATCCGAGATAAAAGAGGAGCAGAAAATCTCGCCGCTGATCATCTTTCTCGTCTTGAAAATCCCGAATTAGAAGTTCTAAATGAATCAGCCATACAAGACAACTTTCCTGATGAATATCTATTGAAGATAGATTATAAAGAAATCCCATGGTTTGCAGACTATGCAAACTACTTAGTTTGTGGATTCCTTGAAAAAGGATTATCGTACCAAAAACGAAAGAAATTCTTCAGTGATATAAAACACTATTTCTGGGAAGATCCACATCTGTTTAAAAGTTGTCCCGATGGAATAATACGCCGATGTGTATTTGGAGATGAAGCTAGTAAAATTTTAAACCATTGTCACACAGGACCAACAGGAGGGCATTATGGGCCCCAACTAACAGCAAGAAAAGTTTATGAAGCTGGATTCTATTGGCCTACAATTTACAAAGACGCACACCTTCTTTGCAAATCCTGTGATGCATGTCAAAGGGCCGGAAAAATAAGTCAACGTGATGAAATGCCACAAAATGTCATCCAAGTATGTGAAGTATTTGACATTTGGGGTATTGACTTTATGGGTCCATTTCCAAAATCTCATAATAATCTATATATACTCGTAACCATTGACTATGTATCTAAATGGGCGGAAGCACAAGCTCTCCCAACTAACGATGCACGAGTTGTAGTCAACTTTTTAAAACGTCTTTTTGCAAGGTTTGGAACACCGAAAGCTTTAATAAGTGATCGGGGTACTCATTTCTGTAATAATCAACTTGAGAAAGTTCTTAAAAGATATGGAGTAACTCATAAAATCTCCACCGCATATCATCCACAAACAAGTGGACAAGTTGAAAATACCAACCGAGCTTTAAAACGTATTCTAGAGAAAACCGTAGGATCAAATCCGAAGGAATGGTCCATTAAATTGGAGGATGCACTCTGGGCTTTTAGAACAGCCTACAAAACTCCAATTGGAACCACACCTTTTAGACTTGTTTATGGAAAAGCATGTCATCTTCCAGTAGAAATCGAACACAAAGCATTTTGGGCTTTGAAGACATGTAATCTTGATTTACATGTAGCCGGACGTCTACGATTAAGTCAACTAAACGAATTAGAAGAATTAAGACATGAAGCATACGAGAATTCGTTAATCTATAAAGAAAGAACGAAGAAATGGCATGATAAAAGAATCAGAAGTTCAAAAGAATTTAAAGAAGGAGACAGAGTTCTTCTTTTCAATTCACGATTCAAGATATTTCCTGGAAAATTGAAATCAAGATGGTCTGGACCATTCATAGTCAAAAGAGTTTTCCCATACGGAACGATAGAATTAATAAATTCAAATGGGATTGAATTTAAAGTTAATGGTCACAGAGTTAAACATTACATACATGGTCCGATGGAAGTCGACAACGAAGTTAATCACAATTTCGACACCACAGCTAACTAAGTGTGGGGAGAATCAAGTCTTTAAAGGAAAATATGTATTTCTGTTAGAGTTAGATTGTCTGTTTTCGTGTAGTTCTCGAAAATGGAACACGTATGGTCTTTCCCTAGCAGACCCTAAAGAACTAGTCTTCTCCCCACATTCTGAATTTTTATTTTTTTTAGGTTTTTACGAAATGAAGACTGCCTGTGAACTAAACCATGGTCTAATGCTACACGCTTTGATCACTAAACGTAATAATGACATACTACCGAGCGAATTAGTATCAGTAATCAGAGAAAGAATGGACGGAGTTAGAAAAGGATCCAGATGCGAAGATAATAAGTTACAATTTGGTAAAGGAAAATCAAAATCCGCAGCGAAAAGAAGAGCACGACACCTAGAAAGATGTCACAAATGCGGAAAATGGTCACATGGAGGTAAATGTTCAAATAATCAAACCTATTCAAATACCGAATTTGTTACTTTATGCAGAGACGGACCGTTCATATGTTTAGAAGAAAAGACAATGAATGCTCGAGGTTACGCCTATGCAGCCATGGAAAATCAATTAAACCGACTATCTTATGAATGGAATAGATCATATAACTAAGAAATCTATTTCACAGGTATGTCTGTACAGTTTTTATTTTTATTTTTATTTTTAACCTTTTGATAATAAACGCTAATTTGTTCGCTAAAAAGTATTAAATTGGTATTAAATAAAATTAGGTTTGGCGACCGAAATTATTGATATCGTTCAAAAATTTATTACATCACTGCGAAATTTAACGTTTATTCTTAAGGTATAAATATCTTTAATCAATCAACCAAAAATATTTCAAAAATTCGTCATGAGTCAAATTAGGTCTTGGAACCGAAATTACTTTACCGAAAAGAGGGGCGCATATTTTTGATAATATTTGATTGATTAAAGTGGGATAAAAAGACAAAAAGATTTTTAATTTTATTTTTACCATATTTTTAAAATTAATATTTAAATCTTAAATTAATATTCTAAATTTTGTAAAAACAATATATTTAAAATTGTAAATATTTGAAAAATTAATATAAGTTTGGTATGAATTTATAATATGAATTTTTAAATTAAGTTTGGTGTGAATTTTTAATTTTTAAAATATGAAATTTTAATTTTATGCATTTCAAATTTTAAGTTTGGTGTGAATTTTTAATATAAATTTTGAATTTTATATTTAAGTTGTGTGAATTTAAAAACAAAAATTTACTTTATCTCATTAAGTTAAAAATATGATTTTTAAAATTCGTCGTAAGTTGAAGACTAGGTCTTTGAACCGAAATTGCTTTACCCAAGGGAGGGACGAGAACTTTTATTATCATTATTTTTAATCTTATTGATTTAAAGTATGCCAAAAAAAATAGAAAAATCCAAAAATCTAAGCTTTTAAAACAATCGCTTGAAAATGACAAAATTTTAAAATTTTGTCGAGGGACGGACTAGGGCATCGTCCCGAAACGACCTCGTCTTAAAAAGAAACAAAATTTTTAAAATTTTATTAAATTTTATGTTTTAAAAGTATAAGGTTTAAAAAAAAAAAAAAAAAAAAAAAAAAAAAAATTACCTGGAAAATACCCCCATGCGACTCGCATGGGGGAAAGGCTTATACCATGCGAGTCGCATGGCAGCCAAAAACTGGACAGGATCAATTTATCCAGCGAATCTGCTTCTGTCTCTCACAATACACACACAAACACATACGAAAACCTCCCAAACTCTCTCAATTTTTCACCAATTTTCACCAAATTTCTTGCAAGAATTTCACAATAATCATGCCTAGATTCAGTAGTCTCAACCCCTTCAGGAGAAAGGTAAAGATTTCACCCCTAATCTCTTTAAATTCGAATTTTTGTGTTCTTGAGCTAGAAATTTTATATTTTGATTTTGTTAAATTTAGGTGTAATTAGAGCTAAATTGTTGTTATATTATGCATGTATATCCTAGATAGAAGCTATTTAACATGAATTGAAGCTAAAAACTTCAAATTTTTAAGAATCTAGGGTTTGTGTTCTTGAGCAATTTGGGGCTTTTTGATATAAACAGGTTATGGCCGATTTTTGTCATGAATTGTTGCTAAATTAAGTAGTGTAACATGTTTAGGTAGTTAATTGATCCAAACTTTGAGCCTAAACATGTTTTTGAGAATTAAAGTGGACTTTTTAAGTCTAAAAATTCATGAACTTGGATAATTTGATATAAAGGCCATTTGAAACTTGTTTCATTGCTAGTAGTGATTATTTTGGCATGTTATTTGAGATAAATGCTTATGAACTTGATGTACATTTTTCGTATATGCTTATTTGACAAAGTGTAGACTTGACAAAAATATGAAAATGAGCACTAGTTTGATTTGAATGCAATGTAACAAGTGTTTAATTGTTATAATAATTATTGCTGACATGTTTAAGAGTTTAAATGTGATAAAACATTGTACACATTTTCGTATGTAAAAGTATATAATTGTTATTTTTAGGAAAATATGTATAAAATGTGTTATGAATTGAACATGTCATCATAATTGTTTCAAGTTATTATTTTGCTAACACTAATGCATATTTGGATGCACAAATTTTGTGTTTAATGTGTTTTGCAGAGAAATACAGATACGGACGGTGCATCATCGTCCAGACAACCAGAGCCCGAACCGGAAATGTTTTATGAACAAGAACAACATATGCAACAAGAAGAAGAAGAACATGAAGAGCAACATATTCCATATCACGATCAAGATCAATTATTCGTGAATCAGTTTCGTCAATTCGCTCCACATCAAATGATTCTGAGCTTAGACATTAATGAAGATCAGTTACACCCAAATCTGAGATTTGATCGATGTTGGATAGAGTATCCAGATTATCAAAAGAACATGCACATTCTCTACTCTAAGGTTGTTGAAATGCCAAGGGCAATTGACTGGGTACCTTTGGAAACAGTTGACCTTGCCGAGCCGATTCGGGAATTATTGGTGCAAAGGTATGGTAATTCTCAGTTTAACGATTGGATGCGCCTATTTTCCATTCGTAGAACCATATATAGGGAATGGTGTATAGAATTACTTAGTACTATTAAGTTAAACAGTGATGTTAGGAGGATAGATGATAGAAGTTTTATTAGATTTCTGTTAGGTGGACGCATGTACAGAATGTCCATGATAGATTTAGCCAGGGCCTTACAGATTTACACCCCTGCTGAACTTTTGAGCCCCGAATGTAATAGCCTGATTGCCCAAGGAGAAAGGATAGATAGGGAATTTGATATTAACGCCGTCTGGAGGCGTATGTCCCACTTTAATGAATTTCACGCCAGTGGAAATCATACATACTTAGATATAGACAGAGCTGAACTCCGGGTGATTCATAGATTCTTAGCAAACACAATTACACAAAGGGGTAAGAATAAGGAGAAATTGACCGTAAACGATTTGTTCTACCTCAAGTGTATTAGAGACCCGAGGAGTTTCGTTAACATTCCCTATTGTGTTGGTTATTATCTCGCTAATGTAGTTTCGGGGATGAAATCGGGGAGTATTATAGGTGGTGGTATTTTCATTACTCTCATTGGAGAGTATTTAGGTGTGGATAAGCACCAAGGGGGTCCAATGAACGAAATAGAGGACGAAGGTGAAACTATAAGTTCAAACCTTTATCACGGTGTAAGGGTATTATTGATGAGACGTGGTCGGGTATATCGATACGAGGGACCTCAGCGACAGGTAGAAAGAGGTTCGGATGACGAGATGGAGGAGGCGAACAACATTATAGGAGTTGTTCGGGAGACTGCTCTTGATTTAGGCGTTCGTATGGAGGATGAATACATGACGAACTATGATAGGCATATGCAGTACGAGGCATGGCAACGTCGGAATGACTACGAGCATTCCCGGCAACGAGAGCATTACCGATGGGATTATCATCAGCGCCAAATTATAAGCCAGTTGCAGCCTGGCGAGATGTATTATCCGACCCGACCCGCATACTATCCCGCACATCAGCCAGAAATGAGACCACCCTATGATTCATATGATTATGACGCAGCATACCAGTTCACCTATAATCAGCCATGGAACCCGGACGCGAACATGAATTGGGATCCATATCCTAATTTTCCTCCTAACCCACCTCCTGATCAGTAGAGATAAGTTGGTAATTTATATTTTTATTATTTTAAACACTTAACATTTTAATTACATTTATGTAATGTTTGATATTTCTATTATTATTGTGTACTAATATTTTTCTTATAATTTGAAAGTGGGATGCCAAAGTTCCATTTCAAATTACATGTATGATTATATTTGTATTGTATGTATTCTCTTTTATGCACAAAACAGGGTAAAACAACGCGTTTTCAAAGACTGGCATTAAGTTCAGCAAAAGCAAGTAATTTTGACGACAATGATGCAAAATGTATGTGAAATAACAACAAGACGGAATGAACAAATGACGTGCACCATTTATCATTCAGCAAACAAACGCCAATATATTTGGAAACTTTGGTAAAAATTTAATCATTTTCACACAAATCACCCTCAATAATTTAAATTGTTACTGATTTCTTGCAAATGAGGGCATTGCAAGATCTTAAGTGTGGGAAGGGGTTAAATTCTTTCGGATTTTAAAATTTTTATATTAAACACTTGGTTACCATTAAAAATACTAGTAAATCAGTAGTTGTATTAGAATCTAGTGCTCTCTGATAAAAAAGAACAGCCCTAGTCTTATATACTAACTACCCAATTCTAGTAAAAAAATTTTCAAAATTTTCAATTAAATGAACTCAAAATCATGTTTATACATATTTATGAACGATAAAACTAGGTTTTAACACCGAAATTATTGTTACCTCGGAAAGGACATAAATTGAGAAACAAACTAAAATGTTAAAATTCATTTAAAATGGAATAGAGGACGATAAAAAGGAAAATAAAAGCCAAGTGTGGGAAAATTTACCAAGTTATTTTAAACATATGTCACATATATCTGTAACAAATAACTGAAAATACTTTTGCTTTGGACTAAACTAAACTGTTTTACCCGATAAAAGAAAAGAAGAGATGGATCTACACGATGAATCAATTCCATCATTTAAAAGGAAGTAAAGTCTTCCGAAAAAGACACGCGCTTCTTGATTTAGGTCATGAAGTTGTCGTCTAGACCAGCTGTAGGTTGACGAAAAATCTAGAAAAGTCATCTCTAAAATCAGCAGGAAATCCACGGACCTCAGCATCAAACAGGGTCGCCAAGTGGTCAGATTTATCCTAACCATGAGAAGGATTTATCTCGTACAATGGGGGGGCACCGTGCAAATTAGCTTGATAAGACTAATGAATCAAATCCCCAGAAAGGATAATCTCCTTAAAGATCAAAAATCAGCTTTTAAGACTGATATTACTCAATCCTAGAGATTGACCTTAAAGATTGAGAATTCAAACTCATGGAATTCAATGATATCTAAACTCGAGTTTGAACGAGAAAATATTTTGATCAAAAATACAAACCGATTTGTTTTCTGAAAACCCATTTTCAATACGTTCATTACCATTGAACGTAAAATCCTAGGAATTCACCTGGAATTCATTAGGTCACCTGAACTAAATCGGGTGTCAACCGTAAGAACGGTGGTTGCATAGTGGTCAAAGACAGGACCTTGTGCCAGACCGAAAAATTATAAGGGTGAGCTTTACTATTGCTCCTACCAAGGATAGTAATTGCGTCCGACACGTTATAGACCATAATCAAAAGCATGTCACGGGACATTGCCTTAACAGTTGCTTGTTCAACGCTTTCCTTTACAACCGGACGGTAGTTTGCCGAAAGGTAATATACGGAACAAGTAAACTGAACGTGTTGCTTTCCAAATACAAGGTTAGCAAGTGGGTGACACAAAACCGCAAGTTTTGAGCTAAAATTTTCAAATCTGAAACCCACCAAACCCACAAAAATATTTTGCAAACACCGGTAAAGGGTTATTCCGGAAAACTTATCTAGGGTAAAAACTAGATTTAATTTTCAAAAGATCAAATGTTTTCATAAAGATCCAATTTCCTTAATGGATCTAAATTTTTATAGTCATGTGGGACTGTAAACCACATCGTTACTACCATTGTTCATACCGCCGTATTGAAATCACTGATGTACAAAGTGTGAAGAATAAAGAAGTGATTCTAGTATTTCAAGACAATATTGCTTGAGGACAAGCAACGCTCAAGTGTGGGAATATTTGATAATGCTAAAAACGAACATATATTTCATAGCATTATTCCTCAAGAAAGACAAGATTTTAGTTGGTATTGTTCGATTTACAAGCAATATTCGTTTAAATATTAAAAAGTGAAGACAAAAGGCAGAATCGACAAATTGAAGACAAAAAGGTCCAAAGAGCTAAAAAGTACAAGATACAACTAAAAAGGTTCAAAATATTGATGAGGAACGTCTCAAAATGACAAGAGTACAAGTTACAAGACGCAAAGTACACGATATAAAATAATACGCGAAGACGTCCGAAAATCCGGAACCGGGACCTGAGCCAAGAAGAAACGCCCGACGCTACGGACCAAAAATATCTAGTCTACTATGCACAAGAATATAATATAATATATATATATAATTATATATAATTATATATTATATTATATATATTATTATTATTATATTACGTCGGCAAGAAGAAAACAAATCAATTTGGCTGGATCCAGGGTGGCCATGCGACTCGCATGGCCAGAGGCACAAATCCATGCGAGTCGCATGGAGTGAAATTGCTGGTCAGGTCCTATATAAAGCCAGTTTTCTGCCGAGTTTTAGACATAATTTTAATCTCTCTCAATATATACGATATATATATATATATAATTTATATTTTAATTTTAATTTTAATTATAATTCTAATAATAAGGGTATGTTAGCGAATGTTGTAAGGGTGTAAGTCGAAATTCTGTCCGTGTAACGCTACGCTATTTTTAATCATTGTAAGTTATGTTCAACCTTTTTACATTAATGTCTAGTAGCTAAGTTATTATTATGCTTATTTAAAACAAAGTAATCATGATGTTGGGCTAATTACTAAAATTGGGTAATTGGGCTTTGTACCATAATTGGGGTTTGGATAAAAGAACGACACTTGTGGAAATTAGATTATGGGCTATTAATGGGCTTTATATTTGTTTAACTAAATGAAAGTTTGTTAATATTAATATAAAGATTTACAATTGGGCGTCCCTATAAATTACCATATACACTCGATCGAACACGATGGGCGGGGTATTTATATGTACGAATAATCGTTCATTTAACCGGACACGGGAATGGATTAATAGCCACTAGAATAATTAAAACAGGGGTGAAATTACATTCAAGGGTAATTGGTGTAATTGTTAACAAAGTAGTAAAACCTTGGTTTACACGCAGTCGATAACCTGGTGTATTCATTAAACAAAGTATTAAAACCTTGTTACAATTCGAATCCCCAATTAGTTGGAATATTTAACTTCGGGTATAATAATAATTTGACAAGGACACTTGCAATTTATATTTATGACTGATGGACTGTTATGGACAAAAACCAGACGGACATATTGAATAATCCAGGATAAAGGACAATTAACCCATGGGCATAAAACTAAAATCAACACGTCAAACATCATGATTACGGAAGTTTAAATAAGCATAATTCTTTTATTTCATATTTAATTTCCTTTATTTTATATTTAATTGCACTTCTAATTATCGCACTTTTATTTATTTTATTTTATCGCACTTTTAATTATCGTACTTTTTAATTATCGCAATTTTATTTTATCGCATTTTTATTCGCAATTTCATTATCGTTATTTACTTTACGCTTTAATTTAAGTCTTGTATTTATTTTATATTTTACATTAGGTTTTAACTGCGACTAAAGTTTTAAAATCGAAAAACCGGTCATTAAACGGTAAAAACCCCCCTTTATAATAATAATATTACTTATATATATATTTGTATTTTTATAAAAGTAAACTAATATAGCGTTGAGCTTTGTTTAAAGATTTCCCTGTGGAACGAACCGGACTTACTAAAAACTACACTACTGTACGATTAGGTACACTGCCTATAAGTGTTGTAGCAAGGTTTAAGTATATCCATTCTATAAATAAATAAATATCTTGTGTAAAATTGTATCGTATTTAATAGTATTTCCTGCTAAAATTTAATAGTATTTTATACCCCTCTGCTTTGACATCAATATTCTTATATGTATCTAGTTAATGTCGGTTACCAGGTGTTCGCCATATGAATGATTATTTTTGTCTCTATGCATGGGACGTATATTTATGAGAACTGGAAATGAAATTCTTGTGGTCTATTAAAATGATGGAAATAAATGATTATGATAAACTAATGAACTCACCAACCTTTTGGTTGACACTTTAAAGCATGTTTATTCTCAGGTGTTAAAGAAATCTTCCGCTGTGCATTTGCTCATTTTAAAGATATTACTTGGAGTCTTTCATAGCATATTTCGAAGAACGTTGCATTCGAGTCATTGAGTTCATCAAAGATTATTATTAAATCAATTTATAGTTGGATAGTGGATATTATGAAATGGTATGCATGCCTGTCAATTTTCGATGTAAAGAAAGTTTGTCTTTTAAAAACGAATACAATGTTTGTAAAATGTATCATATAGAGGTCAAATACCTCGCAATGTAATCAACTATTGTGGATCGTTTATAATGTATATGAACGGGTTCTTACATAAAAAAGGTTTGGTAATTATTTATTTTCTGTACCAAATAACATGTACGGAGTACAAAAATTTAAACTAAAAAGATAAAAAAATATTTTTGACAAATCTAAAATCTTCGAAATCAATTTACCGTCCAACTTTTATTTCAACCCTTCATGAATATGTACAATATCTATATTAAAACTAACAAAACATCAACCGAGTGTTATCGACGTTTACCAATTAAGCTCAAAATCATTTATCTTTAATATATGCTCTTCCTATATATATAACCAATCTTAATTAACAAGTTTAAGTAAATAAATATATTAATTTATATCTTTTTAAACAAATAAATATAATATTATATATTTACAAGTATTATTATATATAAATATAAATATCTATATATATATATATATATATATATATATATATATATATATATTTAATAACATAATAGTTTTTATTACATTGCATTTCATTTTACATATTTATTTCCTACCATTAAATCATATAATATTTCAAATAATATTCCAAATGATTATTTATATATACATTTAATTATATATGTATTTATTTACAAATAGTTGTTCGTGAATCGTCAGGAAATGGTCAGAGGTCAAATGACTATATGAAAATCGTTCTAATGTTTTCTAGACTCAACATTACATACTTTGCTTATCGTATCGAAATCATATAAAGATTAAGTTTAAATTTGGTCAAAAATTCCCGGGTCATCACAGTACCTACCCGTTAAAGAAATTTCGTCCCGAAATTTGAGTGAAGTCGTCATGGCTAACAATAAATATGTTTTCCTGATGAATATGAGCTGATAAATAGAATTTTATCATTATTGAGTGATATGGATAAAACAAATCATTTTTATGAAGAGTACGAGTGAAGCTATCCCAAAATAGTGTAATGAGGGAAATAAATTTCGTCATAACTTCTGACGTAGAGGGTTGAATTCCGGAATTCAATGGATTTAAAGAAAATCTTCGAAACCTAAAAGATTTGATTCTTCAGCGAGTAAGGAAATTAAGATCTCTATAATTAAATACGGTGATCTGCCCTGATTACTACGTCTGATATTTCCATTATAAATTTACCTTTTATGTTCCATTAGTTTCCACCACTTCTATACCTTCTTTCTCAGTTCCTATATCCAAAAGATTGGGAAAATGCTTAATCCAGTTCTAATCCTTAATATTTTCCTAATTATCATTTCTGTCATCCTTCTTTTCAATCTTCCACCACAAAAATCTGTTTACTTCTACTATTACCTTGGGTGATACTATTCTTAATTCTACTATGTCTTTATGTTGCTATTCGTATTAACATCCACGGTTTATAATCTCCGTGTTGTTATTGGGCTTTATATTTTCCCTTATATTTTGGAGCTCTTTGCTTTTTTTATTATCTTCTCGACCTCTAGTAAAGCGAGTAACGGTCCAGAATTCATAAGTATGGAGTTTCGAATGAACATCATGTTCTAAACAAGAAAGAACATTTTAGCACGATTTGATTTGTCAAATTCCCAGTATCACTGAGAATAGAACTATCAAGAATATATTTTCTTGATATGTTCAGAAGTTAAGTAGAATGAAAGAGTTATGTAACATGGAACGTGATGACGTTAGGATCTGTGAATCATCACATCCCATTAGAAACTCAGCATGACTTACTGTAATATAATCACGTTGATCAAGTGTCATTATATTATACTAACTCATGCATCAGTTCCCAACAATACTTCAATAGCATTCATATTTTAAGCTCGAAAGTTTACATAATATAGAAACTAACAGTTTCTATATGATGTAATACTGATAGCACGAAAAGATTAATGATTTCAGATAAGAATAGTTATAAAAATATCTCCAGAAATATGGAGGATATTTCTAATGAAAGATACGATAATATCTCGGAATATCTAAGATCAGAGGATGATAGAAACTATTGTCTGCAAGGGTTTAGAGTAAGGAGCAAGATATTCACTAAAGACTTTAGCAGACATTGAATCATTTGGATTCTTTGAAGTCAAACTTATACTTTGTGATTTGTCCACGGCTTTCTTCATAGTTTCGCATAATCTGCTTTTCGGTACTAAATTTTCTATTGAATGTTTCTAATATAATGATACACAGAAAGCACGAAGAGGTATATAATTTCGGACGAGAATATTTATGAAAATATCCTCAGAAATATCGAAGATATTGATGATGATATTTTGGAATTTCTAAGTTCGATGGTTGATGGAGAAAGATTTTCCGCAAGATTTTAACATGACTTCGGAGCAAGATATTCTCTAAAGATTTCAACGGATCCAGAATTACCTGAATCCTTTGAATATAGGGTTTGGTCCTTGTATTTGTCCTTGGTCTCCTTCATGGGTAGCTCAATCTGTTTTTCAATACCCAATTTTCTATCGAGTGTTCCTAACACTCCTTTCTTTATCATCAAACTTTTGGCCGTTTAGACCATCTACCATTTTTCTGTTTCCTCTGCATTTAATGCTATGATATCTGAATCATCGGTTATTAATCCGAGGTGGTTTCAGGAGAATTGTTTTTTTTAGATGATTAAACGTTGATGGTAATATGGTGGAATATGAAAGGTTCTCTGGTAACAATAAAAGAGCACGCGTATATATCAACGTTATAATAAGGTTGTTTCGCACGAAAAGTCGAAGTCGTCTTGCTGGAGCTGTGACAAAATTGGTTGTTTTGAAGAAGAACAGCAAAGTTATTTTGGGTAATAATAACACTAAAGAAATTAGCACAGTTATGTGTTAAACGTTTACTCAGTTTCCGAGAGTTTTTTTTTTTCAAGTGCATAACTATATGCATCAACCTTTTCTTCCGTAGATGAAGTGCGGTTGGTTCATCCTATCGTTTGAGGCGTTTTCAAGAATCATGAAAGGTTTGAACGTAGATTGTAATCGTCAAGATACAAATGAGGTTTAAGATGAAATCAAGTGGCAAACTTGAAGAGATGTTTAGTTTCATATGTTATAATCAATATTTTAATTCATTTTAATTGTTCAATGTTATTAGTCCATAGTCGATAGTCCACAGTTGACAGTCCAATAATTCATATATAGTTTAATATATAATATTCGAATAAATTAATACGTATTGTGACCCGTGTACATGTCTCAGACTCGATCACAACTCAAATTATATATATTATTGCAGAATCAACCTCAACCCTGTATAGAGAACTCGATCATTACTGCATATAGAGTGTCTATGGTGATTCCAAATAATATATATAGATGTGTCGATATGATATGTCAAAACTTTGTATACATGTCCCGATATTTAAAGTGCGTAAAATAAATACAGAAATTAAATGACGATAAATAAAATTGCGATAATTAAATTGCGATAAACAAACTGCGATAAATAAAATGTAATCAGTTAGCTAGGAACAGTTAGTTGGAACAGTTTGCGTGGATTCTTAACAAAATTTTTCGTAGTTAATTTGTTTGTTTCTCTCAAATTTTTATTTCGTCAAATGTGTTCTTCATTATGCCACTTATTGGATTCTGATAGATCAAAATCCAAATATGAAATTGAATGAAAAGGGTTATTCTGCGGTGAACGGATACGTATATCGGTAGATGTAAGTAGGATAGTAAATGACTGTTGAATCAGCTTTGTCGAATGTACAGTGTAACTTATTAAAGTGAAATCTAAATATTCCTCGGGTATTACCTACCCATTAAAATATTTTCACCATTAACAGTTTGTACGAAAGAATTTTTAGTTACAATCTTTATGAAAATATACTTGTATATATATTTTCTTCAGATGCAATCATGGATTTAATGAGTTAATATGATATTAAACTCATTTGATTTACGTTATAACAAGAATATATAATCTCTAAAACATTAGAGATTACATATTCGCCATGTTGAACGAAGATAAATGATGCAGAACGTCATGTAGAACAATGATTATGCTCGGGGTACCGATTGTCATGTTAAGGCGTGTGTTGTTGTGGTTTGTGTTGTTGTTGGTGGTACAGTTGATGCCGTTATTGTTGTTGAAGCTGGTACATTTTGTACCATATTTTCCAAGGCTACAACTCGGGCGCGAAACTCATTTACTTCTTCGATTACTCCTGAATGATTGTCGGTAAGAATGAGCGAATGAATAAGGTTTAGAATTTTAGATAGAATATAATCGTGGTGAGATATTCGGGGAATGAAGGTGAAAATGGTGTTTCAGACTGGTTCACCGGTAAGTGCTTCAGGTTCTTCACCAAGAGGTGAATTTGGTTGGTGGAAGGGATCACTTTCTTCTTGCCTCCAATAATTAAGTAGACTAGGAACCCATCAGATGAATTAGGGATGGATGATAGGTTGATTCATTTCATTTACACTGCTTTCAGAGCTTAGGTGAATATCCATGTCAGAATTGCTGTCGGAATAACTATTGAAATAGCTATCGAAATCTGAGGGCCTCGAACTGGTTGAGGGATTCATCTCGTACGATCAGATGAAGGATTTTCGATAAGAAATAGATTATAGGATGTAGATTAGTACCCTGCAATACATAGTTTACATATGCATATATAATGCTAAAATCCCATAAGTTACGGAGGAATCTACGATAGCTGTCAGGAAAAGTCTATAGTAACAGATACGCTAAGATATGAATTTATCTATACACTGTCTATGCAATAGAGGCAGTAAGATGTATCTAGACTAAGAATGATAAGCAGGTAATTTCCTACGAATGATAAGTAGATGATTTCCGACTAGAAATGATAAGCAAAACTTTTGACATGAAGACACAGTCGAAGTCCAGACTCATTAATGCATCCTAATAGCTACTAGTTAGACACACTAATGCAATACATGGTTTGCTAAGACCACCGCTCTGATACCAACTGAAAGGACCCGTCCTAATCCATCTGGATGAAGTCACCAACATCTGGTTCCATTGCGATGATCGACTCCAAATAATGTCTTTAAAATGAGCAAATGCACAGCGGAATGTTTCTTTCATACCTGAGAATAAACATGCTTTCAAGTGTCAACCAAAAGGTTGGTGAGTTCATAAGTTTAACATAAATAATCATTTCATAATTCTAATAGACCACAAGATTTCATATTTCCATTTCTCATAAACATACGTCCCATGCATAGAGACTAAAATATCATTCATATGGATTGAACACCTGGTAACCGACATTCACAATATGCATATAAGAATATCCCCATCATTCCAGGATCCTCCTTTGGACATGATATAAATTTCGAAGTACTAAAGCATCCGGTACTTTGGATGGGGCTTGTTGGGCCCAATAGATCTATCTTTAGGATTCGCGTCAATTAGGGTGTCTGTTCCCTAATTCTTAGATTACCAGACTTAATAAAAAGGGGCATATACGATTTCGATCATTCAACCATATAATGTAGTTTCGATTACTTGTGTCTTTTTCGTAAAACATTTATATAAGTAGCGCATGTATTCTCAGTCCCAAAAATATATTTTGCAAAAGCATTTAAAAGGGGAGTAATGAAACTCACGCATATAAATATTGTAAAACATTTAATAAAGCATTTGCATGTATTCTCAGCCCAAAATGGTAAAGAGTAAAAAGGGCAAATGAAACTCACCCATTGTATTTTGTAGTAAAAATACATATAATGACATTGAACAATGCAGGGTTGGCCTCGGATTCACGAACCTATATCAAGTATATATATTAACACCTCTAATTGTACTCGAGCAGATTTATATACATTAGATTTATATATTATAAATGTTATCTTAGAAGATTATGTGTTTCATTAGTAATTTAATTAAATGTATTTATTTTGTATACTTTAAAGAAATAAATATGTTAATATATCTTTGTTAAGTATATTTCTATATGACTAATTTTTTTATGGTATTAATAATAGTAATTTTGATAGTAATAATATATTTATAATAATAATAATAATAATAATAATAATAATAATAATAATAATAATAATAATAATAATAATAATAAAGAGTTTTATATATTTATATTTAATATTTTTAATGATCATGACCATAATCACAATTATCCTAGTATCTTAACAATATTATTATATTGTCATTTTTATTATAATAGCTATAGCCATATTATATCGTTCTAAATTTTATGTCCTTAATCCATTTGTAATATATTTATCATGTTATTGTATTAGTAACTATAATTTTAATACATTGATAATTTTTAATCATAATAATAATAATAGTAATTAATAATAAGAATAATAATAATAATTATAGTAATATAAATAATACTACCTTTAAAGTGATAATCACCAAAAAAAAATGTCGTTGTCCAGGATCGAACTCGAGACCTCCCGCTAACATATAAAGACCTCAACCACACAGCTGAACACGGTTTCATGATTAGTTCACCAAATCATTTATATTTAAACCATTTATCTCACGATTTCCTACAGCCCAACACAACCAAATCTCGGCCCAACTGAAGCTGTGTTTTCGGCCCAGCAGAGATACGGCCCAAGTTCCATTTGTTTTAATCCTAATATAAGTCTCATAAAGTAGCTGGAGGGATTCGGTTCATAAGATAATAAGATAAGATAAGAAAAGGAAAGTGGTAGCCGCCGAGTAATATCATCAGGTCGATTCACGGTTTAAATAAAAAAATAAATAAATAGCAGCAGCCATAAAAGCTTTGGTTCACCTTCATCTTCATCCCATCGAAATCGTTTCACTGTATAATCATCAACACATTCATAAACGTCACTGTACATCATAATCTCGTACCTGTTGTGTACCTCACTGCTTCATCGTCTTTGAGTATTGAAACCAACATAGTACGAAAACAGTGATGGTGTTCGAACAAGAACACATTTAGCAACATAAACGTGGTTCGTTAATGAAGAATAGGGAGTGGAAACATAATAGTTGCAGAAGTGTACGATGGTGGTGGAGTTCTTGGTTGACCGGAATAGTACAACAACAATCTTTGTGATGATTGGTTATCGACTGAGACAGAAAACAGATGCAGTTCAAACTGCTTTTCTTCGACAGAATAGAACCCAGGAAAGTCGAGTAGTAACAGTAGACATGAATGAAGTAGAAATAGAAGTAGACTTACTCGATGGTGTTTCACTTAATCGGATTATTCTTGGTGGTCGAGTGGTGTTTTACGATGGTAATCGAACGATATCACAAAGAAACAGAAGCATCAGCAATTGCAGCCTTGTTCCTGGCTGTTTGGTTTCACGAACCCAACAGAAAGAAGATAAAAATATAATTAAAAAAAAATGGAGAGAGAGAGAGAGAGAGAATAGAGTGATGGTGATTGTTGATGTAGCAGGTAGTGGAGGTTGTGGGTGGATGAAACAAGTATTCGTTGGTGGTGGTTGTGATTGAATGGTGGTAACCGATGGTCGACGGTAGCAATGGTGGTGTGGTGTTCAAATTATAAGAGATAGATAGATGGTGGTGATTAATAGAAGGTGGTGATGTCTAGTGGGTTTTACGATGGTGATGTCGGATGGTGAAGTGTGGTGGTTTTTCTCGGTGGTAGTGGAGATGAAGGGTGGTTCCACGGTCTTCGATTGATAGTAACATTTAAAGTGATCAAGTAGCAAAAGAAAGTTTAGAAGATAGGTGATGTTTGGTCGATCAATGACAACACGACAACCCAATCAAGTTATCATGTGGATGTTCCACGACGGA
This sequence comes from Rutidosis leptorrhynchoides, assembly GCF_046630445.1. Taxonomy (NCBI): domain Eukaryota; kingdom Viridiplantae; phylum Streptophyta; class Magnoliopsida; order Asterales; family Asteraceae; genus Rutidosis; species Rutidosis leptorrhynchoides. The sequence goes on along the minus strand of NC_092333.1, from coordinate 574,373,456 downwards.
CTAGAAATAGAATAAGCAGGTGGCAGAGGTGTTCTTTGAAGAAAGAGAAGGAAACGTATGTGGTCGAACGAAGATGGTCAAGAAATGATATGGTGGAAGTGTCCTTGATTCATTATAATAGAAACAAAGATTGAAAGTGAAGTGTAAATGGGTGTGAACTTCTCTGGATATGAAAATATATTCGTACACAGTTGTGATAATGGGGAGACACAAGACAAAGCACACCAATAGTAATCAAATTATATTATCAATCAATTAATACTCCGTATCAATTAACTACAGTGTAATAATAATATAATAATTATTATAAAGTTTGATGAATTGAGATGTAACCAAATGTACAGCAAAGCAGCCACTTGAATTGGAGTTTAGTTACCGACAGTTTTCACAGACTTTGTTATATCGTGACCATTGCTAAACAGTTAGGATATAAAAGTGTTCCTAAAAATCCTAAATTTTTAGATTAAATATATTTAATTATTTCACACATTAACTGTTTGAAACCTGATCAAAAAGGTTTGGTAATTATTTATTTTCTGCACCAAATAACATGTACGGAGTACAAAAATTTAAACTAAAAAGATAAAAAAATATTTTTGACAAATCTAAAATCTTCGAAATCAATTTACAGTCCAACTTTTATTTCAACCCTTCATGAACATGTACAATATCTATATTAAAACTAACAAAACATCACCCGAGTGTTACCGACGTTTACTAATTAAGCTTAAAATCATTTATCTTTAATATATGCTCTTCCTATATATATAACCAATCTTAATTAACAAGTTTAAGTAAATAAATATATTAATTTATATCTTTTTAAACAAATAAATATAATATTATATATTTACAAGTATTATTATATATAAATATAAATATCTATATATATATATATATATTTAATAACATAATAGTTTTTATTACATCGCATTTCATTTTAAATATTTATTTCCTACCATTAAATCATATAATATTTCAAATAATATTCCAAATGATTATTTATATATACATTTTATTATATATGTATTTATTTGCAAATAGTTGTTCATGAATCGTCGGGAAATGGTCAGAGGTCAAATAAATATATGAACATCGTTCTAATGTTTTCTAGACTCAACATTACATACTTTGCTTATCGTATCGAAATCATATAAAGATTAAGTTTAAATTTGGTCGAAAATTCCCGGGTCATCACAACAAATGCTAACCCCCCGGAATGAAACAGCTAAAGCCATTACCATAAGAAGTGGTATTATACTTAAACCACCTGAAATACCTGTAATTTCTGATGAAGCTATTCCTACTCCACAAGAACCACAATCTGAGCAAGATAAGGAAACAGAACTGGTAGTTGAAAAGGTTAATAAAGATAACACAGTTAAAGCTAAACCTTATGTTAAACCATACCAACCACCACTTCCTTACCCGAGTAAAATGAGAAAAGAAAGACTTGAAGTCGAGCAATCCAAATTCTTGGATATGTTTAAACAGATAAATGTTAACCTTCCTTTCATTGATGTAATATCAGGAATGCCTAGATATGCCAAATTCTTGAAAGATCTAATCACAAATAGAAAGAAAATGGAAGAACTCTCGGCTGTTACTATGAATGCTAATTGTTCTGCAGTACTATTGAATAAGATACCAGAAAAATTATCAGATCCAGGAAGTTTCACGATTCCATGTTTTCTGGGTAGTCTTAATTCAATAGAAGCATTGGCAGATTTAGGTGCTAGTATAAATTTATTGCCGTATTCACTATACGCTAAACTAGATCTTGGAGAATTGAAACCAACACGAATAAGCATACAACTAGCCGATCGATCAGTAAAATATCCTAGAGGGATAATGGAGAACATGCTAGTTAAAGTTTGTACTTTAGTATTTCCAGTAGATTTTGTTATTCTGAACATGGAAGAAGATTCTCGAGTTCCTCTCATATTAGGAAGACCATTCTTAAACACGGCTAAAGCAATAATAGACGTGTTTGGTAAGAAACTGACCCTAAGTATAAAGGACGAGAGTGTTACCTTTTCTGTTGATAGAGCCATGCAACAACCGCAATCTGCAGATGATACATGTTATTATATTCAAACCATAGATTCACATGCAGAATTATTAGAAGAATTTCCAGAATTACAAGGAACAGGAGAATGTTCGTTAGGAGAAAGAACTGAACCAATTAATGAAGCTAAAATGTTAGCTATACTTATGGCTAATGGATATGAACCAACAACAGAAGAAATTCAAATGCTAAAAGAAGAAGACAGATATCGATATAAATCATCGATAGAAGAACCACCGACATTAGAGTTAAAGCCACTTCCAAACCATTTGGAATATGCTTATTTACATGGTGAATCTGAATTACCTGTAATAATATCGTCTTCTCTTACTGAAAATGAAAAATCACAACTCATTTATGTGCTAAAAGCTCATAAACCAGCTATTGCATGAAAGATTCATGATATTAAAGGAATAAGTCCTTCGTATTGCACACACAAAATCCTTAAGGAAGAAGGTCATAAAACGTATGTGCAACGCCAACGAAGACTAAATCCTAATATGCAAGATGTTGTTAAGAAAGAAATTATTAAACTGCTTGATTCAGGTTTAATTTATCCAATCTCTGACAGTCCATGGGTAAGCCCAGTTCAATGCGTACCTAAGAAGGGTGGCATGACTGTCATCACAAATGAGAAAAATGAGCTTATTCCTACTAGGATCGTAACAGGATGACGTGTTTGTATTGATTATAGAAAATTAAATGACGCCACCAGAAAAGATCACTTTCCCTTACCTTTCATTGATCAAATGTTAGAAAGATTAGCCGAAAATAGTTACTATTGTTTTCTTGATGGTTTTTTGGATACTTTCAAATTCTAATAGCACCTGAGGACCAAGAGAAAACCACATTCACGTGCCCTTATGGTACTTTTGCTTACAAACACATGCCATTTGGACTTTGCAACGCCCTGCGACCTTTCAAAGGTGCATGATGGCGATTTTTCACGACATGATAGAAGAATGCATGGAAGTTTTCATGGATGACTTTTCAGTCTTCGGTGATACATTTGAATCATGTCTAATTAATCTTGAACGAATGCTTATTAGATGCGAACAATCAAATCTAGTACTTAATTGGGAGAAATGCCATTTCATGGTTAAAGAAGGCATCGTTCTCGGTCATAAAATTTCAAAAGAAGGAATTGAAGTAGATAGAGCTAAAATAGATGTAATTGCTAAACTTCCACATCCCACCAATGTTAGAGGAGTTAGGAGTTTTCTAGGGCATGCCGGTTTTTACCGACGTTTCATAAAAGATTTTTCTAAAATTGCCACTCCTATGAATAAACTCCTAGAAAAGGATGCCCCATTCATCTTTTCAGATGAATGCATCAAATCTTTTAATATTCTTAAAGAAAAACTCACTAATGCGCCGATCATGATAACTCTAAATTGGAATCTACCATTTGAACTTATGTGCGATGCAAGTGATTTTGCAATGAGAGCCGTTTTAGGACAAAGGATTGAAAAACGATTTAAACCTATATATTATGCTAGTAAGACGTTACAAGGAGCACAAACGAATTATATAACTACTGAAAAAGAACTCCTTGCTATTGTCTTTGCTTTTGACAAATTTCGTTCATATCTCGTTCTAGCAAAAACGGTGGTCTATACCGACCATTCTGCTCTTAGATACCTATTTTCGAAACAAGATGCCAAACCACGATTAATCCGTTGGATCTTACTCTTACAAGAGTTCAATATTGAAATCCGAGATAAAAAGGGAGCAGAAAATCTCGCCGCTGATCATCTTTCTCGTCTTGAAAATCCTGAATTAGAAGTTCTAAATGAATCGGCCATACAAGACAACTTTCCTGATGAATATCTATTGAAGATAGATTATAATGAAATTCCATGGTTTGCAGACTATGTAAACTACTTAGTATGTGGATTCCTTGAAAAAGAGTTGTCGTACCAAAGACGAAAGAAATTCTTTAGTGATATAAAACACTATTTCTGGGAAGATCCACATTTGTTTAAAAGTTGTCCCGATGGAATAATACGCCGATGTGTATTCGGAGATGAAGCCAGTTAAATCTTAAACCATTGTCACACAGGACCAACAGGAGGGCATTATGGGCCTCAACTCACAGCAAGAAAAGTTTACGATGCTGGATTCTATTGGCCTACAATTTTCAAAGACGCACACCTTCTTTGCAAATCCTGTAATGTTTGTCAAAGGGCCAGAAAAATAAGTCAACGAGATGAAATGCCACAAAATGTCATTCAAGTATGTGAAGTATTTGACATTTGGGGTATTGACTTTATGGGTCCATTTCCAAAATCTCATAATAATCTCTACATTCTCGTTGCCATTGATTATGTATCTAAATGGGCGGAAGCACAAGCTCTCTCAACTAACGATGCACGAGTTGTGGCCAACTTTTTAAAATGTCTTTTTGCAAGGTTCGGAACACCGAAAGATTTAATAAGTGATCGGGGTACTCATTTCTGTAATAATCAACTTGAAAAAGTTCTCAAAAGATATGGAGTAACTCATAAAATCTCAACCGCTTATCATCCACAAACATGTGGACAAGTTGAAAATACCAACCGAGCTTTAAAACGTATTCTAGAGAAAACCGTAGGATCAAATCCGAAGGAATGGTCCATGAAATTGGAGGATGCACTCTGGGCTTTTAGAACAGCCTACAAAACTCCAATTGGAACCACACCTTTTAAACTCGTTTACGAAAAAGCATGTCATCTTCCAGTAGAAATTGAACACAAAGCATTTTGGGCTTTGAAAACATGTAATCTTGATTTACATGAAGCCGGACGTCTACGATTAAGTCAACTAAACGAATTAGAAGAATTAAGACTTGAGGCATATGAAAATTCCTTAATCTATAAGGAAAGAACAAAGAAATGGCATGATAAAAGAATCAGAAGTTCAAAAGAATTTAAAGAAGGAGACAGAGTTCTTCTTTTCAATTCGTGATTCAAGCTATTTCCTGGAAAATTGAAATCAAGATGGTCTGGACCATTCATAGTCAAAAGAGTTTTCCAATACGGAACAATAGAGTTAATAAATTCAAATGGGATTGAATTTAAAGTTAATGGTCACAGAGTTAAACATTACATACATGGTCCGATGGAAGTTGACAATGAAGTCAATCATAATTTCACCACCCAAGAAAACCTTCAAAATGAAAACATAAATATGTTATCAACAACATATGAAAAATCAAAATTGAAAAATGGGGAGGATTCAAATTGGAGTGATGAAGAAGAATTTCTATACAAACCTCCCATTCCAAGAAATGAAGAAAAATAAGTTCAAAGAGAAGTGAAAGAACCAAGAAAAGAACAACCGAAAAAGATTTACAAACCAACTCGACTTACTAAAGTAGGAGACCCGGGCAAATTTATCATTTCTTACTTGCTTAATGATGGTGCTGTATATAATGGACTCGCAGATTTAGAAGCAAGTGCAAATATTATGCCTCTTTCCTTATACAAAAGATTAGGTATGGGTAAATTAAAACCAACCAAAATAGGTGTTCAATCATTTGACCTAACCATTAAACACCCGATTGGAATAGCAAATAATTTACTTGTTAACGTGGGAAGTTTGACCTTTGTGGCAAACTTCATAGTGATTAATATGGAGGAAAACCTTGATATTCCTCTAATTTTAGGTCGCCCATTTTTAGCAACCACCGAGGCATTCATTGATGTAAGAGAAGGTAGAATGACACTTAGGGATGGTGATAAAACGATCACCTTTGTGAACCGAAAGTTTAGATCTCCACCAACCAAAACTGTTAAACCAATAAAAATGCATAAGTGTGGGGAAGATGAAGAAACACTTAATGATGATCCGATCACAAAGAACCCCGTTGATGATACGAAATTAGATGAACCCGTTTTTAATAGTTCAACGAAGAAACTTTATAAACGGATTCACGATGCTAGGATTAAGGGAAACTTTAAGTTATGTAACTGATTAGTATCCAATTTATCGCCAAAAGAAAAGGCAATGTTAGTTGAATTTGTGAAAGATATAGAGGAAATCAACAAATGGATTGAAGCAAAAGTCAGAGATATACAAGTTGTTGATGATCCAATTGAAAATAACGTTAATCACAATTTCAACACCACATCTAACTAAGTGTGGGGAAGTTCGAATCTTTTTAGGGTAATTTGTATTTCTGTTGGAGTTAGATATTCTGTTTTTGTGTAGTTCTCGAGAATGGAATCCGTATGGTCTTTCCCTAGCAGACCCTAAAGAACTAGTCTTCTCCCCCCATTCTGAATTTTTATTTTTTTTAGGTTTTATGAGATGAAGAATTCCTTTGATCTGAACCATGGTCTAATGCTACACGCTTTGTGTTGGGATTTAACAAGTTCCATTATACTTAAAACCATTTAAGAATCAATTAAAAGCGGAAGCATGTAATTACCATTTTAGAACATGTTAATCTTTAACCAATTAAAGTTAAATTCCAATTAGGATCAAGTTGTGAAACATACTTACAAACTACAAGAAAGAAAAGAGTTTATACCTACTCCAAGCTTGTTGATGAGTGATGAAGATGATGATGATGAATGGAGCTCCAAAAGTATGAAACCTCAAGTTGTTATACCCCAAGCTTGCCACCAACACCTTGTACTTTGGTTAGGATTTAATTTACACTTGAAATAGACTTGCAAAAAGGGAAAATGAACTCTCCTACCCTTAGGAAAAGTCACGGCAGCAGCAGCTCCAAATAAGGGAGTATGCAGAATTTTTTTTGCTAGCTTTTGGTGTGTATTGCATGTGTGTCTTGGTCTTTCAAAAGCCTTGGTACATATGCACCTTGAATATGGAATCAACCACTCAAATGGCTAGTCAAAGAATGCTTACTTAACTTCCAATGCCACTCACTTATTATAAAATGATTTTATAAACTAGACACATTTTTTATAAACTTGCACATTTTATAAACTTGTTTTTATAAAATTAGATTTTATAAAACATATTCATAAACTTGCATTTTATAAATTATGTATACTTATTTATAAAACTCACTTTATGAATTCCATATTATAAGTTATGTTTACTTTATCTTATAAAACCAATTTTATAAGATGTAACATAACTTTATTAATTATTTAACCTATAAATAATTAAATTCTTATTATATAAATTATTCCACAATTTATATACACATCAAGTAATATTATTTAAGAAAACCATTTTTCTTAAATCTCAAGTGTTGCGTAATTTAATCAACGATCCAATCGTTAAGATCAAAATATGATTAAGGTGTCGGTAAGCTTGTTATTGGGTATGACCTGACTTGGATCAAAACATATTAGCCACATTAATTTAATATGTCTCTCGGGCATACGAAACACCTTCAATCTCTCACTTGCACGAGAAACATAAGAAATCAATGCAAGTGATGGATACCACCTAACGGCCGTCCATCACCCCCAATATGTTATGACTTTGTGCCATTCAATAACATCATCCCTTTCGAGTTCCCATCTCGAATATGAATAGGTGAATCTTTCATTATATCCTTTCGTCCTATATGTCATGTTAGATCTAAGAGACAGAGAGTGATCACTCTCTTTTAGATTTAACTTTATCAGGCCTTAGACATCTGACTCTCAACGAATAAGAGGGACAAATTCCATCTTGATTACATACGTCCTAGATATATACTTTGTATTACACCTGAGCTCTTCCTTATGAACTACCATATTTCAGAATAGTGAAGGAAAGAATCAAGGCATAATACTTAGTGAATATCCGAACCCAATATGTATCTCAGGTCAGAGGATACAATGGAATTCGCCTTTACTCAAGATTTCCTGTGATCAACCACAAAGGCTCCATTTAGTAAATCTTGAGGGCGGGTCTTCCAATATTTGTATCCCATAAATATCTATGAACCTTGGCTGCAACCTTGCCCCACATTCATCCTGAATGTATACCAATCCAAGTTATTAATAGTCTAAACCTCACACTTGTTCCCACAAATGTAATCGACTACGGAATTTAGAATAATAGCTTATTCATGGATAAAATATGCAAAATAGGAACCTGACTCAAAATAAATTAATACCATAATTTATATTAATGAGTTTGAACAATTTCGTTCCGTTACAATACTTAAAACAGATCACAACCAATCACTAGAATATCGAAGCCCTAATGCACTAACATGCCCTTGATGTTTTGCACCATGTAAGAGTTTCGTGAGTGGATCCGCTATATTAAGATCTGTGTGAACTTTGCGAATACATATCTTTCCCTTTTCAACTTCATCCCTTATGTAGTTGAATCTCCGCTCAATGTGACGGGTCTTTTGGCGAGCACGAGGTTCCTTGATTTGAGCAATCACACCCTCGTTGTCACAAAAGATCTCAAGAGGGTCCTGAATGGAAGGGACTACTCCTAAGTCGTCGATGAATTTCTTCATCCATGCAGCTTCCTAAGCTTCCAATGAGGCAGCAATGTACTCCGACTCTGTAGTGGATAATGCAACAACATCCTGTTTTGAACTCTTCCAAGAGACCGCACCTCCATTTAATGTGAAGACATAACCGGATTGTGATCGAGAATCATCACGATCAGTTTGGAAACTCGCGTCCACGTAACCTTTCACAGCGAGCTCCTCCTCACCAGACCCATATATTAGAAACATACCTTTAGTCCTCCTAAGGTATTTCAATATACTTTTAATAGCAATCCAATGACTGTTTCCTGGGTTATTCTGGTATCTACTTGTCAGGCTAAGAGCGCATGACACATCCGGTCTAGTACATATCATTGCATACATGATTGACCCAATAGCAGACGTATATGGGACTTTCTTCATTCTTTCCTGTTCATCTTTTGTGGTGGGACACTGAGATGAACTAAGGAGCGTTCCTCTTTAAATAGGTACCAAACCTTTCTTAGAGTTCTCCATCTTGAACCTTTTCAAGATCTTTTCAATGTATGCACTTTGATTCAAACCTATCAATTTCTTGGATCTATCCCTGTAGATCCTAATCCCCAAAATGTATTGTGCTTCTTCAAGATCCTTCATGGAGAAGCAGCTTTTCAGCCAAGTCTTAACACCTTGCATTGTCGGAATATCGTTTCCAAATAACAATATATCATCCACATATAATACAAGGAACATGATAGTGCTCCCACTAGCTTTCTTGTATACACAACCTTCATCACCATTTTTAATGAAGCCAAATTTCTTGGCTTCCTCATTAAAACGATGATTCCACATTCTAGATGCTTGTTTCAATCCGTAGATTGATTTCTTTAACTTACATACTTTGTTAGGATGTTTTGGATCGACAAAACCTTCAGGCTGAACCATATAGACATCTTTCTCAAGATATCCATTTTGGAAAGCGGTTTTGATACCCATTTGCCAAATTTCATAATCATAATGAGCAGCAATGGCAAATAATATCCCAATAGACTTTAGCATTGCCACAGGCGAAAAGGTTTTGTCATAGTCAACCCCTTGAGTTTGAGTGAAACCTTTTGCTACAAGTCTGGCTTTATATGTATTTAAATTTCCATGCATGTCGGTTTTCATCTTGAAAATCCATTTACAATCAACTAACTTGGAGCTAGCAGGTTGTACAACTATTTCCCAAACTTGGTTGTCATACATGGATTGCATCTCAGCGTTCATGGCTTCCTGCCATTTATCTTTATCAATCCTTGATAAAGCATCTTGGTAGTTTGTTGGTTCATCCAAATCAACCACATATCAATCATCCATGAAAAACCCATATCTCTCAGGAGGATTACTAATCCTACCAGATTTGTGAACGTCTTGTATACTTTGATCATCTATTTGATCATTCTCAACATTTTCATGTTGAGTGCTAGTGTCAACCAATTGTGTATCATCTACTTGATCTTGAACCTCTTCAAGATCTATCTTCCTTTCACTATTACCTTCCATTAGGAACTTAGTTTCAAGGAATTCCGCCTTCCGAGCAACAAATACATTCTGCTCGGAAGGATCATAGAAATAATATCCCATATCATCCTTGGGATATTCTATGAAGATACACTTCGTGGATCGAGCATTCAACATATTAGGGACGTAACACTTAGGATAAGCTTCACATCCCCATACCTTTAAGTATGATAGAGATGGAGGTTTTCCAAACCACATCTCATGAGGAGTTCGTTCCACTTTCTTGGTTGAGGCCATATTTAAAATATGAGCCGTAGAGCATAGACAATAACCCCAAAATGATAGAGGTAACGAGCTTCTAGCCATCATAGATCGAACCATATCCATTAGGGTTCGGTTCCTCCTTTCAGAAACTCCATTAAGTTGGGGTGTTCCAGGAGGAGTAAGTTGCGAGATAATCCCATAACTTTTAAGATGATCTTGGAAAGCATCGCTTAGGTATTCACCTCCTCTATCGGTACGAAGTACCTTGATTGTCTTATTGAGTTGATTTTGTACTTCGTTTTGATATTCCTTGAATGCTTCAAAAGGTAGACATATCCGAAACGACTGAAGTCATCAATGAAAGTAACGAAGTATCTTTCACCATTCCTAGTTATGGGCTTAAAGGGTCCACATACATCCGAATGTATTAATCCCAATAAGTCTTTAGCCCTTTCATAGGTCCCTTTCAAAGGTGCTTTAGTCATTTTGCCTTGTAAACAAGATTCACATACATCAAACGAGTCTAGTTCATTTGATTTCAAAAGTCCATTTTTTTGAAGTGTATGCATTCGATTCTTGTTTATGTGACCAAGGCGACAATGCCATAAGTAGGAATCACTCAAATCCCTTTTGAGTTTCTTGGTGTTTGCATGGAATATTGAGCTATCATGTGATGTGTCATCATGAACCAATTCATAAATACTATTCAAAGGCGAAGCCTTAAAATAGAACACATTATCTAAAGAAACATGGATATCATCATTAATGAAATTAAGATCAAAACCACATTGTTTCAAACGGGATACAAAAATAATGTTTCGAGATAAATCGGGTGCATACAAAACATTTTTCAAAATAAGCTCCAAACCACTTGGAAGCTTTAAAATAAAGTCTCCTTGAGCTACTACGTGCACCTTAGCTCCATTTACCATGTAGAGACTTGATGTTCTCGCTTATTGATTACTTCTTTTGAACCCCTGCAAAGAATTGCAAATATGAGTTCCACATCCTGTGTCTAATACCCATGTATTAGAAGAAGTAATACTAAGCTCAATGTATACCATATATACATTACCTGAGGTTTGTCCTGCATCCCTCTTTTCCTTCAACTCTTTAAGTTAGACCGAGCAGTTGCGTTTCCAGTGACCCATTTTACCGCAACCAAAGCACGGATCTTCCTTGGGGTTAGCCTTTCCGGTAACCTTTTGCTTCTTGTTGTTGTTGGTTGAGGCAACCATCTTCCCCTTTCCCTTGCCCTTGCCTTGGTAGGCGGGTCCTTTCCTCTTAGCCGCCTTTGGCTTAGAAGTGTTATGGTTTTTGGACCCGCCTTCATTGATCGTAAACACGGGTGAAGCCCTTTTACCCATGCTTGCTTCTGCCGTCTTAAGCATGGCATGTAATTCGCCAATGCTTTTATCCCAACCATTCATGTTATAGTTTAACACGAATGTGTCAAACCTCTTTGACAATGAGTTAAGGATAAGGTCCGTGGCTAATTCATTAGACACGTTGCAATTTAGACGGTTTGCTCGATCAATAAGGCTTTTCATCTTAAGGACATAAGATGAAACGGATTGGGTGTCATCCATCCGACATGCATGAAGTGCTCGGACTGTTTCAAAGTGCTCGACACGAGCTTGTTGAAGGAACATCTCCTTCAACTGTGTGATCATGTCGTATGCACTATGATGCTCGAAGTCCTTTTGGAGTTCGGGTATCATAGTCCCAAGCATGAGGCAAGAAACTTGCAACGAATCAGTGTAATATTTATCCCAATAGGCCATGCATTCCGTATCATCCTCGTCCGGTTGATCGGGAATGGGGTCTTCCAACACATACGCCCTATCCTCTAGTTTGAGGACAATTCTTAGATTGCGAAACCAATCCATGAAGTTCGTATGGTTGGGTTTTTCTTTTTCGAGGATTGACCTCAACGATAGGTTGTTAAAGTTTATTGGTGCGTTTGGAATGTTGTTGTTATTGGTGGCCATCTACAAAATTTAACAAAGTTATTTAAGTATCAATTTTAATTTAACAATCAATACCCTTTAAAACCAATTAATATTTATTAAATATTAGAATCCAACGGTAAACTAAATTTCAGTTAGGTGACCTTTATCCCGTCTTTTGATTTAGCTAGGTAGTCATTATATGACAATTGCAATCCTTTTGCAACTTCTAAGTTATGGGATCATGCAATCCTTTTGTATGGCATATTTATCCCATCAACGCCTATTTGTTCCTCATGCTTCGGTGACCCTAAGTTCATGATTCCCAAATCAAGTCGTCCTACTTGTGTAGACGTGTAAATTCAACATACAAGTGGTTAGGTGACCTTTATCCCACAAGTGTGCAAAATTCACCTTAATTATATTAGTTTGTTCATAATGGTTAGGTGACCTTTATCCCATCATGAGTTCCCTAATATGCCTAAGTGTCACACAATAAGGATGGCGTTTTAACTTGTTTACCATGTAAATATAGGGATTTTAAGTTTTCGTTAATTCTAGTTTGAGAAAACTTTTACACCATACACCAACATGCATTTAGTGTATGGTTTGTATGAAAATCCATTTTCATGTCTTGTAATTAAGCCAATTACATGATTTGATATAAACCATTTTATATGAGTGTTAATAACCAATTATTATGTCCTTTTGCCATTTCAATTTAACCATTTAAATTGTCGTTTTGCATGTTGTTAATAACGTCTAATTTAACCAATTAAATTTTAATTTGTTTGTTGTTAACTTGTGTGATTAATTTGTAGCAACCAAACATACAATCTATAATCAAACAACAAAACAACCACACATGCAAAATAATATGTTCACAATCTAGCCTTTTGGTGGACATTTGTTTAGCCGAAAACAAATGTCACCGGTTAATGGGTCATAACACAAAGTAGGAGATTTAACATCTCCCACTAAATCTTGCATCCAAATGCATGTGTTCTTATTTTGCTCCATCTTTTGCATCTTCATACTCTTTACAAAAAATATATCCTAATACATTTTTCTCTAGAAAATGAAAATACAACCTAATCTATTTTACATACCAAATATAAAATAAATTACATAACCAAATGAATAAATAAATTACATGCCAAAAGAATAATTATTATTACATACCAAATGAATGATTAATCAATCAAACAAGCATGCAACCAAACACAAGGTCAAGGCTAAGATTGTGAACAACAACATGTAACCAAATATGACCAAAATGGAAGACCCAAAACCCATTTTGGGTCCCAAACAATTCGGCCAAAATAACACACCCACCCTAAACATACAATTTTTGCATTTTACAATCATGCATGTACATAAAATGCAAAATGTATAGTGAGTTTAATAACCATCTCGAAGCATATTTCAACAACTTCGGCTCTAGATACCATTGTTAGGATTTAACAAGTTCCATTATACTTAAAACCATTTAAGAATCAATTAAAAGCAGAAGCATGTAATTACCATTTTAGAACATGTTAATCTTTAACCAATTAAAGTTAAATCCCAATTAGGATCAAGTTGTGAAACATACTTACAAACTACAAGCAAGAAAAGAGTTTATACCTACTCCAAGCTTGTTGATGAGTGATGAAGATGATGATGATGAATGGAGCTCCAAAAGTATGAAACCTCAAGTGGTTATACCCCAAGCTTGCCACCAACACCTTGTACTTTGGTTAGGATTTAATTTACACTTGAAATAGACTTGCAAAAAGGAAAAATGAACTCTCCTACCCTTAGGAAAAGTCACGGCAGCAGCAGCTCCAAATAAGGGAGTATGCAGAATTTTTTTTGCTAGTTTTTGGTATGTATTGCATGTGTGTCTTGGTCTTTCAAAAGCCTTGGTACATATGCACCTTGAATATGGAATCAACCACTCAAATGGCTAGTCAAAGAATGCTTACTTAACTTCCAATGCCACTCACTTATTATAAAATGATTTTATAAACTAGACACATTTTTTATAAACTTGCACATTTTATAAACTTGTTTTTATAAAATTAGATTTTATAAAACATATTTATAAACTTGCATTTTATAAATTATGTATACTTATTTATAAAACTCACTTTATGAATTCCATATTATAAGTTATGTTTACTTTATCTTATAAAACCATTTTTATAAGATGTAACATAACTTTATTAATTATTTAACCTATAAATAATTAAATTCTTATTATATAAATTATTTCACAATTTATATACACATCGAGTAATATTATTTAAGAAAACCATTTTTCTTAAATCTCAAGTGTTACGTAATTTAATCAACGATCCAATCGTTAAGATCAAAATATGATTAAGGTGTCGGTAAGCTTGTTATTGGGTATGACCTGACTTGGATCAAAACATATTAGCCACATTAATTTAATATGTCTCTCAGGCATACGAAACACCTTCACTTTGATCACTAAACGTAATAATGACACACTCCCGAGTGACCTGGTATCAGTAATAAGAGCCAAATTGGACGGAGTAAGAAAAGAACTCAAGAACGATCATAATAAGTTACATTTTGGTAAAGGAAAATCAAAATCCGCAGCGAAAAGAAGAGCACGACACCTTGAAAGATGTCACAAATGCGGAAAATGGTCACACGAAGGAAAATGCTCGACGAATCGGACATATTCCAATACCGAGTTCGTTACTTTATGTAGAGAATGACCGTTCATTTGTTTCGAAGAAAAATCATTGAATGCTCGAGGTTATGCCTATGTAGCTATGGAAAACCAATTAGTCCGACTATCTTATGAATGGGCTAAAGCAGGTCACTGAGAATTCTATCTCACAGGTAAGTATGTACCGTTTTTATTTTTATTTTATTGCTTTTAACCTTTCGATAATAAACGCTAAATTGTTCGCTATAAAGTATTAAATTGGTATTCAATAAAATTAGGTATGCGTAACCGAAATTATTGATATCATGCAAAAATTTATTACATCACTGCAAAATTTACCGTTTATTCTTAAGGTATAAATGTCTTTAATCAATCAACCCAAAATATTTCAGAAATTCGTCAGGAGTAAACTAGGTAATATAGCTGAAATTACTTTACCGAAAAGAGGGGAGTATATTTTTGATAATATTTGATTGATTAAAGTGGGATAAAATACCAAAAAGATTTTTAATTTTTATTTTTACTTTGTTTTTAAAATTAATGTATTAATATTAAATTATTATTGTAAACTTTTAAAATCAATATATTTAAGTTTGTAAATATTTGAAAAATTAATATTTTTAATATAAGTTTGTATGTATAAAACTGATTATAATATGAATTTTTAATTTTATGCATTTTAAATTTAAGTTTGGTGTGAATTTAAAAACAAAAATTTACTTTATTTCACTAAGTTAAAAATATGATTTTTAAAATTCGTCGTGAGTTGAAAACTAGGTCGTTGAACCGAAATTGCTCTACCCAAGGGAGGGACGAGAACTTTTATTATCATTATTTTTAATATTATTGAATTAAAGTATGCTAAAAATATTTAAAAAAAAACCCAAAAATCTTTGCTTTTAAAACTGCGCTTAAAAATGACAAATTTTAAAATTTTGTTGAGAGACGGACTAGGACAACGATCTGAAACGTCCTCACTCCTAAAAAGAAACAAATTTTTAAAATTTATTAATTATATGTTTTATTAGTAATGGTTTTTATATAAATAAAAAAAAAACCAGGCCCCCATGCGATCGCATGGGGTTTGGCCTTCAACCTCACGCGATCGCATGAGGCCCGAAATCAGGTCTGGTACAAAAGTTCCAGTCGCCTGCTGCTCATCACAAAACACACACAAATACGAACATACACCCCAAAACCTCTCAATATTCATCATTTTAACACCAAATTTCTCGCTATAATCCGCTCTAAACATGAATTTGATAAGAAGTTTATCAAGAAGGGTAACAATTTTACCCCTAAACCTATTTAAATTTGATTTTTAGTGTTCTTGAGCTATATTTTACCTAATTTGATTTTGTTAATTTCTAGTGTAATTAGAGTTAAATTGTTAGTATTTTATGCATGTATAACCTAGATTGATGCTATTTAACATGATTTGAAGCCAAAAACTTCAAATTTTTAGGAATCTAGGGTTTGTGTTGAAATGTCCCGTTCTTATTGATTAAAAACGTTCCATATTAATTGATTTCGTTGCGAGGTTTTGACCTCTATATGAGACGTTTTTCAAAGACTGCATTCATTTTAAAACAAACCATAACCTTTATTTCATCAATAAAGGTTTAAAAAGCTTTACGTAGATTATCAAATAATGATAATCTAAAATATCCTGTTTACACACGGCCATTAGATAATGGTTTACAATACAAATATGTTACAACAAAATAAGTTTCTTGAATGCAGTTTTTACACAATATCATACAAGCATGGACTCCAAATCTCGTCCTTATTTAAGTATGCGACAGCGGAAGCTCTTAATAATCACCTGAGAATAAACATGCTTAAAACGTCAACAAAAATGTTGGTGAGTTATAGATTTAACCTATATATATCAAATCATAATAATAGACCACAAGATTTCATATTTCAATACACATCCCATATATAGAGATAAAAATCATTCATATGGTGAACACCTGGTAACCGACATTAACAAGATGCATATATAAGAATATCCCCATCATTCTGGGACACCCTTCGGATATGATATAAATTTCGAAGTACTAAAGCATCCGGTACTTTGGATGGGGTTTGTTAGGCCCAATAGATCTATCTTTAGGATTCGCGTCAATTAGGTGTCTGTTCCCTAATTCTTAGATTACCAGACTTAATAAAAAAGGGCATATTCGATTTCGATAATTCAACCATAGAATGTAGTTTCACGTACTTGTGTCTATTTTGTAAATCATTTATAAAACCTGCATGTATTCTCATCCCAAAAATATTAGATTTTAAAAGTGGGACTATAACTCACTTTCACAGATTTTTACTTCGTCGGGAAGTAAAACTTGGCCACTGGTTGATTCACGAACCTATAACAATATATACATATATATCAAAGTATGTTCAAAATATATTTACAACACTTTTAATATATTTTGATGTTTTAAGTTTATTAAGTCAGCTGTCCTCGTTAGTAACCTACAACTAGTTGTCCACAGTTAGATGTACAGAAATAAATCGATAAATATTATCTTGAATCAATCCACGATCCAGTGTATACGTATTTCAGTATTGATCACAACTCAAACTATATATATTTTGGAATCAACCTCAACCCTGTATAGCTAACTCCAACATTCACATATAGAGTGTCTATGGTTGTTCCGAAATATATATAGATGTGTCGACATGATAGGTCAAAATATTGTATACATGTCTATGGTATCTCAAGATTACATAATATACAATACAAGTTGATTAAGTTATGGTTGGAATAGATTTGTTACCAATTTTCACGTAGCTAAAATGAGAAAAATTATCCAATCTTGTTTTACCCATAACTTCTTCATTTTAAATCCGTTTTGAGTGAATCAAATTGCTATGGTTTCATATTGAACTCTATTTTATGAATCTAAACATAAAAAGTATAGGTTTATAGTCGAAAAAATAAGTTACAAGTCGTTTTTGTAAAGGTAGTCATTTCAGTCGAAAGAACGACGTCTAGATGACCATTTTAGAAAACATACTTCCACTTTGAGTTTAACCATAATTTTTGGATATAGTTTCATGTTCATAATAAAAATCATTTTCTCAGAATAACAAATTTTAAATCAAAGTTTATCATAGTTTTTAATTAACTAACCCAAAACAGCCCGCGGTGTTACTACGACGGCGTAAATCCGGTTTTACGGTGTTTTTCGTGTTTCCAGGTTTTAAATCATTAAGTTAGCATATCATATAGATATAGAACATGTGTTTAGTTGATTTTAAAAGTCAAGTTAGAAGGATTAACTTTTGTTTGCGAACAAGTTTAGAATTAACTAAACTATGTTCTAGTGATTACAAGTTTAAACCTTCGAATAAGATTGCTTTATATGTATGAATCGAATGATGTTATGAACATCATTACTACCTTAAGTTCCTTGGATAAACCTACTAGAAAATAGAAAAATGGATCTAGCTTCAACGGATCCTTGGATGGCTCGAAGTTCTTGAAGCAGAATCATGACACGAAAACAAGTTCAAGTAAGATCATCACTTGAAATAAGATTGTTATAGTTATAGAAATTGAACCAAAGTTTGAATATGATTATTACCTTGTATTAGAATGATAACCTACTGTAAGAAACAAAGATTTCTTGAGGTTGGATGATCACCTTACAAGATTGGAAGTGAGCTAGCAAACTTGAAAGTATTCTTGATTTTATGTAACTAGAACTTGTAGAATATATGAAGAACACTTAGAACTTGAAGATAGAACTTGAGAGAGATCAATTAGATGAAGAAAATTGAAGAATGAAAGTGTTTGTAGGTGTTTTTGGTCGTTGGTGTATGGATTAGATATAAAGGATATGTAATTTTGTTTTCATGTAAATAAGTCATGAATGATTACTCATATTTTTGTAATTTTATGAGATATTTCATGCTAGTTGCCAAATGATGGTTCCCACATGTGTTAGGTGACTCACATGGGCTGCTAAGAGCTGATCATTAGAGTGTATATACCAATAGTACATACATCTAAAAGCTGTGTATTGTACGAGTACGAATACGGGTGCATACGAGTAGAATTGTTGATGAAACTGAACGAGGATGTAATTGTAAGCATTTTTGTTAAGTAGAAGTATTTTGATAAGTGTATTGAAGTCTTTCAAAAGTGTATAAATACATATTAAAACACTACATGTATATACATTTTAACTGAGTCGTTAAGTCATCGTTAGTCGTTACATGTAAGTGTTGTTTTGAAACCTTTAGGTTAACGATCTTGTTAAATGTTGTTAACCCAATGTTTATAATATCAAATGAGATTTTAAATTATTATATTATCATGATATTATCATGTATGAATATCTCTTAATATGATATATATACATTAAATGTCTTTACAACGATAATCGTTACATATATGTCTCGTTTAAAAATCATTAAGTTAGTAGTCTTGTTTTTACATATGTAGTTCATTGTTAATATACTTAATGATATGTTTACTTATCATAGTATCATGTTAACTATATATATATATATATATATATATATATATATATATATATATATATATATATATATATATATATATATATATATATATATATATATATCCATATATATGTCATCATATAGTTTTTACAAGTTTTAACGTTCGTGAATCACCGGTCAACTTGGGTGGTCAATTGTCTATATGAAACATATTTCAATTAATCAAGTCTTAACAAGATTGATTGCTTAACATGTTGGAAACATTTAATCATGTAAATATCAATCTCAATTAATATATATAAACATGGAAAAGTTTGGGTCACTACAGTACCTACCCGTTAAATAAATTTCGTCCCGAAATTTTAAGCTGTTGAAGGTGTTGACGATTCTTCTGGAAATAGATGCGGGTATTTCTTCTTCATCTGATCTTCACGCTCCCAGGTGAACTCGGGTCCTCTACGAGCATTCCTTCGAACCTTAACAATTGGTATCTTGTTTTGCTTAAGTCTTTTAACCTCACGATCCATTATTTCGACGGGTTCTTCGATGAATTGAAGTTTTTCATTGATTTGGATTTCATCTAACGGAATAGTGAGATCTTCTTTAGCAAAACATTTCTTTAAATTCGAGACGTGGAAAGTGTTATGTACAGCCGCGAGTTGTTGAGGTAACTCAAGTCGGTAAGCTACTGGTCCGACACGATCAATAATCTTGAATGGTCCAATAAACCTTGGATTTAATTTCCCTTGTTTACCAAATCGAACAACGCCTTTCCAAGGTGCAACTTTAAGCATGACCATCTCTCCAATTTCAAATTCTATATCTTTTCTTTTAATGTCAGCGTAGCTCTTTTGTCGACTTTGGGCGGTTTTCAACCGTTGTTGAATTTGGATGATCTTCTCGGTAGTTTCTTGTATAATCTCCGAACCCGTAATCTGTCTATCCCCCACTTCACTCCAACAAATCGGAGACCTGCACTTTCTACCATAAAGTGCTTCAAACGGCGCCATCTCAATGCTTGAATGGTAGCTGTTGTTGTAGGAAAATTCTGCTAACGGTAGATGTCGATCCCAACTGTTTCCAAAATCAATAACACATGCTCGTAGCATGTCTTCAAGCGTTTGTATCGTCCTTTCGCTCTGCCCATCAGTTTGTGGATGATAGGCAGTACTCATGTCTAGACGAGTTCCTAATGCTTGCTGTAATGTCTGCCAGAATCTTGAAATAAATCTGCCATCCCTATCAGAGATAATAGAGATTGGTATTCCATGTCTGGAGACGACTTCCTTCAAATACAGTCGTGCTAACTTCTCCATCTTGTCATCTTCTCTTATTGGCAGGAAGTGTGCAGATTTGGTGAGACGATCAACTATTACCCAAATAGTATCAAAACCACTTGCAGTCCTTGGCAATTTAGTGATGAAATCCATGGTAATGTTTTCCCATTTCCATTCTGGGATTTCGGGTTGTTGAAGTAGACCTGATGGTTTCTGATGCTCAGCTTTGACCTTAGAACACGTCAAACATTCTCCTACGTATTTAGCAACATCGGCTTTCATACCCGGCCACCAAAAATGTTTCTTGAGATCCTTGTACATCTTCCCCGTTCCAGGATGTATTGAGTATCTGGTTTTATGAGCTTCTCTAAGTACCATTTCTCTCATATCTCCAAATTTTAGTACCCAAATCCTTTCAGCCCTATACCGGGTTCCGTCTTCCCAAATATTAAGATGCTTCTCCGATCCTTTGGGTATTTCATCCTTTAAATTTCCCTCTTTTAAAACTCCTTGTTGCGCCTCCTTTATTTGAGTAGTAAGGTTATTATGAATCATTATATTCATAGATTTTACTCGAATGGGTTCTCTGTCCTTCCTGCTCAAGGCATCGGCTACCACATTTGCCTTCCCCGGGTGGTAACGAATCTCAAAGTCGTAATCATTCAATAATTCAATCCACCTACGCTGCCTAATATTCAGTTGTTTCTGATTAAATATGTGTTGAAGACTTTTGTGGTCGGTATATATAATACTTTTGACCCCATATAAGTAGTGCCTCCAAGTCTTTAATGCAAAAACAACCGCGCCTAATTCCAAATCATGCGTCGTATAATTTTGTTCGTGAATCTTCAATTGTCTAGACGCATAAGCAATCACCTTCGTTCGTTGCATTAATACACAACCGAGACCTTGCTTTGATGCGTCACAATAAATCACAAAATCATCATTCCCTTCAGGCAATGACAATATAGGTGCCGTAGTTAGCTTTTTCTTCAATAACTGAAACACTTTCTCTTGTTCATCATTCCATTCAAATTTCTTCCCTTTATGCGTTAATGCAGTCAAGGGTTTTGCTATTCTGGAAAAGTCTTGGATGAACCTTCTGTAGTAACCAGCTAGTCCTAAAAACTGGCGTATGTGTTTCGGAGTTTTCGGGGTTTCCCACTTTTCAACAGTTTCTATCTTTGCCGGATCCACCTTAATACCTTCTTTGTTCACTATATGACCGAGGAATTGAACTTCTTCCAACCAAAATGCACACTTTGAAAACTTAGCGTACAATTCTTCCTTCCTCAATACTTCTAACACCTTTCTCAAATGTTCACCGTGTTCTTGGTCATTCTTTGAGTAAATAAGTATGTCATCAATGAAAACAATGACAAACTTGTCAAGGTATGGTCCACACACTCGGTTTATAAGGTCCATGAACACAGCTGGTGCATTAGTTAAACCAAACGGCATGACCATAAACTCATAATGACCGTAACGTGTTCTGAAAGCAGTCTTTGGAATATCATCTTCTTTCACCCGCATTTGATGATACCCTGAACGTAAGTCAATCTTTGAATAAACAGACGAGCCTTGTAGTTGATCAAATAAGTCGTCGATTCTCGGTAGTGGGTAGCGGTTCTTGATGGTAAGTTTGTTCAACTCTCGGTAGTCGATACACAACCTGAATGTACCATCTTTCTTCTTGACAAACAAAACAGGAGCTCCCCACGGTGATGTGCTTGGTCGAATGAAACCACGCTCTAAAAGTTCTTGTAATTGGCTTTGCAGTTCTTTCATCTCGCTGGGTGCGAGTCTGTAAGGAGCACGAGCTATTGGTGCAGCTCCTGGTACAAGATCTATTTGAAATTCAACGGATCGCTGTGGGGGTAATCCCGGTAATTCTTTCAGAAATACATCGGGAAATTCTTTTGCAATGGGAACATCATTGATGCTCTTTTCTTCAGTTTGTACTTTCTCGACGTGTGCTAGAACAGCATAGCAGCCTTTTCTTATTAGTTTTTGTGCCTTCAAATTACTAATAATATGTAGCTTCGTGTTGCCCTTTTCTCCGTACACCATTAAGGGTTTTCCTTTTTCTCGTATAATGCGAATTGCATTTTTGTAACAAACGATCTCTGCTTTCACTTCTTTCAACCAGTCCATACCGATTATTACATCAAAACTCCCTAACTCTACTGGTATCAAATCAATCTTAAATGTTTCGCTAACCAGTTTAATTTCTCGATTCCGACATATATTATCTGCTGAAATTAATTTACCATTTGCTAATTCGAGTAAAAATTTACTATCCAAAGGCGTCAATGGACAACTTAATTTAGCACAAAAATCTCTACTCATATAGCTTCTATCCGCACCCGAATCAAATAAAACGTAAGCAGATTTATTGTCAATAAGAAACGTACCCGTAACAAGCTCCGGGTCTTCCTGTGCCTCTGCCGCATTAATATTGAAAACTCTTCCGCGGCCTTGTCCATTCGTGTTCTCCTGGTTCGGGCAATTTCTAATGATGTGGCCCGGTTTTCCACATTTATAACAAACTACATTGGCGTAACTTGCTCCGACACTACTTGCTCCGCCATTACTCGTTCCGACACCATTTGTTCCTTTCGTTCTATTAACCCCTGGTCCGTAGACCTCACACTTCGCTGCGCTATGACCATTTCTTTTACACTTGTTGCAAAATTTGGTGCAGAACCCCGAGTGATACTTTTCACACCTTTGGCATAGCTGTTTCTGATTGTTGTTGTTGTTGCGGTTATTATTGTTGTTGGGATGATTGTTGTAGTTGCTGCTGTTGTTGTTGTTGTTGTTGTTGGGCCGTTTGTTGTAGTTGCGATTGATGTTGCGATTGCTGGGATAATTGTTGCGATTATTGTTGTAATTGCTGTTGTTGTTGTATTGGTGATTCTTATCACCGTTTTCCTCCCACTTTCTTTTGACTTGCTTCACATTGGTCTCTTCAGCAGTCTGTTCTTTAATTCTTTCTTCAATCTGGTTCACTAGTTTGTGAGCCATTCTACATGCCTGTTGTATGGAGGCGGGCTCGTGTGAACTTATATCTTCTTGGATTCTTTTCGGTAATCCTTTCACAAACGCGTCGATCTTCTCTTCCTCATCTTCGAATGCTCCCGGACACAATAGGCACAATTCTGTGAATCGTCTTTCGTACGTGGTAATATCAAATCCTTGGGTTCATAACCCTCTAAGTTCTGTCTTGAGCTTATTGACCTCGGTTCTGGGACGGTATTTCTCGTTCATCAAGTGCTTGAATGCTGACCACGGTAGTGCGTACGCATCGTCTTGTCCCACTTGCTCTAGATAGGTATTCCACCATGTTAACGCAGAACCTGTGAAGGTATGCGTAGCATACTTCACTTTATCCTCTTCAGTACACTTACTTATGGCAAATACCGATTCGACCTTCTCGGTCCACCGTTTCAATTCGATCGGTCCTTCGGTTCCATCAAATTCCAAAGGTTTGCAGGCAGTGAATTCTTTGTAGGTGCATCTTACACGATTTCCTGTACTGCTAGATCCAAGGTTATTGTTGGTATGTAGCGCAGCCTGTACTGCGGCTATGTTTGAAGCTAGAAAAGTACGGAATTCCTCTTCATTCATATTCACAGTATGTCGAGTAGTCGGTGCCATTTCCTTCAAAATTATCAAATGAAACAAGTTAATCATACAGAATATTAAGAGTAGTTAATAGTATTTCGTAGCATAATATGAACTCATTTATAAAAGCTTTTTCTTCATATTAGCGTTTTATAAGTTTACATTCGGGTAGTACCTACCCGTTAAGTTCATACTTAGTAGCTAATATACAATTCAACTACTACAATTCTATATGAAAAACTGATTATAATAATATTTCGCATTCAAACTTTTATACAATATTTTACAAACTTACAATACCGCTTATTTTACATAAAGCATGAAATATAGCACACAATAACTTTGATACAAGATAGTTGTGAAGATAATTCTAGCTAGTACACAAGTCGTTCAGCAAAGGCAATAAAGACACGTAATTCATACGTCCAGAAACAAGTCATGCATTCTGGTTTTACTAGGACTACTTCCCATCCTTGGTCTTGTGGAACATAACCGTTATGGCTGTTGATAAGACAGCGTGTTGTAATGTCGTCAAAGGGACGAGGGTTACGTAATGTCCAACAGTCCCGTAACAATCTAAAAACCTCATTTCTTACCCCAATTACCGACTCCGTCACTTGTGGGAACGTTTTGTTTAATAGTTGTAGCCCGATGTTCTTGTTCTCACTTTGGTGAGAAGCGAACATTACTAATCCGTAAGCATAACATGCTTCTTTATGTTGCATGTTAGCCGCTTTTTCTAAATCACGAAGTCCAATATTCGGATATATTGAGTCAAAATAATTTCTTAACCCATTGCGTAAAATAGCATTTGGGTTCCCCGCAATATATGCGTCAAAGTAAACACATCGTAACTTATGGATTTCCCAATGTGATATCCCCCATCTTTCGAACGAAAGTCTTTTATAAACCAAGGCATTCTTGGAACGTTCTTCGAATGTCTTACAAACTGATCTCGCCTTAAATAGTTGTGCCGAAGAATTCTGACCGACTCTAGACAAGATTTCATCAATCATGTCTCTGGGTAGGTCTCTTAAAATATTGGGTTGTCTATCCATTTTGTGTTTTTATACTGTAAAATAGACAAGAGTTAGATTCATAAAAAAAATACTTATTAATACAGGCAATTTTTACATATATCATAAAGCATAAGCACACTATATTACATATATTACACCACACGAATACAACTATCTTATTCCGACTCGCTTGTTTCTTCTTCTTCGGTTTTGGTTCGTTTTGCCAAGTTTCTAGGGATATATGATGTTCCCCTAATACGAGCCGAAATTTTCCACATTGGTTTAGAAAAACCTGGTGGTTTAGAGGTTCCCGGGTCATTGTTACAACTTAAGGACTTCGGGGGTTGACGATACATATAAAGTTCATCGGGGTTGGAATTAGATTTCTCTATTTTTATGCCCTTTCCCTTATTATTTTCTTTTGACTTTTTAAATTCAGTTGGGGTAATTTCTATAACATCATCGGAATTCTCGTCGGAATCCGATTCATCGGAGAATTGGTAATCCTCCCAATATTTTGCTTCCTTGGCGGAAACACCATTGACCATAATTAACCTTGGTCGGTTGGTTGAGGATTTTCTTTTACTTAACCATTTTATTATTTCCCCCACCGGTTCTATTTTTTCATCTGGTTCCGATTCTTCTTCCGGTTCCGATTCTTCTTCCGGTTCCGACTCTTCTTCCGGTTCCTCTTCGGGAACTTGTGAATCAGTCCACGAATCATTCCAATTTACATTTGACTCTTCATTATTATTAAGTGAGTCAATGGGACTTGTTCTAGAGGTAAACATCTATCACATAATATCAAACGCGTTAAGAGATTAATATATCACATAATATTCACATGTTAAAAATATATAGTTTCCAACAAAATTTGTTAAGCAATCATTTTTCAAGTAAACACGGTCGAAGTCCAGACTCACTAATGCATCCTAACAAACTCGATAAGACACACTAATGCAAAATTCTGGTTCTCTAAGACCAACGCTCTGATACCAACTGAAATGTCCCGTTCTTATTGATTAAAAACGTTCCATATTAATTGATTTCATTGCGAGGTTTTGACCTCTATATGTGAAAGGATCCGAAACTAATCATCCGGACGATGTCCATATTGATTACAAACGAATTACAACAGTTGATAACATCGCGAGGTACTTGACCTCTATATGATACATTTTACAAACGTTGCATTTATTCTTAAAAGGCAATCTATCTTTACATAAAAAAATTAATAAACTCGTCAAACATTTCTCGATATCCAAATGACCTAAACTGTCATTTACTTAATAAATGTCTTTAATGATCTTCAATGACTCGAATGCAACGTTCTTGTATCATGGCTTAAATGGTCCCAACTAGTATCCTTAATATGAGCTAACGCACAGCGGAAGTCTTAATTCATACCTGAGAATAACATGCTTTAAAACGTCAACATAAAGTTGGTGAGATATATAGGTTTGATGCTAGCAGCGATATAACGATGGACCACAAGATTTCATATATAAACATTTTAATAAAAATATTCTAAGTGGTTGAGCACTTGGTAACCATACTTAACAATTAATCACGTCGCATATTCCCTTTAATATGAAATCTTACTACACTGTACCAAGTGTAGTCACGAAACGAAGTACTGTGCAACCGTTGAATACTGGTCGTCCAGTCCGGTTGGGGTTGTCAGGCCCGATAGATCTATCAACAGGATTCGCGTTTACAATACCGCTGTAAATATTAGTTACCAAGCTACAGGGAAGTATGCCAGTGGTACAACTCAACGTAGAACATATTTTTCAGTTACTTGTGTCCATATCGTAAAACATAAAATACATGTATTCTCATCCCGAAATATTTAGAGTTTAAAAGTGGGACTATATACTCACTTTCGTCTTGAAGATATATATATAATTTGACTTGGTCTCCGGTTGATATCACGAACCTATCCATATATAATATATCAATACCTTTTCTTTTTTAAACAAACGTCACATATATATACTTGTTATACTTTTAATACTTTGAATAATTCCTTAGTCCGTAGTTAGCAGTTCGTTGTTAGTAATTCAATTTTAATGGTTCATATTTAGATGTTTAATAAACCCCCAATGAAATAAATAAAACCCTCATCGTATATGTATTGGTCGAGATTAATCTTGACCCACGGTACCGGTGTTGTCAAATGACGTGTTGCGTACATAAAGTACCGGTGTTGTCAAATGACGTGTTGCGTACAATCATGGGATCTTATGATTAATCTTCTCGTATTGTTTACGGGTGATCCTGAACCATATAAAATTGAATTATGAGTACATATATATAAAATATCATGTTATTTTAGAAAGATGTGATTTTATTTAATTTTTCCCAATTAATCCCGAAGTTAAACAAGTCTTGGATAACCAATTTTGTTTCGGTCATAGTTTCTTCGTTACAAATCCGTTTTCGTTGATTCAACTTGCCATCTCCTTGGATCGAGTCCCTCTTTAAGACTATGAACTGAAAATACCTTGGTTTGTATTCAAAATCACACGGCATAGGTGAAACTTTAGTGAAACTTATGAAGTTAAACATTTTCCTTTATTTAAACAACCTTAAATGATTATTTTTCTAAAATACTTATACTTTGAATTAAATCATGAAATTTTTATGTGTTATCATATTCATAGTAAAAATCATTTTTCCAGAACATAAACCTCCAACTCAAAGTTTAAGATAGTTTTTAATTATCCAACCCAAAACAGTCCCCGGTGGCACTCCGACGTCGTAAAAACAGTTTTTAAGATATTCTTTGAAAAACCAAATTATACCTTGTTAAATTAGCATATATTTAAGTTATATTACAGGTCTTGAAGTATTTTAAAAGTTAAGTTAGAAGGATCTATTTAGTTTGCAAACAAGTTTGAAAACATTCAAACTATGTTCTTGTTGTTAAACTTTTATACCACAAAATAAGATAGCTATATATATATGAATCGAATAAGGTTATGAACATAGATACTACCTCAAGTTCCTTGGACAAGGTTGCTGTAAAAGAGGAGTAAGAAGCTAGAATCAAAAGGGTGATGGAAGTGGATGAAAGATTGGAAGTAAGTTTGTGTTCTTGGAAGGATTTCTTGAAGTGTTTTTGTATGGTTTTCTTATGGTGTTTAAGTAAGGTTTTTGAAGCTAGATCTTCATGGAACTTTGCTGAATGTTTATGGAGTTTAATGTTCTTGAGAGTGTGGGTGTTTTTAGCTAGAGAATGGAAGTAAAAATGAAACAAAATGAGGATACATATATACTCCTAAAAAAATGTTTATGTAGTAGACATGGACAAATTTTTAGTTTGTATTTTTGTAATTAGTCTTACAATCATTCAAAAGTAATTACCTTATACATAAGGCATGAACAAGAGCTGGTTAGGTGGTGATTTGATGTGTATATACCAATAGTAAATACGTATAGAAGCTAGGTATGATACGAGTACAAATACTCTAGATATACGTATAGAAATTTTGTGAAAAATGGAATGAGGATTCAAATAAAGCTATCTTTTGTGAATACACTTATATGATTTTATGTATTTAAGTCTTTAAAAGTGATTAAATACATTACTTATACGATATATGTATAAACATTATAAGTCTTAAGTATTTATGTCAAATAACATTACGTATAGTTATCGTTTTGAAAACTTAAGTTAGTAGTTTCAAAATATACTTATAACTTATTGTTATTAATACAAAATAAGATATTAAAACATTCATTAATCATGTTAAATATGTATATATACATATATATACACAAACGTATAATTATCATATATTGTATAGTTCGTGATATCATCGGTCAAACTAGACGGTCAAACGTTGTGTAAAACTCTTTTCGGAAACATAAATCTCAACAATTTGGATTGCTTATCATGTTGGTAAGGTTTAATTTATGTAAATATTAATCTTATAAGTATAGAATGATCGAAAAAGTGCGGGTCAACTTTAGGGTTTTTGCTTATCGTGTCGGAACCATATAGAGATTAGAGTTTAAATTTGGTCGGAAATTTCCGGGTCGTTACAGTACCCATCCGTTAAAGAAATTTCGTCCTCGAAATTTGGTAGAGGTTGTCATATACAACAATAGGAATTTTTTCATGACGAATATGAGGTAATAATGAAATTTTATCATTATTGAAAGATTTAGATAAAACGATTTGGTTATGTGAGACGCACGAGCGAAGCTATCACAAAAGAGTGAAATGAATAAATATAGAATTGTTGTAACCGATGACGTGATTATGATCGATTTCCGGGATTTAAGGGTTTTAAAGAAAATCTTATGTAATAAGATTTAGTTTTGCGGCGATCAGGATCTTCTTTGATTTAACGCGGCAATCTGTTTTGATTTCTTTGTCGAATATTTCACTATAAATTTACCTCCTTCCCTTTCTTTCTTCCCACATCTTCTATTCTTTCTCTTTAGTTCCTACTTTAAGACATTCGCTAATATGCTCCATCCCATTCTAACCCTTGTTATATTTCTAACTTTCATATCTTTCATTCTTCTTTTTCATCTATCACCAGAAGAATCTATTCTCTTTTATCCTTTCCTTGGAATTATAATGTTTTTAATTCTCCCGTGCCTTTACGTTGCAATACGTATTGATATGCACGGTTTGTAGTTTCGGGGTTGTTGTTAGGTTTTATACCTTCCCTTATATTTCGATGTTCCTACTCCCGTCCCTTAAAATCATTGTCATCCACAGTTAATGCTCTCTCTTATTTGCTGTGGTTTATGTTCCTATTTTTATTCTGAAGTTTTGTCCCTTCATTTCTTCTTCCCGTCCTCGAGCCAAGCAAACAATGGTCCGAAATTCGTAGGTAGAAAATTTGGAATGAACCTTGCTATTGGTTTTAGAATGAAATTGTAATGGCACGATCTTGATTCGTTAAATTACTCGAATATTCCGAAAAAAAAAATAGAACTATCAAGGTGATACGTTCTAATATGTTTGAAGACTTGATAGAATGTAAGAGCCGTGTAACATGGCACATGATGACGGTACTGTGAATCATCACATTCCATTAGAAACTTAACATGACTTACTGTAATATAATGAAGTTGATCAAGTTTCATTATATTATACTAATTCATGTATCAGTTCCCAACACTACTTCAAAACATTCATATTTTTAAACTTAGAGATTTCAGAATTTAGAAACTAACACAGTTTCTTTTATATTGTAGCGCAGATGTTACGGAGAGTTAAATGATCGCAGATAGGAATAGTTGTAAAAATATCTCCAGAAATATGAAAAATATGTATAACGAATGAAGATATCTTATAATATCTAAGATAAAATGATGGTGAAGAATATCATCTTGAAAAGTTTAGAATAAGGAGCAGTGTTCTTACTAACGGTTTCAGCAGGCACTGGATCATTTGGATCCTTTGAAGGCAGGTTCTGTTTTCATGATTTGTTCACGGCCTCCTTCATACTTTGCTCAATCCGTTTTCCAGTTCCAAACCTTCTCTTTTTCTCAGCTTTACCACCATACCATTCTTTATCATCAATCTCTTGATTGTTAAAGTCGTTTACAGTTTTTGCTGCTTCATCAGCATTTCAAGAGCTACTTCATAGTTCAGGGTGTTTTCAGAAACTTCACATTCGAAGTATGAAATTTCTTAGGAATAAATGTTATAGGTATAACTGGGGAAGTTCTGCAAAATTTTCAAAATGCTAATTGCGGATTTCGCCAAAGGGTGGACGATCTGCTGGTACATTTGTTGATGATGTCATGAAATATAAAGGATTTTCTGGTAACGACGTCAAAAGGACAAGGTATAAATATCGAGGTTATAATAGGAGTAGTCTCATTGAGAAGTCAAAGTGGAGATGTGACAAAATTAGCTAATTGAAAAGGAATCGTATGATTGTTTTTACCAAGGAATGATAAGGAATTCAACGCGGATAAGTTTATAACTTTGGTTTCGAAGGTTTCTCAAGTGTATAATTGTATGCAGGAATCTTTCTTCCATAGACGAGGTGCGGCTGGTTCAATTTCTCGGTCGAGGTGTTTTCAGGAATCATGAAAGGATTTGAATGCGAATTGTAATCGTCAAGTTACGAATGAGGTTTAAGATAAAATCAAGTGGCAAGCTTGAAGAATTGTTTAGTTTCATATGTTACAATCAACATTTTAATTCATTTTAATTGTCCAATGTTTTCTTCTTTATGCCACTTGTTGGATTTTGGTAGGTCAAAATCCGAATATGAAATTTGATTGAAAATGGTTATTCTGGGGTGAGCGGATACGAATATAGGTGGTTGTAAGTAAGATAATAGATAACTGTTGAATCAGATTCAAGAATGTACAATATAACTTATTAATGTGAATTCTAAATATTCCTCGGGTACTACCCACCCGTTAAAATATTTTCATCATTAATAGTTTGTACGAAGGAATTTTTAATTACTATCTTTATGAAAATATACTTGCATATATATTTTCTTCAGAGATAATCATAGATTTAATGAGTCAATAAGATATTAAACTCATTTGATTTATCGTTAATTCTAGATTACATAATCTCTAAGACTTTAGAAATTACATAATCGTCATACGATACGTAAAGCGGAGATAATCGATGTAGAACGATATATAGAATGAAGATCATACTCGAAGTACAGATATTGAGTCGTGTGATGTTGATATTCGAGATACAGATTGTGATGTTGAGATTTAAGGCGCGGTTGTGATTGGGGTGATAAAGGTACTGTCGGCGTTGACGATGGTAGTACGGATTATGCTGCTGGTGTTGCTGTTGGTGTTTGTAACCTTCGCACCATATTCTCCAAAACCACTACCCGAGCACGGAGTTCGTTGACTTCTTCTATTATACCGGGATGATTGACGGTTGGAACGAGCGAATGAACAAGATTTGAAATATGGGATAGTATGTAATCATGACGAGATACTCTAGAAATGAGCGAGAAAATGGTGTTTCGAATAGGTTCGCCGGTAAGTGCTTCAGGTTCATCGTTAAGAGGACAATTTGGTGGATGGAATGGATCACCTTCTTCTTGCCTCCAGAAATTTAGTATATTACGAACCCATCCCCAATTCATCCAGAATAGATGATGGGAAATTGGTTGATCCATTCCGGTAACGCTGTTCTCGGAGCTCGAATGGAAATCCATATCGGCGAAGCTATCGAAGTCGGAGGAATTTGAGCTGGATGAAGAATCCATCTTGTATGGTCGGAGAAATGAATTTTTGGTTTGGAATAGATTATAGGAGTTGGGTTTGGTACTCTTCAATACATAATTTACATATGTATATATATAATATCAAAATCCCATGAATTACGGAGAATCTTTGAAATACGTCAGGCAATGTCTAGAGTAACAGATACGCTAGGATATGAATTTTGTCTATACACTATCGATGCACTAAATGCAGTAAGACGTGTCTAGACTTAAGAATGATAAGCAGGAAGTTCCCTAAGGATGATAAGCAGATGATTTCCGACTAGGATTGATAAGCAAAACTTTTGACAGGCAGACACGGTCAAAGTCCAGACTCACTTAATGTATCCTAACAACTACTAGTTAGACACACTAATGCAAGGCCTGGTTCGCTAAGACCAACGCTCTGATACCAACTGAAAGGATCCGAAACTAATCATCCGGACGATGTCCATATTGATTACAAACGAATTACAACAGTTGATAACATCGCGAGGTACTTGACCTCTATATGATACATTTTACAAACGTTGCATTTATTCTTAAAAGGCAATCTATCTTTACATAAAAAAATTAATAAACTCGTCAAACATTTCTCGATATCCAAATGACCTAAACTGTCATTTACTTAATAAATGTCTTTAATGATCTTCAATGACTCGAATGCAACGTTCTTGTATCATGGCTTAAATGGTCCCAACTAGTATCCTTAATATGAGCTAACGCACAGCGGAAGTCTTAATTCATACCTGAGAATAACATGCTTTAAAACGTCAACATAAAGTTGGTGAGATATATAGGTTTGATGCTAGCAGCGATATAACGATGGACCACAAGATTTCATATATAAACATTTTAATAAAAATATTCTAAGTGGTTGAGCACTTGGTAACCATACTTAACAATTAATCACGTCGCATATTCCCTTTAATATGAAATCTTACTACACTGTACCAAGTGTAGTCACGAAACGAAGTACTGTGCAACCGTTGAATACTGGTCGTCCAGTCCGGTTGGGGTTGTCAGGCCCGATAGATCTATCAACAGGATTCGCGTTTACAATACCGCTGTAAATATTAGTTACCAAGCTACAGGGAAGTATGCCAGTGGTACAACTCAACGTAGAACATATTTTTCAGTTACTTGTGTCCATATCGTAAAACATAAAATACATGTATTCTCATCCCGAAATATTTAGAGTTTAAAAGTGGGACTATATACTCACTTTCGTCTTGAAGATATATATATAATTTGACTTGGTCTCCGGTTGATATCACGAACCTATCCATATATAATATATCAATACCTTTTCTTTTTTAAACAAACGTCACATATATATACTTGTTATACTTTTAATACTTTGAATAATTCCTTAGTCCGTAGTTAGCAGTTCGTTGTTAGTAATTCAATTTTAATGGTTCATATTTAGATGTTTAATAAACCCCCAATGAAATAAATAAAACCCTCATCGTATATGTATTGGTCGAGATTAATCTTGACCCACGGTACCGGTGTTGTCAAATGACGTGTTGCGTACATAAAGTACCGGTGTTGTCAAATGACGTGTTGCGTACAATCATGGGATCTTATGATTAATCTTCTCGTATTGTTTACGGGTGATCCTGAACCATATAAAATTGAATTATGAGTACATATATATAAAATATCATGTTATTTTAGAAAGATGTGATTTTATTTAATTTTTCCCAATTAATCCCGAAGTTAAACAAGTCTTGGATAACCAATTTTGTTTCGGTCATAGTTTCTTCGTTACAAATCCGTTTTCGTTGATTCAACTTGCCATCTCCTTGGATCGAGTCCCTCTTTAAGACTATGAACTGAAAATACCTTGGTTTGTATTCAAAATCACACGGCATAGGTGAAACTTTAGTGAAACTTATGAAGTTAAACATTTTCCTTTATTTAAACAACCTTAAATGATTATTTTTCTAAAATACTTATACTTTGAATTAAATCATGAAATTTTTATGTGTTATCATATTCATAGTAAAAATCATTTTTCCAGAACATAAACCTCCAACTCAAAGTTTAAGATAGTTTTTAATTATCCAACCCAAAACAGTCCCCGGTGGCACTCCGACGTCGTAAAAACAGTTTTTAAGATATTCTTTGAAAAACCAAATTATACCTTGTTAAATTAGCATATATTTAAGTTATATTACAGGTCTTGAAGTATTTTAAAAGTTAAGTTAGAAGGATCTATTTAGTTTGCAAACAAGTTTGAAAACATTCAAACTATGTTCTTGTTGTTAAACTTTTATACCACAAAATAAGATAGCTATATATATATGAATCGAATAAGGTTATGAACATAGATACTACCTCAAGTTCCTTGGACAAGGTTGCTGTAAAAGAGGAGTAAGAAGCTAGAATCAAAAGGGTGATGGAAGTGGATGAAAGATTGGAAGTAAGTTTGTGTTCTTGGAAGGATTTCTTGAAGTGTTTTTGTATGGTTTTCTTATGGTGTTTAAGTAAGGTTTTTGAAGCTAGATCTTCATGGAACTTTGCTGAATGTTTATGGAGTTTAATGTTCTTGAGAGTGTGGGTGTTTTTAGCTAGAGAATGGAAGTAAAAATGAAACAAAATGAGGATACATATATACTCCTAAAAAAATGTTTATGTAGTAGACATGGACAAATTTTTAGTTTGTATTTTTGTAATTAGTCTTACAATCATTCAAAAGTAATTACCTTATACATAAGGCATGAACAAGAGCTGGTTAGGTGGTGATTTGATGTGTATATACCAATAGTAAATACGTATAGAAGCTAGGTATGATACGAGTACAAATACTCTAGATATACGTATAGAAATTTTGTGAAAAATGGAATGAGGATTCAAATAAAGCTATCTTTTGTGAATACACTTATATGATTTTATGTATTTAAGTCTTTAAAAGTGATTAAATACATTACTTATACGATATATGTATAAACATTATAAGTCTTAAGTATTTATGTCAAATAACATTACGTATAGTTATCGTTTTGAAAACTTAAGTTAGTAGTTTCAAAATATACTTATAACTTATTGTTATTAATACAAAATAAGATATTAAAACATTCATTAATCATGTTAAATATGTATATATACATATATATACACAAACGTATAATTATCATATATTGTATAGTTCGTGATATCATCGGTCAAACTAGACGGTCAAACGTTGTGTAAAACTCTTTTCGGAAACATAAATCTCAACAATTTGGATTGCTTATCATGTTGGTAAGGTTTAATTTATGTAAATATTAATCTTATAAGTATAGAATGATCGAAAAAGTGCGGGTCAACTTTAGGGTTTTTGCTTATCGTGTCGGAACCATATAGAGATTAGAGTTTAAATTTGGTCGGAAATTTCCGGGTCGTTACAATATGAGACGTTTTTCAAAGACTGCATTCATTTTAAAACAAACCATAACCTTTATTTCATCAATAAAGGTTTAAAAAGCTTTACGTAGATTATCAAATAATGATAATCTAAAATATCCTGTTTACACACGGCCATTACATAATGGTTTACAATACAAATATGTTACAACAAAATAAGTTTCTTGAATGCAGTTTTTACACAATATCATACAAGCATGGACTCCAAATCTCGTCCTTATTTAAGTATGTGACAGCGGAAGCTCTTAATAATCACCTGAGAATAAACATGCTTAAAACGTCAACAAAAATGTTGGTGAGTTATAGGTTTAACCTATATATATCAAATCATAATAATAGACCACAAGATTTCATATTTCAATACACATCCCATACATAGAGATAAAAATCATTCATATGGTGAACACCTGGTAACCGACATTAACAAGATGCATATATAAGAATATCCCCATCATTCCGGGACACCCTTCGGATATGATATAAATTTCGAAGTACTAAAGCATCCGGTACTTTGGATGGGGTTTGTTAGGCCCAATAGATCTATCTTTAGGATTCGCGTCAATTAGGGTGTCTGTTCCCTAATTCTTAGATTACCAGACTTAATAAAAAAGGGCATATTCGATTTCGATAATTCAACCATAGAATGTAGTTTCACGTACTTGTGTCTATTTTGTAAATCATTTATAAAACCTGCATGTATTCTCATCCCAAAAATATTAGATTTTAAAAGTGGGACTATAACTCACTTTCACAGATTTTTACTTCGTCGGGAAGTAAGACTTGGCCACTGGTTGATTCACGAACCTATAACAATATATACATATATATCAAAGTATGTTCAAAATATATTTACAACACTTTTAATATATTTTGATGTTTTAAGTTTATTAAGTCAGCTGTCCTCGTTAGTAACCTACAACTAGTTGTCCACAGTTAGATGTACAGAAATAAATCGATAAATATTATCTTGAATCAATCCACGACCCAGTGTATACGTATTTCAGTATTGATCACAACTCAAACTATATATATTTTGGAATCAACCTCAACCCTGTATAGCTAACTCCAACATTCACATATAGAGTGTCTATGGTTGTTCCGAAATATATATAGATGTGTCGACATGATAGGTCGAAACATTGTATACGTGTCTATGGTATCTCAAGATTACATAATATACAATACAAGTTGATTAAGTTATGGTTGGAATAGATTTGTTACCAATTTTCACGTAGCTAAAATGAGAAAAATTATCCAATCTTGTTTTACCCATAACTTCTTCATTTTAAATCCGTTTTGAGTGAATAAAATTGCTATGGTTTCATATTGAACTCTATTTTATGAATCTAAACAGAAAAAGTATAGGTTTATAGTCGGAAAAATAAGTTACAAGTCGTTTTTGTAAAGGTAGTCATTTCAGTCGAAAGAACGACGTCTAGATGACCATTTTAGAAAACATACTTCCACTTTGAGTTTAACCATAATTTTTGGATATAGTTTCATGTTCATAATAAAAATCATTTTCTCAGAATAACAACTTTTAAATCAAAGTTTATCATAGTTTTTAATTAACTAACCCAAAACAGCCCGCGGTGTTACTACGACGGCGTAAATCCGGTTTTACGGTGTTTTTCGTGTTTCCAGGTTTTAAATCATTAAGTTAGCATATCATATAGATATAGAACATGTGTTTAGTTAATTTTAAAAGTCAAGTTAGAAGGATTAACTTTTGTTTGCGAACAAGTTTAGAATTAACTAAACTATGTTCTAGTGATTACAAGTTTAAACCTTCGAATAAGATTGCTTTATATGTATGAATCGAATGATGTTATGAACATCATTACTACCTTAAGTTCCTTGGATAAACCTACTGGAAAAGAGAAAAATGGATCTAGCTTCAACGGATCCTTGGATGGCTCGAAGTTCTTGAAGCAGAATCATGACACGAAAACAAGTTCAAGTAAGATCATCACTTGAAATAAGATTGTTATAGTTATAGAAATTGAACCAAAGTTTGAATATGATTATTACCTTGTATTAGAATGATAACCTACTGTAAGAAACAAAGATTTCTTGAGGTTGGATGATCACCTTACAAGATTGGAAGTGAGCTAGCAAACTTGAAAGTATTCTTGATTTTATGTAACTAGAACTTGTAGAATATATGAAGAACACTTAGAACTTGAAGATAGAACTTGAGAGAGATCAATTAGATGAAGAAAATTGAAGAATGAAAGTGTTTGTAGGTGTTTTTGGTCGTTGGTGTATGGATTAGATATAAAGGATATGTAATTTTGTTTTCATGTAAATAAGTCATGAATGATTACTCATATTTTTGTAATTTTATGAGATATTTCATGCTAGTTGCCAAATGATGGTTCCCATATGTGTTAGGTGACTCACATGGGCTGCTAAGAGCTGATCATTGGAGTGTATATACCAATAGTACATACATCTAAAAGCTGTGTATTGTACGAGTACGAATACGGGTGCATACGAGTAGAATTGTTGATGAAACTGAACGAGGATGTAATTGTAAGCATTTTTGTTAAGTATAAGTATTTTGATAAGTGTATTGAAGTCTTTCAAAAGTGTATAAATACATATTAAAACTCTACATGTATATACATTTTAACTGAGTCGTTAAGTCATCGTTAGTCGTTACATGAAAGTGTTGTTTTGAAACCTTTAGGTTAACGATCTTGTTAAATGTTGTTAACCCAATGTTTATAATATCAAATGAGATTTTAAATTATTATATTATCATGATATTATCATGTATGAATATCTCTTAATATGATATATATACATTAAATGTCTTTACAACGATAATCGTTACATATATGTCTCGTTTAAAAATCATTAAGTTAGTAGTCTTGTTTTTACATGTGTAGTTCATTGTTAATATACTTAATGATATGTTTACTTATCATAGTATCATGTTAACTATATATATATATATATCCATATATATGTCATCATATAGTTTTTACAAGTTTTAACGTTCGTGAATCACCGGTCAACTTGGGTGGTCAATTGTCTATATGAAACATATTTCAATTAATCAAGTCTTAACAAGTTTGATTGCTTAACATGTTGGAAAAATTTAATCATGTAAATATCAATCTCAATTAATATATATAAACATGGAAAAGTTTGGGTCACTACATGTGTTCTTGAGCAATTTGGGGCTTTTTGATATAAACAGGTTATGGCCGATTTTTGTCATGAATTATTGCTAAATTAAGTAGTGTAACATGTTTAGGTAGCTAAATGATCCAAACTTTGATCCTAAACATGATTTTTGAAAATTAAAGTGGACTTTTTAAGTCTAAAATTCATGAACTTGACTAATTTAATATAATTGTCATTTGAGAATTGTTTAATTGCTAGTAATGACTATTTTAACATGTTATTTGAGTTGAATGCTTATGAACTTTGTAAACATTTTCATATATGCTTATTTGAAAAAGTGTAGAATTGTAAAAATTGTGAAAATGCATATAAGTTTAATTTTGATTGAACATGTTATTATAATTGTTTTAAGTTGTTATTTTGCTAACACTAATGCATATTTGGATGCACAAATTTTGTGTTTAATGTATTTTGCAGAGATTTACTAATAATGATGGTGCATCATCATCATCTAGACAACCTGCTCCAAAACCTGAACCAGAAATGCAATACGAGCCAGAACCCGAACAAGAACAACAACAGGAACAACAACCTGATCAACACGTACCTTATTATGATCCGCTACAATTTGTTGATGCCTTCATAGTATTTCCGATGCATCCGCCAGTAGAATACCCAACGATTCCTGAACACACATTGCATCCTAATCTGAGATTCGATAGAAGCTGGAGAGATTACCCGACATATCAAAGTAACAAATTCAAACTGATACCGAAAATGTAGAAGTGCCAAGGGTAATCGATTGGGAGCCTTTGGAAAGGGTCCAACTTGCTAACTCAGTTAGACAGCATTTGATCCAAAGTTATGGCAGTTCTTATTTTTTCGATTGGAAACGTCTATTCACCATTCGTAGACCTGTATATAAGGAATGGTGTATTGAGCTTATGAGTACTATAGCGTTAAATGCAGATGTAGATAGATTAGATGATAGAAGTTTTCTTAGATTTATACTTGGCCATAGGATGTACAGGATGTCCATGCTGGACATGGCCAGGGCTTTGCAGATATATACTCATGGTGAATTACTACTACCCGATTATATGAATTTGATTTATTGTGGTGAAAGGGTAGATAGCAATTTGGATGCGAACGCCATCTGGAGACGTATGTCAGATTATAATGTTTTTACGCTGGGAGGAAAACACTCCTACTTACATATTAACAAAGCCGAGCTTCATATAATTCATAGATTTTTGGCTAACTCGATTACACAGAGAGGTCACAATAAGGAGAAAATGACCTTACATGATTTATTTTACCTAAAGTGTATTCGAGACCCAAGAGGCTTTGTTAATATCCCTTACTGTGTTGGTTTTTATTTTTCTAAGATGGTGGAAGGAATACAGGAAGGGGGAATAATAGGAGGAGGTATTTTTGTTACTCTCATTGGAGAGTATTTGGGTGTAGATAGGGATCAAGGGGGTCCACTTTTGGAATGTAGGGAACATGTTGAGCCTTTAGGATTGAGGGTCTATCAGGGTGCTAAGGTATTAAAGAGCAGACGCAACCAGGCAGTACCCTATGAAGGTCGTCATCCACAGGTAGAGAGAGGATCAGATGAGGAAATGGAGGAAGTGAATGACATTAGGGATGTCATTAGGGAGGCTATGACTGACATCTATCAGCGTGTAGATGAGGTAGATATGACAAACGGGGAGAGATTTAGTCAGATGGAGCAGTGACAAGCCCGGAATGATTACGAGCATTCCAGGCAACGACAGCATAATAGATGGGACTATCATCAGTGTCAGATCATGAGCCAGCTGTCACCTCAGGATCACTACGTTTCGACC
The DNA here is from genome assembly GCF_046630445.1 of Rutidosis leptorrhynchoides. Classification (NCBI taxonomy): domain Eukaryota; kingdom Viridiplantae; phylum Streptophyta; class Magnoliopsida; order Asterales; family Asteraceae; genus Rutidosis; species Rutidosis leptorrhynchoides. The sequence goes on along the minus strand of NC_092333.1, from coordinate 574,332,586 downwards.
CGACCAGCTTACTCTCTACGACCCTAACCAGGCCTACCAGTACACCTATCACCAACCATGGAACCCGGACGACGACATGAACTGGAACCCCTATCCAGATTGATATAGTTAATGTTGGTGATTTCTATGATTTTTATCTTTTTATTATTTTTATTTATTTATGTTTAAGCATACAAATATTGATATTTTTATGTAATATTTAATATTTTTATTATGTTGTACTAATATTTCATATTTGATTTGAAAGTGGGATTTTAAGTCCCATTTCAAATTACCATGCATGTTTATATTTGTATGTATGTATATTGTCAATTGTACACAACATGGTAAAACAACGCATTTTCAAAGACTGGCATTAAGTTCAGCAAAAGCTACTAATTTTGACGACAAAACGAAAAACAAATGTGATGTAACAACAAGACAGAATGAACAAATGATGTGCACCATTCATCATTCAACAAACAAACGCCAATATGTTTGGAAACTTTGGTAAAATTTAATCATTTTTCTACGCTAATCACCCTCAATAATTTAAATTGTTACTGATTTCTTGCAAATGAGGGCATTGCAAGATCTTAAGTGTGGGAAGAGGTTAAATTCTTTCGGATTTTTAAAATTTTAACTTATACACTTGGTTACCATTAAAAATACTAGTAACGCAGTAGTTGTATTAGAATCTAGTGCTCTCTGATAATAAAGAACAGCTCTAGTCTTATATACTGACTACCAATCCTAGTAAAATTTTTCAAAATTTTCAATTAAATGAACTCAAAATCATGTTTATATATATATTTATGAACGATAAAACTAGGTGTTAATACCGAAATTACTGTTACCTCGGAAAGGACATAAATTGATAAACAACCCAAAATATTAGAATTCATTTAAAATGGAATAGAGGACAATAAAAAGGCAAAGAAAATAAAAGACAAGTGTAGGAAAAATTCACCAAGTTATTTAAAACATATATCACATATTTTTGTACAAATAATTGAAGATACTTTTGTTTTGGACAAAATTAACCGTTTTACCCGATAAATTGTAAGATATTTGAAAGAAAGATGGATCTACACGATGAATCAATTCCATCATTAAAAGGAAGTAAAGTCTTCCGAAAAAGACACGCGCTTCTTGATTTAGGTCAGGAAGTTGTCGTCCAGATCAGTTGTAGAGTCTACGAAAAATCTTGAAAAGTTTTCTCGAAAATCAGCTGGAAATCCACGGACCTCAGCATCAAACAGGGTCGCCAAGTGGTCAGACTTATCCTAACCATGAGAGGATCTGTCTCGTAAAATGGGGAGGACGCCGTGCAAATTAGCTTGATAAGACTAATGAATCAGATCCCCAGAAAGGATAATCTCCTTAAAGATCAAAAATCAGCTTTTAAGACTGATATTACTCAATCCTAGAGATTTACTTTTAAAGATTGAGAATTAAAAACTCATGGAATTCGATGATATCTAAACTCGAGCTTGAACAAGAAAATATTTTGATCAAAATTACAAACCGATTTGTTTTCTGAAAAACCCATTTTTAATGCGTTCATTACCATTGAACATAAAATCCTAGGAATTCACCTGGAATTCATTAGGTCACCTGAACCAAATCGGGTGTCAACCGTAAGAACGGTGGTTGCATAGCATGGTCGAAGACAGGACCTTGTGCCAGACCGAAAAACTATAGGGTGAGCTTTACTATTGCTCCTACAAAGGATAGTAATTGCATCTGACACGTTACAGACCATAATTAAAAGCATGTCAGGGGACATTGCCTCAACAGTTGCTTGTTCAACGCTTTCCTTTACAACCGGATGGTAGTTTACCGAAAGGTAATATACGGAGCAAGTATACTGGACGTGTTGCTTTCCCAATACAAGGTTAGCAAGTGAGTGACACAAAACCACAAGTTTTGAGCTAAAATTTCAAATCTGAAACCCAACAAACCCACAAAAACAATTTGCAAACACCGGTGAAGGGTTATTCCGGAAAACTTATCTAGGGTAAAAGCTAGATTGAATTTTCAAAAGATCAAATATTTTCATAAAGATCCAATTTCCTTAAGGATCTAAATTTTCATAGACTGTAAACCACAACGTTACTATCATTATTCATACCGCCATATAAAAATCACTGATGTACAAAGTGTGAAGAATAAAGAAGTGATTCTAGTATTTTTATTTCAAGACTATATTGCTTGAGGAAAAGCAACGCTCAAGTGTGGGAATATTTGATAATGCTAAAAACGAACATATATTTCATAGCATTATCCCTCAAGAAAGACAAGCTTTTAGTTGCAATTGTTCTATTTACAAGTGATATTCGTTTAAATAATAAAAAGGTGAAGACAAAAGACAGATTCGACGAATTGAAGACGCAAATGACCAAAAAGCTCAAAAGTACAAAATACAATCAAAGTGGTTCAAATTATTGATGAGAAACGTCTCAAAATTACAAGAGTACAAGACGCAAAACGCAAAGTACAAGATATTAAATTGTACGCAAGGACGTTCGAAAATCCGGAACCGGGACCAGAGTCAACTCTCAACGCTCGACGCAACGGACTAAAAATTACAAGTCAACTATGCACATGAATATAATATAATATATAATTAATTCTTAAAATTTTATATATATTATATTATATTTATAAAACCGTCGGCAAGAAGAAACAAACTCATGTGAGCTGGAAAAAGAGGCCATGCGATCGCATGGCCTGGCAGTTATAATACCATGTGATCGCATGGTGAATAGTAACTGGCCACATCCCTATAAATTTCGCAGTTTGGTTGATCAAAATATATCTTTTTCATCTATCTCTCTATCTCACTCGTATATATATATATATATATATATATATATATATATATATATATATATATATATATATATATATATATATATATATATATATATATATATATATATATATATATATTATATTTTAATTTTAATTTTAATTTTAAATTCTAATAATAAGGGTATGTTAGCGAATGTTGTAAGGGTGTAAGTCGAAATTCTGTCCGTGTAACGCTACGCTATTTTTAATCATTGTAAGTTATGTACAACCTTTTTAAATTAATGTCTCATAGCTAAGTTCTTATTATGCTTATTTAATGCCGAAGTAATCATGATGTTAGACTAAATATTAAAATTGGGTAATTGGGCTTTGTACCATAATTGGGGTTTGAACAAAAGAACGACACATGTGGAAATTAGACTATGGACTATTAATGGGCTTTATATTAACTAAACGATACCTCGTTAATTTAATATATAAACTTATAATTTGACGTATTTATATATAACCACATACGCTTGACTGGGTACGGTGGGCGGGATATCTATAAATACCAATAATTGTCCATTTTACCGGACACGAAACTGGATTAATAGTTAATAGACTTGTTGAAATAGTGGTGGATTACATTCAAGGGTAATTGGTGTAATTGTTAACAAAGTAGTAAAACCTTGGACTATACGCAGTCGATAACCTGGTGTATTCATTAAACAAAGTATTAAGACCTTGTTACAATTCGAATCCCCAATTAGTTGGAATATTTGACTTCGGGTATAAGGATAATTTGACGAAGACTCTCGCACTTTATATTTATGACTGATGGACTATTATGGACAAATCCGTATGGACATATCGAATAATCCAGGACAAAGAACAATTAACCCATGGTACTAAACTAAAAACAACATGTCAAACATCATGATTACGGAAGTTTAAATAAGCATAATTCCTTTATTTCATATTTAATTTCCTTTATTTCATATTTAATTGCACTTTTAATTATCGCACTTTTATTTATTGTCATTTTAATTATCGTACTTTTTAATTATCGCACTTTTATTTATCGCAATTTCATTATCGTTATTTACTTTACGCTTAAAATTAAGTTATATTTATTTTTAATATTTTACATTAGGTTTTAACTGCGACTAAAGTTTTAAAATCGACAAACCGGTCATTAAATGGTAAAAACCCCCTTTTATAATAATAATACTACTTATATATATTTTTGTATTTTTACAATTATAAGTTAAAAAATATAGCGTTAAACTTGGCGAGTTCCCTGAGGACGAACCGGACTTACTAAAAACTACACTACTGTACGATTAGGTTGAAAGGACCCGTTCATATACATTATAAACGATTTACAATAGTTGATTACATTGCGAGGTATTTGACCTCTATATGATACATTTTACAAACATTGCATTCGTTTTTAAAAGACAATCTTTCTTTACATCGAAAATTGACATGTATGCATACCATTTCATAATATCCAAACTATAAATGACCTAATCTGTCATTTACTTAATAATAATCTTTAATGAACTTCAACGACTCGAATGCAACGTCTTTTGAAATATGTCATAAATGACTCCAAGTAATATCTTTAAAATGAGCTAATGCACAGCGGAAGATCTCTTTCAAACCTGAGAATAAACATGCTTTCAAGTGTCAACCAAAAGGTTGGTGAGTTCATTAGTTTATCATAATCATTTATTTCCATCATTTTAATAGACCACAAGAATTTCATTTCCAGTTCTCATAAATATACGTCCCATGCATAGAGACAAAAATAATCATTCAAATGGTGAACACCTGGTAACCGACATTAACAATATGCATATAAGAATATCCCCTATCATTCCGGGATCCTCCTTCGGACATGATATAAATTTCGAAGTACTAAAGCATCCGGTACTTTGGATGGGGTTTGTTAGGCCCAATAGATCTATCTTTAGGATTCGCGTCAATTAGGGTGTCTGTTCCCTAATTCTTAGATTACCAGACTTAATAAAAAGGGGCATATTCGACTTCGATAATTCAACCATAGAATGTAGTTTCGATTACTTGTGTCTATATCGTAAAACATTTATAAAAGCAGCGCATGTATTCTCAGTCCCAAAAATATATATAAAAAGGGAGTAATGAAACTCACGCATATAAATATTGTAAAACAGTTAATAAAGCATTTGCATGTATTCTCAGCCCAAAAATGTAATGAGTAAAAAAGGGCAAATGAAACTCACCATACTGTATTTCGTAGTAAAAATACATATAACGTCATTGAACAAGTGCAAGGTTGGCCTCGGATTCACGAACCTATATTAATTATATATATTTATATGTTGGTCAATATTTGTCTAACAATTTAGGCCAAGTCATAGTGTACCACAATCCTAATGCTCGAGTCTGACTCAACAGTATAGTAACATGTTATATTACCCATGCTCAATTAAAATTCTAGTAAAAGGTGACGTGTGAAACAACGTAACACAAATGGTTTCATAATCATAAAATAGTATTTTAGTATTTAGAGAAAGTCAACACAAAAAAAATAACTGAAAAGTTAACGGGAAAAGTCAAAGTTCAAGGTCAAAAGTCAAAGGTTAAAGTAAAAACGAGGTCGCATGCAAAAAATACAATAACTTATACAAAAATGATTTTTCGGTCAAACATGACTAAACGACCACTTCATCGATTTTTAGAAAAATTATCGGAACTCCGATTGATAAACGGCCAAAGATAAAAGTTACACATTACCAAAAAGATTAAACATAAATTTTACAGAAGTAAACTAAACCTAGACAACTCGTAGTTGCCAACGTGGTTTCGGCGTTTCAAAGTTAATTTTTCAGCTTTAATAAATTTACAAAAGTGTTCGAGTAGCCTACTTTGGAGATTTTTAGAAAATTCCTCGAAACTCGGATTGACAAACGGTCAAAGCCTTCAAATTCTCGTTACCACAAAGATATAACATGATTTTTGGCAAAAGTAAACACACATCAGGCCGACCATGGCAACTGATACAAAACTGACATTTTTAATAAAAAAGTTTCAGCTCTTTTTAGAATTTTAAAATGTGACCAAACAGTCAACTTTGACGATTTTTAGAAAAATCGTCGAGACTCGAATTGACAAACGGCCAGAGTCGTTTGTTAGACCTTACAGCAAAGAATTTAGCGGTATTTTTGTTTTAATCTGAAACAACGCAGATCAGCGAGAATTTCAGTTTCCGTATCGACGTTTCATCAAAATTTACAAAACTTCTTTTATTCATAACTTGACAACCGTTCAACGAAACGAGACGTGCTTTATATGAAAATTAATCTACTCGACGAGTAGAATCCAAATAACCACTTTTTATTACCCAGAAAATTAGTTCACTAATTATCATTAGCAATCTTAATTACGAAATTAATTGTTTAATTCATAACTTTCTAACCGTTCATCGAATCCATTCGATATCTAAATGAAAAGTTCTTAATTTTTCGCTAGCTTTCCAATGACATGCATATCTTATACCTTATTTCATCCCTAGTATAACAACCTTTAAGATTCAACATAACCTATCTAAGGGCAATATCAAATGTACAAGCATGCATAATCCTATTTTCTCGAGCACTAGTCAGGGATACACTATTAGTATGTAAAAATTAAATTATGAGTACTCACGTATCAATATTGAGATTCAATATTGCAGGAAAGGTACGTAGACGCAACGGAGATGACAAACACTAGTTTGACTTCATGAACATACCCTCGAACATTACCCATCACCTCCATAGCTATAACCCATAATTTCCTTAGCTCTACCCAGCTCCTAAAACCCATTTTTGAAAATATACGAGCAGAACCTCGTCGTAGTATTTTATGTATAATACTAATACTACTACTAATAATACCTCTTAATAATAATAATACTAATAATAATAATAAAAATAATAATAATAATAATAATATAAATAAATATTATACGAAGTAGTGATATAGATGGATATATGATTATGAATGAAAAGAATTCACAGCGTTCGAGTTTTATAGTTAGAATTGGGACCCACTAATTACGAAATTTGTTGAGTGATGATGAAAATTGGGAACCGCAAATTGCGGTCATACATGCACATGAACGTCTCTTTTACTTATATAAAGATATTATAATATATTTAATTTATAATATATTTAATCTTTAGAATTAATTAAATATTATATTATATTTACGTTCATGGTAAAAATATAATTTTTACACAAATGACACGGTCGTGGTCTCACAACTCATGTACCACTTTCGGTTTTTCGGGCGCACTTTCGTACGTTTAGAAAACTAGCCTTTTACGTTACGTGACGTGTACCTTTTACAAAAATTAGATTTACACAACAAAAATTTACCTTTATAAAAATATAACTTATAAAATTGAGTGTTGTGGTCATTTCCTTCTATAAATTAAAGTCTCGTTGTTTGTCAAAATATTTTTATTTTAAATTAAACTATTTGTGACACGTACCTTTATTAATAACTAGACTTAAATTATTTAAAAACTAACCCACTCAAAGTGTAACTTAATCTTTTGAGTGTTTTGGTCATTTGCTTTTATAATTCATAATCTTGTTATTTATCAAAGCCTATTTATTAATATTAGTTTAATATCAAAACGTTTTATGACTAATTTAAATTATAATTTATAATCTTATACATATTTTTAAAATATTTATCTAATAACATACTAGTTATCCTTTCAAAACTAATTATATAATTTAAGATCCTTTACAAAATCGAAAAATCCTATAACGTTTATGCTTTAAAACTTAATTTGATTTCATTCTTTTATGCGTAAATGTTTAGTTTAATTTCTTTAACTTTCTAAATAATATATCTTAATATAACATATCAGATGGGTTTATCTAGTCAACGAATCTTATCCCAATTATTCCTTCTATATGATAAATCGAGTATTATGAAATTCGATTCTCCACTAACTTTTGTCTAACTCCCAATAAGTGATACTTTGTTCTTACTTGTAAATCACTTTACCATTTATTCCGAATACCGTTAAAAAGTAAGGGTTTCCTAATTCAAAGTGGACCTCATAACAGAGACTCATAATCATAGTTCAATGTATCCGATAATTCAATCATTTGATATTATCTTTTAATCTCGTCGATAAACTTACACCGAACAAATATGTTTATGTAACATATTATTCATTCAATACCTTGATAGCATTTCTAAGTTCAAAAAAATAGATCTCATAGCTTATAATCATATCCACTAATCTGTTCGATGTTTTATATAATATATCACAATTTAATAAACACACATATGTTTATGTACATACAATTGTTCGTGAATCGCTAGGCATGGTCAAAGGGTAATTGATTATATGAATATAGTTTTCAAAACTTTCGAGACTCAACATTACATATTTTTGCTCATCGTGTCGGGAACATATAAAGATTAAAGTTTAAATTTGATCGGAAATTTCCGGGTCATCACAGTACCTACCCGTTAAAAGAAATTTCGTCCCGAAATTTGATAGAGGTCGTCATGGCTAACAGTAAGAATGTTATTATGACGAATGTAAACTGATACATAGAGTTTTATCATCATTGAGTAATATAGATAACCCAATTTGATTATGCGAAGAGTATAAGTGAAGCTATCGCAAAAGAGTGAAAAATGAATAAATGTAGGTTTGACTTAACCGGCGGCGTGTTCAAGATTGCTTTCCGGAATTTAAGGAATTTAGAAGAAATCTTCATAATAAGATTTGATTCTTCGGTAATTAAGGAGATTTAGATCTTCTTTGGTTGAACGCGATAATCTGCTTCGATTGTTCTGTCGGATATTTCCCTATAAATCCGCCTTCTTCATTTCCTTACGACTCACACTCTCTATTCTTTCTTCCTCAATTCATACTTTAAAACATTCGTTAATATGCTCCATCCCATCCTGATCCTTGATATCCTCTTAACGTTCATATCCGTCATTCTTCTTTTTAATCTGCCACCAGAAGAATCTATTTACTTTTACTATACCCTAGGGTTTATAGTGTTTTTAGTTCTCCCGTGTCTTTACGTTGTTATATGCATCGATATATACGGGTTGTAATTTCCGGGTTGTTGTTAGATTTTACACTCTCCTTTATATTTCGATGTCCTTGCTTCTGTCTTCTATAGTCATCGTCATACATAGTTAATGCTCTCTTCTATTTGCTGCGGTTTATACCCCAAATTTCTATTTCGGAGCTTTGTCCTTTCGTTTCTTCTTCTTGCGATTAAATAACTCTTGTAATGGTCCGGAATTCCCAACTATGGATTTCGGAATGAACATTGTTAATATTCTAAGAAGGAATTTGAAAGGGTACAATCTTGATTTGTCAAATTACCAGAATACCCTAGAAAAGACCGAATCATCAAGAAATATTTTCTTGATATATTTAGAGATTAGGTAGAATGTAAGAGTCGTGTAAATGACACATGATGACGGTATGTTCTGTGAGTCATCACGTCCATTAGAAATTTAGCATGAATTACTGTAATATAATGACGTTGATCAAGTGTCATTATATTATACTAATCCATGCATCAGTTCCCAACACTACTTCAAAAACATTCATATTCGAATTTTTCATAATTTAGAAACTAACACAGTTTCTTTTATGTTGCAGATATTACGGAGAGACAAATGATCTCAGATAAGAATAGTTATGATAATATCTCCAGAAATATGGAGAATATGTATAATGGGAGATACGAAAATATCTTATAATATTTAAGATAAGATGATGATGAAGAATATCTGTCTGTGAAGGTTTAGAATAAGAAGTAACGTGTTTGCTAACGAGTTCAGCAGGCACTGAATCATTTGGATCCTTTGAAAGCAGGTTCAGTCCTTGTGATTTATCCACAGCCTCTTTCATGCTTCGCTCAATCCGTTTTCCAGTTCCAAATCTTCTCTTTTTCTGAGCTTTACCAACTCACTATCTTCTATCATCAAACTTTTGACCGTTTAGACCATCTACCATTTTTATGTTTCCTCTGTATCTAATGCTATAATATCTGAATCACTGGCTATCAATCCAAGGTAGGTTCAGAAGAATCGTGTTTTTAGATGATTAAACGCTGGTGGTAATATGGTGGAATATGAAAAGTTTCCCAATAACAATGGCGAAATGGAAACGTATCTATCGGGGTTATAATAAGACTGGTTCGACTGAAAAGTCGAAGTTGACTTGTTGAAGCTGTGATAAAATTGGCTACTTTGAAAAAGAATCGAAATGTTGTTTTTGCTAATAAATGCTAAAGAATTCGGCGCGGTACGTGTTAAACTATAACTTTGGTTTCGAGAGTTTTTCAGGTACAAAACTTCAGGTAATGTGTGGTTGGATCATCATCTCGGTTGTTCATTATTTGAAGTGTCTTTAGGAATTTCGAAAGGTTTTAAATGCAGATTGTCATAGTCAATATCCAAATGGTGAATTTGTCCTGACTCCTGAATGATTTTCATATTCATCTGAGTGTTATGATTAAAAGTGATGTTCTATCACAGTTTTAAAGTCAAAATATAGCTTTGATAGATGTAGGAATTCTAAGAGTGATGTCTTCTGTTAACTCTTGACTTGGATCTTGATTTGTCAAAATTAGAATATATAATCAAATTTGGATGAGAATAGTTATTTTGATTTTTACAAAAGAATGTATATTGTTGAGAGAGTAGTGAATACAGTTGGTGATCACTGAATCAGATTCAAAGAATGTAACATATTAATTGTGAATTTAAATATCCCTCGGGTATTACCTACCCGTTAAAAAAAATTTCACAATTAATATTTTGAACAAGAATTTTCATTTCAGTCTTTATGAAATATATGTGAGTATATTTCCTTCAGATGTAATATAGATTTAATGAGTTTAAAATCACATTAAACTCATTTGATTTTCGGCTTGGATTAGAAATGAATTTTCTCTAAAACATTAGAGATTACATAATCTTTGCGGAGTATTTCACTAATGTAATCAGTGCTTCAATATTTATAGGTATTTCCTTAGTGAATCATGCTGATGCTCATAGAACTCTTGCTAATTTCGCAAGATTCGATTATTGTTTTCCCGTAAATTTCGGGTATATCGAAGATGAAAATGTATAATCAAACATGTTATTGAATGATACACTTGGTTTATTATAAAATAAAATTCATTGAGTTGAAGCAGAGATTGTAGTTAGCAATGATTAAATTGTTAACGAAGAATGTACATCAAAGCAAATTAGTAATATGAATTAACCAGATAGTTAAGTTCCATACCTAATAGTTTAGTACAGAAAGATTTATTATGGTTAAAAATTTATATATATATATATATATATATATATATATATATATATATATATATAGAATATACATATAAATTCTTTGGAAAGACTGAGTTAATACTTCATAACTCGTTGATACAATATACTCGTTATTAATTCGTAATGGTTTCCACAGTGATTCTTAAACTGGCTAGACTTGTAAGGTTGGAGGTGCTGACGATTCTAACAATGTTGACAGCATTGACTGTGTTGGTGAGGCTATTGGTACTGCTGATGCTGTTGGTAAAACAAGTCTAGCTTGTACCTTACGCACTAGTCTTGTTAGGATTTCGGTTCTTTTTTCTATCATCTCTGTCCACTCATCTAGTTTTTGGTTAAGGCTGAGATGGATAATCTCTAAAACTTTAGAGATTACATAATCACCACAGAATGTTTCTCCGATGAAGTTATGAATCAATACTTCATTGTTTGTTGTTGTTGGTACTCCTTGGTATCTTTTGTGCGTGTGACGTTGATATCCGATATACAGATTGGAATATTGAGGTGTGTGATGCGGATGTGATTGTTGGTGGTGGTAATGATCCTGTTGTTGATGGTGGTGCTGTTGATGCCGGTGATGCTGCTGGAGCTTATGGTTTTGAGGCTTGCGATGTGGATGTTACTGGCTGTACCGGTTATGCTGCTGGTGCTGCTGATGATGTTTGTAACCTTCGCACTGTATTTTCCAAAGCCACCACCCGAGCATGAAGCTCGTTGACTTCTTCTATCACACCGGGATGGTCAGCGGTTCGGACGAGCGGATAGATATAATCTAGAATTTGGTGTAGTATATAATCGTGACGAGATACTCTGGAAATGAGCGAGAAAATGGTGTTTCGAACAGGTTCGCCGGTAAGTGCTTCAGGTTCTTCATCAAGAGGGCAATGTGGTGGATGGAAGGGATCACCTTCTTCTTATCTCCAATGATTGAGGAGGCTACGAACCCATCCCCAATTCATCCAGAATAGGTGATGACTGATTGATTAATCTATTCCGGTCATACTGCTTTCGGAGCTGGAATGAGACTCCATATCGGAATAGCTGTCGTAATCTGAGGAATTCGAACTGGTTGAGGGATCCATCTCGTATGATCAAGGGAATGAATTTTTGATATGAAATAGATTATAGGAGTTAGATTTGATATCTTTCTATACATAATTTACATATGTATATATAATTCCAAAATCCCATAAATTACGAAGAATCTTTGAAAAATGTCAGTCAAAGTTCACAGTATCAGATATGCTAAGATAAGAATTCGTCTATACACTATTATGCAATAAATGCAGGAAAGCGCGTCTAGACTTAAAAATGATAAGCAGGTAATTTTCGACACGAAATGATAAGCAAAACTTTTGACATGCAGACACGGTCGAAGTCCAGACTCACTAATGTATCCTAACGACTTATCAGTTAGACACACTAATGCAGACCTGGTTCGCTAAGACCACCGCTCTGATACCAACTGAAAGGACCCGTTCATATACATTATAAACGATTCACAATAGTTGATTACATTGCGAGGTATTTGACCTCTATATGATACATTTTACAAACATTGCATTCGTTTTTAAAAGACAATCTTTCTTTACATCGAAAATTGACATGTATGCATACCATTTCATAATATCCAAACTATAAATGACCTAATCTGTCATTTACTTAATAATAATCTTTAATGAACTTCAACGACTCGAATGCAACGTCTTTTGAAATATGTCATAAATGATTCCAAGTAATATCTTTAAAATGAGCTAATGCACAGCGGAAGATCTCTTTCAAACCTGAGAATAAACATGCTTTCAAGTGTCAACCAAAAGGTTGGTGAGTTCATTAGTTTATCATAATCATTTATTTCCATCATTTTAATAGACCACAAGAATTTCATTTCCAGTTCTCATAAATATACGTCCCATGCATAGAGACAAAAATAATCATTCAAATGGTGAACACCTGGTAACCGACATTAACAATATGCATATAAGAATATCCCCTATCATTCCGGGATCCTCCTTCGGACATGATATAAATTTCGAAGTACTAAAGCATCCGGTACTTTGGATGGGGTTTGTTAGGCCCAATAGATCTATCTTTAGGATTCGCGTCAATTAGGGTGTCTGTTCCCTAATTCTTAGATTACCAGACTTAATAAAAAGGGGCATATTCGACTTCGATAATTCAACCATAGAATGTAGTTTCGATTACTTGTGTCTATATCGTAAAACATTTATAAAAGCAGCGCATGTATTCTCAGTCCCAAAAATATATATAAAAAGGGAGTAATGAAACTCACGCATATAAATATTGTAAAACAGTTAATAAAGCATTTGCATGTATTCTCAGCCCAAAAATGTAATGAGTAAAAAAGGGCAAATGAAACTCACCATACTGTATTTCGTAGTAAAAATACATATAACGTCATTGAACAAGTGCAAGGTTGGCCTCGGATTCACGAACCTATATTAATTATATATATTTATATGTTGGTCAATATTTGTCTAACAATTTAGGCCAAGTCATAGTGTACCACAATCCTAATGCTCGAGTCTGACTCAACAGTATAGTAACATGTTATATTACCCATGCTCAGTTAAAATTCTAGTAAAAGGTGACGTGTGAAACAACGTAACACAAATGGTTTCATAATCATAAAATAGTATTTTAGTATTTAGAGAAAGTCAACACAAAAAAAATAACTGAAAAGTTAACGGGAAAAGTCAAAGTTCAAGGTCAAAAGTCAAAGGTTAAAGTAAAAACGAGGTCGCATGCAAAAAATACAATAACTTATACAAAAATGATTTTTCGGTCAAACATGACTAAACGACCACTTCATCGATTTTTAGAAAAATTATCGGAACTCCGATTGATAAACGGCCAAAGATAAAAGTTACACATTACCAAAAAGATTAAACATAAATTTTACAGAAGTAAACTAAACCTAGACAACTCGTAGTTGCCAACGTGGTTTCGGCGTTTCAAAGTTAATTTTTCAGCTTTAATAAATTTACAAAAGTGTTCGAGTAGCCTACTTTGGAGATTTTTAGAAAATTCCTCGAAACTCGGATTGACAAACGGTCAAAGCCTTCAAATTCTCGTTACCACAAAGATATAACATGATTTTTGGCAAAAGTAAACACACATCAGGCCGACCATGGCAACTGATACAAAACTGACATTTTTAATAAAAAAGTTTCAGCTCTTTTTAGAATTTTAAAATGTGACCAAACAGTCAACTTTGACGATTTTTAGAAAAATCGTCGAGACTCGAATTGACAAACGGCCAGAGTCGTTTGTTAGACCTTACAGCAAAGAATTTAGCGGTATTTTTGTTTTAATCTGAAACAACGCAGATCAGCGAGAATTTCAGTTTCCGTATCGACGTTTCATCAAAATTTACAAAACTTCTTTTATTCATAACTTGACAACCGTTCAACGAAACGAGACGTGCTTTATATGAAAATTAATCTACTCGACGAGTAGAATCCAAATAACCACTTTTTATTACCCAGAAAATTAGTTCACTAATTATCATTAGCAATCTTAATTACGAAATTAATTGTTTAATTCATAACTTTCTAACCGTTCATCGAATCCATTCGATATCTAAATGAAAAGTTCTTAATTTTTCGCTAGCTTTCCAATGACATGCATATCTTATACCTTATTTCATCCCTAGTATAACAACCTTTAAGATTCAACATAACCTATCTAAGGGCAATATCAAATGTACAAGCATGCATAATCCTATTTTCTCGAGCACTAGTCAGGGATACACTATTAGTATGTAAAAATTAAATTATGAGTACTCACGTATCAATATTGAGATTCAATATTGCAGGAAAGGTACGTAGACGCAACGGAGATGACAAACACTAGTTTGACTTCATGAACATACCCTCGAACATTACCCATCACCTCCATAGCTATAACCCATAATTTCCTTAGCTCTACCCAGCTCCTAAAACCCATTTTTGAAAATATACGAGCAGAACCTCGTCGTAGTATTTTATGTATAATACTAATACTACTACTAATAATACCTCTTAATAATAATAATACTAATAATAATAATAAAAATAATAATAATATAAATAAATATTATACGAAGTAGTGATATAGATGGATATATGATTATGAATGAAAAGAATTCACAGCGTTCGAGTTTTATAGTTAGAATTGGGACCCACTAATTACGAAATTTGCGGAGTGATGATGAAAATTGGGAACCGCAAATTGCGGTCATACATGCACATGAACGTCTCTTTTACTTATATAAAGATATTATAATATATTTAATTTATAATATATTTAATCTTTAGAATTAATTAAATATTATATTATATTTACGTTCATGGTAAAAATATAATTTTTACACAAATGACACGGTCGTGGTCTCACAACTCATGTACCACTTTCGGTTTTTCGGGCGCACTTTCGTACGTTTAGAAAACTAGCCTTTTACGTTACGTGACGTGTACCTTTTACAAAAATTAGATTTACACAACAAAAATTTACCTTTATAAAAATATAACTTATAAAATTGAGTGTTGTGGTCATTTCCTTCTATAAATTAAAGTCTCGTTGTTTGTCAAAATATTTTTATTTTAAATTAAACTATTTGTGACACGTACCTTTATTAATAACTAGACTTAAATTATTTAAAAACTAACCCACTCAAAGTGTAACTTAATCTTTTGAGTGTTTTGGTCATTTGCTTTTATAATTCATAATCTTGTTATTTATCAAAGCCTATTTATTAATATTAGTTTAATATCAAAACGTTTTATGACTAATTTAAATTATAATTTATAATCTTATACATATTTTTAAAATATTTATCTAATAACATACTAGTTATCCTTTCAAAACTAATTATATAATTTAAGATCCTTTACAAAATCGAAAAATCCTATAACGTTTATGCTTTAAAACTTAATTTGATTTCATTCTTTTATGCGTAAATGTTTAGTTTAATTTCTTTAACTTTCTAAATAATATATCTTAATATAACATATCAGATGGGTTTATCTAGTCAACGAATCTTATCCCAATTATTCCTTCTATATGATAAATCGAGTATTATGAAATTCGATTCTCCACTAACTTTTGTCTAACTCCCAATAAGTGATACTTTGTTCTTACTTGTAAATCACTTTACCATTTATTCCGAATACCGTTAAAAAGTAAGGGTTTCCTAATTCAAAGTGGACCTCATAACAGAGACTCATAATCATAGTTCAATGTATCCGATAATTCAATCATTTGATATTATCTTTTAATCTCGTCGATAAACTTACACCGAACAAATATGTTTATGTAACATATTATTCATTCAATACCTTGATAGCATTTCTAAGTTCAAAAAAATAGATCTCATAGCTTATAATCATATCTACTAATCTGTTCGATGTTTTATATAATATATCACAATTTAATAAACACACATATGTTTATGTACATACAATTGTTCGTGAATCGCTAGGCATGGTCAAAGGGTAATTGATTATATGAATATAGTTTTCAAAACTTTCGAGACTCAACATTACATATTTTTGCTCATCGTGTCGGGAACATATAAAGATTAAAGTTTAAATTTGATCGGAAATTTCCGGGTCATCACATAGGTACACTGCCTATAAGTGTTGTAGCAAGGTTTAGGTATATCCATTCTTTAAATAAATAAATATCTTGTGTAAAATTGTATTGTATTTAATAGTATTTTGTAGTAAAAATATAACTATTTTGTACACCACCTCGCACACATCACTCATTCCTAGTATTCGTTTAGCAGCCCCTAAGTCTTTCATTTCGAACGCGTGAGACAACTTTCTCTTCAGCCTGTTGATCTCTAACATATCAGATCCTGCAATCAACATGTCATCAACATAAAGTAACAATATAACATAGGAGGATTTGAATTTCTTCAAGTAACAACAATGATCCGACTCGCTTCTTGTAAAGCCACTCCTTGTCATAAATTCATCAAACTTCAAGTAACATTACCGTGGTGCTTGTTTTAACGCATACAGACTTTCTTCAATTTGCAAACCCATCTCTCTTTACCAACTACCTCGAAGCCCGTTGGTTGCACCATATAAATCTCCTCTTTAAGATCCCCATGTAAAAATACGGTCTTTACATCTAATTATTCTAGATGTAGGTCATCAGCAGCAACAATACTCAAAACCAATTGAATAGTAGTCATCTTCACAACTGGCAAAAAGATCTCATTATAATCAACTCATTCCCTTTGTTGAAACCCCTTAACTACCAACCGAGCTTTGTGCCGCTTTTCCCGTTCAACTCATCTTTGACCTGAAAGACCCATTTACTGTGCAACGCCTTTTTCATTGGAGGTAATTTCACTAAAGACCATGTCTTATTCTTGATAAGTAACCCAATATCTTCTTTCATAGCAAGCTCCCACTGTATGGATTCTTTAGATTGTCTTGCTTCAAAATAACTATCGAGTTCACCATTTTCGGTATAGAGTAAATAGTTTACCGATGGAGAAAACCTAACAGTAGGTTTGGGCGTTCTACTAGAGCGTCTTAATGGTGGAGTAACGGGTGGTGGTGATCGAGTTAAGTCACCATCATCCCCACCAATAGAGCTCTCATCATTTTCGGAGCTAGCACCACTCTCCGAATCATCTCCATCACTTTGATCCTCACCGTCAATTGGCAGTTCAATAGTTCCTTAACTCCCACTAGAACCGGTATTCACATCAACAAACTCATCAAGCATAACCGGATTATGATTAGAATTAACCGTTACCTTGGTGCAATACAACGAGCATTCATCAAAAGTAACATCTCTACTAGAATCACCTTCCTCGCCTCATTGTCCCAACACCTATAATCCATGTCATCCAACCCATACTCGATAAAAGTACATTTTCTTGATTTAGCTTCAAGCTTGTCTTTGTCATTGTCTTTGGTTTTCACATACACATTACAACCGAAAACCCTTAAGTGAGCCAAACTCACCTTTTTACCGGTCCACTCTTCCTCTGGAATTCAAAACTCTAACGGTGTTGAGGGTCCTCTATTAATTAAATAAGCTGTCGTGTTCACAGCATCTGCCCAAAACATCTTTGGTAGACCCGCATGTAATTGCATACTCCTAGCCCGCTCATTGAGCGTCCGGTTCATGCGTTCGGCAACCCCATTGTGCTGTGATGTTTCCGGAACTGTTTTCAACATACGAATACCATGTTCCGCACAATAGTCTTTAAATTCTTTGCTGCTGTATTCTCCTCCATTGTCAGATTTCAAGCACTTAACTTTCAAGTTAGTCTCGTTTTCAACAGCATCTCTCCACACTTTAAAAGTAGAAAACACGTCAGATTTAACTTTAAGAAAGTAAACCCATACCTTCCTAGTGGAGTCATCAATGAAGGTGACATAGTAGCGGGAACCACCATGTGACTCAACCGTTGTAGGTCCATAGACATCGGAATGAACAAGTTCAAGCTTCTCTTTCTTTGGTGCAATTCCCGATTTCCCGAATGATACCTTCTTTTGTTTCCCCAAAGTACATGGCTCACAAAACCCGATATCCACCTTCTTCAAACCTGGAATCTTACTATTAGAAACTAGAAACTTCATCCCCTTCTCACTAATATGCCCTAATCTTCGGTGTCATAGAGTAGAATCAGCCCCTACATTACTTGTCACATTAACCTCATCATCATCGAATACCTCGACCATGTATAAAGTTCCCCTTTTATGTCCCGATACCACGACTTGACCATCCTTTTGAATACACTATTTGCGATCACCGAAGGTAGTATGATTACCTTCTTCATCCAAATGACCTATAGAGATAAGCTTCCTCTTCAAATTCGGAATATACCTCACATCTTTCAAAGTCCAATTGGAACCATTGGATGTCTTCAATGTCACATCTCTAATGCCTCTTATGTCTAAGCGTTTGTCATCCACCAATCTCACCTTCCCCCGATACGCCTTAAAATTATTCATCATCTCCTTACTAGGATTAGCATGGAATGATGCACCCGAATCCATGATCTAGGCTTCAATCGAATTTTCAACACAACACACCAAAGCGTCATCCGTATCCTCGGAAATGAAGTTCACTTTAGCTTTATCCACCTTTAGATTCTTACACTGGGTGCTAAAGTGACCCTTTTGATTACAATTCCAATAAACCGCAGATTCTCGGTCCCTAGAGTTATACCTCTTTTTGAATTTCTTACCCTTCTTCGTACCCTTATCGTTCTTCCTGCCCATGTCGGTATTTAAGAGCGACCCCGATGATTCCCCGGAATTCCTCCTACGAGTTTCTTCCACTATAATCAAATCCTTGATCCCCTCAAGCTTGAGCTTAGTGGTTCCTGTGGAACTACTAACTGTAGTAACTGTACCTGACCAACTTTCAGGCAAAGACGAAAGCAAAATCAGTTCCTGAAGTCATCATCAAACACAATCTCCACTGAGGCCAATCTTGTAATGAGATTGTTGAAATCATTGATATGATCTGCATCACATGCACCTTCTTTCATCTTTTGGTTGAACAATTAACGCATGAGAAAAACCTTATTAGCAGCGTTAGGTATTTCATACATGTTTGTAAGTGCCTTTAAGCACCCAAACGTAGTCTTCTAGTTAATAATGTTGTATGCAACGTGTTTTGCAAGAGACATCCTAACCGCCCCTAAAGTTTGGCGATCCAGGAGATCCCAATCTTCTTGTTTAACGCTGTCAGGCTTCTTCTCTTCAAGTGGTAAGTGTAATTTTTTCTGGTACAAATAGTCTTCTATTTGCATCTTCCAAAACCCAAAATCTTCCCCATCAAACCGATCAATCATAAACTTTCCTTCTTCTGCCATCGCTCCCAATACGAACCTTGTGCTCTGATACCAGTTGTTAGGAATTTATGGACCCAACAACGATCACCAATCAAAAGATTGTAATCCCACAAACGACAAACGGAAAGAATAAAGTAAAGAAACATAAACAACACAAGAAATTACGTGGTTATATGCAATCGGTTTGATTGCTTTAGTCCACGGCCAACTAGAGTGATTTTTATTGATATTTTCGTGCATAGGGTTACAGATTACAATAGATTTATTTATAGTACAAATCAAATTAATGAAATAATCAACTTGACTTGCTGGCTACGCACACTGTCGCGTTCCGTGACATCCTATCACGTTCCACGACAAACTCGGCTCAAACGCGGCAACTAAGAACAAAACGCGATAACCATCGAGTCCCAATCCCTGCCACACTTTTCGCGTACCAGACCACCCTGTCGTGTATCAAGCTGTCGCGTATCACGACATGCAGTACCAAAATGCGATGATTGCTGCAGCTGCTCCTCTGTTTTGATCTTCTTTGCAACCAACAAATTGGATTTTGGTCCTACTGGTTTCAAGGTATTTGCTTCTTGGTTTGAAAGACCTAACTTTTATAATTTTATTCGAAACGCGTGGACTGAGTTTAATGAAGCTCCTAACTTGTCTTTTGTGTCAAAGTTAAGAATGTTGAAAGCTAAATTAAAAGTTTGGATACATGACTCAAGGAATGCTGAAACATGTCGCCTTAAAAATGTGGTGTCCAAAATTGATAATTTGGATGTAATTATTGACTCGGGTTTGGCTTCTGAAGAGCAGGTCAATGAAAGAAATAATCTTTTTAAAGAACATGAAGAAATCAATTATTTGACATCGCTAGATTTGTTACAAAAATCTCGAATCAAATGGAATGTGGAAGATGACGAGAATTCGAAATTCTTCCATTGTTCTCTAAAGCATAAATGAAGCCAACAACTCATTCAAGGGGGTTAATGATAGATGGCTCTTGGATTGTCGAGCCGTTGATTATCAAGGACAAATTTTTTAATTATTTCAAGAAAAAGTTTGATGAGGCTCATACTGTTGGGAAATTACGGTCTCACTAATTCCCACCACCCAGCTCAACAATAATAGTAAAGAAATAAAAACAATACACAACACAAGATTTAAAGTGGAAACTCCAAAACATGAGAAAAACCACCGGCCCCCAAAGAGAGAAATACACTATATCACAAATTGTTACAATGATATAGACGACTCTCTTAAGCCAACTACACTCTCCAAAATATTTAACTAATACAACTCTCAAACAAGGGTAAGAAAGAAAGAAATAATCAAATACTTAAAGTGTATTGATTGGTGCAATTTGGAATGAAGACTTAGCCCCTCTTATATAACCAAGTCACTCAACCCTCACATCTTCCTCCCACCTATGTGGGATACACATATCTTCTACTAGCCAAAATAAACCAACAAATCTCCGCCTTTTGGATAGAAGAAGATAACCATACTTCCACATTGCGAAGATAACCGACGTAGATGCTTCCTCGACGACAACTTCAAGATCCTCATCTTCATGCCGTTGACATTATCTCTAACCCAAGAAATAAAATTTGCATCTTCATCAAACATTGTCAATACCCGACAATCATTGTCATCACAGACAATCATAACTCTTAACAGAATTATCATACTCCACCATTAAGAGTATAGCACTTAGAATATCACATTCCAAGCATTTCACGAAGATAAGATATGAATGCTCACGTATCAATATTGTGATTCAATATTGCAGGAAAGTACGTAGACGCAACGGAGATGATAAACACTAGGTTAGACTTGCGAATAATACCCATGAACATTACCCATAATTTCGGCACATGTTGTTGAACAACCAGCTGAAACTTTATGGTGCAACTTCCCTGTTTGGCTTTCCCGAAAGTCCCATCAGCTACAACATCAGTTTCCACCACACAACCTGCATAATTGCCAAACCAATGCCCATGTGTAATTGTGGAACCGCTAACAAACATCCCTTTCCACGGTGGCGCGGACACACCATGAGGATGATGTGACTTCAGAAGAATTCGTCACTCTCTGTAACGACGGAGACAATGTTAGCATCTTTGGAGCCATTTGCCGGATTAGCTCCACATGGACAATTAACCCTTACATGCCCAGTCTTCCCGCACTTCCAGCATGTCAGATTCTTTCTAGAGTTTCTCTTCTGCCTATCCGAACACAACACTATCGTATCTCCTGATGACGAGACCCCGTTACCTTCCAGTCTTTTCTCCTCAGATAGGAGCTTGCTAGTAACGTCTTCAAACTTCAGAGTTTTCTTCCCATACATCAAAATAAGTTTCATGTGTTCATAAGACGATGATAAAGATAATATCAACCTCAAAGCTTTATCTTCATCGTCCGTTTTAACTCCAATAGCCTCCAGTTCTGAAACAATACCGTTAAGAATACTTAGATGATCTGAAATCTTTGAACCCCCATCCATACGCAGAGTATGAAATTGTTCTTTAAGACAAAACCGATTTGAGATGCCCTTGCCCTGGTACAACTGCTCTAGTTTAACCCAAAGCTCCTTTGCCGTTGATAACCCTTGCACATTTGCAAGCACGTTCTTTGCAAGACACAGATGAATC
The DNA here is from genome assembly GCF_046630445.1 of Rutidosis leptorrhynchoides. Lineage (NCBI taxonomy): Eukaryota > Viridiplantae > Streptophyta > Magnoliopsida > Asterales > Asteraceae > Rutidosis > Rutidosis leptorrhynchoides. The sequence continues at coordinate 574,309,959 of NC_092333.1, read as the reverse complement.
GCACTTGCTGCCCTCAAATCCATATCATCCCATTCTTCTTCATCGAACTTACTGCTAGAATCACTGCCGGGAACAAAGGTGGGTTTACCTTTCAATGCCTTGTGTAACCCGGACTGAATCAACACATCCTTGACTTGAACCTGCCATAAGCCAAAATTGATCATCCCATCAAATTTCTCAACATCAAACCTCATTGGACTAAACTTCGACATCGTATCCGTATCCTATAAACAACACTTTCTCTGATTTTGCCCACGTTTCGAATAGCCAAAAGATGTAGAAGGTAGCCAGGACCCTTTAAATCGGAAATCCACAACTAGGCCACTAACAAATCTAACTATTACTACGAATCAGAAAAATATTGTCGAACCAGATACCCTATACGATCAATAGAACTCGTTTCTGATGTGGACGATCCACTCCCGTGGCAACCACAGAGCATACTCCGACTCCTATAACCGAGACCCCCGTCCCACCACCCAGCCCAACAATAATAGTAAAGAAATAAAAACAATACACAACACAAGATTTAACGTGGAAACTCCAAAACAGGAGAAAAACCACCGGCCCCCAAAGAGAGAAATACACTATATCACAAATTGTTACAATGATATAGACGACTCTCTTAAGCCAACTACACTCTCCAAAATATTTAACTAATACAACTCTCAAACAAGGGTAAGAAAGAAAGAAATAATCAAATACTTAAAGTGTATTGATTGGTGCAATTTGGAATGAAGACTTAGCCCCTCTTATATAACCAATTCACTCACCCCTCACATCTTCCTCCCACCTATGTGGGATACACTTATCTTCTACTAGCCAAAATAAACCAACACATATTGGTGCTTCGTTCAATTCTGTTAATCCTCACATTAAATTGTCCTCGAATGATGTTTCTTTCCTAGAACGTGACTTCGATGATATGGAAATTAAGAATGCGGTTTGGGATTGTGGAAGTTCTAAGGCTCCGGGACCTGATGGTTTAAATTTATCAAATATTTCTGGGATGTTATTGGTAATGATATTTGTGGGGATATGAGGACGCAATGTCAGTAATGCCTAATGGTGCGAATTAGGCTTTTTTATCCTTGATTCCTAAGGTAAAAAATCCGGTTTTATTAGCGGATTTCAGACCCATCTCTTTAGTGGGTGCGTTTTACAAAATCATAACGAAGTTACTAACGAACCGGTTGGCGAATGTTATCGGTAAAATCATTTCTCCGGTTCAATCGGCTTTCATTTCTGGAAGAAAAATTCTAGACGGCCCTTTAATGTTGAACGAGATTATATCCTGGGTCAAGAAGAAGGAGCATAAGATGCTTTTATTCAAAGTAGACTTCGAGAAAGCGTATGATACTGTTAGTTGGGAGTACCTGCTATTTACGATGAAGTCCTTGGGTTTCGGCTCCTTCTGGTGTAGTTGGGTTATGAGCTGTTTGAAATCTGCGAGAATATCGGTTTTAGTTAATGGGAGCCCAACTCGTGAGTTCAACATCAAACGGGGTCTACGACAAGATTTTATGTAGAAAAGATATGTAGAAATCTTCTCTTCATCTATCTCATTTTTAGTTCGCTGACGATGTTATTATTATGTCGGAGTGGCAGAGACAAGATTTGGCTCGCATTCTTGATATTCTTCACGTGTTTTATTTGGTCTCGGAGGTTCAAAATCAACGTTTCAAAATCATATCTTTTTGGTGTGGGCATTGACACGGATGAGCTAAATGCTTTTGCGAACGATTCAGGGTGTAGACCTGGAACTTTTCCATGCAAGTATCTGGGCATTCCGATCGGTCTCAATATGTGGAGAGTGTCGAATTGGTCAGAGCGGATTTCTAAGTACAACACCCGGTTAGCATCTTGGAAGGTGTCTTTATTATCGTCTGGGGGTAGATTGACTCTCACTAAGTCGGTCATGGGTAGCATTGGAATTTATTTAATGTCGGTTTTTAAATGCCCGGAAGTGGTCTTAAAAAAACTTGAATCGATCCGTGCCAGAATTTTTTGGGATGGAAGCACGACTAATGGCGTGGGTTAAATGGGACTCCGTGTTAGCTTCATTCGAGCATGGTGGGTTAAATGTCGGTAGTCTCAAAGCCTTCAACCTCGCTTTATTACTTAAATGGAAATGGTGGTATCATTTTAATGTTGACGATTTATGGGTAAAGTTGATGAAGTCGATTCATGGTGAACATTTTGATAATACCTTTGGCAACAGTTTGTGGTGTTCCATTGTGGCTTCTTGCAATAAAACTGTTTCGGATAGGTTACTGCCACAAGATGTTATTAAACTGGAAGTGGGTAACAGTACTAATGTTAGTTTTTGGCATGATCGTTGGTGCGGGTCGTCAACTCTAGAATCAAGATTCAATCGTTTGTATTACCTCGACATTAATAAGCATGATAGTGTTGCAGACAAATGGGTCAATGGTGAGTGGCAATGGGTGTGGTCTCGCGAAGACATTGGTGGTCACAATATGGCACTTCTAGACGACCTTCTTTCTGTTCTTCATAATGTGTTCTTCTCGGATAGGGAGGATCGTTGGGTGTTTACTCTGAATTCAGATGGAATTTTCACGGTAAAGGATACTCGGGTTTACATTGATAGGAGTACACTTCCAAATCTGCAGGTTGTTACAACATGGGCGAAGCAATTGCCGAAGAAAGTTAACATTTTTTTGTGGAGATTCAAGTCAAACTCTCTTCCTTTACGTTGAAATTTATCCGCGAGAGGAATAGATTTAGCCTCGGTTGTGTGCCCGATTTGTTTTCAGGGTGTCGAGTAGCTGAGCCACCTTTTTTCGCATGTCCGCTCGCTATCGATACATGGCAAATGGTACGTGTTTGGCTCGGGTGTGGAATACCAATTTTCAATTCATGGAATGACGTCTCATGTTGGATCGAGGGGTTGCAGATTAATTTACATACGAAGACTCGAATAACCATAGTTATAGTTACTCATCTATGGGTTCTATGGTGATATCGGAACGGTGTTGCTTTTATTGATTCTTGTATTCGTAAAGATAGTATTGTTGATGTTAATAAGTTGTTTTCTTTTAGATGGCTAAAAATAGAGGTCATGTAGTTTCAAATTGGAACTCTTGGCTTCTACAGCCGTTGTAATTCGTTTTTCTCGCTTAGCGCCTTGCTAGGGAGCGTTTAATAAAATTTGGCCTTTGTCGTTAAAAAAAATGAATAGCTACACTCAAAAGCAAAAAAAAATAAATAAATAAATAAATAAATACAACAAACCACGATTGAATTTGATCCAGTTAGGCAGTTAACATACATATACTTTGTTTATACTTTGTTTAGATGTAGTCATTTAGATACAACCAATGTTTTGATATAGATATCATGGTTGGTGAACGGATTAAGTTACATTAAACTAAAGCAAATGTTGGTGATTTTAGTGAAATCAAGCAATCACATTTTGGTGAATTGGATTTACTTGATTGAAAGTGGAAGTGATCATTTGATACCCTACACGAATTTGGGAAGTGTGGAGTACACGTTCGTAAAGGGTTAGGAAGATCTCTTAGTGTATAGTTGAACTTGGATGGAAAACTTAGAGCAAAACAAGAAATATCAAAATCATGTTATAAGCCGCGCCGCACCTATTTGGGCCGCGCCGCGGTCTAAAGCGTGTTTTGAGTTTCGAGAGAAATTGCAAAATTTGGAAATTAGATTCAGCGTTTAGCCGCAGCGCGGATCCTCTGGCTGCGGCGCGGCTTAAGGCATAAAACCTGAACATGTGCAATTTTCACCCAAAAGGTGTGTAGTTTCCAAACGTAGCTTGTTGTCTCCTGATCAGTTTGGGACGGTTGTGGACATTAAAAACACATGTTTTAACATCAAATAAAGTGGTGTTGGTTCCCAAGTAGTGTACCATTTCATTATGGTTACATATGAAAGGTTGTGACTCTTCATTCACACCTTTTGTTCAACTATAAATAGAAGACTTCTTCATTTGAAGAAGAGTTCCAGAATTTTATGATTCTAACCACACTATCAACACAAAACTTCCAGATTTTACTTTCTAGAATTGCAAGGAACACATATTCTTTTGGTCAAGAAAGAGTGTTCGTACTAATCTTATCCTAATAGTGATCTCGTGTAACCCGTGGCCAAGTGAGTCGAAATACTCTATTAAGAAAGTGTTCACACGATTCTAGTATCAATCCGGTGACAGATTCTTTACCCACTAATCCATATTTTCCTGCAAATTAATAGAGTATTTGGGAATCAAAACCGGGGTGAATCTGTGAAGAAAAAACTACCAAATTGGTGTGAAGTTTGAAGAAATAGATTTGTGTTCATGGCAGAATTTTATGGTATTATAGGATTCAATTTTGGATGTGTATATGGGATTCTCTACATTTTGAAGATTTATTCAAATGGTGGAATCAACTTGAAAAATCTGAACATCCTTACAAGTACGCATTTCTGTTATTTTTATTATTTAGAAATAAGAATGAATTGCGTGTGGTACTGCCTTGAATTAAATCATTACATGGTGATTTATACGGAGTATGAAATATAAATGAATGGATGCATGTGGATTCGCATCGGTAAAAATTTTAAGAATCAATTATAATATTTTGGATGTATGCATAATATGATCATGTAGTCTGTTGTGAACGGTCAACCGTAACCGTTTATTGAAACAAGGGAACATTATACATCATTGATTTATAACTATGGTGATGTATATGGTATAATCCATGAGTTTTACTTCTATGTTCTGAGGTATGGTTACTTTATGATCATAATTGCATGATGATGCATGAAACCAATTGAATTATAAGACTTCATTTGCATGTAAAATTAATCAATTTAATTTCTCTATAATATGAATCGGTGGATAGAGGTTGATATGAGGATTTATTTTCTCAAGAGTCAAACCGTTTCATGTTTGAAAGCTTTTCAAAGTGGTGCACATGTTTAGTTTTACCAATTCTTCAAAAGTTATTGGTTGGTTGTATACGGTTTGCAAAAATATATTATATATTTTGGAAAGGAAAATTTCATTTCTATGCAAACAAATTGAGATACATCCGGAAATTATATGTGATACTCAATATGTATATATGAGCATGCGCTCAATACATTTAAGTATCTGCATGTTTATGTATATGCATATGATTGTGTTATAAATTGTGTTGGTTGATTTAAGCTTGTATGTGTGATGTCAATAAAAGATGGTTGATTATATATTCTTTGTATGTTGACATGGAATCCCCTATTGAGTTGTTAATAATTGTGATTGATGGTTTCACAATGGATTGATTGGTAACAACCGTTTGGCTATTTAACGGGTAATAATTTAGGACAAGAGAGCCACAATTAGCAGAACCCAACAGCAAGATCATATGCACCATTCATACTTAAAATACAACACAACAGCACGACCTACAATTGAACAAATACTTAACCAATATCCGGGACGATGACTGGTCAGGCCCGATTCAAAATTTAGTTCCCTGATAAGCCAAAATAGAAGCTGGGTTCGACAACCAACAGAACCAATCAATATGCTGCTTCTTGTGACGTCGTGAAATCCGCTCGAAACTTCATACCTGAAACTGTGTAAACACACCATCACTAATTTCTCTAATGAATGAAGTTGAAAATTGCAACCCTAAAGTATCAACATCTCGACCTGTAGCAATAATTTCTGTCCAAATCCAAATACCAGAGTATATATAATATAGATATAGTCATATAGATAGATGTATCATAACGTGCATCAACTTCATCAACATACTTAAAACAACATGGGTGTCTTAGAGGGTGTGTATAAAAAAATTAATGTTTTTAAGGGCTCATTTTTATATCTCTGGAACAAAGACTTATAAATTAATGAAACGGCCCTACTAAAGAATAGAGGATGTGAATAGCTACATAATTGAAAGTCTTTTTTGTCATACAACTTGAAACTAGTTTCAACAGCTGAACATGTTCATATTACAGTAATAGTAATTGCAGCAACACTTAGAGATGTTTATAGTGGCTGCACCAAGGATTGCCCGTACGCTAAAAACCGTGAACGCTAAGCAAACTCTACAGGCAAAGCTTCCCAGTGTAAACTCGGTTTCCAGTCGGCTTCCTTGAGGACTTTCAGTATCTCTTTCGCCACTATTTTGCTACCGGCTGGTGATAGATGCATCCCATCTCTGTCATTCGTAACATAATTTATCAATCATCATAAACTCTGCCTATATGACCGAGTAGTCAAACACAAACAAATAAAGGTGGTAAAATAGACCGAGTACATAGTTGTCAAAATGTGATAGGGATCACCCTCTAACACTTTTATTCCCTAATAAATTAGTTTCTGTAAAAGAAAATTTTAAATAAATAGTGTGTCCAATATAATTGGAAAAGATAAATCATTTCAAAAATATAATCCAAAGTTCAAAATCAAATGGTTTTTGGGTGACTTTGGACCCGTGTGCAGGGGCGAAAATTAGAAGGGGCAGAGCGGGGCAGCCGCCCCAGTGGATTTGCAATTTTTAGTGCAAAAATTTTGGATATTTCAATTTTGCCCCCGGTGGAAAAAAAAATTTGCGCCAAAGTCTCCATATATGTCCCAAAGTCTCCATATTTTGCCCCAAAGTCTCCATATTTTGCCCCAAAACCTCCATATTTTGCCCCAAGACCTTCATATTTTGCCCAAAAACTCTCAAATTTTGCCCAAAAACCTTCACATTTTGCACAAAAAAAAATTGTTACGTTTTTAAAAAAAATCTAGCCCCCGGTGAAAAGAATTCCTGCTTCCGCCACTGCCCGTGTGACATGTTTCTTTAAATAATAGTTTTTGATTTTGCATGTAACCGACTTTTATAGGCAAAGGGAACCAATCATAGTAAACGGTTCGAGATTAAAACCACCGCTTACTAACATGTACATACAAATATTACCAAGTTTATGAAAGTTAACTCACGTAAAGCACGTTGTCGACCAATCTTCTTGTTTCTTAAATGCGTTACAAAGATTAATAGCCTTAATCCCCATCTCTTGGCATAACCTTTCACAAGCATCTGCATATTTTTGGCATAGTTCATTTTTACGACCATCAATTCTGGAAAAAACAGTATTAACCGTCAATGAGTATTTAACAAAATCAGAACTAAAGAAAGAAGAAAACAAAATAAGCTTAGTTCAGTAAACATCAGATAACCCCAAAACTTGTAGAAGTTGAGCTTCGTTCACAGGAGGGGCAGTAAGAAAGATAACGTGCGTCTTCTCTGAAAGGCTCTGGCAAAGCATAATAATAATACGTTTGTATATAAGAACGCATAAAAACGTACTTTTGCAATATGATATGTGATGAACCATATAAATGGATTTAAAATAAATTATTAACGTGCTTAGCAAAGGGCCTTTGGCCTTACAGCGTTGAGGAAACCCAACCAACAAAAGGTTGAGCGTTCAAGTCTCACTAGAGACAAAAGTTGTAAAAATTGATTTGGATAGTATACCATATTAAAGTCGGCGTTTTGAAAAGAAAAAAAAAATAATAATAAAAAACTTAAACTAAAAGGGGAACAAGTTAAATTAGTCGAAAGCCGTCCAAAGTCTATCTTCAATGAATGCAACTCTTTAACCATATTTACAAAAGATTAAAATGAAAATTGTGATATTATTGTTTCTGTAATGTTAATGGAAAGTTTACTTGACTATAAACATATTAAAAAAATCAAGAATAAGTGTTTGCAGGTACAACTTAACCTGGCAGTTTTTGTACCCTAGAATGACCTGTTTCAACCAAAACCCCTTTTGACCCATTACCTGCCCCACCCATCTTGCACCCTCTATTAATATAAACTGATCACTCACATCATATATTATAGTACATTAGTTTGTTACCTTGAGATGGATAGCTATTTTTCTCATATTCTCAACGTATTCAGTAAGAGGGACATGCGCACCTAGACCATCTGGACGAGGACGCACTGAATCGTTACCTCCAAAGTAAACTATCACCAGAGATGGTTGTATTGCATCATCCTATAGAGATACAAAAGTTTGAACAGCTATATTAATATATCAGCGCATATTAGAGTCTCTAATTTAAAGATGGCTAAACAAGCGGGTCATGTAATGGATTAAAAAGGGAGCATTTTTTTGTAAATGGAGAAATGGGCGGGTCACACAATTATATAAAAACGAATTCGGAATTTGAAAAAATAACCTTCGGAAACACTTGATCCAGAACTTGTAGCGCATGCCGGGAGGTCCACCCACCATAACCTCGCACAAATATGTCTGCCTATATAACATTCATAAGTGATGAAATAAAAAATATATAAATCCAGTTCTAACACAGTTTTTACGATGGATATATAACAGTAGAGTATACTCCCATCGAATATAAAGCAAAATTAAACAAATTTTATAGGTGCTTTTACAACTTTTTGTCTAGTTTGATGAAAGAACATGGCGGCTGAAGTGTGTTTACAAAAACTCTGCTATGTATCCGAAGTCCCTTAATTATCAACTAATTTGGACAAATCATTTCAAATAAAAAGTTGGAATTTGGATATGTATGCATTCAGTTCATAAGCATTACATCTAACTTTCACATGTGCATCTGAAAATGATTGGTCCATAATAATTAAACAAAATAGTTCTTACTGATATTAAGCTTTTATTTTATCCAAATTCTATGAATTCAACATGATGGCAATCAAAACAAATAACAAAGAATATTCAAAGATGATTTTTAATGATATAAGAATTGACCAATTTCGAGATTATTTTTATATACTCTGAGCATAGCATTGACATGTATAGCAGATAAACACAATTTTTTTTAGGAACTAAATCCCTTAAAAGATATATAGACACCTCTTCTAACTAAAACTAAATCGATTAAGTCTTATGCCATAAAGCTCGAACACAAGTAGATTTCTGTATCTGAGTTTGAAATAACATAAAGGTATTGTTTAAATTATAGTCTCTCAGGCATCAACATTATAGAATTAAAGTTCTACAGAAGCATTTGAATAGTTATAGGTTAGGTTATTAACCCTAGGATCTAAATAAATAAATATCTCCTAAAATACTTGTTTCTTCCTAATGCATTAGTTCACTGAAAACGGTATTAAATATTGTTACATTCTGAAATCTCCATATAAAAACATAGAAATCAGAATCATATGAATTGGATTAAACAAGAGTTAAATTAACAGCAGATGAGGAAAAAAAAGGAAAAAGACTTACTTTACGAGAGTAGATATCAGCAAGAATAGCACCCCAACCTTGATCACCAAAACTAAATTCGACAATGGAAGAACCAAATAACACGAACTGTGGTCTTCTTGGCCCAACCATTGTCGACGTTTGATAGAACAACTGTTATGGTGGCCTAATCTCTTTCTTCTGGTACAAATTAGTCAAACAGTCAACAAGTCAATTTGTCAACGTGGTACTAAGTACCAACGAGAAAAGTTGCGCCAGATTTCACATCGGGAAATTACGCTTTTTTTTTCTTTTTTTTTTTAATCGGGAGGCGAGATGTAGACAGTCATTCCCCTATCCGAGAATAAAGACAAGTCATTTTTCTACCCAGAGTGAAAACACTCGCAAAAGTAGATAAAGTCATCCCTCTCTCTATTCGACGGATAGAGAGATTGCTTCTGAGTGGACATCCGGCCAATAAGTAAGAAAAAAAAAATTTTAAAAAAAAATAAAATTGAGACGCCATGAAAATGGTAACATCAAATTTTCATGGGTTTTTGTTGAGTATTTCATCCCACATCGGCCTTGGGTAAAAACATTGTGGTGCTTATAATAGCTTGGGTTCCTCATCCCCTTAAGTTAACTTTTGGGGTTGAATTGGGCTCAAGTCTATTATTTCACATGGTATCAGAGCTAACGGTTGTTGATGTTGGGACCACGCCCGGTCATTGATGTTGGGACCGCGCCCGCAGTAATCTGCGCCTCGTGTGAGGGGGGCGTGTTGAGTATTTCATCCCACATCGGCCTTGGGTAAAAACATTGTGGTGCTTATAATAGCTTGGGTTCCTCATCCCCTTGAGTTAACTTTTGGGGTTGAATTGGGCTCAAGTCTATTATTTCACATGGTATCAGAGCTAACGGTTGTTGATGTTGGGACCACGCCCGGTCATTGATGTTGGGACCGCGCCCGCAGTAATCTGCGCCTCGTGTGAGGGGGGCGTGTTGAGTATTTCATTCCACATCGGCCTTGGGTAAAAACATTGTGGTGCTTATAATAGCTTGGGTTCCTCATCCCCTTGAGTTAACTTTTGGGGTTGAATTGGGCTCAAATCTATTATTTCACAGTTTTAAATCCTGCCTGAAATTTATTTTAGACTCTAAGAGTCAGTCAAGTCGCCAATAAATCGACTCTTGTTGTCGACTCAATTAACTAGAGCCGTTTTTTTTTAGACATAAGTTTTTAGACATAAGTTTGATTTTTTTAGACATAAGTTTGGGAAAAATTACGCTTTTAATTGCAGGTATTGGTTCTTTTGATTTTATTATATTTTATGTCATACAATTTACCATAAAGTGTTTGTTTATTTAGCAGGAGTTTGGGATTATCTAGAATTGACTAAACCAATCTTCCACAGTTGCATAACTCGCCCTTAACCATGAAGGAAACCCGCACCAATCCAAGGGCACAAGGGCTTTTTTATTAAGGGACCGGGGGGCACTCGTCCCCAGTCGATTTTGAAATTTTAGTGTTTTCGACTTTGTCTTGGTGGATTTTTTCCTTGCCCCATAACCTATCTGTTTTGCCCTAAACTTTCAAATTTTGTCCAAAATTCTCTAAATTCTGCCCCAAAACCTTCGAATTTTGCCCACAAACCTCCATTTTTTTTTGCCAAAAAACCTTCATTTTTGCCCCAAAACCTCCATTTTTTACCCAAAAAAGTTGCTACGGTTTTAAAAAAAAATTCGCACCCGGTGAAAAAATCCTAGTTCCACCACTGCAAGGGCATAACCGGTAAAACACCATTCCTCGCTGCTCTCGCAACGCGCGAAAGACGACATTGGATGGATTGCCTGCAATCTCGCATACTCAATTAGACAGTATTATACCACTAACACTTAGGTTTCGTTTGGCTCACGGAATTCAATGGAATTTCGGTGGAATTGGAATTGAATTTAGCCACGAAGCATGTTTATATTCAATTCCAATTCTACCAACGTCTCATTAAATTCCGTAAGCCAAACGAGGTCTTAGGTTTTAAAAGGTTACATTTATAAAATTATTTTATTTTTTATTTTTATTCATCCAATCATCCGACTCCCAAATTGTCTCTACACGGTCGTTAAAAATTGATGTTTAATATTTCTGATAACCGATAAAGTAGACCGACCAGGCTTTGCTGCTTTCCCTCCTTCCACAAAACTGAAAACTACTTGAATCACTCGTTATATCTCCTCTCCATCACAAATTATCATAAACCCTAACCCTAAACCCCTTTTAGTTCAAGCCCTAACTTTAAAAATGCCATTCGCTTTGCAACCTTCCTTCCCAATTTTTAAATTTAATGCCACACCCAAACATACAACTACCACTAGAGTTCAATTCGTATGCAATTCTTCTTCGAATCAAACTAATTCTGGCGATTCACACTATAAGAGGTATCACTTACACTTTGATTCCGTTTATTAATAAAAAAAAAAACTGTGTGTATACTTTGTATGCAATTTGAATTCACGTTTGGAAGATAATTAGCTCCGGCTTCACCTGTGTGATTGAGCATTTTTGTTTCGTTACTTGCAAAATGAACATATAGGATGAATGTATCCTTGAATACACAGAGTGTTCTTATGATTTTGTTATTTTGAATTAAACTATATTTACCTAAAGTCGTAAATAGTAAATGAGGCACATTATTTGGTTCATATTAGATTTTTATACAATTGTCAATGTGTTACCGAAATGAACTGATTGTGTTTGTTGAAAATAATAGGGCAAATGGCCCGAAAATGTAACCTATGTTGTCAAATTTGACAATCAAGGTAACCCCCAAATCGCTAATGCCCGAAAAGGATTCTAATTTTAAAAATTAGAATTCTTTTCGGGCATTAGCGATTTGGGGGTTACCTTGATTGTCAAATTTGACAACAGAGATTACCTTTTCGGGCCATTTGCCCAAAATAATATTTTCTTGATGTTGCTATTTTTTGTTTGTTATCTTGTGCTCTTTGTGGGCTGTTTCGAATAATATGTATGTTCTGTTCTATAATTCTAAGATCTTCATTTTGGATGTAGTGATGGTAGCCGACATCAAGTTGTTTTGGTGGAGAGATACTTAAATGGAACATCTAAAAGGTATTTTCATTTGCATTCTTTGCTGTACAGTTTAGATCATATTTGAGCTAAAGTTGCATGTATTAATGGCTATTATGTTGGGATGCCTTAGATAAACTCAAGGTCTTCTCTGTATGGAATCTGAAACCAAATCTCTAGAGATCATCTTGATATAACAAAAAAGTCATCTTGAAAAAAGATTATAAAATTTGAAATATTTTTTATGCTTTCCGAAAAAAAAGGGCTTATAATATGTTAGTTTCACAGTACAAATAAAAAAATGGCATGGTAGTTATATTCTTTGGGCTGGATCCGGACAGTCATGTCAACTTATCACGATTAGGCCAATCAATTAAGTTGGTCCTTCGCCTTATTTGATGGTGTGCTCCAACTAGAGTCTTAGTGAGGTTTCTTTGGTAAACTCGGTCACCTTTTTTTCACTTGGGCCCTTTTCTTTTTCAGCCTCTTTCCTTATGCCAGATGTAGGGCTGGTTGCCTCAGCAGCGCCTTTCCTCTTTTACTATCTTTCAAAAAGGTGAAGGCATTATAGTTACGTTTATGCTTGTGATTCGTCATTTGTTCTAGTGGGTGAATTAGTAAATATTCTGACATTTAGTCTTGATTCGATTTCCCCTGTACAGTTGTTGCATTGGATGTAATTGTGACTCATCATGGTATATGTTGATGCAGTCAGATATGTATTAGAACGTCTGTACTTGTCTAGATGAACATAAATCTGTGTGGTAGTTCTGAATTCACCTATAATATCACCAATGAAAAACATGTACCATAGTAATGATGGTTTTACAAGTGTTTTATACATGTAGATAACCTTTACCCTACATGAATACATGTGTAATGTGATTTTCTTGAAGATAAAACATATTTTACTTGATAAATATAATTATCTATCTTAGACAAGTTTACCCCAAGGTGTTGTATCTTCCTTGCATTTTGCAAAACTGAAGATCAACCTTTGTTTTTTTTTTTTTTTTTTCGAAAAGCCAATAATACTATTAAAACACAAGAAAGGTCAAGCAAGCAGCCCAACCTTTGTCTTTAAGATAATGCTTTTATAATATTTTTGATTTCGGTACAAGGTTTAGTTTTTTATTAGTAAATTTCTTTCTTAAGTTGTTTTCTCAAAGTTTCCTGTTCTCCTGAAAGTTTGGTTTTTGCAAGTCAGGTATCTACTGGATGATGAATTTCACTTGACAACTATTCTCGAGGATGAGTCAAAATCTAATGGATATTCTCTGAAGGAACTGCCGTGGCTTCCTGATATAGTTAAAGATTTTGTTCTACCTGCTGGTTTCCCTGGTAACAATCAACTGCTCTTTACCAATTTCTTCCATTTCTGTCCCTTTTTTTTCATCTTTTCTCTTCTTTATGAAGTTCTGTCATATTAAAAATGGTTATTAATTATAAACATTGTACCTCTCCCCAAAAATTTTTAGCAATTTGCACAGCCAATACTCTGCTGGGGTTCTATTTATAAATCTCATAATTAATATTATTATTTTTTTATATGCAGGGTCTGTTTCAGAAGATTACTTGGAATATATGTTATTACAGTTTCCAACGAATGTCACTGCATGGATCTGTCACACTTTGGTCACTTCAAGTCTTCTAAAGGCAGGTAAATTTAACTCAAGCCAGTACTTCTAGGTCGGCATGTCAATGCATGCTAATCTGACTTACCAATTTCTTTTAGTTGTAATTTTTGTTGCAGAACATTTTGATCCTCTAATTCGTTTTTGTTTTCCTTTTCTAGTCTCATTATCTATGTTTTCACCTTTTAATTTTCTATCTTTCTTTTCTCCTTTTGTTAATATTGTCTTTACTGAATCATAAGTTTTCTAAATAAACAAGTTGAAAGGTTATAATGTCAAATGTTCATTGACCATTAGTACTTTAATTTCATCTTTTACACTTCTTATAAATAAATTTAAGGCATTAATCTACAGGCAGTTGGTTTGGACTATTCTTCTGGAACTACAGCTGCAGCTTCCGCCGCTGCCATCAGGTGATTTCTATATATTCCCTGCATAATCAAAATATACTTAATTCTCTTCTAACATTGTGTGTTCAACTGTTGTTAATCGTTACAAATGGTTGGTGCTAGCGATTTTGGCTCACAAAATTATTTGGCTGTATTTTATTGTACAACTAATTGTCAATATTTATATCAGTCTATGGTCCAATGCATTACATTTGTTTAGGGGCAAAGCTAAAGGCATGTTTGAGTCCAAAAGTGAGAACACCTGGTGGATAAAATGATTGTAGAATTTAAAAAGGTTTTTTCTGGCAAGTGACATGTTTACTAAACATACAGATGGGTGTCGAAAGATGGGATTGGTGCTGTTGGGCGCTTTTTCATTGGTACGGTTTTTAACAAAAGCTCATAGATGGTCACAGTCATTGTTTAGATTAAGCATGGAGCATGATGACCTTTTTATAGGTGGACGATTTGGAAATCTTTTTGATGATGATCCAAAGCAATGGCGCATGTATGCAGACTTCATTGGCAGCGCTGGAAGGTGACTATTAAATAATAAGTATTAATGCTGTTGCAACTTGCATTATATGTATGTTAACTAAAGGTGGAAATTTTGACACAATTTAACTATAAAGGGGGCAATTTTGGATATGTGTTATTTGTAATGGATCAAATGGAGTAAGCTTAAAACAGGGAGGGGGACTATGATGAGACTTGAGAGTCATCCCAAACTTAAAAGTGTATTCAACTGTGTTGCAAGCTCCTATTGTAGCAAGTTACTGTATTATGGTAATAGTTGGAATGATGTAATTGTATTTTGTATATAATAATTAAGTTAAGTTACACATAAAATTCGAAGGAATCAGTAAAAATGTATTCGCCGGTCGAACCAACCCAGCCTGGCCCATTTTGACCAACACAAAAAAGTATCCATTATCCATATGAACAACGAAACTGCCCACTTGGCTAATAATAAGATATTAACATGTTGGTAACATCAAATTCTCTTAACACTCATGTTATGTTTATTTCTATAGTGAATTGTGAATGTGCATTTATTTTATTTTTCAATTTGATGCAGCATCTTTGATCTGTGTACACCTCTCTACCCTGCATATTTCCTGCCATTAGCATCTCTAGGAAATCTTGCTAAGGTACTCATTTTGTCGCTACTCCTGATAAGATTTAAAAGATTAGGAACTTTTTTCCTTTTATATCATACCACGACGTACTTAATTAAAAGTTAAATTTAATATTATTAAAGGGAATGAGTAGGTATGTCATGTAAGTATCATGATTGTCAAACATTATGATGAATTGATTTGTTGGATCAGATGCTACAACGTGTCTTCTTCATATTAATAACTAAGTTTCATGTTCTTTTATCGTGGTTTGGAATTTCATAAAAGATCCTTTGGTTTGGCAACTTGAACAGGCTGTGGCCAGAGGACTAAAGGATCCCTCATTTCGGGTGATCCAGAATCATTTTGCGGTTTCAGGCAATCTTGGTGATGTGGCAGCAAAGGTAAATAGCATTTGATATTCTGTTAAGTTGTTACTACAATCTACACATGTCATCTTATCAGAATTATATGAACTATTGTGACTATATATTTACAGGAGGAAGTTTGGGAAGTATCTGCACAGCTCATTGGCCTTGGTCTTGGCATATTGGTCTTGGTATGTCATGTTGCAAATTAAAGGTGGCAGTTTTGACCCAATTACTTGTGAATGGCAGAATCAGTTGATTGGGGGTTATTTTTCTCATACTGGTCAAATTGGTCAAATAGCTATTTTTAAGTAACTCGAAGACATTTTAAATGCATACAACCTTCTATATTATTGATAATCATACATAATAAATGGACAAAACGTGATTCTGGTTTGTTTTGACCCGCATTAAAAATGACCATTTTCAACCCAGACCTAATTTTGACCCATTATCCAACCACCTGTCCCATTTGTATTTGCTTACTGTTATCATTAATCTGTGCAATGTGATGTAGTTTTACTTAGTTTTATGAATTTTAATACAGTCTACACCGGGTCTCGTTAGGTCATATCCTGTTCTAGCATCTACATGGATGACTGTGCGGCTCCTGCACCTTTGGCTACGTTATCAATCTCTTTCGGCTCTACAGTTCGACACAGTGAGAAAATTATGCATATTTAGTTTCTTTTTTATTGGTCGAGTCCATGTGGATTTCTGTAATCATATCTGACACCATAACAAAAACCCAAAAACCCATTTTGACCAGCAACTCTTTGACCCATTAGACAATTCACATACTATTCTATATCTAGTTAAACTCCAATCTCCACTTTGTGATTACATCTCTTCATATGACATAGTTGTGACTAGTAATAACATTATATCTCACTACTCCATATAGATTGGATCCACATTGTGAAAGAATGCTACCAAGAAAAATGGATTCTTTTTCAACCTTTTTGATATAACTCTGTTCAGGTCAATTTAAAGCGTGCCCGGATTTTGGTCAACTTGCATGTTTCGAACTCAACCGTTCTAGGTAGGCCTTAAGATTTTTATGCAACTAACTTAGCATGTAGTTTGGTAAAATTTTAATAAAGCAGATTGGTTTTAGGATGTGAGGAATGCAATAAAATGGAAAATATCTTGTCATGGGAGAAATTCTCAGTACCACGAATAGTGTTTGGTGTCTCCTTTTCTGACATGCTTGGTGGTGATCGATCAGGCCTCAAGGTATCATCTTTTTATATTTTTTACTACTTTTTCTTGCAATTTTTTGCTGCTGGATTTTTTTACTTCTGCGTACGAAGTACACTGCATAATAGAGAAGATTATTGTGGATCAAAGTGGTTAAACATAAATTTCAGTGACCCAAATTCTTGATTATTGATTGAGCAATGGAAACATAATTGGTTTTTCGATAGGTAAAGAAGCTACTGGAACTTTATGCTAAAGAGAAGTATATTCTTGTGGTAAATCAGGAGCCTTTTAAAGATTTTGAGACCCTCGTCTCCTTTAAGGCATGCCTTTTCACTTCACTTTTTCAGTCATTCTCATTTTCTTTTGACATGTGCATCGTTTTTTTTAAGTATCTTTCATATATAGTATGATCACTTTTTAAATTCTTCTCGTACCCTAAAACCACAGGATGGAGCTACAAGCCTATCGGTGCTGCGAAGTATTTGGCAGGCGTATTGGCTTTACAATAACCGTAGCTCACAAGATAATCTATTTGATCAACTTAAAGCAAGCCTGAACGAACTAGATCATCAGTTTGATAACTTCTTGCAGCAACTTAAAGACATCGGATGGGACATCAATCAGATAAGTCTCAAAGTTGCTAATGATGTTTTAATCAAAGAAGTCCCTGTGTATTGAGTTAGAAACCCAAGTTACATTTTGGCATATCAGTAATATTACTATATCGAGTAATAAAATTTCTTGTTTCCTTTTTCTATTGAGAGTATCTTTATGTGTAGAAGTCCCTGTGCAAAGAAGCTCTAGTTACATTACATACTTCAAAACTAGAAAAATACGCCGAGTGTAGAACACTGCAATATGTGAGTAGTCATCATACACAAACATAGGATTCACTACTAAGCATACAAACTGTAGCCAGTACTGTCTCGTGATCAAGATGTTTCGGGCAGTTGACTACTTGACTCTGAATTTGTGCTCGTATCAAGTATGAATCGACACGTGACTAAAGTCTTCTAATGGGATTTCTGTAAGCTCTCATCATTATATTTCTTCTTTCATAATACTGATTTAGTTTCTTCAAGATCAGACGATCAACATGTTTGTAGTACCATCTGTACCACCTTTTAGAACATATAAGTGGGCAAATGATAATCATCAATCCGATGAAAAATCCTATCCCAATGCTTATCGCATCTTCATCGTTTGGCACGTTATCATCATCATCTTCTTTTGCAGATGCTGATGGAGTTGTCGTTGTGTCTGTAAAACTTTTGCATGTTTTGGTCAGTGGAAGCCCACATAATGCGGCGTTTCCTATATAAGAATCTTCCGGGAAGTTTTGCAAGTGACCAGGTATTGGGATTCTTCCTTGTAATTGATTGTATGACACGTTAAAGACTTAAAGTAATACAGAGAAAACAGAGTTGAAAGTACATTAGGGATATCACCAACTAGTCTGTTTCTTGACAGATCTAGTACTTGAATACGTTTTAGATCTCCAAATGACGATTGGATTGAGCCCGTGAACTCGTTAGATGACATATTAAGAAAAGTTAAAGATTCTAATCACCCTATAGTGCTCGGTATTTTCCCTCTAAATCGGTTATCTGAAATATCTATGTAAGTAAGATTAGGTCCATATAAAGATACATTAATCTCACCTTCCAATCTATTACTACTTAAATCAAGTGTTTCCAACAAAGGGGAAGAAAAGTTAGCAAGTGAACCCACAAAATAGTTATGTGAAAGATATATCTTTCGCGCTATTGGGTGAGCCAAAAGTGATGAAGGTAGACTTCCATTAATTTCATTAAAGCTAAAATCAATATAGTCAAGTTTGTGAAGTTGTAAGAAATTAGTAGAAGAAACAGAACCAGATAAACTATTTCGAGAGAGGTCAATGCGGGTGATATCTTTGCACAAATGAAATGATGGGATTCGACCTGTAAAGTTGTTGTATGTAGCGACCCCGACAAATCGTCAAGTGACGGCGTCGACTACGTATGGTCCCATTACATGGTTATAAGCATTTATAACAAAGTTTGACCGAAAATATGTCGCATTCATTTCATAAAAGGATGTTTCAATGTTTACAAAAGTAATTCCCAAGACAAGTACATAACAAAAGTTATAGTTCATATGAAACACGTGCGACATAGTTTAAAGTAGCCAAAAAGACGCTCCACGTATGCAAGTATACTCGACTTCCAATGCAAGTATCAAAAAGTATGAGCGGAAGCATGTATCACCTAAGTTCAAGGACCTGAGAAAAACATAGAGAATCTGTCAACGAAAACGTTGGTGAAATCA
The DNA here is from genome assembly GCF_046630445.1 of Rutidosis leptorrhynchoides. Lineage (NCBI taxonomy): Eukaryota > Viridiplantae > Streptophyta > Magnoliopsida > Asterales > Asteraceae > Rutidosis > Rutidosis leptorrhynchoides. The sequence goes on along the minus strand of NC_092333.1, from coordinate 574,290,660 downwards.
TAGGTTTAAATAAGTAAGTGAATGAAGGTAAGTCGAACCACAAGATTTGCAACATTAATAAAGTAGTAATACATTCTAAAAGTTAATATTCACGAGCACCCAATTATCAAGGCTTAACGTTTCCTTCCATTGAACCCCATCATAATAGTGTTAGAACATACACTGTTTCTCGAAAATATATTTCACCCGTAGACGGTAGCGAACCGTCCGAAGTGAGGGTTTGTCAAACCCATATGGCCATATAACATAAGTTCTCGCTTACACCCGTCAAGTGTAACTAATGATAATCGAATTGAGGATTTGTGTTCAAACTCGTATGTAGAATGTTTGTTTTCCTGTACTTGTGTTCACTTAGTTTAAAAGAACGTTTATGTTTTCTCATCCCAAAAGTAAGTTAAAAAAAAAAGTAAAAGTGGGACTATGATCTCACCTTGTATGCACGAACAAAAAGTACTTCGACAAGTAACGTGTGCAAAGAACAATGCTAGTCTTGACCTAAACAAATAGGTTGTATCAATAACGATAGTCACGAAGGGTCAAAGATGTTCAGTTAGTCCTATGGCTCAATACGACTCGATTAATAAAGCATGTGAATCAAATTGTCAAGTTTCATGCAAGATACAAGTAGTTGAGCATGTTAGAACGATTGTATAATCGTTTGGTTAAGGTTGACTAAAAGTCAAACTTGGTCAAAGTCAAAGTCAACGAGGTCGGGTCGGGTGTCCGACAATTTTCTCATGATGAGAAGTCATATACGAGCATAATAGTCAAGTTTCATGTTAATCGGAGTTACGGTTAAGCGGGAAACATTTTGGGAGCGTTTAAAGACAAGGAAGTTGGCCTGGGCCATTTGCGCGGTGCGCAATGGGTTGCGCGGCGCGCACCCATGTGCAATACCAGGTCAGAACTCGACCAAGGGAACCATTTATTTGGTTTTTCTGATTTGCGCGGTGCGCAATGGGTTGCGCGGCGCGCACCCATGTGCAATACCAGGTCAGAACTCGACCAAGGGAACCATTTATTTGGTTTTTCTGATTTGCGCGGTGCGCAGGTGCACGCGCGGCGCGCATAACCTGGGGAAGTGCTGATTGCAGAAAAAAAATAACTTAAGTAACGAACCAAAACTCATTTTAACATATTTCATGCACCGAAAATACTTAAAACGCATATCATATAACATGAGAAAGGTAATTTGACAAGGAGAATAACTAAACGCATTTACTCAATCAAAACCAAACAACTTATATCAAAATCACCATTAATGCTCATCATTTATTACTCCAAGTTCATAAATGCCATATTATGATTCGGCAAATTAATGCACATGTGTAATACGCCGTTTTGAAGATAATCAAGCATACAACACAACTAGACACTTACAATTAACATTGCTAAGCATTTAATGCATCAAATATTCAATTTACTTTTATCAAACCCTAACCCAAAATCATAAAATCAACAATCTTGCTTATGAAACTAATCCATGTCAAACTACATACCAATTTGAAGCTAGTGATGTTAGGAACACAATTAAAACATGAATTTTCATCATCAAATAACATATGTACACCTAAAACTCAAGATTAAACAAGCATTCTTTCAATATGAGCTAGTTACACCAAAATAGCAAGAACAAGCATACAAAACACATAATCATACTAGACTTGAGCCATAGACACTAATTAACAACCTTTTAACTCAAAAACTCAAGAACACATAAAATTAGTGATTTTAGAAAGTTACCCAAATTTGATGAAATCGGTATGGAATCGAAGAGGAGATCACGAGGAGTTCAAATATGTAATTTGTTTGGCCCGAAGCTTGATCGATTGAATATGGATGATGAATTGCTTTTTGATGGAATTAAAGAAATGGTGGAAGTATTAGATGAAAAGGAAAATTAAATGGAGAAATGAGGTGGAAGAGGTTGACTAGTCAAGTGGCTAGTCACCACTTTGGTGTCTTGGCGAAACTAGTCCCTCAAGTTGCAATCGGGTGCGTTAAATTACCTAAAACAAGATAATTGAAACGCGTATTAACGGGAGATGTTATAAACATATAACGGAGTTTAAAATAGTTAAACGGAAAAGTTGACGAAAAAAGGCGGGATGTTACATTGTATGACAAGTCTAAGTAAAAAAGATTAGTAAGAATATCAATGGATTGTGGAATAAGACCAATGAAACGGCATTGTTGCAGTTCAAGTGTGGATAACATCTCAAGTTCACCAATATATTCGGGGATTACACCCGAAAAGTTTGTAAATGAGAGGGTTAGGGTTTGTAAAATTCCATTCTTAGGCAAATCATGCAGAGAACCATTAAGCTCCCTATTCCCCCACAATTCTAAAAACTGTAAATTCGGTAACTGGAAAACCATTGTTGGAAAGTTTCCTTTTAAGTTACAACTTTTAAAACTGAGACTTGTCAAATTTGTGAAATTTGCGAAGAAGTCTGGAACGTGAGTTTTCAGATTGTTATAAGATAGATCGATTATTGAAATAGATTGCAACGTCTGCAAGGACTTGTTGATAGGGCCTGAAAGGCCACAATCTGACAAGCTCAATGTTTTTAAATTAGGCAAGGATGATGACATGGCCTGGCCCCAGTTCGACTTCTGTGATGATATGTCTACACCATCTAGATAAAGATGTGTAAGATTTTGGAGGTTTTGTACAAGCATGGCCAAATTTGGTTTCTCGAGTTTAAGTGCGTAAGAGGTGAGATCAAGAAGTTTTAAGCTGGTCAATTGAGAAAATGTTTCTGGGATTTGTCCAGAAAAATAAGAATTTGATAAATTTAAATATACCAAACTTGTAAGATTGCCCAATCTTGAAGGGATGTGTCTGTATTCGAAATTGTTGTATGCCAAATTCAGTCTTTGAAGTTTATGAAGGCGAAAGAGAATACTAGAATCATTAAAGCCGCCATCAGTTATCCCTTCATCGCTCAAGTCCAGATCAGTAACTTGACCCGCAAGATTGCATAAAACACCATTCCAAGTACAACAATCAGTCTTTTGATCCCAATACCATAACTTTTCCGAAAAGGAGGAATTGAAATTTGAGAGTGTTTCGCAGGTTCAACAAAATGGTTCTTTGATCCGCTGCACATTGGATAGAAACGAACACAGACATAAGTTCCTAAAATGGAGTATTCAATAACAAACAAGTTTTATTTTATTAAAAATAAAACAAGTTATGCACTAATCCATTCATTGGAATGATTTTTTGTTGAAGAGAAGACCCTGGTTTTTTTTATTTTATTTTAAAAATTGAATTTTGATTGATTAGTATACGTATGATAAACTATAAAGTCTATATACTCTTTTTATGCAAGTGGTTGGAGCTTTCAATTCCATGGGCTACCTACTACTATTACTACATATCAAAACTTTTTCGAAATTTCCAGCCCCATAAAATGGACAATTACAGTTACGGTAAATATTATAGGGTTTAAGCTATAAATAGGCTATATACTTTCAATTTTGTTCTAATGTAGGCTATATACCCAGAAAAATACCAGTGTAGGTCACATACTTTCAAAAAGTGTTCTAGTGTACGCTATTGCTGACCGATTACCCGCGTGTACAGTCCCTGAAGCTAGCGAACGTTAACAAGAAGTATTCTTAGATCGAATTGATTAGGGTTTTTCCTGATTACTCCTTCAATTCTATGAATAGCAGATTGTAAACTCAAAGTTTATGAGATTTTGGTCAACAATTCAATTGGATCGTTTTTCGAATTTTCAGGTCTTTATTTTAGTTCACGAGTGTTAGGTGATGGAATTAACACAACTTTCATGAAGAAATCGTATCCAAAAAACGCCTAAATATCAAGTGGACATGACGTCTGTTAGCTTCAGGGACTGCACACGCGGATAATCGGTCACCAATAGCCTACATTAGAACACTTTTTGAAAGTATGTGACCTACACTGGTATTTTTCTGGATATATAACATATATTATAACAAAATTGAAAGTAAATAGCTTAAACCCTATATTATACTATGGTCATATACTTTTTTTTAACTGCATTTTAAAAAAACAATATATTGTTACTACATACTATGGGCTAATAGCTGGTTTTAGTATTTATTATGTCATTAGTTTCAAACTACATTTTGTTATTATTTTTAACTTACATTTTATTTTATTTTTTTCCCACTTTCATACCAAGTGGTCCAATCAAATAAAAGGTATCTATATTTTTCTAACTTTGCAATTAATTAAAGGTTCATGTCAATCGTGCGCGTATGGCAATTAGAAGCTTTTAATGTATAAAGCAAAATCATTTCATTTTCAGCACCAACACGAGAGCTCTAATAGCTCCTTTAAAACCAAAAGAACGGGTCATTTGACATTATTCAAATCAAATAAATTTAAAATTCAAAAATACCATTAACAGCTTTCAGTTAGTGATCATTGAAAAAGCTGGTAATTTTTTTTCCCCTAATTCTTTCACATTATCGACTATTCGACTCAGTCCTAAAAGCTAGTATAATTGAGCTGTATTGGCAAATTAACATACGACTTTATACATGACCTTACTTTACAAACTATGAGGCTGATCTACAAATTGATTACATTCATGATTCATAGAATCAAAATAAATTTTGGACGTATCAAGAATCAAACATGTACGTCTAAAGGCATTCTTGTGTGAACAAAGTAATCAAATCTGTTCAGATCTTGATCTCACCAATAATCCCCACATGAACACTTCCCATCTTTGAAATAATGAAATCGTCTAACGTCCCTAACAATAATCTCCCTCTCAACAACCTTCGAAATAAACTTGGTTGCAGAATGACAATCATTACAAACTCGAAGGTTTTTCGCAACTCTAATCGGAACGCCAGGTGGCGTGTTGAGTAACCCAAATGCTATTGCCAGCCTCTCACTATGGGCACAAAGTAACGTCTCTTTTTCCTCCTCGTTAACATTGTGAAGAACACACGACGTATCGGGCACATAACCTTCCTGTTTCAATCTCTCAGATAACGTTTCAAGAAACTCATAAAGTTTCTCGCTTTGCGGGTGCGAATTATCACCCGCGACAAATTTATGAACTTTATCCTCGAACTCAATCCAACTGCATCCAGGTTCTTTCTTTACTCCATTTCTGATCATATTTTTCCTAACTTCATTTGCTTTTTTCCACAACCCTAAAGATGAGTAGATGTTTGAAAGTAGAACATAGTGACTAGCCACATCGGGTTCCAATTCAAGTAGATAATGAGCTGCAATCTCCCCGAGTTCAACATTTTGGTGAATCCAGCAAGCGCCAAGTAAGCTACTCCAAGCACCTACTTTATTGAACCATGAAGGCATGTTGTTAATGAGCTCATGGGCTTCAGCTAACTGGCCGGCTCGACCAAGCAAGTCAACCACACAGCCGTAATGATCTTCAGTTGGGTCAACACCATATTCATCTTTCATTCTATAAAACAAGTTTCGGCCTTCATTTACCATTCCCGAATGACTACAAGCTGCAAAAAGTGAAATGAATGTAACCTCGTTTGGCTTAACTTCCGCCACCATATTTTCAAAACGCGATAGGGCAACATCTCCTTTCCCGTGCATACCATAAGCCATAAACATAACATTCCACGTGATCACATTTCTTACGGGCATCAAGTTGAACACATTTTCGGCTAACGTTAAGCAACCACATTTTGCATACATGTCAACTAATGCACTCCCAACAGCAACATCTGATGCCAATAGATTTCTAATAGCATAAGCATGGATTTCTTTCCCCTTTGCAAGTGCTGCTAATGCTGCACAACCTGGAAGAACTGTCATTAGGGTTATCGAATTTGGTTTACACGTAACGTTATTATCATAATCTTTCTCTTTAATTTGATCAAAAATTTTGTCTCTTTGTGTCATCTTGTGTAGCAGATCTAACGCGTGTTCATGACATCCACAAACAACGTATCCGGTGATCATTGTATTCCAAGAAACTGTATCTTTAATCTCCATTTTATCAAATATGTTCCTTGAAATATCAATCTTTCCCATTCTAGCATACAAGTCCATAAGCGCATTTTGCACATAGCCATCGGTTGAAAATCCCATTTTCACAACATAACCGTGCATGCTTTCTTTGTCATGAAACGCTTCACAATGCACAGAAGCTGGTAATACACTCGCCATACTTGTAGGGTTCGGAACAAGACCAGAAAACTCCATCATGTCAAAGAAAAGCACCAATGCATCATCGTAAAACCCATTTTGTGTATAGCCAGCAAGCATAGCATTCCAATTTGCAAGACTTCGGTTGACGAGGCCATCAAAAACTCTACGGCCCGTTCCAACTTTTCTACAATTGCAGTACATGTCAACCAACGCACTACACACATACGAATTTTCGATCAAACTAACGTTTCTCAATGCATAAGCATGAATTTCAGTCCCAAAATCTAACAACTCTAAATGAGAGCAAGCAGGAAGAACACTTGAAAGTGTGACACCATCAGGTTTCATTCCATTAAGAATCATAAGCCGAAACACATCCATCGCCTCCTCAAACCGATCTTTCTGTGCAAGTGAACTAATCATAGTGTTCCAAGAAACCATATTTTTATCACCAAAATTTCGAAATATTGAAACTGAATCTTTAATTCTTCCTAATTTTGCATACATTGACATCAAAGAATTATTCGTAAAACTCATACTCTCCCCGGTTCTCAAACTATAAGCATGAACTTGCTTCCCAAGCATAACACCACGACGAGTCTCTAAATTCGAACATGCAAGCGACATGCTCACCAAAGTAAACGAATTAGGTTCTACTCTATCAACCTGCATTCGCCTAAACATATCCAACGCAAGCTCCCATTCCTCGAACCTACACAACGAAGCAATCATCGTATTCCACGAAACTCTGTCTCTCTCAGTAATTTTATCGAACACCTTAACTACATCACTCAAACCCCCACATTTCCCATACAAATTCAACAACGTATTCGCAACAGTCACCGAAGATTCATCGTACCCAAGCTTAACTACAGCTCCATGAACCTGTTCACCCAAATTCAAATCTTGAATTTCCGTAGCAGCCTTCAAAACAGCAGGGAAAGCGAAATTATCGGGCGGGTGACCTGCAGTTGTCATATCGATGTAAACCGATATCGCTTGGCGGAAATTGTTGGACCGAGTTTCGGATCGAAGTTGTTCGATCCATGAAGAATATGAAGGTGAAACTGATGATGAGATTTTGGAGGGAAACCCCAAATTTTTATTTGTGTCAATTTGAAATGGGTGTGATATTACAGTCAATGCTGACATTGATTCTTTAATTTATACTGTAAATAATTAGGAAGTATTATGAGTATTGAAGCATATGCAAAACAGAGAAGAAGAAGAAGGTTCCTTTGAAGATAACGGGATTGGCACCTCATCCATGTACACAATATTCATGGCCTCACAATTTTAAATTTTTATTTGGGAAATTGTTGAAAATACACTTTTTTTCTGACTTCAAACAAAATACATTTTTTTTTTAAAAATTGTCTTTTTACACCATTCGGTAGACGGGATTTCCGTCTACCACCTTTATCTGTCGTCTACTACCATTTTTACAAAGTAGTCGACGGTGAGATAAAGGTAGTAGACGAATTCCCGTCTACTGGCAGGGTTAGTAGACAGCGAGAACAAAGCAGTAGACAGACATTTACAAAGTAGTCGACCGTCTTCTGCCTTGTTGTTTCTGTCTACTGCCTTGTTGTTGCTGTCTACTTCCTTGTTAGTGTCTACAAGGCATTTCCGTCTACCACCTTTATCTGTCGTCTACTACCATTTTTACAAAGTAGTCGACGGTGAGATAAAGGTAGTAGACGAATTCCCGTCTACTGGCAGGGTTAGTAGACAGCGAGAACAAAGAAGTAGACAGACATTTACAAAGTAGTCGACCGTCTACTGCCTTGTTGTTGTTGTCTACTGCCTTGTTGTTGTTGTCTACTCCCTTGTTAGTGTCTACAAGGCAGTAGACAGCAACAACAAGGCAGTAGACGGTCGACTACTTTGTAAATTCTATCTACCACATTTATCTCACTGTCGACTACTTTGTAAAAATGGTAGTAGACAACAGATAAAGGTGGTAGACGGAAATCCCGTCTACCGAATGGTGTAAAAAGACAATTTTTTTAAAAAGTGTATTTTGTTTGAAGTAAAAAAAAAAGTGTATTTTGAACAATTACCCTTTTTATTTTTACTTCTTCGGCTGTTGGTTTTTAAACACACATTTTATTATGTAGGCCCACTATTAGCCCAGCCCAGACCAAGACAAACGGCCCGATCACCCCAAATACTCTAGTACAGTCATTTAGCCCAACCAGTTCACTCCAGACCAATACTCCGTACTAACGTACTCTGTAATTTTGAGCGAGTTATTTATTTCAAAAAAAAACTACTCCGTATTATTTTCGGCAAAAAAACATTAATTAGAATTAAAAGTAGATCTCTTCTTTCGTTTCGGCTTATTTACTTATCTGACTTATCACTTGTTTTATGATTGATTCTTGGGGTGGGGGGGGGGGGGGGGGGGGTGATGTTCTTGAATAAAGTCTATTCGAACCGAATTAGCACTTCTCAAATTAGGCGAGGCCTCTAGATGAAGTGATTCGAAGTCTGATAGGGAAAGCGATGACAAAAGAAGAAGATCTACGTGTGTTATAGAGTTGACTCAGACCATACAATGTATGATTACAAACAGGGCTGGATCTGGGGTGGGCCACAAGTGCGACCGCACTGACCATCAAGATTTAATAGGCATCATATGGAGGGTTTGAGTTTTTCTTTATAAGTGCAGAAAAATACATGAGGAGAAAGAAAAGGAAGAAGAAAGAGAGGTGTGTAAAAAGTTGGAGTGAGTGAAAAATAATTTTATGAATTTTTAATTAACTTTTGTTAGTACCGTAGCGTCAGGTTCATCATTGCAGGCTTTTGTTCCTTTTCCAGATATGTTAGTTTTGGCTTCAAAATAGGGTGCATTTTTTACGACGTATTGTACAAACCATTGACCTATAATTCGTGTAAAATTTAAAATTTTGATTAAAAAAGTAGGCGACAGTATAAAAAATATGTACCGTCCGATTTCAATAATGGAGTATTGAACATGGTTTTAAAAATTTTCTTGACTTAAGTTATTTCTTCAAGGAAAAAAGTCATATTCGATTTACTTCATACTTCATTTATAATACATTAATTAGTTTTATTTTATACATTCAATTAGTATTATTTTATAAACTTGATTAAATGTTGTATACTTCATAATGTTACTGTTTATATACCCATCTTAAGTAAATAACTACATACTCACTTCGTCTCAAAACATATGTTCTATTAGTGTAACTTTAAGTAAAGTATAAAAATTTCTTTTCTAAAAGGACAAGAGTTAATGTCAACAACAACAACAATAACAACAAAACCCAATACCACATAAGTGGTAAGTGGTGTATGGGGGAGGTGAGATGTAGACAATCATTACCCTATCCGAGAATAAAGACAAGTCATTTCTCCACCCAGAGTGAATACACTCTCAAAGGTAGAGAAAGTCATCCCTCGCTCTATTCGACGGATAGAGAGAATTGCTTCCGAGTGAACCTCCGGTCAATAAGTAGGAACTTTTTTTTTTAAAAAATTAAAATAAAATTGAGACGCCATGAAAATGGTAAAATCAAATTTACATGGGTTTTAAATCATGCCTAAAATTTAATTTTCGCTCTAAGAGTCAGTTAAGTTGCCAATAAATCGACGCTTGTTATCGCCAATTATTGTCACTTCTATAAACTTTTAAGTAAAAGTGTATATATAAGAGTAAAAAAGTAAAGTTGATTGTCTATTTTAGAGAAAATAAAATTAGAAATACACATGTATTCGGAGATGGATGAAGTAATAATATATATATATATATATATATATATATATATATATATATATATATATATATATATATATATATATATATATATACACACTACGGAGTATTAATTTAGCAAAGTTTACATTATAGAATTAAAATATTACGGTAGTTTTTTAGGTTTAAAACACTTTTATAAGATAGAAAATTTGCATTATTTGGCCGTTTTGCAATGAGCATCAAAATACTCGGGACCGACCAAGATTACAAAGTAAAACTTGTATAAAAAAAAGGTGAACATTTAATAAAAGCTTAAGGAGTCTAAAACATACAAAGAGCAACACACTAAAACTACAACGCCCAACCATTAACCTAAACTATTCTACCTAAAATCAAAACAATAAAAGGACGGAAACAAACACACCGAACAAAGAAACTAAACTATACCAAATGGTCTATGACCTAGCAATATTGAGGAGCCCCTCTAACGTTGAGGTCATGGGTTCGAGTCATATTTATGATATTATTCGTGTATAATTATGTAGAGTACGTGAGTTTATCGTTCCATAAAATAAAAAAAAAACTAAACTAAACAACAATAGTTACTAGAAACGACTTTGCTTCTTTCGCGGAGAGGGGTCACCATCTTCAGTAGCTAATCTGTAATATTGGTTGATCATATTTGCACAATATTAAATCGTGTTTTTTTTCTTTTTTTTTTTTTTTTATTTTTTATTTTTTTATTTTATGAATACACATTAATTATGTATATATCAGATAATAAAATTTTCAAATGAATTTATATGATGGTGAAACGTACTATCATACTCGTAATAGTATGTATATCCAATATAAACATCTAGATGTTTTTTTGGAACGACAACTTTGACATCGAATCCTCTCATTTTATCACTCACACACCTGTTATGAAAGAACTCCTCACATCCATCGCGCAAAGCGTACCCGAAATGTTTTAACTTGACAAATTAACTTATGGATAAACATCTAGATTATCCAATCAAACATAACAATTTAACTTAAATATCTCTCCCTCATTTCCAAAATAAATGATATACCCATAGATAAAATACTAAAATTCATACTAACTATTTTATAAAAAATAATTTCTTATCTTTAATTAAATAAAAAAAATAGTAGAGATAAATTTTTGGTGAATTTTTAAAACTGTACATCCAATTACAGTTTTTTTTTTAACGGCCAAACAATCAATAATATAAATAAAACGATCCCTAGCAAGGCGCTAAGGGATAATTACAACGGCATAGATAACCATAAGTTCCAATTGGAAACTATATGGCTTCTATTTTTAATCCAACGAAAAGACAATAAACGGATTACATCAAATAAGTTACTCCTACTACAAAAAGAATTATTAAAAACAACTCCGTTCCGAAACCGCCAAATGGCCCATAGAAGAGTAAGGATGACCGCAACGATCCGATCTTTGAAGATAGCTTGTAATCGAACACCCTCGAGCCATGTAATAAACGTATCCCACGAGGAGCAAATGGGAAGAGCACAATCAAGCCACACCCGAACTCGAAGCCATATCTCTTTAGCCATATCACAATCGAAGAATAAGTGATCCCGAGTCTCTATGTCATTGTTACAAAGTGGACAAATAACCGAGTTGATCTCAATCCCTTTTGCAGAAAGGTTCCAACGAACGGGAAGAGCATCTAATCTCAAACGCCATAAAAAAATGTTAACTTTCCTTGGAAGAAACTTGAACCAAATTGTACTCACGTTAGTCGAAGGCAAAGAGGTTCGATCCATCATGTCCCTTGCAGCTTTAACAGTGTACGACTCATCTGAAATAAGCGAACAACACCAACGATCAGGGCGATCATAAAAAGTGCAGTCACCGATCTCCTCCTGAAGATTATCGAGAAGTTGGTTGTTACGACTACCAATGTGATCTCTCGTCCAGTTCCATTGCCATGCACCATCTACCCGTTTCTCGGCAATCGAATCTAGTTTATTGACATCCAGGTGGTAGAGTCGATTAAAACGGGACGATAACGTTGAATTGCCACACCATAGGTCATTCCAAAAGCGTATAGAGCAACCATTACCAACTTTCATTTTGAATGTGTCTGGAGGAAGTATACCATCGGAACTCACCTTTAAACAACACGCAACAATAGAAGACCAAATACTTGAACTATTACATTCCACATGATCAAAAAGAGGCCCATGAATAGACTTAATGATATTAACCCACATCTCTTCCGGATTATTTAAATACCTCCAACGCCATTTATTAATCAATGCCAAATTGAAAGCTTTAAGACTCCCTACATTAAGACCACCTTTATCAAATGGAGCAAGAATTTTATCCCACTTTACCCATGACATCTTTTTGGTGGATTTGTTACCACCCCAAAAAAATCGAGCCCTAATAGATTCAAGACATTTAAGAACCGTTTCCGGGCATTTAAATAAAGACATAAAATAAATACCAATGCTCCCCATAACAGACTTAACCAATGTTAATCTACCACCGGAAGAAATGAGTGCCGCCTTCCACGTAGATAATTTATCCCGAAATCTGTCTACCAAGCTATCCCAATTTGAAATTAATTTCATATTAGAACCAATCGGTAGACCCAGATAAGTAGTAGGAAATGAGCCTACACGAGTACCTGCAGCAGCAGCATAAGCAATGATCTCGGAAGTGTCCACCCCGACACCAAAAAGATGGGATTTATTAACATTTATCCGCAAACCGGACACTAAAAAAAATGCTTCTAAAATGAGGAGAATCCGGTTTAGTTCTTGAGAACTCCAATGAGAGAAAATAATAAGATCATCCGCATAAATAAAATGAGATAAATGAATGTTATCTGTTCCCACTTTGATACCACGAATGAAGTTGTTCTCCATAGCACGAGAAAAAGCTAAGTGGAGACCTTCCATTACAATAATAAACAAGAACGGGCTTAGAGGATCAACCTGTCTTAACCCTCTTTTGATTGGGAATTCACGAGTCGGACTACCATTTACCAAAACTGAAGTCTTAGCCGAGAAAAGACACCCCCTTATCCAGGCGCACCACTTGGTTCCGAAACCCAACGAAGATAACATGAACATCAAATAATCCCAGTTTACCGAATCATAGGCTTTTTCAAAATCCACCTTCAAAAGTAACACTTTAACTAATGCATAGGGAGTATAAAATAAAGAACAACTGTGCATAATTTGTGTTATTACTAATAAGTACGGAGTAACAAAACTTTTTTTCAGCTTAGGATAATTGGATTGAATTTACGTGTGAAAAGTTGTCGATGTTACACTAAACCTATTTGAAAGCACAAATGTTGACTTCTCATAAAAAGCAAAAAAAGAAGAATGATTAGGAACAAAAGGCATTTGTAAGGATTTTAAAGTGAAAGGTCAAGTAAAAGCGTGTGTTGTGTGTTCACTCACTCATTCATTCATACATCAATCCCCTAATCAAATCACCTGCAAAAAGCAATCAACATGTCCTTGACCTTTTTGTAATAATAAAGACTTGGAAATCTGGGATATTTCTACTTTCATAAAGTATTCATGAAATCCCCCCTTTTCAGTTGCTACTTGCTAGTTCCTTCTTTTTAGTTCAACAGCTTCAACTATATTCCACTCCTTTGGGTGGATCCTTAAGCCCATATTTGGTATATTCAAGTACATTGAAACATTTTAGGTGAAGTACTATTTTTTAACAACAATATCTTAATATATTCTCCTTATAAAAGAGCAAATAGTCGGGAAACTGAATAAAAACTAATATTTTCAAAATATCACATCTTGTAAGAATGAACGAACTGAAAACAATATTAGACGCCAAATCCATCATGTAACTAAATCTATAAGACCACGTGGGGCGTGTTGAGGCCCGAATTCGATGAGCACGCCACAAACCAAGTCATAGCGTGACGTGCTGGTGACCAATTTCATAAGTATGTTGCTATGAAACACAGTAATGAATATTTTATTACTATTATTTTATACCTTTTTTTCAGCCCCTTTAACACCTAACTTTCAATTATAATTTGACACATCACTATTCACTTCACTCATTTCCTTCCACCACTACAAAAATGTTTCATTTATGATGCTTTCAATATTTAAGACGCTTTAAAACGTGAATAACTTCACATGTTTTTTATAGCTATAAAATTTTTAATACTTAAAAACGTCAAAAAGAAAAAAATCTAAGGATACTTAGAAGTGTCAGTTAATAACTTTTCAAAATTTTGACACCAAATTTTTTCACGCTTCAAAATTTTTGATGCTACATCTTTCCACGCTTCTAACTTATATTCACATTTTTTAGCGTTAAAAACTAATTCAAAAAGTATTAAAAACTACTAGATTATTTGCAATGCACTCAATACTAATCTCCATTTCATCACATGTGTCACGTTACTGTCAACTATCCCACCTCAACCCTCATAACGACCAAAAAAACTCGCCACCAATACAAGTGGTCTAATGATGGTAAAAATTCTATGTTAGTTAAATTTTCTGCCGATCAAAAAGTAGATACTAAAGCTATAATCTTATCATATGTTACGAAATAGGTGTAACAAAAGTGATTGTAAATTATATAACTCAGGCTTGCTCAGTGTCGAATTCGGGATTGAACATATTTGAGTATGAAATGTTTCTCCTAATATTAAACTTTTTAATCATTCAGGCTTGCCTTAGTGACTACCGAGTTGCCCAATGAAGCACATCATTTGGGTTCAATTCTTGACTATGTTAAATTGTTCAAAAAGGGAGTGTGACTAGAGAGTGCGCATAATGCGTAAATCATCCGGTACCAGGTCTTGCGCTCAGGGGGCTTGATTACCCGAGGTTTGACCTTCTATAGGGGAGCCAATGTGCCCGTTCGTATGAGGGTTTCCTCGCTTACCCAAGAAAAAAAAACCTTTTTCTTTTTGTATACATATAATTGAATAGTTGATTGTAACTTACATGGGAGGTCCGGAGGGGTAACAAACAAATCGATGGTTCAAAGCTAAAATTTTCAGGGGCCCAACTTTTTGATATATACATACATATAATTGGAGATTTGAGAAGCATAAGGAAAAACACAATAGGCCTAAAAACAATCAAAGACCTCCGAAAAAAAAAAATTAAAGTCCTCTAGCATTCTAGGAATGTCGGAAGGGCCTTTTTTAAATAGTTTATATTAGACCTTTGATGTTGTAAGCTCAAATTTGATTGGTTGATGTTAAAAGGAAAAAAGCAAAAAAAAGGTTTAAAAAAAAAAAAAATTAAAATGACATGTCAGGATAAAAGGAGCAGTAACACAACAGGGGGAATAGGCATTTTTTGGTTTAGTATATTAGGATAATTATATTATTTGTAAGCGTATAAGGGCCTTTTTTTCACTTCATTCTAGGTAACTAAATTCTTGCGGTCGGCCATTGTAACTTATTTAACTCAAGATGACAAACAAGATGAGTTACTCAAATTGCAACAGAGCATTTGACTATTGCATATATGTAGACAAGGTAACTAAACATATAACCGTAGACAAGGTAACTAAACATGTAACCAAGTGTTACAAAATAAAAGGCAGGAGCACATGATAGCATGGGACATCCGGTTTTCATGGGGGTGAGTTGGTAGAAAAACAAACCCTTAGTATTATACGGAGTAACTTGAGAAAGTTGAATTGAAGAATAGATATGATCATGATTATTGTTTTACTTTTTCCTTTGACTTAAATTGTCAACTCAAATCATGAAAACTATATATTTACAATAATAATTTTGAAATAAATCCTGCTACTTACTACTACCTCAGATGACAACCTCAAACATAAACCACTCACTGTCATGTAGTATGTATTTGATCAAATGTACTTACTACGTATGTCCCAAAAAGATATGAATGAAACAATTGTTCCTTTGTACAGTGTTATTGATTGGAGTTGGTATAAAACAAATGTATAATATGGGTTTCTGAACCTTTTATGGTCATCCAAATATCCAATCAGGTAAAATCATCATTATATATCTTAAGTGTGAAATGAGTGTTTTTGCCCAAATGAACAAAACACATCATTATCTATCTTTCTGCAAAGCCACTTTCTCTTTACCCACAAGAAGTTATGTTCTTTAATTTGGATACAATATTTTTTTTTTTTTTAAAGCAAGCAGATTTTATTATTAAGAATAAAACAGTACACGAAAAAAGACTAGCAAGGAGCTAGACAATTACACGAACCAACACACAACCGCAAAAAAGGACGCACGCACACACAAATGCACGAAACTAAAGAAGACGCACAATCACGAGGACACGACACGACAACTAAAAAACTATGCTTCCGAGTCCGATGACGCGCAAGAAGAGCAACACGAGCAACAACCAATATCCTCTTCCGAGTCATTCATTACATTCTCGATAAAATATCTACCGTGCCACCGAAAATTATCTCGACGTCAGTTACGCTTCATATTATGCCACCGAAAATTTGGATACAATATTACGTCCAAACCATATTATACATTAGTTATAGTTATGTTATTGAACATCTCAGTCGAGACCATATTATACATTAGTTATGTTATTTAATTTCTCCAAATCCGGTTAATCCGGCTTCTTTGTTTGTTTACGTGTTGGTGTTTGTAGAAATTTGGTATTTGTTTAGTTTGTGTATTTATTGTTTGTGTTCCTTTGGAGTCTTGTTATGATTGTTTAGTTTGTCTTTTGGGTTAAAGTTTTATGATTCTGTTGTGGCTTGGTTAGAATTAGCTAGAAATGGTTGTTGGTTGTTCTAGCAAGTTTTCTTTTAGCAGACCGTTTAGATGGATATATTGGATTGTGAATCCTTCATTTATTGATGAAGGTTTCCTATTTTACAAAGTAATCGTTATTTTAGATAAAAAAATAATAATAATAATAACTAGAAAAGTGGCCCGCGCGATGCCGCGATGCCTTTCGGGTTACATAATCATAGTTAACGTAGCGTTATGTATTTACGGAAATAAAAACACTTTGTTACGGGTGTTTTTGGATACACGTCGTTAGTACCTAGTATAGCTAATGGCATATGAATTTTAACGTCAGGAAGATTGTGTAAAAAATGGAAACATCACCATCGATATGATATAGGTAGTTTGGGTTGTTTATTATAAGTGTATGTATATGTATTAAGAAAGCCCGAGGTGTTTAGCGTTTTTTTGAGAAGTGTCCGTTTCGCGTATAGTTAGTCCCGTTGGGTTCGTTAGATTTTTTTGAGTTGAACGGTGGTCTCGGAAAAATTTAACTCACACCGAGCGAGAAGATAGGGCCCGTTATAAATTCGGGTGGAATTAGTTTCTTTTATTTTAATAAAATTATATATTTACACTTTCTACCCCTAAAAAGTGTAAACTTGGGGAACCGTTATGTAAATTGAGCCGAAAGTGTGAACGCAAACTCAAAACGACAATACAAAACAAATGAAACGACAAAAATCCTAGTGTGTTTGACAAAAATTCGAGTGTGTTTTAGTATATAGGTATAATAATAAAATAAAAACTAGAAAGACTAAATTTCAAGTTTTTAGTATACTAAATGAAATGACTTGAATTTACATAATAATAATAATTAACCAAAAATCAAGAAATAATAGAAAAATCCAAATTACGTTTACATGCATTAAGAATTAAGGATAATGGTATGGTTAAAATACGAGTAACATTTTACTAGGATTGTTTTGTTTCAAATCAAGTAGTGTTGTGTAGGCCGTCTCAACAAATTAAAGGCTCTATACGAAAATAAAACTGGGCCTGCATATACGTTAAATTTTTTTACTATGCATAAAAACATAATACTCCAATTCATCTACTTATTTACTTACATTATTTTTAACTATTAAAAATAAGATATTTTAACTTTAATTGATAATTTTATATTTGATTTAATTAAATATATTGAAAAAAATATTTACATATCTTGCCTATGCTCAAAGACACTCTGTGTGTAGGGCCCCTCTCTCATGTTCGACCATTTAGGTTTCACTCTTTTTCTATCGCAAATTTGGTTTTGTTTTTCTGATAATTAATTAATGAAAGTGAATGAAGTCATAGTCGGTTGAAGAGACATGAATAGTATGATACCCACAAATATACTTAGATTTCAGGGGCCTCTCGTCAAGTACCCCATACATTACAAATTTACAATATAGTGGGCAATACCCAGTTAGAGAATTTCATTTTATATTTGTAAGAAATAGCCATAAAAATCAATGATACGTCTACATTTACTATTTAGAAGTAATCATGTCTTTTAGAATGAGTGCATACTCTACTTAGTAAGTAGTTGGTTAATTGGTAATAGTTAAAAAGCAGATTAGTGGCTGTTATATATTTATCGTTGTTGGTCCTTATTCATGTCTATGTGAGTAGTGCAGGACGAGCAGTGCAAGGTTAGTTGATTGTTGGTGTCTTTTGTGAGAAGGCTTAAAGTTTGTGGTCAGAATGTTGGTTTATTGTTTAAGGACGGACTGAGCTGTTGGTGTTTTATTCTACCACTATATATATATATATATATATATATATATATATATATATATATATATATATATATATATATATATATATATATATATATAAATGTTCATTTTTTGACACTTCCAATATTTTTGACACTTAACACAAATAACTTTAACATGTTTTTAACACCTAAAAGTATCACAAAGTCGAAAGCGTAAAAAAATATGGTGTCAAAAAATTGAAGTGTCAAAAAATATAAATTGAAGTGTCAAAAAATATAATGTCAAAAAATTTGAAGTTGTATTAACTTTTTGACACTTTTAAAGTGTCAAAAAGTTTTCTTTTTGACAATTTGAAGTGTCAAAAACTTGATCACACCTATAGGTATCAAAAACATGCAAGTCATTTACATTTTAAGTTGTCAAAAAATAATAGAATTGTCAAAAAAATGTAATTTTTTTTGTAGTATACAAGGGCTACAATGAATTGTTTCTTTTATAGAAAATATATATCTACTGTAATTTAGTGATTTATTTCTCAATTTAATTCATTCATTCATCCTATTTTCTCTCTCATATATTCTTACGATGAGAGTTATGGTTTGTGAGCTAGATAGCATCATTTTGGGGTTCCAGTCTTTCTTGTGTATTTGAGTGATTCTTAAGATAATCTAACATAGTGTTAAATTGATCTCTTCTGTATCTCTGGTTTTATTTTTGTTTTTGTAAGGATTAAGTAATTTTTGTTTAATGAAGGGTTGATGTATTGTTTGATAGAAATGGTTGTAAACACCAGCACAGATAAAAAAAAATATAGATGAAATAAATTAACACTAATCCAAACACTTATCGAACAAGAAGTTGTGTCGTGAGAAAATCGCTACCTTGAAAACGAATTCCGGCATGATCGTGGTGCAACGTAGAATACCATTCACTCCCACGGTTAACACAACCAGTCGACTTAAACGTGCACTAGTTGTAGTTCGACTTGTTGTTGAAAAACCGTGTGTACTTTTACCAAATCAGATTAACGCAGCGGATAGTTAAAATAATAATCTTTTATTATTTTATGAACAAAATTTTACAAGATTAAAATTTTCACTTATTTAATGAAAAATGCACACGATTAATCTTTCCCTACGATCCAGTTACACCATAATAATTCTCATGAATATAAATATAAAGTGAGTTAACGATATGCCTTTCTTGGAGAAATTGATGAGACGGAGAGAAACTTACGGTCAAAAGTATGACCGTCTCTTTGGATAGTCCACACTACACTTCAAACGACCGTTAATGGATGCTAGTCCAAACCCAAGTAATAAATTAATCAACCCTGATTAATTTTGTGAAACAATTACAAATCAACTTGTTTGCTTTGTCGAAAAGAAAAATGTGGAGATTTTTCATAAGGCTTTAATTTGGCATGGTAAAATGGTAGTCCAGTAGACCGAGTATTACTCATTCTCCAAATAGAATGTGCATGAATGGATATTTATATTATTAGTGGGTTAGTTGCTATATATTTGTTTCACCTTTCGAATATCTTTTACAGAAAGAAATTACATGTGCAACAATTAGATTTTTAAATCTAATTTTAAATAAGTAAATCTACTTTTAAGATATGATAAAATCAATCCAAATCTCCTTTTGTTTTGTAGCAAATCAAAATGAATCAAGATCATTTCCAAAGTCGTATTTCTCAAATACTTTAGGGGTATATTATGTAACTTATAATTAATATTTTATTTGACGTCTCGGTGTATATGTGTGTGACCCCGAAGGCTCAAATGAAATGGGCCATATAGTTATATGTTGTACCTTGCACATTAATCCTACAGACTTCCACTTGTGCATGGCACAACACCAAGTAACTATACAAACAATGGTAAGCGTCTAGCAACACGTCATTGTCCCCAAATTCATGTGAGGGTAGTTTCTCGAAACTGTTTATGGTAAGTTTTAAATGTCATTCGTCCTTTTGTTTCAGATACTTTATTTAAATTTGAGATATGGATCATCGGTCATTCTCATTTGTTTAACAATTTTGTTTCTCGATCTTAGAACTGAATTAGATCACCAAAATTAATTAAGTATCATCTTAATTACATCTGGGTGTGGCCACACAAATATCTTATTCATTCATCGAGGAGCCCAAAAGTATCTAACTCCAAACATTTTAGAGGAACAAATCCTATATTGCACACACGTGTCTATCACGAGCTTTACATTATACCCAATAATGGCCTTTATAACAGCCTTATTCAGGACAACGCTTAACCATATCAAAATACAATGCTACACTCATCAAGACGGGCGTGCATCTCAAGTCTAAGGACACAAAAACATAATCACTAAAAGATTTACTACTGACTACGATCCATGTAGTGACATCTCATGGTTGGGTCATTTCAATATTCATCATCAATGAATACATATGAATTTTGGTCTCAACAAGTTAACTATTCATCATTAATGAATATAACCAAAATTTCACATTAATCTTAATTCATGTTATTCCCATAACATGATCGATTATGGAGATTTTGAATAATCAACAATTATTCATGGATTAAACATGCTAATATAGAACACAGTGATATAAATGAAACTGATCATACCAACTATATATCAATTCATTAAGATAAAATTGCTTAATGTTCCAAAAATATCCAAATACTAAATTACAAATTAAAAAGATCAGCAGCATAACGAAGTCCAATACTACTAGCATGATCATCATGCTTGTTGTGTGTCATGGGCTTCGTGAACGGGTCAGCCACATTATCATCTGTATGAACCTTAAGAATACTAATATCATTCCTCTCAACGACTTCTTGAATGTAGTCAAACTTTCGAAGAATGTGTCTGCTACCTTTACGTACATGTGATTCTTTCGCAAGTATAATAGCACTTGAATTATCACAGTACATTTTCACAGGGGATTCAATGCTGGGAACTACTCCGAGTTCAGCAATAAACTTCCTAATCCAGAGAGCTTCTTCAGCAGCTTCTGAGGCAGCAATGTATTCTGCTTCCGTTGTAAACTGTGCAACTGTGCTCTGCTTTGAGCTTCTCCAATCAACTGACCCGCCATTCATGACAAAGACATACCCTGACTGGGATCAAGAATCATCTCGATCAGTTTGGAAACTAGCATCTGTATAACATCTAATACTCAACTCTTCTTCCAAACCACCGTAAACCAAGAACATATCTTTAGTTCTCCGCAAATACTTAAGAATGCTCTTAACAGCAATCCAATGTTCTTCACCTGGATTCTGTTGATAACGACTCGTCAAACTTAAGGCTAACGAGACATCAGGTCTAGTACATAACATGGCATACATAATGGATGTGACGACCCGGAAATTTTCGACCAAATTTAAACTTTAATCTTTATATTATTCCGACACGATAAGCAAAGTTTGTTAAGTTAAATCTCAAGAATTTTAAACTGTGTTCATACATTCATTATAACCTCGACCAAATTCTGACGATTCACGAACCGTTATATATAAATAGATATGTATATGTATATATATATTATAACTTGAGAATATTAATAAAGTATTAAACGTATAATACTTTACACGAACGTATTTGTTTCAATATGATTTTCGATGAAATTAAAAAAAATTATATTAAATGATTGAATTATCAGAAATATTGAATTATGATTACAAGTCTCTGTTGAGAGGTCCGCTATGATTTGAGAAAATCTATTCCTCTTAACGATATTCAGAATAATTTGTAAAGCTATTTATAAATAAAAACAAAAAGTGTCATTTACGAAAGTTACACAAAAGTTAGTGGAGAATTGGTTTCCATAATATTCTATTAATCTATTTTCAAACGTACAAAGACGTTTTCAGTTTAAAAAGAACTTTATTATTAAAACGTATATAACTTTTATAAATATCTAGAATCACTTTTTACAACTCATTACTTACCCAGTATAATAAATATAACGATATTTATATTTTATTTCATTAAATATATATAACGATTTAAATTAATATTATATATATTTATACGCGTATTATACATACATAGTTTTTATACTTTTACTATACTTCAACTTTACCTTTACTTTACTTTTACTTTACTTTAACTTTAATAATTCACTTTAATAATTCATACTTTAATAATTCACTTTAATAATTCATAGTTTAATAATTCACTTTAATAATTCATACTTTAATAATTCACTTTAATAATTTATACTTTAATAATTCACTTTAATAATTTATACTTTAATAATTCATACTTTAATAATTCACTTTAATAATTCAAAAATCTATTATAAATAGAATTCAATAGGTTTCATTATTTCATAGAAACTTGAAAATATATTTCTCTAAACTCTCTCAATCGATATATATATATATATATATATATATTTGCTCTGTATTATTTCAAGATATTATTAGTATACATAAAATATTACGACGGAGTGCTGTCCGAGTGGTTTCAAAATAGTTTTTTTGAATGAGTCGAAGCTAAGGAAATTATGGGTTATAGCTATGGAGGTGATGGGTATGGTTCATGGGTATGCTCGTGAGGTCAATCTAGTGTTTATCATCTTCGTTGCGTCTACGTACTTTCCCGCAATATTGAATCTCAATATTGATACGTTTGTGAATCCGAGGCCAACCTTGCACTTGTTAAATGACGTTATATGTATTTTTACTACTAAATACAGTATTGTGAGTTTCATTTGCTCCCTTTTATATATATTTTTGGGACTGAGAATACATGCGCTGTTTTTATAAATGTTTTACGAAATAGGCACAAGTACTAAAACTAATTCTACGTGGATTTAAACCAGAAATATACCCTTAGCTTGGTAACATTAAACTACTTGTCTATGTACGGTAGGCGCTGATAATGCTAAAAACGAACATATATTTCATAGCATTATTCCTCAAGAAAGACAAGCTTTTAGTTGCAATTGTTCTATTTACAAGTGATATTCGTTTAAATAATAAAAGGTGAAGACAAAAGACAGATTCGACAAATTGAAGACAAAAAGGTCCAAAGAGCTAAAAAGTACAAGATACAACTAAAAAGGTTCAAAATATTGATGAGGAACGTCTCAAAATGACAAGAGTACAAGTTGCGGAACACAAAGTACGCGATTTAAAATAATACGCGAGGACGTCCGAAAATCCGGAACCGGGACCTGAGCCAAGAAGAAACGCCCGACGCAACGGACCAAAAATATCTAGTCTACTATGCACAAGAATATAATATAATATATATATAATTATATATAATTATATATTATATATATTATTATTATTATATTACGTCGACAAAGAAGAAAACAAAAGCAGTTGGCTGAATCCAGGGTGGCCATGCGACTCGCATGGCCAGAGGCACAAAACCATGCGAGTCGCATGGTGTGAGATTGCTGGTCAGGTCCTATATAAAGCCAGTTTTGTGCCGAGTTATGATGATCCTTTTTCTCTTCCTCTTCAACGTAAATATATTTATATTTATAATTTATATTTTAATTTTAATTATAATTCTAATAATAAGGGTATGTTAGCGAATGTTGTAAAGGTGTAAGTCGAAATTCTGTCCGTGTAACGCTACGCTATTTTTAATCATTGTAAGTTATGTTCAACCTTTTTATATTAATGTCTCGTAGCTAAGTTATTATTATGCTTATTTAAAACGAGGTAATCATGATGTTGGGCTAATTACTAAAATTGGGTAATTGGGCTTTGTACCATAATTGGGGTTTGGACAAAAGAACGACACTTGTGGAAACTAGACTATGGGCTATTAATGGGCTTTATATTTGTTTAACTAAATGAAAGTTTGTTAATGTTAATATAAAGATTTACAATTGGGCGTCCCTATAAATTACCATATACACTCGATCGGACACGATGGGCTGGGTATTTATATGTACGAATAATCGTTCATTTAACCGGACACGGGAATGGATTAATAGCCACTAGAATAATTAAAACAGGGGTGAAATTACATTCAAGGGTAATTGGTGTAATTGTTAACAAAGTAGTAAAACCTTGGTTTACACGCAGTCGATAACCTGGTGTATTCATTAAACAAAGTATTAAAACCTTGTTACAATTCGAATCCCCAATTAGTTAGAATATTTATCTTCGGGTATAATAATAATTTGACAAGGACACTTGCAATTTATATTTATGACTGATGGACTGTTATGGACAAAAACCAGACGGACATATTGAATAATCCAGGACAAAGGACAATTAACCCATGGGCATAAAACTAAAATCAACACGTCAAACATCATGATTACGGAAGTTTAAATAAGCATAATTCTTTTATTTCATATTTTATTTCCTTTATTTTATATTTAATTGCACTTCTAATTATCGCACTTTTATTGTTATTTAATCGCACTTTTAATTATCGTACTTTTAATTATCGCAATTTAATTTTATCGCATTTTTATTATTCGCAATTTCATTATCGTTATTTACTTTATGCTTTAATTTAAAGTCTTGTATTTATTTTATATTTTACATTAGGTTTTAACTGCGACTAAAGTTTTAAAATCGACAAACCGGTCATTAAACGGTAAAAACCCCCCTTTATAATAATAATATTACTTATATATATATTTGTATTTTTATAAAATTAAACTAATATAGCGTTGAGTTTTGTTTAAAGATTTCCCTGTGGAACGAACCGGACTTACTAAAAACTACACTACTGTACGATTAGGTACACTGCCTATAAGTGTTGTAGCAAGGTTTAAGTATATCCATTCTATAAATAAATAAATATCTTGTGTAAAATTGTATCGTATTTAATAGTATTTTCTGCTAAAATTTAATAGTATTTTATACCCCTCTGCTTTGACATCAAGCATTTTTGGCGCCGCTGCCGGGGAGATTCGCCGAAGCGAAACGTCATATTTTTAATTTTTAAGTTATAATTAGTTTTTGTAAAATTTATATTTTTGTTTAAAAAAAAAAAAAAAAAAAAAAAGCTTTTAAAATCGAAAAAGAAAAAAGTATTTTAAATATATTTTTTTAAAAGTTTTTCTTTTATTTTTACAAAATTATAAAGTATTTTAAGTTTATTTTTAGTTTTAAAAATTAAGTTTTATTTTAATTATATATATATATTTATATTTTAAATATAAAACAGAAAAAAAGAAAATAAATATTAAATATACGTGACCTGTCAAATTGAACCTGTCAATTGAACCGGTCCAGTTCAGTCATGCGACTCGCATGACCCCCCGGCTTAAATCATGCGACTCGCATGAGGGGTCTGACAGGGCCACATCCAACCCTAATTTCGCATTTATTACGGAGTATATTATATTATTATTATAACTAAACCCTAATTCTATTATTATTATTATAATTAAGTTTAATTTATTTAGTTATTTTTACTTTTATTTAGTTTTATTATTTATTTACTTAATACTTTTATTATAAAATATGAAAATAATATTTTTATAAAATCTAATATTTTTATAACTTTTTATAACTTTTAATATTTTGTCCCTTTTTAATCGTTGTAGCGTAATATTTGTATTTTTAGCTCATATTTAATTTTAAACTTAGTTTTCGCTATAGTCATTATTACTCCTAGATTTTTAGGCTTTGCCGTAGAATTCCTTAAGTGCTTTTTCTTTAGACTAAGATTTAGGTGCTTTAGAATTTTGCGACGCCTTTTTAAGTTTTAGTTTCTTTTTAAGTTATTTCCATTTGGGATTTAGTTTTTCCTGTAAGCTTTAATATTTTTAGACCTTTTACTATGTATCAATTATCATTCCAATTAGTAATATCAATTTGCGATTATAATTTTAAGTTAGTTGTAGTAATAAGGTTAAATTAGTTAAGTATTTTTAAGTTTTTATAAGTTTCTTTTATTTTTCCGTCACCTTTTATTTTTTAACCATTTTTCTTTTTCGACCTTTTGCGACGAACTCTTTTTCTCTCTTATTTCTCGCTATTCTAGTTTTTAGGACTTAGAATTTTTTCTACTTCTTATCTAAATTTCTTAAAATTACGAAAATTTATTTTAAGTGGTTAAATTGATAGACATCAAAATTTTCTGGTTCGTAGTAATAGTTGGATTTGTACGTGGACCGGGTTATTGGAGCCAAACAGTCCTCAATTATATTGAGACCAAACGAATCCTGCCCCTCTGCTGCATCTTTTGGCTATTCGAAACGTGGGCAAAATCAGAAAAGTCTATTGATTGGATAACTTATTATAATTTTTCTTTCCTTTTAAAAACTAATAGGATATTCAATGAATGCACCGAGCAAGACGTTCATCACCTTTTGTACGTTCACCACCTGTAACTCGATCAAGACATCGTTTAACAAATATAACCGCCGTTGATTTTTCTTTAGAATCGTCATCCAGTCGACCAAGTACTTCAGTTCAAATTTCCGATAATCCATTTTTTGAACCCAACCTCACAATTGAGAATCCAGAAAATATTCAGGAACGGTTCGTAGATCCTGAACCATTAAACTTTCCTCCGGAACCACCAATCATTCAAACAGAGATTGTTGAGGAACGAACTATTAAATCAGAATCATCTAGTGATACCGATTCAACAAATTCAATTATGGAGAATCTGGAACCTTTAAGTATGGAAGACCGAATGAGAGCTAAACGCACTGGCCAAGGTCACGCAATTACTCATCCAGACATTAATGCGCCAGATTATGAAATCAAAGGACAAATTCTACACATGGTGACTAATCAATGCCAATTTAGTGGTGCGCCGAAGGAAGATCCAAATGAACATCTACGTACCTTTAATAGGATCTGCACACTATTTAAAATCCGAGAAGTGGAGGATGAACAGATATATCTCATGTTATTTCCCTGGACTTTAAAGGGAGAAGCCAAAGATTGGTTGGAATCGTTACCTGAAGGGGCGATTGATACATGGGATGTTTTAGTTGACAAATTTCTTAAACAATTTTTTCCTGCATCTAAAGCCGTAAGACTTCAAGCAGAAATTGTTACGTTCACACAGAAGCCAAATGAAACTCTATATGAGGCGTGGACAAGATATGGAAAATTGTTAAGAGGATGTCCGCAACATGGTTTAGACACCTGTCAAATAGTACAAATATTCTACCAAGGATGCGACATCACTACAAGAAAAGACATAGATATAGCAGCTGGTGGTTCTATTATGAAGAAAACCGAAACTGATGCTTACAAAATTATTGATAATACTGCTTCCCACTCACATGAGTGGCACCAAGAAAAAGATATCATTAGATCATCTAAAGCAGCTAGAGCCGATTCTAGCCATGACTTAGATTCCATTTCCGCAAAGATAGATGCTGTGGAGAGACGAATGGAAAAGATGACTAAGGATATTCACTCAATACGAATTAGTTGTGAGCAGTGTGGAGGACCACATTTGACAAAAGATTGTCTCAGTATTGAATTAACAATGGAACAAAGAGAGAATATTTCATACATAAACCAAAGGCCTGGAAATAATTATCAGAATAATTATCAACCGCCAAGACCGATTTACAATCAAAACCAGAATTATAACCGAAATATTCCATACAACAACCAACAAGGTCCTAGCAATCCACAATTATCCAATAATACTTACAATCAGCAAAGACCGAATTTTCAAAACAAACCACCACAACAAACCGATGATAAAAAGCCGAATTTAGAAGATATGATGACGAAGCTAGTTGAAACTCAAACGCAGTTTTTCACATCTCAAAAACAAACCAATGAACAAAATGCTCAAGCATTTAGAAATCAACAAGCTTCTATTCAAAATCTGGAACAAGAAGTAAGTAACCTAGCAAGGTTAATAGGTGAAAGAAAACCGGGAAGTTTACCTAGTGATACAAACGCTAACCCCCGGAATGAAACAGCTAAAGCTATTACCACAAGAAGTGGTACAACACTTAAACCACCTGAAATACCTGTAACTTCTGATGAAACTATTCCTACTACACAAGAACCACAACCTGATCAGGATAAGGAAAAAGAACCGGTAGTTGAAAAGGTTAATAAAGATAACACAGTTAAGGATAAACCTTATGTTAAACCATATCAACCACCACTTCCTTATCCGAGTAAAATGAAGAAAGAAAAACTTGAAGCCGAGCAATCCAAATTCTTGGATATGTTTAAACAGATAAATGTAAATCTTCCTTTCATTGATGTGATTTCAGGAATGCCAAGGTATGCTAAATTCTTGAAAGATCTAATCACGAATAGAAGGAAAATGGAAGAACTCTCGGCTGTTACTATGAATGCTAATTGTTCAGCAGTGCTGTTGAATAAGATACCAGAAAAACTATCTGATCCAGGAAGTTTCACAATTCCATGTTTTCTGGGTAGTCTTAGTTCAATAGAAGCATTGGCAGACTTAGGTGCTAGTATAAATCTAATGCCGTATTCACTATACGCTAAACTAGACCTTGGAGAATTGAAACCAACCAGAATAAGCATACAACTAGCCGATAGATCAATAAAATATCCTAGAGGGATAATGGAGAACATGCTAGTTAAAGTTGGTACTTTAGTATTCCCAGTAGATTTTGTTGTTTTAGACATGGAAGAAGATTCTCAAGTTCCTCTCATATTAGGAAGACCATTCTTAAACACGGCTAAAGCAATGATAGACGTGTTCGGTAAGAAACTGACCCTAAGTATAGAGGATGAGAGTGTTACCTTTTCAGTTGATAGAGCAATGCAACAACCACAATCTGCAGATGATACATGTTATTATATTCAAACTATAGATGCACATGCAGAATTATTAGAAGAATTTCCAGAATTACAAGGAACAGGAGAATGTTCTTTAGGAGAAGGTAATGAACCAATTGATGAAGCTGAAATGTTAGCTACACTTATAGCTAATGGATATGAACCAACAACAGAAGAAATTCAAATGCTAAAAGAAGAAGACAGATATCGATATAAATCATCGATAGAAGAACCTCCGAAATTAGAGTTAAAGCCACTTCCAAACCATTTGGAATACGCTTATTTACATGGTGAATCTGAATTACCTGTAATAATATCGTCTTCTCTTACTGAAAATGAGAAATCACAACTCATTTCTGTGTTGAAAGCTCATAAACCAGCCATTGCATGGAAAATTCATGATATTAAAGGAATAAGTCCTTCGTATTGCACACATAAAATCCTTATGGAAGAAGGTCATAA
Source organism: Rutidosis leptorrhynchoides (assembly GCF_046630445.1). NCBI lineage: Eukaryota > Viridiplantae > Streptophyta > Magnoliopsida > Asterales > Asteraceae > Rutidosis > Rutidosis leptorrhynchoides. Next base: position 574,261,102 of record NC_092333.1, on the reverse strand, counting down.
AACGTATGTGCAACGCCAACGAAGACTAAATCCTAATATGCAAGATGTAGTTAAGAAAGAGATTATTAAGCTGCTAGATGCAGGTTTGATATATCCAATTTCTGATAGTCCATGGGTAAGCCCAGTTCAATGCGTACCTAAGAAGGGTGGCATGACTGTCATTACAAATGAGAAAAATGAGCTTATTCCTACTAGGACTGTAACATGATGGCGTGTATGTATTGATTATAGAAAATTAAATGACGCCACCAGAAAAGATCACTTTCCCTTACCTTTCATAGATCAAATGTTGGAAAGATTAGCCGGAAATAGTTACTATTGTTTTCTAGATGGATTTTCCGGATATTTTCAAATTCCAATAGCACCCGAAGATCAAGAGAAAACCACATTCACGTGCCCTTATGGTACTTTTGCTTACAAAAGAATGCCATTTGGACTTTGCAACGCCCCTGCAACCTTTCAAAGGTGTATGATGGCGATTTTTCATGACATGATAGAAGAATGCATGGAAGTATTCATGGATGACTTTTCAGTCTTCGGTGATACATTTAAATCATGTCTAGTTAATCTGGAACGAATGCTAATTAGATGCGAAAAATCAAATCTAGTACTTAATTGGGAGAAATGCCATTTCATGGTTAAAGAAGGCATCGTTCTTGGACATAAAATTTCAAAAGAAGGAATTGAAGTGGATAGAGCTAAAGTAGATGTAATTGCTAAACTTCCACATCCCACCAATGTTAGAGGAGTTAGGAGTTTTCTAGGGCATGCCGGTTTTTACCGACGTTTCATAAAAGATTTTTCTAAAATTGCCACTCCTATGAATAAACTCCTAGAAAAGGATGCGCCATTCATCTTTTCAGATGAATGTATCAAATCTTTTAATATTCTTAAAGAAAAACTCACTAATGCACCGATCATGATAACACCAAATTGGAATCTACCATTTGAACTAATGTGCGATGCAAGTGATTTTGCAATGGGAGCCGTTTTAGGACAAAGGATTGAAAAACGATTTCAACCTATATATTATGCTAGTAAGACGTTACAAGGAGCACAAACGAACTATACAACTACTGAAAAAGAACTCCTTGCTATTGTCTTTGCTTTTGACAAATTTCGATCATATCTCGTCCTAGCAAAAACGGTGGTCTATACCGACCATTCTGCTCTTAGATACCTATTTTCAAAACAAGATGCTAAACCAAGATTAATCCGTTGGATCTTACTCTTACAAGAGTTTGATATTGAAATCCGAGATAAAAAAGGAGCAGAAAATCTCGCCGCTGATCATCTTTCTCGTCTTGAAAATCCCGAATTAGAAGTTCTGAATGAATCGGCCATACAAGACAACTTTCCTGATGAATATCTATTGAAGATAGATTATAAAGAAATCCCATGGTTTGCAGACTATGCAAACTACTTAGTTTGTGGATTCCTTGAAAAAGGATTATCGTACCAAAGACGAAAGAAATTCTTCAGTGATATAAAACACTATTTCTGGGAAGATCCACATCTGTTTAAAAGTTGTCCCGATGGAATAATACGCCGATGTGTATTTGGAGATGAAGCTAGTAAAATTTTAAACCATTGTCACACAGGACCAACAGGAGGGCATTATGGGCCTCAACTAACAGCAAGAAAAGTTTATGAAGCTGGATTCTATTGGCCTACAATTTACAAAGACGCACACCTTCTTTGCAAATCCTGTGATGCATGTCAAAGGGCCGGAAAAATAAGTCAACGTGATGAAATGCCACAAAATGTCATCCAAGTATGTGAAGTATTTGACATTTGGGGTATTGACTTTATGGGTCCATTTCCAAAATCTCATAATAATCTATATATACTCGTAGCCATTGATTATGTATCTAAATGGGCGGAAGCACAAGCTCTCCCAACTAACGATGCACGAGTTGTAGTCAACTTTTTAAAACGTCTTTTTGCAAGGTTTGGAACACCGAAAGCTTTAATAAGTGATCGGGGTACTCATTTCTGTAATAATCAACTTGAGAAAGTTCTTAAAAGATATGGAGTAACTCATAAAATCTCCACCGCATATCATCCACAAACAAGTGGACAAGTTGAAAATACAAACCGAGCTTTAAAACGTATTCTAGAGAAAACCGTAGGATCAAATCCGAAGGAATGGTCCATTAAATTGGAGGATGCACTCTGGGCTTTTAGAACAGCCTACAAAACTCCAATTGGAACCACACCTTTTAGACTTGTTTATGGAAAAGCGTGTCATCTTCCAGTAGAAATTGAACACAAAGCATTTTGGGCTTTGAAGACATGTAATCTTGATTTACATGAAGCTGGACGTCTACGATTAAGTCAACTAAACGAATTAGAAGAATTAAGACATGAAGCATACGAGAATTCGTTAATCTATAAAGAAAGAACGAAGAAATGGCATGATAAAAGAATCAGAAGTTCAAAAGAATTTAAAGAAGGAGACAGAGTTCTTCTTTTCAATTCACGATTCAAGCTATTTCCTGGAAAATTGAAATCAAGATGGTCTGGACCATTCATAGTCAAAAGAGTTTTCCCATACGGAACGATAGAATTAATAAATTCAAATGGGATTGAATTTAAAGTTAATGGTCACAGAGTTAAACATTACATACAGGGTCCGATGGAAGTCGACAACGAAGTTAATCACAATTTCGACACCACAGCTAACTAAGTGTGGGGAGAATCAAGTCTTTAAAGGATAAATATGTATTTCTGTTAGAGTTAGATTGTCTGTTTTCGTGTAGTTCTCGAAAATGGAACACGTATGGTCTTTCCCTAGCAGACCCTAAAGAACTAGTCTTCTCCCCCCATTCTGAATTTTTATTTTTTTTAGGTTTTTACGAAATGAAGACTGCCTGTGAACTAAACCATGGTCTAATGCTACACGCTTTGATCACTAAACGTAATAATGACATACTCCCGAGTGAAATAGTATCAGTAATCAGAGAAAGAATGGACGGAGTTAGAAAAGGATCCAGATGCGAAGATAATAAGTTACAATTTGGTAAAGGAAAATCAAAATCCGCAGCGAAAAGAAGAGCACGACACCTAGAAAGATGTCACAAATGCGGAAAATGGTCACATGGAGGTAAATGTTCAAATAATCAAACCTATTCAAATACCGAATTTGTTACTTTATGCAGAGACGGACCGTTCATATGTTTAGAAGAAAAGACAATGAATGCTCGAGGTTACGCCTATGCAGCCATGGAAGACCAATTAAACCGACTATCTTATGAATATAATAGATCATATAACTAAGAAATCTATTTCACAGGTATGTCTGTACAGTTTTTATTTTCATTTTTATTTTTAACCTTTTGATAATAAACGCTAATTTGTTCGCTAAAAAGTATTAAATTGGTATTAAATAAAATTAGGTTTGGCGACCGAAATTATTGATATCGTTCAAAAATTTATTACATCACTGCGAAATTTAACGTTTATTCTTAAGGTATAAATATCTTTAATCAATCAACCCAAAATATTTCAAAAATTCGTCATGAGTTAAATTAGGTCTTGGAACCGAAATTACTTTACCGAAAAGAGGGGCGCATATTTTTGATAATATTTGATTGATTAAAGTGGGATAAAAATACAAAAAGATTTTTAAATTTATTTTTACCATGTTTTTAAAATTAATATTTAAATCTTAAATTAATATTGTAAACTTTGTAAAAACAATATTTTTAAAATTGTAAATATTTGAAAAATTAATATAAGTTTGGTGTGAATTTATAATATGAATTTTTAAATTAAGTTTGGTTTGAATTTTTAATTTTTAAAATATGAAATTTTAATTTTATGCATTTCAAATTTTAAGTTTGGTGTGAATTTTTAATATTAATTTTTAATTTTATATTTAAGTTGTGTGAATTTAAAAACAAAAATTTACTTTATCTCATTAAGTTAAGAATATGATTTTTAAAATTCTTCGTAAGTTGAAGACTAGGTCTTTGAACCGAAATTGCTTTACCCGAGGGAGGGACGAGAACCTTTATTATCATTATTTTTAATCTTTTTGATTTAAAGTATGCAAAAAAAAAAAAAAAAAAAAAAAAAAAAAATTAAAAAATCCAAAAATCTAAGCTTTTAAAATAATCGCTTGAAAATGACAATTTTAAAATTTCGTTAACATTCCCTATTGTGTTGGTTATTATCTCGCTAATGTAGTTTCGGGGATGAAATCGGGGAGTATTATAGGTGGTGGTATTTTCATTACTCTCATTGGAGAGTATTTAGGTGTAGATAAGCACCAAGGGGGTCCAATGAACGAAATAGAGGACGGAGGTGAAACTATAAGTTCAAACCTTTATCACGGTGCAAGGGTATTATTGATGAGACGTGGTCGGGTACATCGATACGAGGGACCTCAGCGACAGGTAGAGAGAGGTTCGGATGACGAGATGGAGGAGGCGAACAACATTATAGGAGTTGTTCGGGAGACTGCTCTTGATTTAGGCGTTCGTATGGAGGATGAATACATGACGAACTATGATAGGCATATGCAGTATGAGGCATGGCAACGCCGGAATGACTACGAGCATTCCCGGCAACGAGAGCATGGCCGATGGGATTATCATCAGCGCCAAATTATAAGCCAGTTGCAGCCTGGCGAGATGTATTATCCGACCCGACCCGCATACTATCCCGCACATCAGCCAGAGATGAGACCACCCTATGATTCATATGATTATGACGCAGCATACCAGTACACCTATAATCAGCCATGGAACCCGGACGCGAACATGAATTGGGATCCATATCCTAATTTTCCTCCTAACCCACCTCCTGATCAGTAGAGATAAGTGGTAATTTCTATTTTTATTTTAAACACTTAACATTTTATTATGTTTATGTAATGTTTGATATTTTATTATTATTGTGTACTAATATTTTTCTTATAGTTTGAAAGTGGGATGCCAAAGTTCCATTTCAAATTGCATGTATGATTATATTTGTATTGTATGTATTCTCTTTTATGCACAAAACAGGGTAAAACAACGCGTTTTCAAAGACTGGCATTAAGTTCAGCAAAAGCAAGTAATTTTGACGACAATGATGCAAAATATATGTGAAATAACAACAAGACGGAATGAACAAATGACGTGCACCATTTATCATTCAGCAAACAAACGCCAATATATTTGGAAACTTTGGTAAAAATTTAATCATTTTCACACAAATCACCCTCAATAATTTAAATTGTTACTGATTTCTTGCAAATGAGGGCATTGCAAGATCTTAAGTGTGGGAAGGGATTAAATTCTTTCGGATTTTAAAATTTTTATATTAAACACTTGGTTACCATTAAAAATACTAGTAAAGCAGTAGTTGTATTAGAATCTAGTGCTCTCTGATAAAAAAAGAACAGCCCTAGTCTTATATACTGACTACCCAATTCTAGTAAAATTTTTCAAAATTTGCAATTAAATGAATTCAAATCATGTTTATACATATTTATGAACGATAAAACTAGGTTTTAACACCGAAATTATTGTTACCTCGGAAAGGACATAAATTGAGAAACAAACTAAAATGTTAAAATTCATTTAAAATGGAATAGAGGACGATAAAAAGAAAAATAAAAAGCCAAGTGTGGGAAAATTTACCAAGTTATTTTAAACATATGTCACATATATCTGTAACAAATAACTGAAAATACTTTTGCTTTGGACTAAACTAAACTGTTTTACCCGATGAAAGAAAAGAAGAGATGGATCTACACGATGAATCAATTCCATCATTAAAAGGAAGTAAAGTCTTCCGAAAAAGACACGCGCTTCTTGATTTAGGTCATGAAGTTGTCGTTCAGACCAGCTGTAGGTTGACGAAAAATCTAGAAAAGTCATCACTAAAATCAGCAGGAAATCCACGGACCTCAGCATTAAACAGGGTCGCCAAGTGGTCAGATTTATCCTAACCATGAGAAGGATTTATCAAGTACAATGGGGGGGCACCATGCAAATTAGCTGGATAAGACTAATGAATCAGATCCCCAGAAAGGATAATCTCCTTAAAGATTAAAAATCAGCTTTTAAGACTGATATTACTCAATCCTAGAGATTGACCTTAAAGATTGAGAATTCAAACTCATGGAATTCAATGATATCTAAACTCGAGCTTGAACGAGAAAATATTTTGATCAAAAATACAAACCGATTTGTTTTCTAAAAACCCTATTTTCAATACGTTCATTACCATTGAACGTAAAATCCTAGGAATTCACCTGGAATTCATTAGGTCACCTGAACTAAATCGGGTGTCAACCGTAAGAACGGTGGTTGCATAACATGGTCAAAGACAGGACTTTGTGCCAAACCGACAAATTATAAGGGTGAGCTTTACTATTGCTCCTACCAAGGATAGTAATTGCGTCCGACACGTTATAGACCATAATCAAAAGCATGTCACGGGACATTGCCTTAACAGTTGCTTGTTCAACGCTTTCCTTTACAACCGGACGGTAGTTTGCCGAAAGGTAATATACGGGACAAGTAAACTGGACGTGTTGCTTTCCTAATACAAGGTTAGCAAGTGGGTGACACAAAACCGCAAGTTTTGAGCTAAAATTTTCAAATCTGAAACCCACCAAACCCACAAAAATATTTTGCAAACACCGGTAAAGGGTTATTCCGGAAAACTTATCTAGGGTAAAAACTAGATTTCGAAAGATCAAATGTTTTCATAAAAATCCAATTTCCTTAATGGATCTAAATTTTTATAGTCATGTGGGACTGTAAACCATATCGTTACTACCATTGTTTATACCGCCGTATAGAAATCACTGATGTACAAAGTGTGAAGAATAAAGAAGTGATTCTAGTATTTCAAGACAATATTGCTTGAGGACAAGCAACGCTCAAGTGTGGGAATATTTGATAATGCTAAAAACGAACATATATTTCATAGCATTATTCCTCAAGAAAGACAAGCTTTTAGTTGCAATTGTTCTATTTACAAGTGATATTCGTTTAAATAATAAAAGGTGAAGACAAAAGACAGATTCGACAAATTGAAGACAAAAAGGTCCAAAGAGCTAAAAAGTACAAGATACAACTAAAAAGGTTCAAAATATTGATGAGGAACGTCTCAAAATGACAAGAGTACAAGTTGCGGAACACAAAGTACGCGATTTAAAATAATACGCGAGGACGTCCGAAAATCCGGAACCGGGACCTGAGCCAAGAAGAAACGCCCGACGCAACGGACCAAAAATATCTAGTCTACTATGCACAAGAATATAATATAATATATATATAATTATATATAATTATATATTATATATATTATTATTATTATATTACGTCGACAAAGAAGAAAACAAAAGCAGTTGGCTGAATCCAGGGTGGCCATGCGACTCGCATGGCCAGAGGCACAAAACCATGCGAGTCGCATGGTGTGAGATTGCTGGTCAGGTCCTATATAAAGCCAGTTTTGTGCCGAGTTATGATGATCCTTTTTCTCTTCCTCTTCAACGTAAATATATTTATATTTATAATTTATATTTTAATTTTAATTATAATTCTAATAATAAGGGTATGTTAGCGAATGTTGTAAAGGTGTAAGTCGAAATTCTGTCCGTGTAACGCTACGCTATTTTTAATCATTGTAAGTTATGTTCAACCTTTTTATATTAATGTCTCGTAGCTAAGTTATTATTATGCTTATTTAAAACGAGGTAATCATGATGTTGGGCTAATTACTAAAATTGGGTAATTGGGCTTTGTACCATAATTGGGGTTTGGACAAAAGAACGACACTTGTGGAAACTAGACTATGGGCTATTAATGGGCTTTATATTTGTTTAACTAAATGAAAGTTTGTTAATGTTAATATAAAGATTTACAATTGGGCGTCCCTATAAATTACCATATACACTCGATCGGACACGATGGGCTGGGTATTTATATGTACGAATAATCGTTCATTTAACCGGACACGGGAATGGATTAATAGCCACTAGAATAATTAAAACAGGGGTGAAATTACATTCAAGGGTAATTGGTGTAATTGTTAACAAAGTAGTAAAACCTTGGTTTACACGCAGTCGATAACCTGGTGTATTCATTAAACAAAGTATTAAAACCTTGTTACAATTCGAATCCCCAATTAGTTGGAATATTTATCTTCGGGTATAATAATAATTTGACAAGGACACTTGCAATTTATATTTATGACTGATGGACTGTTATGGACAAAAACCAGACGGACATATTGAATAATCCAGGACAAAGGACAATTAACCCATGGGCATAAAACTAAAATCAACACGTCAAACATCATGATTACGGAAGTTTAAATAAGCATAATTCTTTTATTTCATATTTTATTTCCTTTATTTTATATTTAATTGCACTTCTAATTATCGCACTTTTATTGTTATTTAATCGCACTTTTAATTATCGTACTTTTAATTATCGCAATTTAATTTTATCGCATTTTTATTATTCGCAATTTCATTATCGTTATTTACTTTATGCTTTAATTTAAAGTCTTGTATTTATTTTATATTTTACATTAGGTTTTAACTGCGACTAAAGTTTTAAAATCGACAAACCGGTCATTAAACGGTAAAAACCCCCCTTTATAATAATAATATTACTTATATATATATTTGTATTTTTATAAAATTAAACTAATATAGCGTTGAGTTTTGTTTAAAGATTTCCCTGTGGAACGAACCGGACTTACTAAAAACTACACTACTGTACGATTAGGTACACTGCCTATAAGTGTTGTAGCAAGGTTTAAGTATATCCATTCTATAAATAAATAAATATCTTGTGTAAAATTGTATCGTATTTAATAGTATTTTCTGCTAAAATTTAATAGTATTTTATACCCCTCTGCTTTGACATCAGGCGCGAATCCTAAAGATAGATCTATTGGGCCTGACAAATCCCATCCTGACTATGGGATGCTTTAGTACTTCGAAGTTATTTTAAACACACCTGATCTGGTGTACTTCAGAGGGTAAAACATGAACGTTAAGGCTTGTTACCGGGTGCCTACAACTTATAGAATACTTTTATACATTTGCGAGTGTACATATATTTATAAACGAAAATCTTGTGGTCTATTAATATATTGAAATGATTGTTATGATAAACCTATGAACTCACCAACCTTTTGGTTGACACTTTAAAGCATGTTTATTCTCAGGTATTAAAGAAATCTTCCGCTGTGCATTAGCTCATTTTAAGGATATTACTTGGAGTCATTCATGGCATATTTTGAAAGACGTTGCATTCGAGTCACTGAGTTCATCAAGATTATTATTAAGCCAATTATAGTTGGATGTATTATGAAATGGTGTGCATGCCGTCAACTTTCTTTGTAAAGAAAGTTTGTCTTTTAAAAATGAATGCAATGTTTGTAAAATGTATCATATAGAGGTCAAATACCTCGCGATGTAATCAACTATTGTGAATCGTTTATAATGTATATGAACGGGTCCTTTCAGTTGGTATCAGAGTGGTGGTCTTAGCGAACCAGGTCTGCATTAGTGTGTCTAACTGATAGTCGTTAAGATGCATTAGTGAGTCTGGACTTCGACCGTGTCTGCATGTCAAAAGTTTTGCTCATCATTTTTGTCGGAAATTACCTGCTTATCATTCTTAGTCTAGACACATCTTATTGCATTGATTACATGAATAGTGTATAGACAAAATACATATCTTAGCATATCTGCTAATTCATATCTTAGCGTATCTGTTACTGTAAACTTTGCCTGACATATTCCGTAAATTCCTCCGTAATCTACGAAACCTTTTGCTCTATATAATTAGAATACCACCCGATAGCCGGAAAATCATTTCATATCAAAAAATTCTTTATTCAATCGTACGAAATGGAATTCGTCATTAGTTCAAGTCCCTCGGATTCCGAAATGGAATCCCACTCAAGTTCCTAAAGCAGTGTGACCGGAATGGATCAACCAATTAGTCATCATCTATTCTGGATGAATTGGAGATGGGTTCGTAGCCTCCTTAATCATTGGAGACAAGAAGAAGGTGATCCCTTCCATCCACCACCTTGCCCTCTTGGCGAAGAACCTGAAGCACTTACCGGCGAACCTATCCGAAACACCATTTTCTCTCTTATTTCTAGAGTATCTCGTTACGATTACATACTACACTAAATTCTAGATTTTATTTATCCGCTCGTCCGAACCGACAATCACCCCGGTGTAATAGAAGAAGTCAACGAGCTTCGCGCTCGGGTAGTGGCTTTGGAGAATATGGTGCAAAGGTTACAAACACCAGCAGCAGCACCAGCAGTATAAACAGTACCACCAGCAACACCAACAGTACCATCACCACCATCAACAACAACATCCACATCCCACACCGCAACATCACAATCTGTATCTCAAACATCAACGTCATACGCCCTGTAAATATCCAGGAATATCAACAACAACAAACGATGAAGTATTAATTCATATTCATTGAAGAGATATCTCTGTTGCAGTTATGTAATCTCCAAAATCTTAGAGATTATTTAATTCTGACCGTAAATCGGATGAGTGAACGGAGATGGTAGAGTAGAAACTTTGATCGAAAATGGTGTACGATTTACAAGCTAGAATTGTTATACCAACAGCATCAACAGGACCGTAGCATCATCAACACAGTCAGTGCCGTCAGTATCGTCAGAATCAACAGCACCTGTAACATCACAAACTCTGTCAGTTCAAGAATCATTGTGGACATCATTACGAATCAACAACAAATATATTGTATCAACGAGTTATGAAGTATTAACTCATTTCCAATCGAAATATTTATATGTATATTTTATATGTATAAATTTTTAAACCATAATAAATCTTCCCGTACTAAGCTATTATGTGTGAATCTTAACTACTCAGTTAATTCATATTACAAATATGCAATGATGTACGTCCTTCGTCCGCAACTTAACCATCATTAATTACAATCTCTGTCTCAATTCAATAAAAATCCAATTCATAATAAATCAAGTGTATTATTCGAATATATGTTTGATTTTACACTTTCATCATCGATGTACTCGAAATTTTTCAAATAACATCATTCGTACCTTGCGAAGTTCACAAGAATTTCACGAAAACCAACAAATAACAAAGTAATGATTCATAATTTCAATATTATTGAAGAAATACTTATGCAATTTATAAAGTTTTAGGGATTACTCAATTCTAGTTCCAACCATAAAACAAATGAGTTTAATTTAATATTAACTCATTAAATCTATATTACATCTAAAGAAAATATACACATATATTTTCATAAAAACTGTAATAAACTTCTTTTGTACAAAATATTAATTGTGAAAATTTTTTAACGGGTAGGTAATACCCGAGAGATATATAAATTCACAATTAATATATTACATTTTTCGAAACTTATTCAGCAATCATCAACTATACTCCCTACTTTCACAACAATATCCATTCTTTCATATAAATCAAAACAATCACACTCATTCAAATTCAATTACATATTCTGATTTTGAAATCGCATAATTCAATTCGAAATATAACCAGTATCATCACTCTTAGATTCCTATATCTTTTAAAGCTATACTTTAACTTCAAAACTGTGTTAGAACATCATATGTATTAACGATTACAATATGTGCTCAAACCCTTCGAAATTCCTGAAGACACTTCAACTAAGAAACAATCGAGATGATGATCCAACCACATGTTACCCACAGTTATACACCTGAAAAACTCTCAAAACCCAAGTCATAGTTCGACACGTATCCGTGTTAGACACTTTGGCATTTACTAGCTAAAATAACTTTTCAATTCCGTTTCAAAATAGACAGTTTTGTCACAGCTCCAGCAAGTCAACTTCGACTTCTCAATCAAAACAGTCTTATTATAACCTCGATAGATACGTTGCCCTTTCGCCAACGTTACCGGGGAATCGTTTATATTCACCACATTAGCAATAAACTTACCAACAACTTCACTGATCTTTGACTTTCTAAAAAAAAATCATTATAATTATCGAAACCCTATCATATACTCATTCGTACCTTATAACAAGAATTACCATACCAATTATTGAGAATCAGCAATCAGTATTTTGAAACCTCGCAGCATGTCTACATCAACAATTACATATACACACAACGTCTACCTCCAAGACTTACATTCTTTGAATGAGAAATTTTTGAAAAACACCCTAAACTGCGAACCAGTTCTCGAAATTTTGAAAAATGCTGATGAAGCAGCAAAAACTGTAAACGACCTTAACAGAAAAAAGTTGGATGATAAAGGATAGTATATTGGCAAAGCTCAGAAAAAGAGAAGCTTTGGAACTGGAAAACGGATTGAGCAAAGTATGAAGGAGGTTGTGGACAAATCACAAAGGCTGAACATGCCTTCAAAGAATCCAAATGATTCAGTACTTGCTGAAGTCATTAACGAATACCTTGCTCCTGATTCCAAACCCCTACGGACAATATCCTTCATCATCCTCTGATATTAGACATTCTAAGATATGATCGTATCTTTCATTATAAATATCATCCATACTTCTGAAGATATTTTTATAATTATTCTTATCTGAAATCATTTACCTCTTCGCGCTATCTGTATTATATCATAAAAGAAACTATTTTAGTTTCTAAATTCTGAAACATTCGAGTTTAAAATAGGAATATTCTTGAAGAAGTGTTGGGAGCTGAAGCATGAGTTAGTATAATATAATGACACTTGATCAACGTGATTATATTACAGTAATTCATGCTGAGTTTCTAAATGGAACATGATGATTCATAGATCATAACATCATCATGTGCTATGTTACACGACTCTTGTATTCTCTTTGATCTCTAAATATCAAGAAAATATTTCTTGATGATTCGGCCTTTTCCGAGTCATTCTGGTAATTTGACAAGTCAAGATCGTGCCATTACAATTTCCTTCCTAGAACATTAACAATGTTCATTCCGAAATTTATATCTGCGAATTCTGGACCATTACAAGCGGTGCTTAATCGCAAGAAGAAGAAATGAAAGGACAAAGCTCCGAACTAGAAATGGGAGTATAAATCATAGCAAATAGAAGAGAGCATTAACTGTGGATGACAATGATTATAGAAGAAGCAAGGACTTTGAAATATAAGGGAAGATATAAAACCCAACAACAACCCAGAAATCACAAACCGTATATATCAATGCATATAGCAATATAAAGACACAGGAGAACTAAAAACACTATAAAACCAAGAGTATAGTAGAAGTAAATAGATTCTTCCGAAGGCAGATGAAAAAGAAGAGCGACAGATATGAAAGTGAGGAGTATATCAAGAATCAGCAATGGATGAAGCATATTGACAAATACTTTAAAATATGAGTTGAGAAGGTGTGAGTTGTAAGAAAACAAATGAGATGGATTTATAGTGAAATATCCGACAGAGAAATCAAAATGGATTATCGCATTAATTCGAAGAGGATCATAATTTCCTTAATCGCCGAATAATCAAATCCAATATATATTACAAAGATTTTCTTTTCGGAGATCAATCGTGATGACGTCAAAAGATACGACGAATCACTATTATCTTATTTCATTCATTTACGATCACTTCACTCACACGCTTCGAGTAATTGAATTATTTTATCCATTCTTCTTGAACATGATAAAACTCTATAATCGTTATAATAACATTCTCATTGTTAGTCATGACGACCTCTATAAAATTTCGGGGACGAAATTTCTTTAACGAGTAGGTACTGTGACGACCCGGAAATTTCCGACCAAATTTAAACTTTAATCTTTATATTATTCCGACACGATAAGCAAAGTTTGTTAAGTTAAATCTCAAGAATTTTAAACTGTGTTCATACATTCATTATAACCTAGACCAAATTCCGAAGATTCACGAACCGTTATATATAAATAGATATATATATATGTATATATATATATATATATATATATATATATATATATATATATATATATATATATATATTATAACTTGAGAATATTAATAAAGTATTAAACGTATAATACTTTACACGAACGTATTTGTTTCAATATGATTTTCGACGAAATTAAAAAAAATTATATTAAATGATTGAATTATCAGAAACATTGAATTATGATTACAAGTATCTGTTGAGAGGTCCACTATGATTTGAGAAAATTTATTCCTCTTAACGATATTCAGAATAATTTGTAAAGCTATTTATAAATAAAAACAAAAAGTGTCATTTACGAAAGTTAGACAAAAGTTAGTGGAGAATTGGTTTCCATAATATTCTATTAATCCGTTTTCAGTTTAAAAAGAACTTTATTATTAAAATGTATATAACTTTTATAAATATCTAGAATCACTTTTTACAACTCATTACTTAACCAGTATAATAAATATAACGATATTTATATTTTATTTCATTAAATATATATAACGATTTAAATTAATATTATATATATTTATACGTGTATTATACATACATAGTTTTTATACTTTTACTATACTTTAACTTTACCTTTACTTTACTTTTACTTTACTTTAACTTTAATAATTCACTTTAATAATTTATACTTTAATAATTCACTTTAATAATTCATACTTTAATAATTCACTTTAATAATTCATAATTCATACTTTAATAATTCATACTTTAATAATTCACTTTAATAATTCATACTTTAATAATACACTTTAATAATTCATACTTTAATAATTCACTTTAATAATTCAAAAATCTATTATAAATAGAATTCAATAGGTTTCATTATTTCATAGAAACTTGAAAATATATTTCTTTAAACTCTCTCAATAGATTTATATATATATATATATATATATATATATATATATATATATATATATATATATATATATATATATATATTTGCTCTGTATTATTTCAAGATATTATTAGTATACATAAAATATTTCGACGGAGTGCTGTCCGAGTGGTTTCAAAATAGTTTTTTTGAATGATTCGAAGCTAAGGAAATTATGGGTTATAGCTATGGAGGTGATGGGTATGATTCATGGGTATGCTCGTGAGGTTATAGCTATGGAGGTGATGGGTATGATTCATGGGTATGCTCGTGAGGTCAAAATGGGGTAAAGGGGGGAGTTTGGCTGAAATTTTGATGGGGTGGGCCCCTTTGTGGTCCAAATTTGATAAATGTACAATAGCTTTTGGCCCGAATGCCCGAACGAAGCCCAAAACGCGAAAACACCGCTACGCGATTAAATATTTGGAGAGATAACACACACGCGACAAATAAAATATATAAACACTATATATATTCATATGTCATCAAAATATCATATTTAAAATAATTTGGATTTAAAAATCCCAAAAGTTTGACCGTTGGTTTGAAAACCGAAGAGATTTGCCGGATAGAAATCCACGACACGTAGAAACGTGCAATTTGAAATATGAATACAAATATTCATTTAACACATAATAATTAATATGGTATTACAAAAATAATAATATAGGTCATATAAATGACGTGGCACGAATAACAGTTAACGGTCGTTAAATAATTAACGGTAAAAAATAATGGAAAAAGTAGGGTCGTTACAGTATCTTCCCGTTACGGAAATTTCGTCCCGAAATTTAAGCAGGTGGAGGGGTTGACTCAGCATCTGAGAACAAATGCGGGTACTTCTGCTTCATCTAATCTTCACGCTCCCAAGTGAACTCGGAACCGCGTCTGGCATTCCATCTAGCCCGAACAAAAGGAATTCTGCTCTGCTTAAGAGTCTTAACCTCTCGATCCATAATTTCAACAGATTCCTTAATAAAATAAAGTTGCTTATCAACATGAAGTTCCACCAGAGGAATAGTTTCATCGGCCTCGGCCAAACACTTCTTCAAATTCGACACGTGAAAAACGTCGTGAACATCACTGAGTTCTTGTGGCAATTTCAAACGATAAGCCACGGGTCCAACTCTCTCAATAATATCAAACGGTCCAATAAAACGAGGATTCAACTTTTCTCTCTTACCAAATCGTACCTTTAATTTCCCGTTCATATTGATTATAAACGTTCCATATTAATTGATTTCGTCGCGAGGTTTTGACCTCTATATGAGACGTTTTTCAAAGACTGCATTCATTTTTAAAACAACCATAACCTTTATTTTATCTATAAAGGTTTAAAAAGCATTACGTAGATTATCAAATAATGATAATCTAAAATATACCGTTTACACATGACCATTACATAATGGTTTACAATAAGAATATATTACATCAAAAATAAGTTTCTTGAATGCAGTTTTTACATAATATCATACAAGCATGGACTCCAAATCTTGTCCTTATTTTAGTATGCAATAGCGGAAGCTCTTAATAATCACCTGAGAATAAACATGCTTAAAACGTCAACAAAAAAATGTTGGTGAGTTATAGGTTTAACCTATATATTATCAAATCATAATAATAGACCACAAGATTTCATATTTCAATATACATCCCATACATAGAGATAAAATTCATTCATATGGTGAACACCTGGTAACCGACATTAATAAGATGCATATATAAGAATATCCCCATCATTCCGGGATACCCTTCGAATATGATATAAATTTCGAAGTACTAAAGCATCCGGTACTTTGGATGGGGTTTGTTAGGCCCAACAGATCTATCTTTAGGATTCGCGTTAATTAGGGTGTCTGTTCCCTAATTCTTAGATTACCAGACTTAATAAAAAGGGGCATATTCGATTTTGATAATTCAACCATAGAATGTAGTTTCACGTACTTGTGTCTATTTTGTAAATCATTTATAAAACCTGCATGTATTCTCATCCCAAAAATATTAGATTTTAAAAGTTGGACTATAACTCACTTTCACAGATTTTTTACTTCGTCGGGAAGTAAGACTTGGCCACTGGTTGATTCACGAACCTATAACAATATATACATATATATCAAAGTATGTTCAAAATATATTTACAATACTTTTAATATATTTTGATGTTTTAAGTTTATTAAGTCAGCTGTCATCGTTAGTAACCTACAACTAGTTGTCCACAGTTAGATGTACAGAAATAAATCGATAAATATTATCTTGAATCAATCCACGACCCAGTGTATACGTATCTCAGTATTGATCACAACTCAAACTATATATATTTTGGAATCAACTTCAACCCTGTATAGCTAACTCCAACATTCACATATAGAGTGTCTATGGTTGTTCCGAAATATATATAGATGTGTCGGCATGATAGGTCGAAACATTGTATACGTGTCTATGGTATCTCAAGATTACATAATATACAATACAAGTTGATTAAGTTATGGTTAGAATAGATTTATTACCAATTTTCACGTAGCTAAAATGAGAAAAATTATCCAATCTTGTTTTACCCATAACTTCTTCATTTTAAATCCGTTTTGAGTGAATCAAATTGATATGGTTTCATATTGAACTCTATTTTATGAATCTAAATAGAAAAAGTATAGGTTTATAGTTGGAAAAATAAGTTACAAGTCATTTTTGTAAAGGTAGTCATTTCAGTCGAAAGAACGACGTCTAGATGACCATTTTAGAAAACATACTTCCACTTTGAGTTTAACCATAATTTTTGGATATAGTTTCATATTCATAATAAAAATAATTTTCCCAGAATAACAACTTTTAAATCAAAGTTTATCATAGTTTTTAATTAACTAACCCAAAACAGCCCGCGGTGTTACTACGACGGCGTAAATCCGGTTTTACGGTGTTTTTCGTGTTTCCAGGTTTTAAATCATTAAGTTAGCATATCATATAGATATAGAACATGTGTTTAGTTGATTTTAAAAGTCAAGTTAGAAGGATTAACTTTTATTTGCGAACAAGTTTAGAATTAACTAAACTATGTCCTAGTGATTACAAGTTTAAACCTTCGAATAAGATAGCTTTATATGTATGAATAGAATGATGTTATGAACATCATTACTACCTCAAGTTCCTTGAATAAACCTACTGGAAATGAGAAAAATAGATCTAGCTTCAAAGGATCCTTGGATGATTTGAAAGTTCTTGATGCAAAATCATGACACGAAAACAATTTCAAGTAAGATTTCCACTCGAAATAAGATTGTTATACTTATAGAAATTGAATTAAAGTTTGAATATGATTATTACCTTGTATTAGAAAGATAACCTACTATAAGTAACAAAGGTTTCTTGATCTTGGATGATTACTTGGAATGGATTTAGAAAACTTGGAAGTAAACTTGCAATCTTGGAAGTATTCTTGATTTTATGAAACTAGAACTTTTGAAATTTATGAAGAACACTTAGAACTTGAAGATAGAACTTGAGAGAGATCAATTAGATGAATAAAATTGAAGAATTAAAGTGTTTGTAGGTGTTTTTGGTCGTTGGTGTATGGATTAGATATAAAGGATATGTAATTTTGTTTTCATGTAAATAAGTCATGAATGATTACTCATATTTTTGTAATTTTATGAGATATTTTATGCTAGTTGCCAAATTATGGTTCCCACATATGTTAGGTGACTCACATGGGCTGCTAAGAGCTGATCATTGAAGTGTATATATCAATAGTACATACATCTAAAAGCTGTGTATTGTACGAGTACGAATACGGGCGCATACGAGTAGAATTGTTGATGAAACTGAACGAGGATGTAATTGTAAGCATTTTTGTTAAGTAGAAGTATTTTGATAAGTGTCTTGAAGTCTTTCAAAAGTTTATGAATACATATTAAAATACTACATGTATATACATTTTAACTGAGTCGTTAAGTCATCGTTAGTCGTTACATGTAAATGTTGTTTTGAAACCTTTAGGTTAACGATCTTGTTGAATGTTGTTAACCCATTATTGATTATAACAAATGAGATGTTAAATTGTTATATTATCATGATATTATGATATATAATATATCTTAGTATGATATATATACAGTTAAATGTCGTTACAACGATAATCGTTACATATATGTCTCGTTTCGAAATCATTAAGTTAGTAGTCTTATTTTTACATATGTATTTCATTGTTAATACACTTAATAATATATTTACTTATAATTTAACATAATTAACCAAGTGTATCAATATCTTAATATGATTCATATGTACCTAGTAAGACGTTGTTATAACGATAATCGTTATATATATCGTTTTCGAGTTTCTTAAATTAATAGTCTCATTTTTATGTATATAACTCATTGTTAAAATACCTAATGAGATACATACTTATAATAAAATCATGTTAACTATATATATAACCATATATATGTCATCGTATAGTTTTTACAAGTTTTAACTTTCGTGAATCACCGGTCAACTTGGGTGGTCAATTGTCTATATGAAACCTATTTCAATTAATCAAGTCTTAACAAGTTTGATTGCTTAACATGTTGGAAACACTTAATCATGTAAATAACAATTTCATTTAATATATATATAAACATGGAAAAGTTCGGGTCACTACAGTACCTACCCGTTAAATAAATTTCGTCCCGACATTTTAAGCAGTTGGAGGTGTTGACGTATCTTCTGAAAATAAATGCGGGTATTTCTTCTTCATCTGATCTTCATGCTCCCAGGTGAACTCGGGTCCTCTACGAGCATTCCATCGAACCTTAACAATTGGTATCTTATTTTGCTTAGGTCTTTTAACCTCACGATCCATTATTTCGACGGGTTCTTCGATGAATTGAAGTTTTTCGTTGATTTGGATTTCGTCTAACGGAATAGTGAGATCTTCTTTAGCAAAACATTTCTTCAAATTCGAGACGTGGAAAGTGTTATGTACAGCCGCGAGTTGTTGAGGTAACTCAAGTCGGTAAGCTACTGGCTCGACACGATCAATAATCTTGAATGGTCCAATATACCTTGGATTTAATTTCCCTCGTTTACTAAATCGAACAACGCCTTTCCAAGGTGCAACTTTAAGCATGACCATCTCTCCAATTTCAAATTCTATATCTTTTCTTTTAATGTCAGCGTAGCTCTTTTGTCGACTTTGGGCGGTTTTCAACCGTTGTTGAATTTGGATGATCTTCTCGGTAGTTTCTTGTATTATCTCCGGACCCATAATCTGTCTATCCCCCACTTCACTCCAACAATTCGGAGACCTGCATTTTCTACCATAAAGTGCTTCAAACGGCGCCATCTCAATGCTTGAATGGTAGCTGTTGTTGTAGGAAAATTCTGCTAACGGTAGATGTCGATCCCAACTGTTTCCGAAATCAATAACACATGCTCGTAGCATGTCCTCAAGCGTTTGTATTGTCCTTTCACTCTGCCCATCAGTTTGTGGATTATAGGCAGTACTCATGTCTAGACGAGTCCCCAATGCTTGTTACAATGTCTGCCAGAACCTTGAAACAAATCTACCATCCCTGTCAGAGATAATAGAGATTGGTATTCCATGTCTGGAGACGACTTCCTTCAAATACAGTCGTGCTAACTTCTCCATCTTGTCATCTTCTCTTATTGGCAGGAAATGTGCTGATCTGGTGAGACGATCAACTATTACCCAAATAGTATCAAAACCACTTGCAGTCCTTGGCAATTTAGTGATGAAATCCATGGTAATGTTTTCCCATTTCCATTCCGGGATTTCGAGTTGTTGTAGCAGACCTGATGGTTTCTAATGTTCAGCTTTGACCTTAGAATACGTCAAACATTCTCCTACATATTTAGCAATATCGGCTTTCATACCTGGCCACCAAAAATGTTTCTTAAGATCCTTGTACATCTTCCCCGTTCCAGGATATATTGAGTATCTAGTTTTATGAGCTTCTCTAAGTACCATTTCTCTCATATCTCCAAATTTTGGTACCCAAATTCTTTTAGCCCTATACCGGGTTCTGTCTTCCTGAATATTAAGATGCTTCTCCGATCCTTTGGGTATTTCATCCTTTAAATTTCCCTATTTTAAAACTCCTTGTTGCGCCTCCTTTATTTGAGTAGTAAGGTTAGTGTGAATCATTATATTCATAGATTTTACTCGAATGGGTTCTCTGTCCTTTCTGCTCAAGGCGTCGGCTACCACATTTGCCTTCCCCGGGTGGTAACGAATCTCAAAGTCATAATCATTCAACAATTCAATCCACCTACGCTGCCTCATA